>NC_090939.1:150656448-151288519 GCF_040938575.1 Ambystoma mexicanum | reverse complement strand
CGATTCGTCCACAGCCTTGCCAAACAAGTTGTTGCCGTCGAACGGCATTTCCAAAACTCTCGTCTGGACGTCTTGACGGAAATCAGTTGCTCGGAGCCAACCTCGTCGTCGCAGGCAAACCCTGTTGGCTAGCTGGCGAAAACCGGTATCGGCGATGTCTGTCGCCACCGTTATGGCATGGTCAGACGCCACCTCGCCTTCTTGAAGTATTTCCAGGGCCTCGGCCCTCTTGTCGTCCGGCAGGAAGTCCAAAATGGGGGCCAGCTTAAACCATAGTTCTCTGTCGTAACGGGCGACGATAGCAAGGGCTTTGGCCGCCTTGATTGTCGTCGCCGCCGAGATAATCTGTCGTCCCATGGCGTCTAATTTCTTTCCCTCGCCGTCCGGTGGGGAATTTGCTGTTGAGGCTCCTGAGCCTGCGTCCTTCTTAGCCGCCGCCGAGACAACAGAGTCTGGCGTTGGCTGGGCCCTGAGACACAGGGGAGCTGTGTCGGAGACCCGATACTTTTTCTCGTATCGGTCCCGTTTGGCCGGTGCTGTGGAGGGGTTCTTCAGCACTGATAGGCCTTCCTCCCAGATGTCATAGATCAGGGGCACCGCTGTGCCTTCAAGGAACTGATCCAAGAGAGGACCTGGCTAGGAGATCTCTTCCCGAGCTACAAGGGGCCATTGTGCACCAGCCGATCTTTGCCAAAGCTCCCTGGTAGATAGACCTACGAAAGGCTGCCGACTGGAGAAGGGGACCGCCGAGGAGATCAAAGAGAAACACCGGACAGCCGTCGCCGACCTGAGCCACAGAGCTCCCTTTGCCTAAGAACATTTGATCCAAGGACTGGGACTAGAAATTGGTATGCTTCTGTCTGGTCTTCTGGGTGTATTGCTGTCCATGTAGAGATCTTTCTTGTATGGCCGTCGGTGTGGTTGCTGTGGTAAAATCATTAGGCTTGCTTTTTTGGTGTGGTTTTGCATACTGCATAAGTAATGCTTAGAACGTCAATCTCTGCGGTTCACTATCCTGTTCAGGAAAGCATAATAGCCTACTAACCCTTGATTTGCCAGCTTCTTCAGACTGTTGAATTACCTTTGCCCTAGTGGGCTCATATTGTTGGATCTGTCCACAATGTATGAGCTGGTTGGAAAATTGGCAAAGTTCTTTGCTTCAACTGGCTGCTTTTTTGTTCTGGATTTCTATTCACCGGGTGTACGCTGATTATGCCCTAAATTTTGTTGAAGCACTTATGGAGCAACAGGTGTTTCTTCAGGGAGTGTGCAAAGCGGTCTCCTTTGTTACCCAGGATTTACTCTTCATCGCAAACTTTGTGTGGTGTACTGACTGTTGGATTATGATCAGACGACGGATGGACCAATTTATACTTTTGTTCCCTGCCCCACTCTTCAGAGGGTTGCCCTTCATCATGCTGGATGCTTGTGGGCAGGGGCTGGGGGGGCTTGCAATTTGTAAGCAAATGACAGATCTTTGACCGGTGCTTGTCTGCAGGACTTGGAATGTTAAGCTACATCCTTTTTGCGTGCCTTATTGCAATTTATCCAGCATTCTGCTTTGCAGGTAGTGAATAATGCATACGTGGTACCTCCAGCATTTGCTTTAAAATTGTGATTTTTCCCTTTTATTGTCTGTGTGTGTCTGTGTGTGTGTGAAGCTCAGATTCCTATTAAGGATACAGGTGCTATCTTATACCTGTTGCTCATTCCTGGTCTGATTGGAATCAGGGGTGTTGGTGGAGGTCCTGGCCCACGCGCCTCAATCCGATCAGGCATTCCCCTTCAGAAAGATGTCCTTTCGTGGCTAAAAAGTTCTGTGAGAAGCCCCAGGCCAAAGCCCAGATGAACAAGAAATTGGACAGCCGCTTTAGGCTACTGGATGGGGAACCAGCCCTCCTGGCCTCCCATCCTCAACCACACTCTTCAATTGTGGCGGCAGCCTCTTTGTATTCGAAGCCATCCTCGTTGTCGTCCACAGCAGGGGCCGCCTCTACCTGTCTATCCAAGGAGGACAGGGCCCTCGAGTCTATTCGGCAGGAGATGTTGTTATCTCAACGCTGGGCTGCACTTGCAACAGGCCAACGCTGATACCCTTCTAGCCACGGTGAACTAGAAGCTGTGGCGAGAGATCGGGGGAGTTCCTGCCCGACATACACCCGGAGTGACAGGCCTCTATTAAAGCCAGGCTGACAGAGACCTGCGCAGTTGCGCCGGACCTCATGGGGTCTTTGGTCTCGCACATCGACACAGCCAGTAGATGCCTCTGCCTGGGGGTCTAGAGGAGGTGGACGGCGTAGATGCTTGCCACAAGGTGCTCCTTAGATGTATAGGAGAACCTTCAGTTCGAAGGGACGGACCTCTTTCATTCGACCACCGATGACAAGCTGACAGTAAAGAAGACCTCAACGCAAACTGCCAAGTCCCTGGCCATCCTGACCAAACCTGGGCAGAAGTCCTTCCCTCAAACCCAGGGCAGGTCCGACTTCAAACCCTGCTCCTTCAGCAGCTTGAAGGGGTTCAGGGACCATGATACGCTGCAGCCTGACTGATCCCCCAGCGACCACAGGAGGAAGCAGCAGAGGACCTTGCATCGCTTTTTCCGCTCCTCCTCCTCCGCTCCTACCTCGGACGCCAAGAAGCAATGACGTGACGGTCAGGTAACACAGCTCGCTGGTGGGGGCCGGTTGGCTCTCTTCGCAGCTGCACTGGCTTCTGTCTTCCTCTTCTTTTTCCTCTACCCTCTTCTCCTCTGCTTCAGAGAGGGTCCCCGGCACTGTTGCGGGAGATCCTTCTTCTTTTGGACATGCAGGTGTTGGAGCCGGTTCCTCAGTCAGATATGGGCTCCGACCTCTACTACAGGATTTTTGCAGTACCCAAGAACAACCAGGCTTGTTTGAGGGTAGTGTAAGGAACTCATGGTGTCAACAGTAAAGACAGACAAGTGCTCACAGTTCAAGGGTGTTTATTAAACTGTATGCAGGTTCGAAAAACATCTAATCTATACCTAAATCTACAATGGGAGTAAGCGTCGATCATCAAAGGAAAATAGGCAGTCCTAATGGCGTTGTGTCAAATAAAAAGGGCCTGGGCGGCGCTGTTGCGCTCGGTGAAGATGGCCACCTAAGTGAAGGCTCTGTGCTGGGAGGCATTATTCTTATGGAAATCAGCGTTGGTCTACTGAGGTCCCCAGGATCTGCGCTCTAACTTGGAACATCACTGGTTGGTTCCACCTGGGCATTCCTGTCACCGGGCTCCCTGTGCATCTACATACTTGCCAACTGGCCTGGCGACTCGGGCCGCCGACCATGGCCATCGCTGTATACTCTGGACACCCACAAGCTAATAAGGGGTCAAGCTCCTTCAGACCAACTGGGTTCCGGCTAGGCCCCATCCAGTCACCCTCACTCAACCTTGCGATCACTCTCTCCACATACTGGTCTCCCAAGTCTGCAGACTCTCCCCCAGTCCACATCATGACTAAGGGCGCAGGGAAAAAACAGAGCTCCATCAACATGTTTACTAAAACACAGGCAAAGGAGGCACCGGAGCCGGAACCCACCACTTCAACTCCTCCAGACTCCATAGAATCACAGAAAATGCTGGAATATATCTGCAAAGGGTTCACCACTTTGCACTCCAAACTGGATGACATGAATGGCTCCATATCCTCGATCACAGCGCACATAGAAAAAACCGACAACCGAGTTGCTGAAATTGAAACAATGGTGGGCGCTACGGAGGACGACTTGGGCTCTCTCCGGGCGTAAGTCTTCTCATTATCTAGACACGTGCTGGAGGTAGCCAAAAAAAATGAGGACCTCGAATCGCGCTCTAGACGCAATCACCTCCGCATAATTGGGGTCCCCGAGGACGGCATCAAGGAACCCATGGAAGACTACATAGAGCGCAATCTACTCACACCTCTAGATTCTCCCAGGCTCTCGACACAGTTTGCAATTGAAAGAGCCCATCAAGCTTTATCAGCAAAACCCAGACCTGGCCCGCCCCCGCCCACCATCATAGCCAGGGTGCTAAACTTTCGGGATTGTGACGCCTTCCTTAGGGTAGCAAGAGCCAAATGGGATCTTTTCTTGGGGTCCTCTAGGATCCACTTATACCCAGACTTCTCAGTGGCGGTTCAACAGGAACGCAAAACCTTCCTGGCAGTCAAGAAGAGGCTGCATGACCTGGAGGTTAAATATTCCATGCTGTATCCCACCAAGCTACGAAATGAACACTCTAACCAGGTTTTCTTTTTCACAATCCCGGAAGAAGCCTCCAAATTCATAGACAATCACTTTCCAGGTTGAAAGTTCATGGCCTCATCACTTTGTTGACGTTTGATCACCTATCGGGAGGGTCGCCCCCGTCCCATGGGCTCAGGAGATCCATCCTTCTGTCATGTGTCTACAGTTCACTCTGACTCTACGATGTCTTGATCTCCCCGTCATTAGTAACCTCTTAAACTACATGTTGACGGTTTTTGATGCATCTCTCTATCCTTCATGAGCCCCCAGCCCAGGGTATCGCCGCCAGGGCAGCACACAGGCCCCCAGGCGTTGATGTCATTGGTTTGGATTTGGTTATGGGGTTGTCATTCCTCTGATTGGGGGAGGGATGTGGGTGGGGGTGGGTTGGGATGGGTGTTATGGTAAAAAAAGGCTTGATGTTCATGAAGAAGGCGCAGTGCGGGCCAATGCCAGGTCAGTCGAGTACTGAGAGGGGGCTCGCTCATCTAGCCCGGCCTTCAGGCCCTAGGTTATCACCTCTCCGAACTTCAAAACCTATGCAGTGCTCTTATTCCAATGGGCGACAATAATGTGATACTCATGAGTTGGAATGTGCGGGGGCTGGGGAATTATAGGAAAATGCGACAGTTACAATTGCACGCCATGAAGTGAAAATCCTTCTTTTACAAGGAACACACGCATATGCTGAGCACTGTGGAAAATTCGCCAAAGGGTGGGGTCCCCAAAGATATTACAACAACTATTCTGCCCAGAGTCGGGGGGTTATGACACTGATCTATAAAAGCCTCAAATTTACTGGTAAGTCTTCGCAGGTCGACCCACTGGGTCGATATGTATTGCTTCATGGTGTCCTACAAAATAAAGAACTGGTGTTATTGAACATCTATGGTCCCAATGTAGATGACCCCGAATTTTACCTCCACTTAGCCTCCCTCATAGGCAGCTTCCCTATGGTCCCGATACTGTGGGGGGCGACTTCAACACAATACTAGACATGGACCTGGACAGATTGGGCTCCAGACCCCGCCAACTCTCAAAAGCAGCCTACACCATTCTATCATCGCTTCCCCGACTGGCTATAGTAGACGTATGGAGACTTATACCCTGACTCCCAAACATACTCCTTCTATTCCCCGGTTCACGACTCACATTCTAGGATTGACAGATGGCTGATATCAGACATGCTGATAAGAAACGTTTCACAGCAATCGATTCTCCCTAGAACTCTTTCCGACCACTCCCCGGTGACTCTCTCTCCCTCTCTGCTGGGGTCCAGACTACGATGGAACTCGTCAGTGGAAAATGAAACCACACTCCTTGCTCGATACAGCCTTTAGCTCAGAGCTAGAGACTGCCATTGAAGACTTTTTGAAAAAATTGCTACGAGGCAATCCGGGACATCTTTGAGAGTGGTGGTTTTGTTGAGTGGTCGGATCTTCCACCCATCCTCAGACAGAAACCATCTGCGTGGCTCCAATACTCCTCCGCAGAGTTCTTAAAATCACATACCCTGACTTCCCTGCGCTACCTCCCAACGACCCAGTAGTTGCGGAGCTATGCGGAGGCTGTCGAAGGACACCAACTCGAGGGACGTCGACGCACAGCGCCCTCTACTGAAAAAATTTCCGAGGCCAGCAAGCTGGAATGGATAACATCAAAGATAAGGAATACGTCGGAGGAACCAATCCCTTCGAAAGGAACTTTCTTTGTTATTTATAGTACACCAGGTCCTCTGAGGCAACAGACTTTGCACAAAAGAGACTTCGGCACAGAAGGCCCTGATGTTGGTGAAAGGAACTGTGACCTTGTGCCAGAGAAGCCCAGAAGTGAGCTTTGCTGGAGTGACCCGCCTTGCCCTGTGCTAACAACGTGGGTAAGCAGGCCCACGGCCTAAACATTCTGACTTATCATTTTGTGAACCCTTCTTCCTTTTTGTGAACTTAATCCCACACTATTTTGTATCATAGCATAGCCCCTTTTTATTTGACTAGACGCCACTAGGACTAGGACTGTATTATGATTATTTGATGGTCGTAGCTTGCTCCCATCTTAGATTTAGGTTTAGATTTTTTTCACACCCGTGATAAAGTTCAATAAACACTCTTGAACTGTGATCACTTGTGTCTGTCCTACCTTGATACCATGCCTTTCTTACAGTGCCTTCACAAAGATAATCAATGTTCAGTATCAGCTGTGTGATAATATCAAAATTAAACCTTAATATACCCAACGATGTCACAGAATGTAGTTACAAAATGATCATCTCTGTCCCGGTACTGTGTATGGTCTAACAATAAATGTATTAAGATAAATAGAATTGCAGTCCTCTTTCATCTCTACTGGAAAACCTTGGTCCTTTCTAATCTCAGTCCATGTCTGCCTATGTGCACCTTCCTGCTAGCTTCTCATCCTAACTGCTATCTATGCTACTGCATGTGTACCTTGCTTGTTGTTTCCATCCCATCTCCTGTAACCATGCTTTAGCACTTTTACATTATACAGGGCTGCTAATCCCAGTCCTGAGTGTGCTGTGGTATGTGTGCCTTATTCCTACAGCTACTGATCTGTGCATGCTTTCATATTACAGCCCATATACCTGCTTTCAGGCTGCCATTGTTAAAAAGTGTCACTATGCTAGAAAACCTGATCGTGGACTGCTAATATTGCCCTTGAAATACCACTTGTTTATTTTCTGATTCCAGCAAGGAGGAGGGTAAGGAGACTTGAAGGGAGTACCCAGGCTTATTTTGATTGACGCCAGGGCAGCATTTCAAGCAATAGCATGTGATCACGCTGAGGAGTGGGGGTGGAGCCGGAGATACTGGATCCCTGCATTTCCTTGGTTCAGAAGGGCACCCCAATGTACCTGTGCGATGGGCCCCAAAATCCCTTGCGATGGCCCTAGCCCCATAGATAGTGCAGAGCCTTGGGACAACCCCCACACCTGCAACAGTCCTGAAGAAGCATAAGCATATGGCCCCCGTTGATACCTCTGTGTGGGAGCCTCGTTTTACCATATTTGCAGGCTGAGTATTCACTCTGCCATGGAAATGGTTTGGCAATACTTCAAAGTTGTAAAACAGCCACGACGACACTGACAGATCCAATAACCATCTTTAAACCACATTCACACCTGGAACGAAAGGGTGGCGCAAGAGGGTAAGGCCTTGGCAGGCCGCTTTCAATCTAGTTGGGCGGAGAGGAGGCTAATTGAATGTTCCAGCTGTTCAGCTGTAATAGCTTCAGGATGTGGGTGGGGCTTTGGCAATGAGAGCAAGGGGAACAAGCTTGCTCATCTAAATCATGAACAAATGGTGTCCATTAAGGACATTTACAAAGAGCAATGGGCCTGATTTCTGGAAAGTCTGTAAGAAATATGGACTTGTGGTCACCCTATCTTTTGCTCACAGAGGTCTTGTAAACACCTTTTTAGTTGTGGCTATTACCTGGTGATCTAGCTTCACCTATTAGCCAAAACAATTGACATAACAGTTCATCATATGTGAGGTGGGAGGAAGGAAACACCTTCCATGTTTTGTTTTAGTTTTTATCCACCTATTGACCACCCACGACCCCATCTCTATTTCAAATTGCTTAAACTATTTCACTGCCTGCAGCATCCCCCACTGCTTGTACTCCTTTGCACCCACCTCTTTCTAAACCCCAGCCCCAGACACTCTCTGTTGTCCCTGGGCTGCATTTCTCTGCTGACTTCTGTGTAAAAAGGTAAGATTTCCATGCATTTCTCTGCACTTTGTAAAGTGATTTTAATTTGGGTGTGGAGGAATGAATGGACTGTGTTGATAGGCATGCCTCTATGTGGTGCCACAGAGATCAACATGTTTATTATAGGGAGGCGATAGCCGCCCTGTATCCATAGGAAAAGCAAAGATTCTATGGTTAATACCATTTGAACCGTAAAACGAATCAGCAGGACATTTGACATTCCTATATAAGTGTCTGGGCCACCCAGGACTGCCAAGCTTCATGCAAATTCCTGATACGGTTAAAAAAATATAAAGGGTCAAAAAGGGTGTATGTTTATGATATGATATGACATTTATAACGCACCTTTACACAAGTGTTTCAAGGCGTGATGAGGCAAGGGAGGGGAACAGAGGGAAGACAGACAATGATCTTTCTAGGCCAGGTGACATTGAGATCGTGCAAGTGCAGGGGGGGAATGTGTGAGGGGAAAGGGGCAGGGGAAGTGCAGTACATAGAATAAACAGTAAATACATAAAAACAATGAATAAGAACAATAAATAAGAAGTGTGGCCAGCTGGTGGCAGGTCCAAGGGTAAGTGCAGACATCAGGTGTCAAGTGCTGGTTGGGGGCTGTAGGGATACAGAAATAGCCCCAGAGTTGCCAGGGGGGGCAGTGCAGGTGTGAACTGGCTGGGAGGGGACCTGGGCCCGAGAACAGAGGGTAGCTGAGTGACCAGTGCAGTTTCAATTTCAGCCAGGAGTTCAGCAGGGGAGGGGAGGAGAGAAAACAGAAGCAAAGAGGAAGATCTTGAGGTGCTTCCGGAACCGAAGATGGTTCTCCTGAATTTTCAGAGAGGCAGGGAGCCTGTTGCAGAGTGAGGCCCCAGCTGAAGAAAGAGATCTACCAGCAACTCATTGCTTGGAGAAGCGACTAACCCTGACGGAGTTGGAGGCGGATGAGCGAAGAGCTTGAGAAGGAACCTATTTAGGAAGAGAGAGTTGAAGGTATTAAGGCCTCAAGCCCCAGGAGGCCTTGTGAAAAATGCAGATGGTTTTGAACTTAATCCTTGCAGCCACTGGGAGCCAGTGCAGAGATTTCAGTCCTCGAGAGGAATGTCACGGTTTTATTACATGGCACACTCCAGCCAGGGACTCCTTCCCTGACAATGAATGTGGCGTACAATAAAGCACTTTGTATCTTTAATAAACCACAGGTTCTTTTATTTGAGAAGGCCCCCAATCTGTCTCACACCCACCCTCCACAAACACCCCGTGTCACAATGGACCACAATGACAATAATCTCTACAAAACAAGTCAATGAAAATATCCTGTTACAATTCTCACAATCTTTAATGGCAACACAGAAAAAGAACAATTTTTAGAAGAAAGAGATAACCCCGTGGTTTAGCACTCCCCCTGCAACACTCACCCCCAAACATTAGCTAACTTGATTCATTTGAATGGAAGGTAGTGGCAAGGAGTATGGATAGAGAGAGAACATTGGATTTTGAGTAAAGCCCACCACCCCATGATGGTAGGCCAGCAAAGAAAGTGAAAACCCATTCTAGAGCAAACCTGGAGAATCAGATTTTGATTATTACTCACACGGCTACTCACAACTGCTATGGAACAGAATAAAAGGAAATGCATTTGTGTTGCCACACTTTAGGAGCTAGGAAAGTTTAGAGACTATTAATCTGCACACCAGGGCAATGGTGGAAATTAAGTAGGAAAATAGATTTTTGGGGAAAAAGCAAATGCAAAATGAAAAATACAAACGTCAAATGGAAATTCCTTTTACGCTGGATTTACAATGACAGGCAGCTCAGGGAAGGGGAATGGCTCAGAATAGGCAAATCGGTTTTCATTGACACGGACAGAGACACATGACAGATGGACTTGTAGGCAAAAGGGATTGCTCTCAATGGGACTACGGTTTGGGGTTATAATAGGACAGATGCAAATAGGAATTTGTGGGGTAATTCAAACAATACCCAGGGAATTTGGTTTTCAGTTACAAGGAGACACATTCTTTTGAGGCTCTTTAATGACTATAATTATTAAAGAAAGACACTAGGGACAAGGGGGTTAATTTTGAATTTTAACCAACTTGTACTGTGAATTTCAATGGGGGAATTAATTGATTTACTTAAGAATATGCCAAGTATTTACACAGACACTGCGAAGTTTACCAAAGGGAATATGCTAACATATACAGGCTAAACACAGATTCTTCTATGGGAAGGTGACTGATTTACACTAGCAATTTGAGGTTTTCAATTGGGTTTTCAATGGGCTCTATGGGTTTCAATGGGGGGTTCAATGGGGTTTCAATGGGTTTTCAATGGGTGCAATGCTACAAAGGGAAGGGCTTATGCAATTTAGGGCTGAGGTTATTTGCTACTTACAAACTAAGTATTGGTTTGGGATTCCGGAAAGGCAGCTGGATCTAAGGACCCTCTAGACAGCTAGGCAAGGCGTCTGATCACTGCACACTCCTTGGTATGATTCAGCTGCCTCCTCTCCGTCTTCCTTCTGCTGTCTCCCCCAATTTCTGTGTGTCTCTTGACTTAGTACAGTCCCCCTTATATAGCCCAAATGACATCATTAACTTTACAATCTAGGGGGAGTACTCTATAATTGCACCTACCCCTCGGATAGGACAGTTTACCTTTCCTCTCTCTGCCCCTGGCATGATTGGTCCAAGGGAAGAGAGCACCATCTGTCTATTGGCATTTTATTACCCTTCTTTGTTCTCTTGGCCACTTTTTGACAAAAACCTAGTTATGTCTCATAACTTCATATTTCTACTAGCCCCTGCCATATGCATTAGATATGCGGTTTGAGAGGGTCATAGGGAAACAGGTAAGCCAATTGTCACTCCGTACAAGGTAGCCTGGCCCTTTGGCACATTTTTGCTGTTTTCATAAAATGTTTAATAGTTATGACTTTGCAAATGATCACGCATATTCCTAATTTCACCTTCCATCTTTCCATCAAATCTCATACTTGTCACATCTTCTGAGCAGCCAGAAACGAGTCTTAACTGGCCATTTCAGTCCCCAAAGTCCTAGGAAAATGCTCTATAGCTCTTAAAAACCACCTGTAAATTAGATAAAAACATAGCATAAAACAAAATTATTTCTCATTCTAATTGTTACAAAAATGCCTACAAATGGTTCAGTCCTTTAAGGTCAATTTGGTAGATCTGTCCCCCTCTGTGGGAGGAGCGCTTTATCCCCCACAGCCGGTGACCAGATATTTTGATTACCCCCTTTGAAGTTGTCAATTCGTCCTTGGTAGCGGGTGCAGGAGGAACTAACACCTCCCAGTTAAGTTTTTAGCCACACTTGCTTCCCTTGAAGTCTCTGAGCCCCTGCCGTCAAGTCTGGCAGAGCAAGGAATTATAACGCCCTCAGTACATCACATGTCATTGCAGGCTGATTCACTAGTAGGTGCAACATTTAGTGGATAACGGGGCTTTCAATTAAGAAGTTTCCTGCCTGAGCCCAAAAGCATTTTTTTCAGTATTGTGAGCCTCTTCCAACGGTGATTGAAGTCTTGTGGGTGGGAACATAATGTACATTTCTCAGCCAACCCCCCCCCCCCCACAGCATATTTTACTGACATTGCTGTGCTAGCGAAGCTATCCTTTCACAGTGGCTTTTTAAAGTCATTTCTTTACTTTTTTTCACATGTGTGCAAGCCGTTTCTGCATCTGATGTTTGAACTCCTATCTTGTATATCACTGGATTCTTTAATGTGTCCCTTTTTGAGTGAGTTGGCATTTGCTGTTGGTCCACTGACAATGAGGGGTAGGTACCCTTCCACAGGGTTCTTTGATTTGACACTGAATAAAAGAAGAAGTCAAGCTGTTTTACATTTGCAATGTTTTAAAGGGGAGATGTTCAAGTGAAATGAAATATTTAAAGGGCAGATGTTCAAGTGAAATAAAAATGGAAATAATATGAAAAACAAAAACTGTGTCTGGTTGTAGGATTGTAAATCTTGCCCCTCATGTGAATGAAAAGTACAATAAGGCTGCTTTTGATGCAGTGTAGGACTTTATGTCATTCAAGTGAAACAAAAGCAATGCAGTGCCGTTTTTGGATTGCAGGGTTCAACTGCTTGCCACCTATGTGACGAGGAAAGCAAAGCACAGCTGTTTTTTGGTGCATAGTTTCAATGCGGTTTTTCAGGTGGAAAGAGATTTCTGTTTAGGGCCTTAAATGCAACGGATTGGTGCAGATAAGGCGATAGGCATCCAAACCGGGCATGGGCTGTAGGTCCTCTCTGTAGTTAGGTTGAGGATGCAGCGTCAGGGAGCACAACAACCATCTTGGGCTCTTCTCAGCCTCGTGGTGCCCAATGGTGGATTGGGGAACTTTGTAGTGAAATGGCATAAACTTCTCTATTATAAGTGGCAAATAGCCGCCAGCAATAAAAATTAGGAATTGTCTAAACACACTGATTTTTTCATATTTGAATGTATAGTACTACAGGGAGCTGCCTGAAATTGAATAAGAAAAAGATTCCTTGGAAAACCTGAATACATACGATCCAGTCCTGATAAAAACCAGCCTGATTAAGGGGATATGGTTGATACTAGAGAAGGGTTGATTTAATAAGGACCCCACAAGAGCTTGTTGCAGAAGACGCACATTAAAATTTTGTCTCTTCTAGTAGACTGCTGGTTTGATTGTTAGACTTACTGTTGAATCTATGATATGGAATCACAACCTTAACATTATTTGAGTTGTCTGAGTTCCAACCACACATTCTTTATTATATAATTTTAGGATTCCGTTGTTTGTATGCTATATGTTTAGGTGTTTCACTTTGTAACCTTTCTAATCAGACAAGGTCAGCATCTTGCTTTTGTAATTTATGTATGCACTTTTTGTAATTTCCTATTTTTATGTATTTAGTAATTATTCACACATGTATATTTGTGTTTGGGGAATGTCTTTACTAATTGCTGGATAAATTGTTGAGTTTGCTCACTTTAAGTCTTCTGTTTATTTTTCTTCAACCGTAAACACATTTTTGTAATACATTCATGCAGATAACCTTTTATATTGTACAGGAACTCATCCAGGGCTCGCAAAGTCTAATCGCCCACTCACATAGCCAAGTAGATTTTATGAAGGGCGAGTACCATTTGTAGGGGATTCTTGAAACTCTTATTTAACATTTACTTTGTTTGCAGGAAATGTCAAATACATGTTTCAATGTGAATGGCTGGCCTCTGGGAGGCAGCAGTGTGCAAAACGAAGTGGGTTGCTGGTGATATGCCACATTATACAGAAAGCGCATATATATTTTTTGTCATTCGCTGCCATGGGTTCAGTGCATTTCTCTTATGTCGGGTATGTAAATTAAGTTATGCGACCTACAGGTCTAGTGGAATTTTACAGAATATGCAAAGCCTGACTCATCTCGCTAATGTCTGTCTTCAGGGGTACACAAAAATGCTGTATTGATGCTCATTTTATGACTTGGGTCCAAATAACTTCTGGTGCCATTAAAAATATTAGTATAACATTGCTAATCAAATGGGTTGGTTTGCTAATCAAGAACATTTTAATTGGCAGATTCTGTTAATCAATTTGTGAAAACTACTATATGCCTTGTAACACACAATTTAGGCGGGATTAGGCAAAAAGTATGGGAGGCATATGCCTGGCTCTCTTCCAGCTGACAAGGAAAACACCAGTTGATTAACACCAATTGACATACAAACCCTGTCCTGTCACCTTACCTGTAGCATATGTTCATACCATACCTGAAGCTGTCAATCTGTAGGCAACAAACCTAGAGAATCCGGGAGCAGGAAGCAGATGTTTAGCTACACTGAGTTTGCCAAACAAGGGTCTTAATCCATACATCCACAACACAAAAACAATCCTTTGTCCAGAACCAGGTCAATACCAAAAGCACACTGTTCCAGTTGCAATATCCATGGGGGCACTCAAAAAGGAGAATCTGGGTACACAAAGCCACAGGCCCAGTTCATGAAGAAATCTGGGAGGAAAACCAGAATCCAAAATCAAAGATCCAAATGGAAAGGAAAAAACCAACAGTTCCAAAACCAATCCACGAAAAATCCAAGGCTGGGCAAAAGGAGTCCAACACAGTCCCAGGTAGACATGGAGAAGGCACAAGGTGAAATCCCAAAAGCCGGTCCGAGGTCAAAGAGCCAAGAAAGACCAGCAGATCAAATGATGGAATCCAGAAATGGTGGGCGCAAGACAGTAAAGCTGATGGCAGCTGAAAAGCTTGGAGCCATGTCCCAGTGGTTTTTTATTTCCAGATTATCGCAGGCGTCCTGTGATTGGCCGCCCGCCAGCGTGACCACACAGTCTGTGGCACAGCCACCAGGGCACATGGGGATTGTAATCCCAGTCAGAATTCCATTTGCATATATGGCACTGGCGGCAAACAGAGATTGAGGTCGGCTGGCACTGACAGCACAGAAGTTGTAACAGTTGATTTCAGGATTGTTTAATGTTTTATTTTTTTGAAGGGAGGCTGTGATGGATATAAAGGAGATGGATAAGTATTGTCAGTTTTCAGAAAAAGGCAGTGGGGACGGATATAAATCCGCATTATTTCGCATGAGTTCTCAATTCTTGAGACGTGACTAACGAAGAGTACACAATGAAAATAATTTGATCGAGAAGTTTTATAAAAGTTTAGTTTCCAAACGTTTTGGATTGGATTAGGTTTTCACGTGAACTGACGCAATGCTTCTCAATTCAGTGTTCTCTTCGGCACGGTTCTCTAGGTCACGCTTTGTATATACATTCTAAAAGTTGATTTTGGGGGAGGACATGGCCAAGATGGTGGGCTGAGCGGATACGACCGGTCCGAGCTTCTGACCCGTATTAGCAAGGTAGTGTGAAGACTCCCAAAAATCTCTGCCAGACACGTGCAACAAACAAGCGAGGAGGCTCCATACAGAAAAGATGATAAATTCCATGTCCGGGACCCACTTTGAAGGGGCCCGGTGGAGGGTAGAGGGACGGGGGCAAAGAGCACAGAGGTGGGAAGAAGATGGCGGCTGCCGCAGTTTGAGCATGCTAGCGGCCATCCAGAGAGGCAAGAGTGAGGGCCGAGCAGCTGGTGGCCCGAACAGAGGTGGTGGCTGGTATCAAGGGGCTTCCGAAGAGTTGGAGGTCTGCAAGAGCTCAGAGCAGGTGAGGAGGCTCTTGGAGGAAGTGGGTGGCCACTGCGGCTGGAGGCAGGCTGGCCATGTGGGGGCATCTGCCGCAAGTGGAGGAGATAGGCAGACCTGAGGGGCGGCCGGGGTGCTGAGGAGACTGGCTGGTGCAGCCGCGAGCTGCTGAGGTGTCAGCGGAATGTGATTTGAGAGAGAGGGCTCACTGGCGCATGGCCCAGAACGACTTGTGAGGGGAAGGAACAGTTGGTTGCCTTGGATCCCCACCTAGCTCCTATCTTTCCAAGTGTCAACCCAAAGATGCCTTATGGGGAATAGTTTGAAGAGACGCTGCATCAGGAGGGCTGCACCTGATGCAGAAGTGCTAATTTGGTGAGTTGCCAGATGTAAGGTGCCCCTTGGAGACGCAGCCCATGTTCGGAAATTCTACCCATGATCCTCAAAGGCTTGGAATTCTGAGTCCCAGAAGTGTGATGTGTCTTCTAAACCTCTCCAAAGGGGAAATATTACTGTGGAACTATACATTGTATGTGAAACACTGGACACTACAAGAAGCGTCTCTACCACTCGTGTGCTGGACGAGGAGCAAGGGAGTACAGGGGAGAGGCGTGTGCACTGACAAAAGGAGTGGGCGACCAGACACAGAGGGTAGGAATGTAGGATGTAGATGGGGCAAAAGAGGAGAGCTATTAAGTCTAAGGACGGTCGAAAGGAGGCCCAACAGAAAGAACCCACACAAACCATTCTCTGCATTGGGGTGCAGGGGGAGAGGAGATTACTTTTTTACGAAGGAGGATTTAAATGCTGCACTTGCCAAGTTTAAAGTTAAGATTACAGAGACAGTGAAATCAGAGGCAGCCAACATCAATGAGGACCTGTCTCATACAATCTCAGCAAATTGGAGGGACATCGACAATTTAGGGCACAGAGTGATAAAGGTGGAAGGGCATATCAATGGACTGATTGAGAGGGTCCCCGAGATGGTGCAGCACGCGCAAACTGTGAAGGAGAGAGTGCGCGCATTGGAAGAGAAGTGTGAGGATCTGGAAACAGATCACAGAGGGATAATATACAGATTAAGGACCTCCAGGAGGGGGTGGAAGGTACCAATTTGGAAGGTGGCGTGAGGGAGATATTAACAGAACTGATAGGAGGAGGCGCAGAGTATGGGCTGGAGATTGAGAGAGTGCATAGAGTGGAACGATGGAGAGCGGACCCGGGGGCCTGGGCCACGAGATGTGTTTGTCAAGATGCACAACTTCAAGGATAAATCGGGAATTATGAGCACGGCCAGGGGCATAGGTAAAATACAGCTGATATGATGATATGATATAGCATTTATAACGCGCCTATACACAAGTGTTTCAAGGCGTGATGAGGCAAGGGAGGGGGAACAGAGGGAAGACAAGGACAGCGATCTTACTAGGCCAGGCGATAGTGAGATAGCGCAAGTGCAGGGGAGGGGGGAAAGGGAAAGTGGGTGGGCAGTGCAATACATAGGATCAACAGTAAAGAATAAATGTAATAAATAAAAACAATAGGTAAAAGTGCGGCCAGCTTGTGGCAAGTGCCGGGGTAAGTGCAGAAATCAAGTGTCAAGAGCTAGTGGGACTGTAGGGATACAGAAACAGTCCCCAACTGCAGGGGTTTCCCAGGAGGCAGTGCAGGTGTGCAGCTGGCAGGGGAGGGGACCTGGGCCCAAGATCAGAGGGTAGCCAGGTAACCAGTGCAGTTTAGGTTTAAGCTGAAGGGAGCGAAGTTCAGTTGTTTGACAATCTCTCCCAGGTGACACTAGCACAGAGAAGGTTTTTGAAACCCTTAACAGAAGAGCTCACCGGAAGGAAGCTGATGTACAGGTGGTTATTCCAGACGAGGCTGCAATTTCAGGTGGGCAGGTGGGCAATGACGGAAAAAATGTAACGTAGGTGTTTGTTTGTTTGTTTGTTTGTTTGTTTGTTTGTTTTAATATTTGTAATCCGCGCCAGAACCAGGGGTATCAGGGCGCAATAAGCATCAAGAAGATTGTTCAACTTGGGTTACAATGCTGTATAGGAATATACATTTATACAATAGGTAACTGGTGAGGAGCAGGCAGTTAGGACAGTATAAGATGAGGAGCAGGTAAGTGGGTAACACATCTAAATAGATACACAATGCACAATTTAAAAATGTACATAGTATGTACAAATGGTGAAGGCATACTGGGATATGTTACCAGTCATTCTCCTTGATCCAATGGATGAGGTTGGACCTGAAGTGTAGGAAGGGTGCATCTTCCCTCAGGAGAGGGGGAAGGAATTCCAGTATTGAGCAGCTTTAACCGGAAAGCTGCTACCGCCAGTCTTAGAATGTTTAAATCTGGGCACCATTAGGAGGTTAGCATTACCAGTTCTAGTGGGGCGGTTGGAGGATTGTTTTGTAAATCTGGCTATGAGGTAGTGTGGTGCGGCAGAGTGGAGACATTTATGTGTCAAGGATGCTGTTTTGAGGAGGATCTTGTCTTTCGTCAATAGCCAATTGTTAGCTCTTCTAATGTCGGAGATGTGGGCTTTTTTGGGAATGCTTAGGGCTGCTCTCAAGGCGTTGATTTGTAAAATCTGAATCTTGTTAGTAATGTATTTGTTACACCCTAAGTATAGGGCGTTACAATATACCAGTTTGGACAAAACCAGGGCTCTAGCTAAGGTGATGCAGTTATTAGAAGAAAGGAAAGGTTTGGCTGATCTGATTAGTTTGCAGGTGTAGGCCGTTGACGAGGCCTCAGCGTTGACTTGTTTTTTAAACATCAGTGTAGAGTCTAGGTAGAATCCAAGGGTTATGACTTCCTTGGCTACGGTGATATAATTGTCACCTATTCTGAAGTTGGAGTAGTTATGACCTAGTTTGTTAAGGGTTGCAGGGGTGCCAAGGATGAGAAGTTCTGTTTTATCATCATTCAGGCATAGACCGTGTGAGGCCATCCATGCCTGGATGATGAGGTACACTCTATTCACAAAGGCCAAATCCTTGCTGTAATCTCCCGTCAGCAGGATGAGGATCTGGGTATCATCAGCATAGTTAGTGTAGGTGATACCCAGGCCATCTAGATCGTCAAAAAGGGACTTTGTGAAAATGTTGTACAAGGTTGGGGAAACACAGAAACCCTGAGGCACCCCGCCGTGATGTGTATGGGGTTAGCGGCAGCAGATGGGGAGAAGAGACGCGCATGGTCCTGTTGTCAAGGAAGGATTGGATCCATCCAATCGCTTCCTGAGAAAAGTGGGCAGCGGAGTCCAGGTGGTTCCATAGGATTTTATGGTCCACTAAATTGAACGCTACTGATAGGTCAAGTAACAGCAGTAATGCTGCCTTTCCATTGTCTATCAGCGTGTCAATTTGTGCCTTAAGGTCGATCCATGTGGTTTCTGTCCCAAGCTGGGGTCTGAAGCCAGATTGATGTACTCCTAAAAGGTTATTATATTCCAAATATTGTTGAATTTTAAGGTAAGCCACCTTGTCAGGAATTTTAAGCAAGAAAGGGGCTGTGGTGATGAGGCGGTAGTTAGTTGGAATGGAAGCGTCAAGAGTCTGCTTTTTGAGGAATGGGAGGACCCAGGATTGTTTCAAGTTATTAGGTATGGTGCCAGTGGAGAAGGAGGCGTTGATGAGTTTGGAAATGAATGGCGAGAGATCACGTGCCGCATCCTTTATAATTTGGGCTGGACAAGGGTCACCATGGCAATGAGAGGGTTTAAGCGAGAGGATTACTTTTCCCACCTCTAGGATGGATACTTTATTAAAATTAAAGCGGGGTGGGGGATGATTAAGGTGAGGCGAGGGCAGTAGCACGGGGGGGTTGTTGGGTTTGGGGCAAGGTGGAGAGTTTCTTTTTTATTGTTGATTTTGGCTAAGAGAGTAGTGACCTTGTTGGAAAGGGCACTCTGAATGTTAGTGCACCATAACTTGTACTTGCGGCAAGTGTCAGGGGTGAGCATGGGCGTTTCTATCTCTTTAAGGATAGGGAACAGTTCTTTGGTGCTGGAGTTGGCTTGAGTGATACGTAGGTTAAAGGAAGATTGATTGGCAAGAATGATTTCTTTTTTGTAGAGGGTGGCTATTTTGCTAAGGTTGTTTTTGTTGGTGACAGAAGGATCAAGTCTCCAGATTTGTTCACTTTTCCGTTTTTCTAGTCTGATTGCTTTCAAATGAGGTGTGAACCAGGTGTTCACATGTTTTTTAGTATTACTCTTTCTAAGTTTTAGAGGTGCTATAATGTCTAAGAATGAAGTCATTATCTTGTTGTATTCCTCTACCAGAGTAAAATGGTCTGTCTGGTCTGGAAGAGGGGCTGAAGACCTTGGGTTGGGAGTACGCCCTCAGGAGTCACAAAGAACAGAGGTGGAGAAGCATTCAGAGGGGGCCCAAAGAAAAGCAGCAGGAAATCACAGGTGGTGGCCGTCAAAGAATGGGAAGAATTCCTGAACTGTGTTAGGCGGCCCATGAGGGCTCGTAATCTGACTATGGGGAACTTGTTGTCAAAAGGGCTGAGGTTGCCAGGAAGGGCAGAGAGGGAGGGAGGCGATGAGAACCAGGAGGGGGCGAGTGCTATTCAACGTTCGCACATGGTGGACACATCCAGAACCTTTATGGGGAATCCAGAGATAGCTTTGATTCAACTACACAGAGCTGGTTGAATTTAGGTGGTTTAACCGTTACGGATATGTTCACGGCCGAATTGACCGTAAGCGTTTTGACTAAAAATACACATTCTTTAACGGTAATTGCTGCCACAAACATATCCTTCACGACACCCCCATCGCCCACCTATCCCCCCCCACTTTCACGTGATTAATGTGCAACACTCGTGCAAGCCGCCCTCTGTCTCCTCTCCTGCGACACTGGTTCTCCGACATGAACCGGTGCCACAGGGTCCATTTTGTTTTTTAACTTTATTCATGGATAAGCATGGGCACCCCCGCAACCCCTGCTGCCCTTATTTGTTACAATGGCACTGCATGGTAAATATGTTCCTATTTTTTTCGGATGCATGTGTTTTTCATACAGCCTAAATTCGAACATATTTATTATGCAGGATTTTTTTATACTGTGTTTTTGGCCAAACCCATGCTAGTCCAGGGCTCAATGTTTTAGTTGTCCAGGAAGGGAATATGGTAGGTTGGAGGGATGCGTCAGGAGGCATGGGGTTTTTTGTTCATGGAGGGCAATGTATAAGCTAGAATCGTGGAATGTTTGGGGACTGAACAGTCTGAATAAGACACTGATGGTGCTGATGGACATTAATAAAAGGGGAGCAGGGATTGACTGCCTGCAGGAAACTCATCTGTTGAAAGATGATGTGGGGTGGTTGAGTAGTAGGGAGTACCTGGTGCAATACCACGCCACGCAGGGTGCAAATTGGCGGGGGTGGCCATATTGCTCCATAAGACTACCAAAGTGGAAGATGTCACTGTAAGGCAGGACCAAGGGAGGAGGTATGTGATGGTGAAAGGGAGGATAGGAGGTCAATTATATACATGTGTGTTGCTATATGCACCCAATCAGGGATAGGAACAGTTTCTGGCTGAGTGCCTGGGCAAATATGGAGAGGGGGAATTAGTGGTGGCAAGGGATTTTAATCTGTCTATGTGCCCATGCAAGGACCGATCGAGCGGGGTGAGAGGTCATGCAATGGGAGTAATTTCCAAACAGCTAAGAGGGAAGTTTGAGGAGATGGGCTTACAGAATTCATGGCGTCTATACCACCCCCAGGATAAGGATTACTCCTTTTACTCCTATGTACATAAAGCATATTCCAGGATAGATTACATTTTAGCAGCACAGAAGGAACTGAGAGCGACTGTGAAGGCTCATATAGGCAGTCAAACCATCTCGGACCATGCACCCGTAACACTGGAGTGAGAGGAGGGTAGAGTGCATGGAGGGCAAAAGGGACGGATACTGGAGGATTACCTTCTTAGGGACAAAGGGTCATGGATGTTAGTAGAAGCCAAGATTCATAAATATGTGCGGGCGGACAAGGGTGCGGAAAGGGCAGTAGGGGAGCGATTGGACGAATTTAGGATCATATATTAGGAATGTCCTGATAGATACAGCGAAAGATTTGAGAGAGGCAAAGAGAGCGACAGAACTGGGTCTTGAGAGAGAAATATAGATACTAAAAGCAGCCCACAAGGTGATGGGTACCAATAAGATAGCTAGACAACTGGCTCACGCGAGGGGACAGCTCAAACATCTAATTGGAAAATCGGTAGAGTACTTAACTGAAATGCAAGCAGAACTTCCATGAGGATGGGATTAAGTTGGGGACGGTTCTAGCAAGACAGCTGCACACCAAGGAGCAAAGAGCCTCTGTAGCAGACTGGGAGGGTGGGAGGGGATGAGTAGTGGGGATGGAAGGGGGTAAAATAAGGGTAATAGAGGAATACATGTTTTGTTAACCTCTATCGGGAGGAGCAGTGCGATAGCAAGGATATGGAGGAGTACTTGGCAAGGTGAACAGGACAGAGATTGACTGAGGGCCAGAGGGAGCAGTTACAGGGTGCGATAACATGGGAGGAGTTGCAACAGGTGATTACTAGACTAAAGCTTCACAAAAGTCCAGGAGAGGATGGGCTGACAGTGACATTTTATGAGACATTCAGCCAACAGCTCTCTGGGAGTCTTGCAGATCTCTTCAAAGAGTTTCGGAAGGAGGGTAGGATTGCGCCCTCAGTGGAGATGGCCCATATTACTGTGATCCCGAGGCCACGGATGAACCCACAGCTGAGCTCCTCCTACAGACTGATGGCGCTTATTAATGTTGATGCTAAACTATACACCAGGGTTTTAGCAGCTAGGCTGGAGGGAGTCCTGTCGTTTCTGATCTCGCAGGACCAATCAGGTTTTATTCAGGGCCAGAATACCTTTGACACCATAAGACAGGTATTACAAATTATTGACAAGCCTGAGAAGGGGTGTGGGGGGGAGTGGTGCCTACATGTTTGTTAATGATGTCACGTTCCTCACCCCAATCAGGCGATGGTCGTGATCCTCACCTGATTGATCTTGACTTGAGGAGGAATCCTTCCGTCTTCCTTTCTTCTTGTGGTGAGAAGGTTTCTTCTTCTTCTGGAAGAGGTAGGGCCTACCTCGAAGGGAAGCCACTCTGTCTGCTGAGGAGAACGGGCGGACCAGGGGCAACCTATCAGAGGCAGCCTAATAAGGGTAAAGCCAAGCAGGATGAAAACCCCCTTGTGGTGATTGTTTGCAATGGATCCCAACCAAGTGGTAATGTAGGCTGAGGAGGTCCAGAGCGTTGGTCTTGAGAAGCTGGAGAAGGTTCACTGAGCCCAGTAATGGTCTGGTGATGCCAATGAGTATCCACAAAGCAGAGACAGGACATACCTATCCCAGTGAGAACGTAACTGTCCGACAAACAGCTAAGGCAGCAATAGCAAAGACCAAGAAATAAGTTAAGGAGTAGGTCCAGCGGAGGGTCGCTGAGGGCAGGGGGGGAACACCCTGCAAGCGGGTAGACAACTCTGCGGATGGGAAAGGATGAGAAGATAAGTGGAAAGCAGAGAGTCCAGGTAGAAAGAATCGCTCCCAGCGTCCAGACAGAGGTAAGAGATCCCAGGTAAATGGGCGTGGGGGGGGAGAAGAGGGCAGCAGTGCGGTGCGCAAGAGCTCCAAAGAACAACAAGAAGCAAAATGCAAGCATGAGGGAGCTTACCAAGTTGGCAGGATCCTGGCACTAGCGCAGAAACCGGTAATCGGAGGAATGGGTTGCAACGCGCAGATGAGAGAAACCAGCGTTCTTTTGAAGGATGCTGCGGCGGGCATGATGGGAACAACTAGACCACAGCAGCACGTTACGGAGAAACGTAACAGGTGAGTCAATGGTGGCTCCTCCACCTATCCCACATCCGCCGATGCCGGCCAGGCATGACAGTATGCCCCCTCCAGGACCGGCCTGTGCACGGTTTACCAGGATGTAATTGGTGAAAAGTTCGCAACAACCCAGGGGCATGACTATGAGAGAGGGGTTCCCAGGTATTCTCAGAGAGGGGGTATCCTTTCCACTGCACCAGGTATTCTAGTCGACCTTTATGGTATCGGGAGTCCCAAATGCGAGATACCTCATACTCCTTAGGTTCAGAGCGGGTAGGAAGTCCATGGCTAGTTGGGTGTCGACCATAGGGATCCGGACTCCATGGATGTAAGAGGGACACATAAAAGACCGGGTGCAAGCGGCTGAGTTTTTTAGGCAGTTTGAGTCTGAATACTACAGGGTTTATCTTGGCAGTGATTTGAAACGGGTCGATGTAACAAGGTGACAGCTTGGATGGGTGTATCCATCTGGGTAAGAATTTGATGGCCAGCCAAACCTACCTCCCAGCCCGGGTTTTCCTGACCTGTCTTTTTTTTCACTTAATTTTTATTGAACATTTTCCAGAAAAAAGTTGCATATCACAAAAAATACACCAACAATATCCTCAATAAAACCACAAGTAGAACCCACCGCCCACCACCCTCACCCACCCCCCACTCAGCAACAACCAAATCCAACAGATTAATGGAGTCTCAAATTCGAATCAGTCAAGGACCAAACACTTCACAACGGCTGACATATCAGACTCGAACTGAAAGAGAAGATGAGATAACAGACACTGGAATGCACACACATAATTAGCACCAATCTATATCAAGAGGAGTCATAGTCTCACCGATTCACAGCTTTCGTGGAGCAGAACCATATCCAGTCTTGGAGGAAAGAGTTCATTGTATCGTGAGTCAAAGCTGAGAGTTTCTCATAAGTAAAAATCGTCCAGCGCTTGGCCATCCAGTCTGAATTTACTGGCGCCAAGCTGCTTTTCCAATTCTGGGCTAAGGCTAGTCTCCCTGCCCAGAGCATGGCCTGAGCCACTCCTGGTAAGGGAGCCAAGACCGCATCCGTGGACGGGATGCCAAAGAGGAATTCAAGGGGGAGCAGGGACAGAGGAACACCCACAATTCCATTTATCCAACTCCGAAGGTCTGCCCAAAATTCCAGAATAACCGGGCACTCCCACCATTTGTGGAACCATGCCCCTTGTCGGCCACACTTCCCCTGGAAGGGAAAAAAGCAAGGGTTAAACACGGAACCTTAACGGTCCTGAGAGATTACGGGGGATTCGGTTTACCAGACTTCAGGCTCTACCACAAGGCTGCTCAATTAAGAGTAATGTTGGAGCATTCGAGAGATGACATGAGAACTTATTGGTCTTCCATCGAAGATGTGCAAGTTCACCCCAGGAAGGTGAGAGATCTCTTGTGATCCCCTACCAAAGACCTCCCGTATAAAATTAGGACTCACCCTACCCTGCCTGCGCTGTGGAAAGACGACAAAGAATACTTTGCTCTCTCCTCCTGGCCTTCTCCTTTGTCTACTCTGTGGGGCCCCCGATCGACCTGGGCAAAAGAGATCTGCGTGGGATGCAGAGATGGTCAGATGTGGGCCTCGAGAGTGTGGTGCAGTTCTTCTGGTAGGGAGAATTCATTGAGTATGCTAGCCTGGCGGAGACCATGGGAGATTCGCCAATGCCAATTTTCGATTATATTCGAGTGAAGGGGATCTTGACTGACAGCCAATGGGTGCATAGTCCGGCCCGTCCCCTTATGCCACTAGAAAAAATCATTGTTGAAGCCACATCAAGGAGGGGGTCCCTGTCTATATTTTATAAGGTCTTAATTACAGCAGAGGTTGGGAGTAGACAGAGATTCAAGAAGCAGTGGGAGGCTAGGTTGGGGATGGAGGTGGAAGAAGCTACCGGGGCAGCTATTTTTAGGTCCCTTTTCTCGGGCTGCTTGTACACGGCAGCGATGGAGCACAACTTTAAAATGCTACACGCATGGCACCTTGGGCCAGAGAGATTAGCTAAAATGTATCCCGGTGTGTCTGCCTGTCTTTTGCTCCTCTTGTAACTTTTTTCCAGGCTGAGTTGTGCAGTCTTGTGGGCTTTGGCTGGATCGGGTAGAACAGCGTCAATCGATGGGAGGTTGGGTGACAGAGAGAATGAATGTGGTAGAACTTGTGGATGGAACCCAGGGGTACAAAAGAATTGGCTGAGCTAGGTCGCAGAATGCACTGAGTTGTTGGAAAATTCTGCTGTATCCAAGAGGTCTGTCCAGTTGTCTTGATGTTGGTTAATGAAGCATCGCAAGTACTGTTCCATAGTGCTGTTTAAACGTTGAGTCTGCCCGTTTGTCTGGGGATGATACTCTGATGATAAAGCCCTCTGAATCCCCAACACGTGACACAAAACGCTCCAGAACCTCGAGGTGTACTGTGGTCCTCGATGAGAGATGATACAATCGGGAAGGACATGCAACCGGAAGATTTTTTTAAGAAGATTTTAGCCATTTCTGATGCCGAAGGCACCTTAGGGACTGGGGTGAAATGAGCCAGTTTAGTGAAGGAGTCCACTGTTACCATAATTACGGTGCACCCTTGGGAGAGAGGAAGATCCACCATGAATCAGTTGAGATTTGGCTCCATGGCCTGGAAGGCACCTAGAATTGTTCCAATAAACCGATGGGTCAATGGGTTCTGTACTTGCTCTGGGCACATTGAGGGCAGCTGTGAGTCCGTACGTCTGACCGCAAAGTCGGCCACCAGAAGGTCCGTTGCACGAGTTCTGTCATGTTGGAGACCCCTCGGTGTCCCGCTGTCTTACAATCATAGCACCAGGAGAGTACCTGTTTGCGTAAACCCTCATTGGAGATGTACAGTCTTTGGTTGACAAAGATCAGACCATCCTTGAGGGTGATGGTTTTCCTCCAAGTAGCTCTGAAGTCCGGAGGAGAACTGACCATCGCCTCTTGAACTTCTTGCAAGATCGTGGAAATCAGATAGATAAAACTGTTCCTGTGAAAGAGCCATTCCTGTTATGGTTCCTGAACAGAATGAGGGTTGTGTCTCCTAGATAAGGCATCCGCAAGAAGGTTCTGGCACCCGGGGATGTACGAGATGGTAAATAGGTATTGTGAGAAAAAATGAGCCCATATGGCTTGTCTTGGGTTGTGGCATTCCATGTGCAGCAGAATCCGAAGGTTCTTATGGTCAGTGCAAATTGTGAAGGGATGGGCATCTCCTAAAAGCAAGTGTTTCCACTCCTCGCACGCAGCTTTCATTGCCAGGAGCTCTTTCTCGATAACCGAGCAGTTGATTTGGCTCAGGGTTCAAGGTTTTCAAGAGATAGGCAATGGGGTGTTGGACCCCACCCACTTCTTGTAAGAGAGCTGCTCCAATGGCAAAGACGGAGGCATCTGATTCCAGAATGAAGGGAAGCGTCTGGTTAGGTTGGTGTAGAAGAGGGCTGAACAGAATAAAGCCTTGAGTTGAGTGATGGCTGCTTCTGTGTTCTTGTTCCATTTTCAGGAGAGAAGTGATGGGTTGTACCACTCCAGAAAAGTCGGGTATGAACTTACTATAAATCTCTGCCAGCCCAAGGAATCGCTGGACATCTTTGACTGACTTGGGTATAGGCCAGTTAAGTAAGGCTGTTACCTTATTGGGATCCATTTGGATTCCCTGGCCGGACAAAAGGAAGCCGAGGTAGAGTACTTGGAAAAGACACTTTTCTGGCTTGACCGATAGATGGTTGTTCTGAAGATGTCTGAGAACCTCTTGAAGGTGAGACTGATGTTCTTGATGGGAAAATGAATAGACAAGGATGTCATCTAGATAGGCAATAACTGAATGGAAAAGTAAATCTGAGAACAGTCTATCCATAAATCGTTGGAATATGGCTGAGGCATTGACTAAGCCGAACGGCATGACCCGGTACTCAAAATTCCCAAACAAGGTCCGGAATGCCGTTTTCCACTAATCACTGGACCGTACACAAAGAAGGTGGTAGGCTTGACATAAGTCTAGTTTGGTAAACATCACTGCTCCCTGTACAGCCTCTAAGATATCTTTGATTAGTTGCATGGGATAACAGTCCCGGATAGTCACCCCATTTAGACCCCTGTAATCGATACAGGGTCGGAGCTCCTTGGAATCCCTCTTGGGTATAAAGAACATGGGAGCTCCTGCTGGAGACTGGGATGGTTGGATTAAGCCGTTTTGGAGGTTAGAATCTAAGTATTCTCAGAGGGCCTTCTTCTCTGTGAGGGACAGAGAATACATTCAACCAAATGGAACCATAACTCCGGGAACCAGGTTTATGGCAGTCTTCAGGCCTGTGTGGTGGGAGATCTTGAGGGATCTTGTCCTGAAATACGTCCTGGAAATCTGAGAGTTCTGGTGGGATACAATGAATCTGGACAACGTTTTCTGTCACTGCCTCCCAGACCTTCACATGCTCCTGAGTGGACTGCTGCAAGCAACGTTGGATACAAAAGGGCGATTCAAATTCCAGGAGGTTCCTGGTCCGATTGATAGATAGATTGTGTTTCCTGAGCCAAGAGATGCCCAGGATGATGGGGAAATGGGCAGCCCGTATGACACCGAACCGCAAGGTTTCGGAATGGCGGAATATGGGTACTTCGAGGTCTTCCGTGGAGTGAGCAATGCGACCTGAGCTGAGAGACCTGCCGTCAACACCCTCAACCTTCTGGCCTTTGTGTTTTTTCCCACCATTGGGATCCTTTCTTTTCTTGCCCATGCGGTGTCAATGAAGTTGCCGGCTGTGCCGCAAACAATCATAGCCAAGGCGTCGATCTTTCGCTGGCCTACTGTTAGTTGAACTGATACCACCATAAGTTGGGTATCCTCAGCTGGAGTTGTGACTGAAGAGGTAAGTAGGGGACTGGTAAGTAATCCTCTGTCGCTTGTCCCCCTCAGGGCCGAGGACGTTCATTTCCCGACCTTCTCGGGGGAACCTCAGGCAATCTCGGAGTAAGTGGGCGTCTGAACCACGGTACATACACAACCCCTTCTCTCGCCTTCTTTTCCGTTCTTCCAGTGTTAGAGGGGCACGGGCGGTGCCAATCTGCATAGACTCGTCCTTTTGCGGTCTAGTTGTGAGGGGGGTCTGCATGGAGGTGTCAGTGGTCGAAAAGTGACCTCTTCCCTTCCTTCTCTCAGCTCTCCTTTCAAATAGTATGTAGTCAATCTGGAGTATGGTGGATAGAAGGTCTGAAAAGGAGCCTGGACGCTGGATGCAGGCGAGTTAATCTTTGATCTCTTCTCGTAACCCTCTCCGAAATAGGTCAAACTGGGCGGTCTCAGGCCATCCTGCTTCTGCTGCTACACTTTTAAATGAGGTCATGTATGACAGGAGGTCCGATGATCCCTGTTTGATATCCAACAGTTCCTCACACGCAGTGAAGGTGATCTTGGGTCATTCGAAAGTCTGTTTCATCAGGTTTAGAAATGCTCCGTAATCCTGTAGGACAGAGTTAGCCGAGGTCACTAGGGGATTAGCCCATGCCAAAGCGTTCCCCACCATGTTGGAGATCAGGAATCCCACTTTTGTGTGATCTGAGGCATAAGTGCCACAACGAAATGTGAAGTGAACCAGGCATGCTTCCACAAATTCTTTAAACTTCTTAGGGGACCGATCATATTTGCCAACTGGTAGGGACAAGAATTCACCAGTTGTCTTAGTACCTTATTCTCTGTTTTGAGGTTCTGCACCTCGAGGGCGAGTCCTTGCACTGTCGCCACCAACTCCTGGACCTGCTCGGCAGTGGCCATGGGCATGATTTGTTGGCGTTGCAAACTGTCATGTTGCTCACCCCAATCAGGCGAATGGTCGTGATCCTCACCTGATTGATCTTGACTTGAGGAGGAATCCTTCCATCTTCCCTTCTTTTGTGGTGAGAAGGTTTCTTCTTCTTCTGGAAGAGGTAGTGCCTACCTCGAAGGGAAGCCGCTCTGTCTGCCAAGGAGAATGGGCGGACCAGGGGCAACCTCTCCGAGGCAGCCTTATAAGGGGAAAAGCCAAGCAGGCTGAAAAAACCCTTGTGGTGATTGTTTGCGATGGATTTCAACCAGTGGTAACGTAGGCTGAGGAGATCAAGAGCATTGGTCTTGAGAAGCTGGAGAAGGTTCAGTGAGCCCAGTAACGGTCTGGTGATGCCAATGAGTATCCACAGAGCAGAGACAGGCAATACCTATCCCAGTGAGAACGTAACTGTCCGACAAACAGCTAAGGCAGCAATAGCGAAGACCAAGAAATAAGGTAAGGAGTAGGTCCAGCGTAGGCCCAGTGGAAGGTCGCTGAGAGCAGGGTGGAACACCCTGCAAGCGGGTAGACAGCTCCACGGATGGGAAAGGACGAGAAGGTAAGTGGAAAGCGGAGAGAGCACTGGTAGAAAGAATCGTGCCCAGACAGAGGTTAGAGATCCCAGGTAAACAGGGGTGGGGGGCGAAAGAGGGCGGCAGTGCAGAGCGCGAGAGCTTTGAAGCACAACAGGAAGCAAAATGCAAGCAGGAAGGAGCTTACCAAGGTGGCAGGATCCTAGCACTAGCGCAGAAACCTGTAACCGGAGGAATGGGTTGCAACACGCAGATGAGATGGAGAAACATAACAGGTGAATCAATGGCGGCTCCTCCACCTATCCCACATCCGCCAATGCCGGCCGAGCGTGACAAATGCACCTCGCCGAAAAGTTGTTTGACTGTGTAAATTGGAATTTTATGTTTCAGACACTATGCACCGTGGGGGTGGGACCAAAGCTTTTGAAAATGGTCCAAGCTAACTATCAAACCGCAGAAGCAAGAGTAAAGGTGAATGGCAGGCTGATGAATCTCTTCCCAATTCGTCAGGGTAACCAAGCAGGGCTGCCCTTCCCCTCCCTTATTTACAGTAGTGATGGAGCCTTTTGCCCAGAGTGCAAGGGAGAATGAGGACATTCACTGGGTTACGTGTACAAATTCCCACAATCAAATTGGGCTGTTCACGGATGATGCGATTCTCATGGTCTCCAAGCCAGAACAATCACTGACGGCAATAATGAGGGAAATAGGGACCTTTTCAAAGGCATCAGGATTTAAGGTAATATTTTCAAAGTCTGCAAAATTGAATCTGTCAGTGGGGACGGAAGACTGAGAGCGGTCGGGGGCTAGTACCCCCTTTCATTGGGCAGAGGGTTTGGTTAGGTACTTGGGAATTAATATGAGCGAACCCTAAATCAGATATTTAAGGCAAACTACCCCCCTCTAATACGGCAGATCAAGCAGGACTTAAAAAAGGTGGAAAGGCTTATTTGTCTCAGGGCTGGGGAGGATAGTCATTGTAAAGATAAATATTCTCCATTGCCTGCTCTATATGTTCCATATGCTGCCACTGCCAGTGTCCTAAGGGAGATACAGGAAGATATTATGGGAAAAAGCACCAGAGAGGGAAGGGAAGAAGACTCTGTATAGAGCCAAGCAAGAGGGAACAGTGGCTGATGGCCCGATGTGGTGAAATATTGTATGTGGAATTAAATGTGAATAAAGATCTGGTTAGAAGAAAAATAACTGTGATTTTAGGATTGTTTAATGTTTGATTTGTTTGAAGGGTGGACGTGAGAGGTATAAAGGAGGTAGGTTAGTGTTGTCAGTTTTGGAAAAGAGGCAGTGGTCATAGAGAGAAATTTGCCCTATTTCACATGATTTATCGACTTGTGCGATGTGACTAACAAAGAGTATACAATGAAAAAAGGTGAATTATCAAATGTAAAAAAAATAAGATTGAGATCTTTTTCATAAATGTTTATTTTCCAAAAATAAAAAATGCATGAGCATTGATTCGAGATCTGTGATTCTTGAGTCAGCTTGTATATTTGTAGATTAGAAATTGAAGTTATATGAAAAGATTTCAGAGGATTGGATTGTGGTGCACCATAAGCCAAAGGTATCTTTTTTTTTTTTCATTAGGGCCCCGGAAGAGGGCTTCAATGAATCAAAATGCCCGGAATGCGGGTTGTATTCTCTGGTACAACACTGCGTTATGAGCAGATTGAGTGCTGCTGGCCAGCACATCCTTTCCCTGCACATCTTTATCCTCCCCGCTCCCATTTTAGCACCTGTGTTGTTTCCTATGCGGGTGCTAAGGGTGTTGAACACAACAACAAAAAAATAATAGTACCATGTGGTATGGTGCTGTGCAATGCTGTACCTTCCGACGTTCATTTCCCTGTTGATGGTGTCACGGTCATCAACAGAGAAAATTGACTTCAGAAAATAGGGCGTGGCGCTGAGGTGCACTGCAAGGTAAGTGTCCTTTTTTCAATTAAACACCCTTAGTACCTTTGCAGTGCTACGGGTGTTTAATTGAAAAAAGAATGACTTTAAGGTGTGCACTGTGCCGTGCTGTACTTTCCAAAGTCCATTACCCTGTTGATGACGTCCCGGTTATTAACAGAGAAAACAGATTTCAGGAACTATGGCGTGGCGCTGAGGTGCGCTGAAAGGTAAGTTTCTTTGTTCAATGAAAGGCCCTTTGCAACTGCGTAGTGTAAAGAACCCATGGTTGCAACAGTAAAGACAGACACAAGTGATCACAGTTCAAGGCTGTTTATTAAACTGTATATGCGGGTTGGAAAAAAACGTAATCTAAACCTAAATCTAAGATGGGAGCAATCTACGACCATCAAATAATAATAAGGCAGTCCTAGTGGCGTCTTGTCAAGTAAAAGGTCCTACACGAAGAAAAACCTATTGCCAATCCTTACGCTAAGTACAAACAAAGAGTGTGGCATAGGATTCACAGGAAAGAAAGAAGTGTTCCCAAATAATAAATCAGGATGTAGTCAGGGTCTACCTTCCCCACGTTTTGAGCACGGGACAAGGCGGGACGCCAGAGCACAGCATATGCTCGAGCTTTCCAAGCACAAGTCTACAGTACCACTCTCAGGTATCAGGATCTTTGGTGGTTAAGTCTCTTTTCTACAAAAAGTCTCTTGCCACTGAGGACCTGATGTGTTCCAAAAATAATAAACAAAAGTTCCTTCCTGCTTGCACGTTGGGTGATGCCTTTTCACCCTTGGATCCCCTTCTTCTGGGCTCAGACCCTTCTTGAATGTTAGCCTCCCTCTGTCGGGTTCACTAATGCTTTCAACACAATCTCATCTGTGACATTCACCAATCTTAATGTCTTTTTAAGCAGTTTACTGTGGACACCCCTCTGCCGGGTTCACTCTTGTCAACACACTATTTATCGGGAGTTTTGACTTTGCCCCCTCTTTATTGGCATCCCTCTGTCGGGTTCAATCTTGCCAACTTTGTCAATCACACGATTTCTTCTACTTTCTTACGATGTAGGATTCACTTCCCTTAGTTTCACAATCATCTGTCGATTAAAGACTTTTGACTGTACAGACGATTTTACCAGACCCCTGTATGACCAATTTGACACCTTTCCCAAGGCCTTCTGGTTACAGTAGTTTCAACAATAGGGTAATCACCCAGAGTTTCCCGAGTGAGCACCCACATTGTGCCTGACTCCTATGTAGCTGTTTTTCCCCTCTCACATTGACAGATCTTTGTATTTCTTCAATTCGCTGGTTGCTACTTTTGTTCAACACAGTTCGGTTTCTTATCAGCTCTCCCCTCCCCACCGGCTGCGATGAACCGCTTGGCTTTTCTTGTATCTGGAGTCAAGGCCGGTACCACAGTGGCAAGTGTCTCTCCCTGGCTTGGTTATCTGCGGAGGAGGGCCCTGTGTAGCGTTGACATTTGACATATGTCGCAACACACGCTGGCTATTGTTCGCGGCCTTACGATTCCTTCCGTGAAGGTTTCACAGTCCTGCTTGGAAAAAGCCAAGGTTGCCTCTCTCCTTGTCACCCTCTCGGTTCGTGCAATCTTTCTCCTCCTCTTGAACTGCCATGCTGAGTTAGCTCTCTCGTCATGCGGTCTGCATTGCTCGTATTGTGCTCTTGTGCTCCACCTTTTTATACCTGTGGGGAAGGGAAAGGGCCATCAGGTGTGTGTGATGCTGGTCAATTGCCTGGCTCTTGTGGTGGGACATGACAGGTAAACAGCTCTGGTGTTTGTCCGTCGTCTTTCGTGGTGTGCAAATGTGTTTGTGTCGGAAAAGAAAGGGGAGGGTAGAGTGTTTGAGTATCCTACAGGGTAGGATGGGGAAAAAGTGTCCCACTTCCACTCCCCGAGGACCTCCATCCAGGTGATCCTCCCTCACTGGATTACCCCCAGGAACTGGATCCAATAGCGATGGCTGTGTCCTGGCCACCTAGATGACAGATCCCTGGGGACTAGTCAGGGAGACACCTTTAGGTTTTTCACAGTAGGAAACTACACAGTGTTAATGGAGATATAATCCACGGCGGCGGCCAAGACTGCCTTTTCTTGCTTTTTTTTTAAATTAATTAACAGTCAGGTAAGAAACAAACCTGAAAAAGGGAGTGTAAAAACTCTCAACAAAAAAAGACTGCCAATTTAGCCCATTGTCCACCCAGGCATCCTCAATTGTCTCAAGAGTGGTTGCATTCAGTGCTTTCAGCATAGAGCACTTCCTGAAGGTGAAAACGCTTCCTACTGAAGACTTGCGTTAGTGTGCAGAGGAGACACTTCCATCATTGGCACCAGTTGAAGTGGACAGGAGAGGACCAGAGGTGGTGGTTCTGCTTCCTCTGCTTCCTCTACATGCATGTGTTGTTGCAGGTCTGTTGGTGGGTTGCAGGGCATTGTAACCAAGGCAGATTGCCTGTTGCCGGAACGTGCTCCTGAGATGTTCGTTCACTCGCCGCCAGTGGTAACGAATCAGGTGGTTGACAAACGCCATGGTGCCCAAGCTCTGCACAGGAACCACGGAGAATCCTCTCCTATGCACCTGGCCACAAATTGTGCACTATCCCTTTTCGATGTCCGAAAGTGGAGCGTCTTTAGGGACCATGAAGTATTTATTGCCAGCAGAGGCAAGGCGTGAAACTCCTGCAGCGGCAGTTCTTGGGTGGACCTGGATGCCCCTTTCGACGTCCACATCATGCGCATCTTCCAAGTCTTCGGGGACAGTGACAATGTCGATCTGTTTATGCTGGGGGATGCCTCCAGAAAAAGGGAATGAAAAAAACTTAAAACTAATATAAACAAACTAAAACTAATTTAAAAAAAAGTACAACAGAGAGAACAAACAAGGAAAAGGTTTGAATAGGAAATAGTGCTCTTTGGACATATTGTCAGAAAGATGGTGGGGGCGTGTCAGATGGGGGCAGGTGGCACAGTCTGTGGCACCAGCCACCAGACTAAGGCCAACAACCCTTGGAATTGAGGCTCCCTGGGGCCGTGAACTATACTTTCGGAAAAGCATGTGTGGCCATTAAGACAAAACATGTGTTCGGCATACTGTTTTTCCTGGGCTCACTGAACTATGCAAACTTATTTGAATTTAGCAACTAGAAGGTTGCAGGGGGTGAACGTGTGAAGCTTCAACATGTTTGAAAATCAGAACAGACAGGTTGTTAGGGAAAACACCAGTCTGTGTAAAACACTTTGTTTTTTCATTTCATGCTTTGCCTATCAGGCCATGAGTTTTTGTAGATCATGTGGGAAAACCCCAGCTGTGTGTTTCATTAGGCTGCCATGTCCATGCTTTGTTTATTTCATTTCACTGCCATATGTTCATCATGAGTTTGTGTAATAGGTGAACTAGTTTTTGGTTGTTAGTTTCATCATGTTGCTTGTGGAATGAATGCTTTGTTCATGACTACAGGTTAATTTTCTCCAAATAAGAGATACATGACAAAACTCAAGTATTTTGTGCGTATGCAAGTCTATGTTCCATGTTACATGTATAGGAAGCAGGGTGTTGAAGTCAGGAGCCAAACTTGGATACCATTACATGTTTGGGCAAGAAACAGGTCATGTCAGGTTGCAGAGATATAAGTTCCAAGGTATCAAGTTTTTTCCCCTAAACTCCCCCTACCCATCCAATCTCGTTACCCTAATCCTCTTTCCGGTTGTCCTACTTCCCCCCATTGGCTGCCTCGTGGTTACCTGAGCCTCTAACATCAGGAGCCCGTGTCAACCACTGTGGGAGGGTCGATTCCGTTTGGCTTCTGTGGTTCGGGAGAGGGTTTCGATGCCCTTCGCCTTCATGGTTTGACATAATAATCCACCCCATAAGGGTTATTACTCACCACCCAAGCTAAATGGACGCAACAACTCCCCCTTTAGCGGAAGTACTGAAGGCCTTGCAGAAGTTTCATGTTGAATTAGCACACGCTAGGCAGGAGACTACTGCCTTGAAGGCTCAGGTGCGTGGCAAGTTCAGCTTCCCATCATGATCAACAGGGCGTGCTCCTATGGTTGTAGGCGTCGTGGGGATGAGACCCCCGCAAAGTGCAATTGGCACTGCAGTATTCAACAAAAGGAGACCCGGTAAGTCATTAGTGGTTAGGTTATAGAAACTAGCAAGCAGTTTGCTGCTCTAATAGCACGCACATCGGGGTGGGGGTGCGTTTTTGAATTCGTTCGAATTTGTTTTCAAGCTTTTTCAAAGCACTCATCGATTTTTGCCTTGTTGCCTTCAGTATACTGGACATTAACAAACATATATAAACATGATTATTTTTCACTCATGCCGCTTTTGGAGTTGGTGCTCCTGAACCCAGACCTAGACATTGGCATGGTCCACAAATGATGACATCTCTCGTCTGCAACAGACCACCTTTCTCCGTTGCGTTGTTCCGGGTTGGATTTGTTCCCCCTTTGTCTCTGCAACACAAGTCACTAGGTACAATTTCGAGCCCCGGCCAGTGTTTACGATCACAGATTTGTAAATGCTCTCTTAAGTGATTGTGAAAGAAACAGATTCACCAATTGTCAGAATGACTTACCCCAGTAATATGGGCTAATGCATTACACGTGTATTACATGTCTTTTGGCATTAATGATAGTCTAATTGCTATTGGCCAATTTGCTAGTGACCAGTATGACCAGCTGATGTAGTAGATGCGAGAGATTTGGGGTCCGGCTTCAGGCAAAAGCGACCCTTTACTTATTTGAATAATATGCGAGATGGCTCAGAGCTGTCCACAGCATTCATGGTTTAAAAGTGCAATTGGCGAAACTCAACATGCACTTGGAGGATTCATTTATTGTTTCCTCGTTTTCTTCTTTACTTTTCTTTTCTTGGTTTTAAGCCTGCTACACACACCACTGTCACCAGAAATTAACAGTTGTGTGTCCTGAAGATGGCTGGGGTATGAGACACAGCTAGATTACCCGCCTGAAACTCGAGTAGACACCTTTTTGCAAATTCCATTGGACAACTAATGCAGGATAGCCCCTCATGAATTCAAAGGCGACTTATTGTATTAAAATATATTGTTGGTACATGCAGTATTTGATAATAATGGTGCATTTATGGTTTATATCGCACTTTGCACTTTAGGTCAACTTCTGGGACCTATTTGTCTTAGAAATGGTGCTACATTACGAGTGCGGTGGTAAGGGGTTAATGGCCGGCGCGGTAAGGATGCCGCTGCCGTTAACCCCTTACCGCTGCATTCCGAGGTCCCTTAGCGGCTCCCGCTAAGGGCGGCTGGTTTTACCAGCCGCCCTTAGCGGGAGCCGCTAAGGGACCAGGGAGCTAATAACGAGCCCGTTATTCGCTCCCTCCCCATTCCCATTGAGCCCTATGGGGGCCCTATGGGGGCTCCAATGGGAATGGGGATGGGTATTTTGAATGGGGACTTACCGGGTCCTCCAAGATTGGAATGACCCGGTAAGTCACCATTCAAAGAACCCGGACCCGGACACGAGTTTGGAGGCAGCCATGGCGCTAATAACACCATGGCTACCCCCCAAACTCGTAATGACCACCATGGTTATTTAGTATTTTGCTTAGTATGAATGAATTCGTATGGAAATTATTGAGGTTTGGATGGAATGACTAGTGCATTAGGTTACAGAGGGGTGTGTGTGTGTTCACTTTTTAGTAACTGTGGAACCATTGATCCGAATTGTCTTTTAGAAAACGGTTTTTATTCACTGTGTTTTTTCTATGTATAAATAAAATAAAGAATATTGTGATAACAATTGAGATTTGTTACTTTGTACATGAGAAATATTTAGTAAATGCCATGAGAGTTCGTATATACCTTTGGTATCGACGTTGTTTGTGTTCCTACGGTAATGGTGCAGCAACCAAGTAATCTGCCCCTGGCCTCTCCAGAGAGATTTGCAGAGGATCCTAGAAAATATTTAACATTTTTGACACAGTGTTGGCTGCATTTTCTGTGTAAACCTGCAGCTTCGGAAAGCATGCAGGCCCAGACAGCCTTTGTTATTTCATATTTAATGGGGGATGCAGCAGCTTGGGCTATGCTGTTAGTGCAAAAAGATGATCCCATGTTGTAAGCCTGTGATTCATTTCTGGCAGAATTTGGGAGGTTGTTTGTTCGGCAAGAAATGTTGCTAGCTCAGGATAAGGAACTGTTGGCTTTATGCCAAGGAGCACAGGATTTGGTTTCCTATGTCACCCAGTTTAATCGACTGGTTATTGAGACTGGTTGGCCTGAAGCCAAACAGACAGTGTTATTTTACCAGGGCTTCAGGGAGGAATTAAAGGACGCAGTAACGCAGGTAGAACCCCAGTCTACTATGTGCACTGCTATGATTGATTTGGCCTTATGATTAGATCAGCGTATTAATGAACGAAAGGGGGAAAAGAAGAGACCGGAAGCCCAATCTTTCATATGTCTGGACAAGGGTAGAGGGACACGAGATCAGAAGTTGAACCCATGCAGATTGGAAGTGTGAGAGGGCCTTTGTCTACTGAGGAAAATGAGAAAAGACAAATAATCTTTGTTTGCATTGCGGTCTGTGTAGGAATTGTATTCGAACATGTTCCAATACTCCCCAGAGAGGTTTGGCGCCAGACTGAAACAGGATGGAGGTGGGAAAAGGGTAGGCTTAACCTTAGAGGGAACAGGGATGTTGGGCCAACTAGAGTCTAAGTTCCCTAACACTGCATTTGTATATTTTGGTTTTTCACATTAACTAAACAGGCTGTGTCAGCGATGGTGGGCTAAGGTGCCACAGGCAACTTCATAGACATCACGCTAGCAGAAAGATCGGGCCTACCACTACAGGAAAAACAAAGATCAGAGGAAGTACAATCAGTAGATGGGCCCCCTTCAACATCAGGGCCAATTACATCAGACACAGCCATTATGGATGGCATGTTTATCCAGACATGAGGGGGACATTACTTTTGACTTAATTGCAGAACCTCAGTTTGGTCTCAATATGGGTATGCCATGATTGGTTAAACAGAATCCCATGATGAATTGTGCAAAACAAGAGGTGTCCTTCGATTCTCACTGGTGTAAGCCTCATGCCCAGAACACGATGGGCCCAGCTACATTATTGGCGGAGGGTGCTACGGGCAGTACATGCAGTTCTTCCACCACAGTGCAGGAAGTATGCAGAGGTGTTTTACAAGGGCAAGGCGTAGAAATGTTCTCCACCTCAAGCATATTATTGTGTAGAATTCGAACCAGGCGCTCGGTTACCATGTAGTAGAATTGACGCTGCCACTGAGACAGAAAACCAACTCCCGAAAGAGTATCTAGATGACATGTTAGAGGGTTTATCTGACATTCTACCTCACAAGTATCTTCTCCCCTATTTTCTGTGCCTAAAAAGGAAGGTATGCTCAGGACTTGTATTGATTGTAGGGCCCTGAACAAGGGTACGATAAAGAATTGTTTCCCTCTGCCATTGATCGCGGTACTCCTCGATCAAGTCAAATCAGCAGTAATTTACACCAAATTGGATTTATGCTGGGTATATCACCTAATAGAGTCAAGTCAGGGGATGAGTGGAAAACAGCTTTTAGAACAACATTCTGACTTTTTTAATGCCTAGTCATGCCGTTTGGCCTGTGTAATGCACTTTCAGCTTTCCAGCATTTTATGCAGGAAGTTTAATTTTATTGTACTTATTTACTGGACATTTGTATGGCGCTGGAGCTAATTGACTCTAGATTCATCTTTTTAATGTCAATCGGATGTCAAGGCCCGTCACTGATCTTAACTGTTATTAATTATATATCAATGCACTATTTTGCCAATAAGACGGTGGAATGCTAAAGTGATTAGTAATATTGTGCCTATTTTCTTTTTTCTTTACTTCTTCTGTCCTTTCTGTTTTTTTTAATTATATTTATATATATATATGTATATATATATAAATATATATATATATATAAATTGTGATTTTTATGGTGGTTTTTACATATGATAACAATGTTGATGTAATAAATGTGCCTAAGGTTTGTATTAATAACCAGATGCACAATGAAAAAAAAAATACAGAACAAAAATAAAAGAAATAGAGAGAACCAGGGCTCTGGAGACGTTGAGCTTCTGGGGGAAGGGGAGGAAAGATAGAATGCCTCTGAGGAGGTGGAGCTGAAAGTTAGACTTCTTGGCAAGGTCTGAGATGTGTGGAGAGAAAGAGTCAGAGAGTAGTCATTTCCATGCTCCACAATACAAGTTGGGGGCCAAGGGGGGTGAGATAGGAAAGAAAGTAGAAAACAAAACGGTTATGTTGGCCTTTTGACAATCCTACCGTGCAAGTGCAAGACAAGGTGGTAAGTGCAGAGGGGGAGAAGTGCAGGAGTGAGGTGCCAAAAAGGAAGGGGGTGAACAAGTGCTGGGGGGGCCAAGATGGCAAGTGCCAGGAGAAAGAGAGAGAGTAGTCATTTCCATGCGCCACAATACAAGTTGGGGGTCAAGGGGGGGACATAGGAAAGAAAGTAGAAAACAAAACGGTTATGTTGGCCTTTTGACAATCCTACCGTGCAAGTGCAAGACAAGGTGGTAAGTGCAGGGGGGGGGAAGTGCAGGAGTGAGGTGCCAAAAAGGAAGGGGGTGAACAAGTGCTGGGGGGGCCAAGATGGCAAGTGCCAGGAGAAAGAGAGAGAGTAGTCATTTCCATGCGCCACAATACAAGTTGGGGGTCAAGGGGGGGACATAGGAAAGAAAGTAGAAAACAAAACGGTTATGTTGGCCTTTTGACAATCCTACCGTGCAAGTGCAAGACAAGGTGGTAAGTGCAGGCGGGGGGAGAAGTGCAGGAGTGAGGTGCCAAAAAGGAAGGGGGTGAACAAATGCTGGTGGGGGCCAAGATGGCAAGTGCCAGGAGAAAGAGAGAGAGTAGTCATTTCCATGCGCCACAATACAAGTTGGGGGTCAAGGGGGGGCACATAGGAAAGAAAGTAGAAAACAAAACGGTTGTGTTGGCCTTTTGACAATCCTACCGTGCAAGTGCAAGACAAGGTGGTAAGTGCAGGGGGGGGAGTGCAGGAGTGAGGTGCCAAAAAGGAAGAGGGTGAACAAGTGCTGGGGGGGCAAGATGGCAAGTGCCAGGAGAAAGAGAGGGGGAAGGTAGGATAAGTGCAGTGGGCAGGGTGGACCAGGTTAGGGCTTGTCCGGGGAAGGATGCCCAAGGGCAAGTGCTGGCTAGGGATGCTGGCGGGACCCATAGGGGGCTGGTCTGGTCTCTGTATGACTCTGAAGGAACTAGGCCCCAGTCGCAGTGGCAGAGGTAACGTAAACACGGGAGGGAGAGAGGGAAGGAAGAGGAGAAAAGGAAAGTCTTGAAAAGTTTCCAGAACTTAAGAAGATCTGGCTCAAGTCTTGGGGGGGCAGGGAGGCCGTTCCAGAGGGAGGAACCAGCTGAGGAAAGGCGTCTACCTCCCACTCTCTGCTTGGAGAAACGTTTGACCTGCAGAGAGTTGGAGCCAGAGGACGGAAGGACTCTGGTAGGGAAGGGAGGTATTTAGGGAGGGAAAGCTGGATGTAGAGAGGAACCAGGCCCCAGACTGCCCGGTGGATGATGCAAAGGGTCTTGGATTTGATCCTTGCAGTCACTGGGAGCCAGTTGAGAGATTTTAGGGCTGTAGAGATGTAGTCCCTGGTCTTGAGGTCAAGGATAAGTCTTGCAGTCCTATTCTGGGTTAGTTGAAGGGGCGAAGGGAGGAAAGAGGAAGATTGAGCAAGAGGCTGTTGCAGTAATCCAGCCTAGAGAGAATTTTGGGGTACTTTAATTGGTGCGGAATCAGTAGTGATCACTGTAGCAGCCTTCCATGTTTGGAAGGAAGCGCTGAATCTAATTGACTCTAGATAAATCTTTTTAATGTCAAGAAGATGGCAAGGCCCGACACTGATCTGAAGTGTTATTAATTATATATCAATGCACTATTTTGGCAATAAGACGGTGGAATGCTAAAGTGATTAGTAATATTGTGCCTATTTTCTTTTCTTCTTTTCTTCTTCCGTCCTTTCTGTTTTTTATTATATTCATATATATATATATATATATATATATATATATTTTTTTTTTTTTTATTTCTTTATTGGAATACTACAGTTTCTTCTATACAAAGACAAAAGAAAACTTTTGTTTCAAAGGAGAAGAGAACTCCATAATTCTATAACTCCATGGCTCTGAGCTTCAATCAGCTTAATGAAATCATGGTCTTGAATAATGCATGCTTGAGCTGAACTGCCCCAGGCATCCCCATATTAATTAGATACGCACTATTCAGCGTCATTAGTCCCTCACAAAACAACATTGAGAGCAGCCATTAAAGGGGAAATTTCAACAGTGTGTTCAAATAGTTCACAATTGCACAGACGTGTTTAACGTTATTGCCAGAAGAAATCAAGCGCCACCACGCATCCATATCATCATCAAAAGGTGCAAATTGGCCAAGATATAAGGAGCGCAGGTCGTTAGTGGCCTGGCAGTCCAAAATTAGATGTTTCAGGGACTCTAAACAGACGAAGCAAAAGCAGCAGTGATTGTCATTTGTAGCTGGATCTTTACGCCGCCATAAAATTTCCTTAGATTTTAATATGTTAAGGCGAAATCTCAGAAATTGCTCGCGATAATGGCTGGTGTAGCAACGTGTCAGATAAGAGGTCTGAGCATTTCATTTTTTTTATCATAGCCAAGCGAACTCGTTGAATCCATTTGATTTCACTTTTCTACATTGACTATCCATGCCCAAGCCTCAAATTTTCTTTTTGCATGTTGGGGCCGAAAGGTTAAATCAAATTTGCATATTTCTGCAGCTTCGACCCAGGCTTGTACTTTTGACCGCCATTGAGCCAATAGACCGAGATTAGGTGCGTCTTGCATATGATTGAAGATGTAATAGGGAGAGGCTTTACGCGTGCAGGACCTCTTACACATAAGAGAAATAGATTTCCAAATGACATGGCTGAACAGGGAGTTCAATGATAGTTCATGACGGATCTCAGTAATTGAAACACAACGCGGAAGGTTAAGAGCCCGTTTCCAAAAGCGGCCTTCAAGTTGGTCCCAAGTTGACTCCTTTATGTTCCAACTTGCTTTGGCGCCAAACGTTAGAATGGGCACTACCTTTTGCAAGTAGAATGTTAACATTGGTTTAAGTGAAAATTTCCCGAAGTTTTTGTTTAATTTTGCCGCTTGAAGGGCTAATCTTGAGGTTTTCAGTTTTAATTCTTGGATCCACTGGAATTCACATATGGAGTTATTAAACTCCACTCCTAAATATCGGATAGAGTTTACTGAAGATAGGTGATGACCACCGACTGCCCAAGTAAACGCTCTGTCTTTTCTACTTTTGACAGAGCCAATTGAAACAATTTTAGTTTTATCTGTGTTGATAGATAGGTCGTTAATTGCAAGATATTCATGGAGGCAAAGAAGTAGACGTTGAAGACCAATCTGTGTTTTATCAATCAGGACAAGGTTATCAGCATAAGCAATGTACCTTACATGTACTTGATTTATTTTCGGTGGAAGGCAATGAGCTTGGTTGAGATAAAGCGGTAGATTTGCCAGAAATAATTTGAAGAGGTCGGCGGCCAAGGGGCACCCTTGCTTAACGCAGCGAGTTGTTGGAATGCATGTTGATAAGTCGCCATGTTTGTTAAGGCTTACTCGAATTGAAGTATTTGAATGGAGCGCTATTATGGGATTAAGAATAGCAGCTGGGCAGTCCCACTTGGATAGTTTCGACCAAAGGCGGTCACGATTTATTCCATCAAACACTTGTTTCATGTCAATGAAAGCTAGGTGGAGTTTCGAGTTTGATTTTAGAGCTTCCAGCTTCATCAGCGTGAGTAAGACAAGGTTTGCGTCCACACCTACGCCTTTGGAAAAACCAGTTTGACGTTCATCCTGGATGCCAGCTTGATTAGCCCAAGTCACAAGTTTCGATCTTAAATTTGCTCCAAAGACTTTCCCAATCGAGTCTAAGAGGGCAATGGGCCGGTAATTTCCCGGATTGTCCCAGCAGCCCTTCTTGTGAATTGGGACTAAAATCGCAGATAGCCATGACTCAGGTAAGGTGTTTAATTTGGCTATTTTCTTGAAGAGGTGTTCAATAAAAAAAGCCCACAACGGTGCATTTTTCTTAAGCATCACGTTGCTGATGAGATCTGGGCCAGCAGCACGAGAATTTTTTAACTGCGAGATAGCTCGAATGATTTCGACCTGTGACATTTCTACGTCCCATGGAACGTTGTTGATTCGATCACGGTCTACAGCTGTCTCTTTCTTAACACTGTTGAATACCTGAAAAAAATGCTTATGCCAGATATCTCCAGAGATGGTATTTTGGGTTGAGTTTAGATTATTTGCAAGGCCCATATTCAGGATATGCCAAATGTCACGGGTATTCTTCATTATTATTAGCTTCATCATTAATTCGGCCCGATCTTGTTCAATGATGGCTCTATGTGATCTTGCCCAGTTCCGGTAAGTAGCTCTTCTTGCCTTTACTTCATCCGCTACTTCCTGGATTGAACCAAGTTTTCTTTTTAATTGTCTCAAGTCTCTTCGTAGATCTTTCTTCTTATCTTGCAGTAACTTGCTAAACAGATGTTTGTGGCATTTCTGCTGTTGCCCTTGATCATTGGACTCAATGACATGTAATGATAATAAAGGGAGATAGTCCACACCATACGGAGAGGACAGCAGTCTTTCAGTTAAAGATCCAATTTGGTTGACACTTATCCGGAGACGATTTCCACTGGAATTTGTCTCCACTGGAAGGATGTATCTAGAAGTTGGAGACGAGATAGCCAGGGAGCAGCCAAGCGTTAGCAACATGTGGTCACTGTCGAGCATCTTCCGAACATGTAGAGTTGTATCTTTAGTCTCAAAATGACTTGAAACCCAAAAATAATCAATGATGCTGTGACTAGCGTCACGGTGCCAAGTTGGTTGTGCAGGAATATCACCTCTGACGACACCGTTCATCAACACACAGTCACGCGTCTTCATTGCGTTTGACCATCGTCGTTCCTTTGCGCCAAGATTTCCTTCGGCGATACGTTTATAGCTTTGATTATGTCGGTCGTAATCAAACCATGAGCAGTTTAGGTCGCCGCAACAAATGATTGTCAAATGATTAAATTTCAGGGATGCATCATCCATCAGGAGACAAACTGCATCGACAAAGGCTCTGTCGCTGATTTTTCCAATAGCAGTTTATAAGGAGGAGTGACGATTTTGGCTGCGCAGTGTCACTCAGTGAGTGCATTATTGAACCTTGTACATAAGGATTTGGGTTTGTACATACTGGGGTAGACCAATTTTGGGACAGACGGACCATGGTTAAGAGTCCCGCACTTGGGCGTCCTTGTTGGTTTTTATTAGCTGGATTGACTGTTATTACATAGCCGTCTCTCATCGGTGCTTCAAGAAGCCATGTCTCTTGCAGACAAACTGCGAATACATTGTCAAGGGACGCTTCAAACCCATTAAAGAAATGGTGAAACCCGCAAGTGTTCCAGGATAGGACTGAACATGGTGCATCCCGAGTGCTCAGTCATGACTAATGTTGGGTCCGGATTTTCGAGTTAAGGACTTGTTTAGCATTTGAGGACCTTGTAGGGCCCTGCAGAGTGGCTGAGCTCAAAAGACTGCGCACTTGGGACACATCGAAAGCCTTTTTCACAGCAAAATTGTTTGAAGTTGGCTTTGAGTTGCTTTTCTGAAGGATGTTTTCTGGTTCAATGGAAATATCGAAGCCGAACAGCAGTAGGTCCTCCGTTGCTTTAAGTAGAGTGTTTCGAACACCGGCTGACTCAATATGCAGCAGGACGGCATCAGAGCACTGTTCTGAAACATATTCAACAATTTTTATGTCATCAGAACTGATTAAGCGCAGAGGCGGTATGTGTGTAAACAGCCTTAGGACATTTGCACGATTAAGATTCAGGTCAGTGTCATCATTGTGAATGTTTTGCAATCTTAATTTGCAGCTGTAGTTTGTATATATTTAAATTGTGTTTTTTATGGTGGTTTTTAACTGGCAGAATGCTAAAGTGATTAGTAATATTGTGCCTATTTTCTTTTTTTTCTTTTCTTCCGTCCTTTCTGTTTTTTATTATATTTATATATATATTTCAATTGAGATTTTTATGGTAGTTTTTAACCATGATAACAATGTTGATGTAATAAATGTGCCTAAAGTTTGTATTAATAACCAGATGCACAATGAAAAAAAAGAAAGAACAAAAATAAAAGAAATAGAGAGAACCAGGGCTCTGGAGACGTTGAGCTTCTGGGGAAGGCGAGGAAAGGTAGAATGCCTCTGAGGAGGTGGAGCTGAAAGTTAGACTTCTTGGCAAGGCCTGAGATGTGTGGAGAGAAAGAGAGAGAGTAGTCAAAGATGATCCCAAGATTTTTTGCCTCACAGGTGGGTGAGGGGCCACAAGGAGGGTGGCCTGAGAGTGGGGGAAACAAGGAGCCAGTGTCTCAATGAGAAGGATCTCTGTCTTACTGGCATTAAGGCAGAGATCATTGGCAGAGCAACATCCCTGATTAGCAGTCGGGTATGAAAGAGGCAGGAGGAGTGAGAGGATGGCATGTTAAAGGTGAGCTGTGTGTCGTCTGAATAACATTGGAAATGAGGGGAGAAGGTGGAGATCAAGTGGGCCAAAGGGGCCAGGTAGATGTTGAAGAGCCATGGTGATAGAATAGAGCCCTAAGAGACACCACAGGTAGAGAGTGAGGTGGAGGAGAGAAAAGGACCCATTTGCACTTGGGAGGGTCTATTTGAAAGGAAGGAGGTCAGCCACGCCAGTGCTATGTGTGTGCTGCCTTGCGTATCGTGGAGATGATTTATGAGGATGGAGTGGTTGATTGTGTCAAAGCCTGCATAAAGATTGAGGAGGATCAGAACAGAGGGAGTTTTAGAGTCCAGGTAAGAAAACAGGTCTTCACGGGTATTCAGGAGAGCAGTTTCCGTGCCTCTGGATGCCCTGAAACAGGACTGGTGGTCATGGAGGCAGTGAGTTTTGGAGGAGAAATGGGCAGCCAGTGCAGTGCAGACAACCTGGGAGGGAGGAGAAGAGGTGTGTGATAGGATTGGCAAGTTCCTTGCAGATTTTAAAAAAGTTCGGCCATGTTATTGGTGACTCCAGAGAGGTGGGCTTGGACATGAGTCCTCTTCTTGGAGCAGATAGTGAGACGATATTGCCTTGGAGTAGGCGGCAAGCCAGTTTGTCAGAGGATGAGCTAAATGCCTGCCACTTCCACTCTGCAGCTTTGTGCTTGCGTTTCAAAGCTGTCAAGTCGGGGTTCATACCAAGAGTTGCATTTGGAGGCAGGCTTCATGAGGATCCTCATGACAGGGGCAAGGATTTCCAGTGTGTTAGAGATGGAGAGATGGAGGTTAGCTAGCACAGAGTCAGAAGGAGAGTCAAATGAAGAGGACAGAGGAGGTATGAAGGAAGAGGCAAATGCAGCTACTGACATGCTTCATTGGTCGAATGATGGAGAAGGAGTCTGGCAGTGTGGGCAGAGGCATCATCAGGGGACAGGGGAGGTCAAGGTAGAAGGAGAGGAGAGAGTGGTCAGAACAGGAGAGAGGGGTAGTTAGAGGGTTGGAGAGTGGGATGTCTGTTGAGATGAGATCATCCAAGTGTGTCCGACAGAGTGGGTTGGGTCAGAGGGAAGGATAGTGAGGGAAAGAGAGACACAGAGGTTGCAAAAGAGTACAGTGCCACATCAGGAGAGTCGAGATGGATGTTAAAGTTCCCAAGGAAGAGGAGTTTGGGGAAGGAGGCAAGAAGAGAGGAGGACAGGCCCGCCCATTCCGGGAGGAAGAGGGGGGTCAGTCTGGGGGGCCTGTAGATGGTAGCGAGAGTAAGAGAGAAGGTAGGCAAGACAGATAGCCTGCAGACGAGGCTTTCAAAGGATGAGTAGGTTTGAGTGGGTATGATGAAGGCAGGAACCCACACATGGAAGATCCGAGCGACTGGTTATTGGTGTTTAATCGTGTTAATTGACATTTATATGCAACTAGTATGCTGCCCCTTGATAATTAGCGTGAACATGGCCTTTGTTTGCCATCATAATGACAAATCTAATTCAGATTCCACCCTCCATGAACTCAAAGGGGAGTTCTTGCATCTCATCTTGGTGGAACTACAGCTACTGAGCCAGTGCAAGAAATAGTAAGAGTGCCTCATCACATATTTGGTCTCAGGCGTCACCATGCTGGTCAGATAGCACAGCATGCCAGTCAGATAGTAGAGGTAGTAGAGCACTTCCTGACGCAGGTTCGAATCCCGGCAGGGGCAAACTCAGCCTTTCATCCTTCCGAGGTCGATAAATGAGCACGACACACCGTGGGTAATAATAAGCAGCGCTCAGATACCTGGGGGTATGCAGCGCTATATAAATGCAAATTATTATTATTATTATTATTAAAACCCTAGGATAGCGCTCTTTACACAATACTCACAATACTCACAATAAAGGGCTTCAGTGGGAAGTTGAATGCATTGCTGAAGTTATAGGGAGGATGTGGTTAGTAATAATCATACACCACATAGTATAGACGTAAAGATCTTTATTTAATAACAAGACCCTATGCGTGTCTAAACACCAGCACGCCAGCTAGAGAGTGACAGTTAAGTCCAACTGTCAAGTGTCTAACAAGGCACACGTGACGACATTCCAATTTGGAACATTGGGATGCCATCGCGTGCGTGGCATATATGGCATATATGACATATATGCCATCGCGTGCGTGGCATATGTGGCATATATGACATATGTTTCCCCATATACATGACAACTAAGATGATAATGCAATAGATATGTTACATAGTCATCACATTTCCTAGCTCTCCTTTTCAACTGACCAATTCACAATTTAACAATGTATGACAATAACAAAAAAATGTACATAGATCATGTTACAGAGTCATCAAATTTCCTTGGTCTCCTTTTCACCCACCTAGTGCTGCCCTCAGGAACCTTTCCTGTACTATCATGCTCCACAACCAACTCATGTTCTTGTGTTCCGTGCTGTGGCCCACCCCAAGTAGCATCGGGATCTATGCTGCTAGGGCATTCCATCTTCAGTCCCTCTATCATTATCACCTCTGTACCAAACATCCTCCTCATCTCTTGATACATCACTGTTCCTTTCCACATAAACACTCTCCCCCACATGAGATTGGCATATAATTGCAACAGTCTTTACTCCACCTTCTCCCATTACGCGTGACTGCATGTCTCCTTCCAGCTCTCACCACTTCAATAGGATCAAAATAGCATGTACATCCTTTCGGTACGCTGAATGGTTTTTTTAACCCGTACTATATCACCCACACACACCTTACTCCCTTCCAGGTATCTCTGTTCATCAGCGCACTGATTATCCGCAGTCATTCAGTGGAGAAATAATTCAGTGTGCATCTTCCTACCCCTAATTTTCTCAAATGGTGTGACACCTGTCAAGACATGCAGCGTGTCTGTAAGCGCCCTCATCATCTGCCATATGCTTCTCCTCCAATCCAGACCAATTGGATAGTTGCCTTTGTTATGCCATTAGTTTGTTCTACTAGACCATATGTCTTTGGATCATACAAGGCGGTACAGTGACTTTCAATGCTATTTCCTTCCAGATATTCCTGTATCTCTCGTGACACTAATTGCACACCATTGCCAGAGAGTGACAGTTAAGTCCAACTATGAAGTGTGTAACAATGCGCACGCAACGACATTCCAATTTGGAACATTGGGATGCCATTGTGTGCGCAGCATATATGACATAAGTTTCCCCTTATACATGACAACTAAGATGATAATGCAATAGATATGTTACATAATCATCACATATCCTAGCTCTCCTTTTCAATTTACCAATTCACAATTTAACAATGTATGACAATAATAGGAAAATGTACATAGATCATGTTACATAGTCATCGAATTTCCTTGGTCTCCTTTTCACCCGACCAGTGCTGCCCTCAGGAACCTTTCCTGTACTATCATGCTCAACAACCGACTCATATTCTTGTGTTCCATGCTGTGGCCCACCCCAAGTACTATCAGGATCCATGCCGCTAGCTGAAGAGGGCATTTCATCTTCAATCCCTCTATCATTATCACCTCTGTACCAAACATTCTCCTCATCACTTGAGACATCACTGTTCCTTTCCACAGAAACACTCTCTCCCACATTAGGTTGGCATATAATTGCAACAGTCTTTACTCCACCTTCCCCCATTACTTTTGACTAAATATCTCATTTAAACTCTCACCACTTCAATACAATCAAAATAGCATGTAGATCCTTTCGGTACGCTGAATGTTTATTTACCCGTACCATATCACCCCCACACACCTTACTCTCTTCCAGGTATCTCTGTTCGTCAGCACACTGATTATCCGCAGTCATCCAATGGGGAAATAATTCAGTACGGAACTTCCTACCCCTAATTTTCTCAAATGGTGTGACCCCTGTCAAGACATGTGACGTGTCTGTAAACGCCCTCAACATCTCCCGTATGCTTCTCCTCCAATCCAGACCAATTGGATAGTTGCCTTTGTTATGCAATTAGTTTGTTCTACTAGACCATTTGCCTTTGGATGGTACAAGGCGGTACAGTGACTTTCAATGCCATTTCCTTTCAAATATTCCTGCATCTCTCGTGACACTAATTGCACACCATTGTCAGAAATTACGATTTTATGGTAACGTTCTCTTACAAATAATATTTCCATAAAATCAATTAAACATTTAGTAGAACTTCTTTCAACAAACTCAACTTCAAACCATCTTGAAGCATAATCAGCCATAACAATTGCAAATATATTTTCTTGCCCCAGCATGCTCCTTGGTCCCATAAAGTCTATCGCCACTTTCTCCCAAGCCTATTCTGGCATGTCCACACTTCCAATCTCCATCTTTGGGTTTTGAGGGATTTATCACTCGGTCCACACGGAAGGCAAGTACCCACCTCCTCATCCAAAATCTCATCCATGCCAGGCCACCAAAACATTGCCCTCAATCAGCCTTTAGCTAAACCTTTTCCTAGATGGCCTCCATGTGCCCGCCTAACCAGTTCCCTTCCGAGAGATGTGGGAGGAACCAATCTTTCTCCTCTAGCCAGTCCCCATATGGAACTACTCAATTTGTCTCTAACTTTACAAAAAGGTGAACTGACCTCTTCCACCTGGCGCCATCCACGTTCAGTCCTGGACATTGCTTTCTTCATTTATGTATCACAATCAATGCCCTCCAGTGTTCACTACTTGTGCAATCCACTGGTCTCCCTCCACTTCTACCTCTACGGAACACATACTAGGGGACCTTGATAAGCAGTCAGCAACAGGGTTGCAACTACCCAGAACATGTCTAACCACAAAGTTAAAACCCTGCAACCCAGATAACCATCTGGCAATTCTTGGTGTAGCCAGCCCAGAACCCCTTTTAGTAAATAGGTAGGCCAAGGGCTGGTGATCACTTTTGATAGCATATGGAATCCCCCACACGTATGTAATTTGAAGCCCAATAGCAAGCCAAACTCTTGTGCTCAATAGTAGAATACCTAGATTCAGTAGTAATGAGAGCCTGTGATGCAAATGCAACTGTTCTGATTCAACACCGCACCCAGGCCGCGGGCACAAGTATCCGCCGTAACAGTAGTCTCCATAACTCAGAGGGTGTGGCGCATGTGGCTTATTCTCAGGAAAGCGGTTGATGTACAGGGAGGAAGATCTGAGCAAAAATATTAGCATACAAGTCTTTGATTCATCCCGACACAGATGTACGGTTTAGAGGTATTCCCCACGAGAATAATGGGTCCACTGTGCAGACTCGAGAGGAGGATCCTCCGGTCACTGTTGAACCTTCCTCCCTGTGTTCCGGTAGAGGCGATTAGGCTTGAACTCGGCCTCCAATCGCTAACCTCTTTGTGGTCAATAGCAACCTGTTAATTTTGGGCAGGAATACAATATGATTTGAGAGGAAAGGATTCCCTGTTAGGCCACATGATGAAACATTCCTTGAGACTCTCTAAGTCTATCTGGTTCAGGTACCTTGACTGTAGTGTGAAGGGGTTCCTGAACAAGATCAGAGTATCTCTGGTCCCAGAGTCATGGTTCGAATTCAATCTCGCCAGGATTCCGAAGAAGTCCCGGTCTTGTGACGCAGATCAGGCATTGACATATTTGGCCTCCTTGCAGAAGTTTGGGCAATACACACACGAAGCATTTGTGTTGGGACTTCCCAAGTCATATTTAATAAACCTTATGGTACTTGCTCTCATTAGATTTGTTTGTTTGTTTGTTTGTTTGTTTATTTGATAAAGTGCACCAAACCCTTAGGTAGCTGGGTGCAACATTACAAGTATACTTGAAGCTTAGTTACAGAGAAAATAGGTACATACATACTGGAAATAGAAAAACAATTACTGCCACATAGTTTACAAAGAGACTAGCGGTCCCATATAGGAGTTGCATGATTACAGTCAAGTGGTACAATAGTAACAGATACATTTAGAACGGTGAAGCCTAACAGGCATTAGATAGCAAGTGCAGTCATGTTATAAGTGCTGGAAGAGCTTTGTTTGGGTCGATAGCAGCAGGTTTAGGAATCGTTAGTACATATCTAGGTGAGAACTTTCCGTCTAAAACTGGTGTAAGGTTGGTCTGTTCAGAGATCTAGAGGGAGTGCATTCCAGGATTGTGTGGCTACGACCGGGAAGCTAGAACCGCCAGCTGTGGTATGTTGAAATCTAGGGACCTCTAAGGTAAGGACATTGGAAGATCTCATGGGATGGGCAGTAATTCTCTTGTTTATTCTTTCTACGAGAGAAGGTGGAGCTATATTGTTCAGGCATTTAGATGTAAGGCAGAGTGTTTTGAGGAGGATCCTGTCATTGATCTTAAGCCAGTGGACATCTCTTCTGAATGTGGAGATATGATCTCTATTAGAGATGTTTAGAGCAGCTCTAAGGGCATTGTTTTGAAGTCTTTGCATTTTGTCAATAATGTACTTATTGGCTCCCGCATACAAGGCATTACAATAATCAGTCTGGAAATTATAAGTGCATTAGCCAGGGTAATGCATCTGGTTTCAGAGAGGAATGGTCTGCAGGCTTGGATCAGTTTGCAGGTATATGCTGTTGAAGATGCTAGTGAGTTGACTTGGTTCTTAAGGGTAGGTGCAGAGTCAAGATAGAAGCCTAGGGTTTTAACTGCGGGCATCACTTTGATGACATCATTGTCAATGTTGAAGGAGACATAGCTGGGGGTGAGTTTTTTAATGGCTGTCTCAGAGCCTAGGATCAGTAACTCTATTTTGTTGTCATTCAGGCATAGGCCGTGGGATGCCATCCATGCCTGAATGAGGAGGTATATCTTGTTTACTAGGGCCGAGTCCTCCAGGATGTTGCCCGAAAGGATGAGGATCTCGGTGTCATCTGCGTAATTGGTGTAGGTGACACCCAGTCTGTCCAACTTGTCAAACAAGAACTTAGTAAAGATGTTGTACATAGTGGGAGACACACATGATCCCTGAGGTACGCCGCAGGAGACTTGTATGGGATCAGCAGCTGCTGTGGGGAGAAGACTCTCATTGTACGGTTAGCTAGGGAGGACTGAACCCAGGTTATAGCGTCACTTGAGAAATGGGCAGCCGACTTAAGGTGGTTGCATAAGACTGCGTGATCCACCAAGTCAAAGGCTGCAGATAGGTCAAGGAGGAGTAGCATGGCTGATTTCCCATTGTCCTTAACTCGTTCAGTTGGGACTTACGGTCTATTAAGGCTGTTTCCGTGCCATGGAGAGGGCGGAAGCCTGACTGATGTGATCCTAATAGATAGTTGGCTTCCAGGTAGTCTTGTTTTTGCAGGTAAAATACTCTATTGATAATTTTAAGTAAGAAGGGGACTGTGGTGATAGGTCTGTAGTTGGTCGGGATGGAGGGGTCTAAGGTTTGTTTTTTTAGCAGTGGGAGCACCCAAGATTCTTTGAGATTATTAGGCACTGACTTTGTCTTGAATGAGGCGTTGATGAGCTTTGAGATGAAAGGGGCTAGGTCTCTAGCTGCATCCTTTATGATTTGGGCTAGGCAGTTGTCTCCTTTGCACTTAGAAGGTTTTAACAAGAGTATGTTTTTTTCTGTCTCAGAAATAGAAATTTTCTTGAAACTGAATGGTGGGTGGTACTGGCCGGTGTGACTAGAGGGGGTTGCTGCTCAGGTAAGAGCAGTGAGGCTTTCTTTTTAGCTATTTTAAGTTGAAGATGAAAGGATTAGGCTTTGCGTTGATTTAAGCGACCTCAATCGCAACATATTGGTCAACAGACACCCTTTACCAAGAGTCAATGAAATGTTGTCCACAAGGAGGAAGCTGAGTGGTTTTCCACTTTGGACTCATCGGCGGGTTACCATCAGGTGGATTTACACCACACATCAAGGGCTCTTACTGCTTTCATCATGCCCATGGGTGCATATCAGTTTAAGAGGTTACCCTTTGGCTTAGCGTCGGCATTGTCTGTTTTTCAGAGAATTATGGTACTAGATGCCCCGGGCACTAGATGCTTTCAAGAGGATATTGTGGGGCGGTGGCAAAACAGAATTGGAGCATGATATACGGATGAAGGAGGTTATCAGAAGGCTTGAGGTGGCATGAATGACTTTGAGGAAGGGCAAATGCAGTTTAAGGTACGTCAGGTTTCATTTGGGCCACAATCTATCTGGAAATGATCAATGTCATTTTGGATATGAGTGCACCAAACAATAAGGAGGAGCTAAAATCGTTCCTCGGATTGATTCAATTCTATGCCAAATTTGTTGAGAAGTTTTTGTCTAAGTGAGCCATTTTGAGGGAGTTGTTGAAAGGAAGACGTTTGTATGGAGAGAGAAAGAGGGGAGGGTTTTTAGGAAAGTGAAGGAGGAGGTGGCGAATGCACCCACGTTACATAGGTTTGATTCATTGGTAGAGACTACTAATTTTTGTTTTGTTTTTAATTATAGTACATTTTGGTTACATATCAACCTTTCACACTGTGCAAACAATAAAATACAAATAGTCAATCATAATTCACGTCAATATTTACAACAATAATGTACAGCTCATTAAAACTTATAACCAATAAAAACTCTACATAATAATACAAAAGAAAATGTACGATGAAGGAATGTTGAATTAATTCACATTCTAATTCATTATAATCTCAGAGTTGGAAGAGGAAGCCTATTGGCCACAAGTTCCTATAAATAGTGTGCCGCCGACGCAATAACCAATGACTCTGTACCAAGCACACTACTCCAAAAGATATCGGCTGGCTAAGTTTACTATATGCTTTCTCAGAAACACAAGTGAGCACCTCACATTTGGTCAGCACATGTTGGGCGGATTCTACTTGTTTAAAACATAGGGGGTCATTCCGAGGAGGGCGGTAAGGGGTTACCGGCACCAGTAAGGATGCCGGTGCCGGTAACCCCTTACCGCCCTATTCCGAGGTTCCCTAGCGTGACCCTTTGAAAACGTCTGGTCAGACCAGACGTCCTTAGCGGGTCCCATTAGGGGACCAGGGAGCAAATAGTAGGCCCGCTATTTGCGGGCCCGTTATTAGCGCCTTCCCCATTCCCATTGAGCCCTATGGGGGCTCGAATGGGAATGGGGAATGGTATTCGGCATGGGGACTTACCGGTCCGCATAGGTCGGAATGTCCCTGTAAGTCCCAATTCTGCCTACATGGACCCAGACCCGAGACCCGAGTTTGGCGGGTAATAGCACCATGGCTGCCTCCAAACTCAGAATGACCCCCATAGTCTACAAGTTCTGTTTTTGTACAAAAGACCCACCCAAAACCCTGTTATTTCCAACACCGGCAGAGTCTGCAATCTTATTGATAGAATAAATGACTGACCATTAGCTAGTTACCTTCACTGCTACTCTAGACCTCATCTGCCCCAAAACCATAGCTATGGCACCACCACGCCCCACTAGAAGCAAAAAGGATATGACAGCGGAAAAGTTACTTCCACATCTTCTTCCCGCTATTGACAATATAGCCAGTAATACAAACCCTACCTAACTAGTGGAGGTCTTCAACAGTGCCATGACCAAGGCCTTGGACACTATTGCACCTGTCAAACTCCGTAATGGCAGACAGAAATCTCACCTAAATGCCTGGTTCACGCCCAAACTTAAAGAATTAAGACTCCAAAATAGAAAGCTTCAATCAATTAGGCGCTACTCGCCCACTGACGAGAATAAAGCCAAGCTAACAAACCTTTCCAAAGTTTACAAGAATTAAATAATTAGCACAAAAAAAGAATATATTCAACAACAGAATATCTAAGGCGAAGTCGGACACCAAGGAACTATTTTCTATCCTTCGGGAAATGGAATCACCAATACCCCAGGCTGACAACATCCCCAAGGATAAGCCCTGGCGTACTGACATACAAAATGCACTATTGAATAAAATCACCACCCTCCAACTTAAAATAGCTAAAAAGAAAGCCTCACTGCTCTTACCTGAGCAGCAACCCCCTCTAGTCACACCGGCCAGTACCACCCACCATTCAGTTTCAAGAAAATTTCTATTTCTGAGACAGAAAAAAACATACTCTTGTTAAAACCTTCTAAGTGCAAAGGAGACAACTGCCTAGCCCAAATCATAAAGGATGCAGCTAGAGACCTAGCCCCTTTCATCTCAAAGCTCATCAACGCCTCATTCAAGACAAAGTCAGTGCCTAATAATCTCAAAGAATCTTGGGTGCTCCCACTGCTAAAAAAACAAACCTTAGACCCCTCCATCCCGACCAACTACAGACCTATCACCACAGTCCCCTTCTTACTTAAAATTATCAATAGAGTATTTTACCTGCAAAAACAAGACTACCTGGAAGCCAACTATCTATTAGGATCACATCAGTCAGGCTTCCGCCCTCTCCATGGCACGGAAACAGCCTTAATAGACCGTAAGTCCCAACTGAACGAGTTAAGGACAATGGGAAATCAGCCATGCTACTCCTCCTTGACCTATCTGCAGCCTTTGACTTGGTGGATCACGCAGTCTTATGCAACCACCTTAAGTCGGCTGCCCATTTCTCAAGTGACGCTATAACCTGGGTTCAGTCCTCCCTAGCTAACCGTACAATGAGAGTCTTCTCCCCACAGCAGCTGCTGATCCCATACAAGTCTCCTGCGGCGTACCTCAGGGATCATGTGTGTCTCCCACTATGTACAACATCTTTACTAAGTTCTTGTTTGACAAGTTGGACAGACTGGGTGTCACCTACACCAATTACGCAGATGACACCGAGATCCTCATCCTTTCGGGCAACATCCTGGAGGACTCGGCCCTAGTAAACAAGATATACCTCCTCATTCAGGCATGGATGGCATCCCACGGCCTATGCCTGAATGACAACAAAATAGAGTTACTGATCCTAGGCTCTGAGACAGCCATTAAAAAACTCACCCCCAGCTATGTCTCCTTCAACATTGACAATGATGTCATCAAAGTGATGCCCGCAGTTAAAACCCTAGGCTTCTATCTTGACTCTGCACCTACCCTTAAGAACCAAGTCAACTCACTAGCATCTTCAACAGCATATACCTGCAAACTGACCCAAGCCTGCAGACCATTCCTCTCTGAAACCAGATGCATTACCCTGGCTAATGCACTTATAATTTCCAGACTGATTATTGTAATGCCTTGTATGCGGGAGCCAATAAGTACATTATTGACAAAATGCAAAGACTTCAAAACAATGCCCTTAGAGCTGCTCTAAACATCTCTAATAGAGATCATATCTCCACATTCAGAAGAGATGTCCACTGGCTTAAGATCAATGACAGGATCCTCCTCAAAACACTCTGCCTTACATCTAAATGCCTGAACAATATAGCTCCACCTTCTCTCGTAGAAAGAATAAACAAGAGAATTACTGCCCATCCCATGAGATCTTCCAATGTCCTTACCTTAGAGGTCCCTAGATTTCAACATACCACAGCTGGCGGTTCTAGCTTCCCGGTCGTAGCCACACAATCCTGGAATGCACTCCCTCTAGATCTCTGAACAGACCAACCTTACACCAGTTTTAGACGGAAAGTTCTCACCTAGATATGTACTAACGATTCCTAAACCTGCTGCTATCGACCCAAACAAAGCTCTTCCAGCACTTATAACATGACTGCACTTGCTATCTAATGCCTGTTAGGCTTCACCGTTCTAAATGTATCTGTTACTATTGTACCACTTGACTGTAATCATGCAACTCCTATATGGGACCGCTAGTCTCTTTGTAAACTATGTGGCAGTAATTGTTTTTCTATTTCCAGTATGTATGTACCTATTTTCTCTGTAACTAAGCTTCAAGTATACTTGTAATGTTGCACCCAGCTACCTAAGGGTTTGGTGCACTTTATCAAATAAACAAACAAACAAACAAACAAACAAATCTAATGAGAGCAAGTACCATAAGGTTTATTAAATATGACTTGGGAAGTCCCAACACAAATGCTTCGTGTGTGTATTGCCCAAACTTCTGCAAGGAGGCCAAATATGTCAATGCCTGATCTGCGTCACAAGACCGGGACTTCTTCGGAATCCTGGCGAGATTGAATTCGAACCATGACTCTGGGACCAGAGATACTCTGATCTTGTTCAGGAACCCCTTCACACTACAGTCAAGGTACCTGAACCAGATAGACTTAGAGAGTCTCAAGGAATGTTTCATCATGTGGCCTAACAGGGAATCCTTTCCTCTCAAATCATATTGTATTCCTGCATTCAATGGGTTCAATCACCCCCTGTTCGCACAAACCCCACAACTCCGCTCTCACTATTTCCCTAACTCCAAATGGCAAATTTCTCACTTGATGTACACAAGGCCTGACTGTCACAGGTTTCCCCCCTTCTCACCTGTCTATGTTGCCTGATGTCCTCTTTAGGTGGAGTCTTCTTTCGTAAGGTTCGGGACTTAAATAAGCCCGCTAGGCTGTCCTCGGCTTCCAGATTACATTCAGCTTCGATGTTCAGGATCACGGGAAACTCCGGGAATATTCAAGAAGGAGTAGGGGGCAAGCGGAAGCAACGCAGGGATTCCGGGAAGTTAGGAAAGAGGGAAGAAGTCGGGAGAAGGGAATCCAGGGGCCAGGGGATAGCAAGTAGCACTAGAGAAGGTTCGGAGCACACGTCCGATCACAGCTAGTAGCAGCGTTGAGACGCGCGGGGCTGCGGGGGTGTGGCTTCTTTATAGAGGACGCTGCGTAGAACGTGAAGACTGGCGAGCAGCGTTCTGATCTTGCCGCCATGTTGGTAGTATTATGGAGTGTAAGGCCCGACGAGTCAGGGACCAGGATGCCCAGAAGGGGCGAGTTCGATGGTTGATGACACTGGCACCCTCCACCAATGGAATCTTGTGGCAATACCCACGCAATTTCCAATACCTTTGAGGAACACCTTGTTAAATTTCCTCCCCGCATCTCCCACACATTTTTCCGATTTGTCTTTACCAATCATCCTTATTTGATTTTCTGTACCGTGGTGTAATTCCAATCCCAACTTTCCTTGATGCTTCCATCCTAATAAACAATCACCCTTTTTAGCAACGTACACCTTGATATGCATATGTCTGTCTCTGTAGTCAGTCATTTTAGCTAATAGAAAACAGAGAATTACTTTTTTACCAAAACCATAATAATGAAAAAATACTGAATGTATAATTCAAATGTATATCGGGGAAAAGGTGCAAAAAGGGGTGGGGAGGGGACTAAGGAGGGATTAAAAGCACAGGTAAACAGAGGGGTGGGGGGCCCAAATAAAAAAAATATATATTTTTTCAGTAAAAATGTTTCAGTAAAAAGCATTCTCTGTAATTTCATTTGTTACCGTAACATAGATCCGGCTGTCCCGATATGCAACATTGCACCATACATAACCTTGTATATCAATTTTACCACCCCCATATGCTCTGGGTCGTATATCAGAGTATAACTTGTGACTCCTGCCACCCCAAATTTCCACATATTTCTTCTCTGAAATAATTGTGTAGGGTGACCCTGAGTCTGCCAATGCCTTTACAGGGCATCCAGCTACCACAATTTCCACCTCAGAAGGTATACATTCTCCCTCTTCATCATCGCCCACCTCCCCCACAATATGTACAATTTTGTTTGCCCACTCATTCTTTTCTTCCAACACACATTTTACACTGGCCTCACCATCAGACATAGGGCCTCATTACGAGGTTGCCATGGTGCAATTAGCACCATGGCTACCCCCTTACCGCATACCGGGTCTGGGTTCTCGGAATGGGTACTTACCGGGTCATTCCAACCTTGGAGGACCCGGTAAGTCCCCATTCTGAGAACCATTCCCCATTCCCATTTGAGCCCCCATAGGGCTCAATGGGAATGGGGAAGTAGCTAATAATGGTACCGCAATTTGCGGTACCGTTATTAGCTCTGAAGTCTCTTAGCGGGTCCCTTCCTTAAAACCTGGTCAGACCAGGTGTTAAGGAAGGGACCCGCTAAGGGACCTCATAATATGGAGGTAAGGGATTACCGGCACGGGCACCCTTACCGGCGCTGGTAATCCCTTACCTCCTAGCTCGTAATGAGGCTCAAAGTGTTATTTCACTTGCAAAACCTGGCAAAATGTCTGATCTGCGACACTTCCTGCACTTTCCTCTCATAGATGGGCACTCCTTGGGGTTCAAAGCATGCTTCTCAAATCCTCCTCTGGGACAGTGTACCTTTCGTACACCCTGCTGAACGTTCTGCCTGCCCCCAGGTTTGTTAAACTTTTTGATGACACATACCCTCTCCTCTTCGTTAACACTTTCCTTAATTCCCCCACTATTCTTTAACATATTCAGATTCTCTTTGAGATTGTTTGCATTTGCTTCTTTTAAACATCTACTAGTAAGTTCCATACCCCTAGCTAAGGTTAAAACCTCTTGTAATGGTGGATTGTTTGGCTGTCACTACCGTTCTTCAATTTTGGGATTCAACAATGTGTGCATCATTAATTGGTCACAGATGCATTCATCCTCCATCCCAGTGTATTCCGACAAAGTCAATAACCCTCTTAAATCAGCTACAAACACATCGACTGTTTCACCAATCCCTTGTTTTCTCGAAAAGAACTTGTAGCTTTCCAAAACAATATTTACCTGTTTACCATATTGAGCCTCCAACTTCCTCAAAGATTTTCCATATAAACCATCCCCATCGCCACTCGCATCATCCTCACCATCCTCCCTTTGAACATCTTGCAATTTTTGTATTACCCTTACTGCTTCTGCTCCCACACAACACAAGAGAGTCGAAAATGTCCTCTCATCTGAAGATTTCTCGAACCCAGATGCTGAAAATTTCTCGAACCCAGATGCTGTCATTTATATGATACGGCACAAGCAAGTCGGGATTCTCCTTCCCCTGCAATGAACGTGGCGCACAATATAACGCTTTTTATTATTACAACAAAATTATTTTTTAAGGAGGCCTCCAACCCATCTCGCACCAAACCTCCAACAGCACCTCTTGTCACCATAGGCCAGTGTGTTGTCAATTAATACTTTATTCATTTATTATTTTAATACCAAATCAGAACAAATAGATGACAGCATCCATTAATGATGTGTCATCACAAATGCACAGACTTCTAGAAAGTAACCATGTAAAGAGATACTGTGATGCCACTCCTATTTGGTTTTATGAAAAGCTAGACAAAACTATTCAACTCAAATGATTGCAGGAAGGTTAAGCACTCCCCTCTGCGACACTCCACCACCAAACAACAATTGGATTGAATACAATGAACAAATCGGTTTTGGGGTGGTGCCCACAGACACAAGATGGGCAACCAGCAAAGAGGGGGAACATTTCGTTTTGGAGTACAATGGAAAAATGGGCTTTCAATGATTTAATACTACTGCTATGGGACAGCACACAAGGGTATTTCGGGCTGATTACTGTAGAAGACAAATAGGGCTTCAAAACAGACTAGCTAGCACACATAGGAAATTCGATTTTAATATAGGCAAAACATGGAAAGAAATAAAAAATAAAAAGGAATGCAATTCAAAATCCGTGATCAGGGTACAGTAGTTAACGAGATACAAACTAGGAAAACGGGTTTAAACAGGTTAAGAGAAGTTTTTGGAAAAACGAAAATGGAAATCACACTAGTTTTTGCTGGAACTGGGAATGACAGGTACGCTTTAAGCAATGACAAATGAAGGAAATGCAATACAAAATCTGCGCTCAGAATATGATAGAAAAAATGATTTTTCAAAGGTTAAACAAAATATTTAGAAAAATGAGGAAGGCACATAGGAACCACGGTCTTCAGTGAAAATGACAGGGGCAACAAACAGGTAAGCTTTGTGCAAAGGGATTACTCACAATGGGAACAATAGTTTGGGTTTAATATAACAGATGCAAATGGGAATTTGTTTTTAAAACACACAATTTAATACATGGAAGAATTGGTTTTTCAACTCTTAATGAAATGACTTCCTGGGGAGCAATTTATACTTATAATGACTCGCAAGACACAGGTAAGAGATAGAGTTAGTTGTGAATGCAAACTTTCTCAATCCCGTGAAATAATGTGGAAATTAATTGATTTACTGAACAAAATATACTAGGGATTTACTCAAATTGCGGAAGGCTCTTCAATGGGAAATGACATAATTGCACAGGCAAACAAAGGATTTTCAATGGGAGCAACTACTAAAATACACAAACAAATGAAATATTTTTCAATGGGAAAAGGACTGAATTACACACACAATTGAAGGATTTTCAATGGGAACAATTACTACAATGCACAAATAAATGAAATATTTCAATGGGAAAAATGACTGAATTACACAAACAAAGACGATAGGGGTTTACCATGGGGGAATCTCTATGACAAGGCTGAAATATATATGGCTTATTGAATCTATTGCTGGGGAGGTCTATACTTACAAGAAAAGGGCATTCCTGCACACCTTTTGAAGAGCATGTCTTTAATACAAACAGAGGGAAAAACTGATTTTGAAGGCAATGATTTCAGTCAAGTGAAAGCTCCATTTTGCTGTGCAAGCTTGCACCCAATCTGGTCATTTTTATTTGCACGCTGGATGCCGCCGTTTCAGCCAATATGGTCTCAGCTTTTCCAGACCTTTTGCAAACGTTTCCTGAGGTCTTGCCATCATGTGTGGCAAGGAACATTTTCAGGCATCTCCAGGCTTTGATGCCTAAATTCGCTCCTTTTCATGTTAGCATTGCAGGGCCTTATTTCCATGTGGATTCACAGTAGGCCTTTCATTATGGGGAGCCCTCATACTGACTCCAGCCTTTCCTTATCGTATTCATGACTATTCCACAACACCGCAAGTCCCCTCTCCTAGCTCTTTGGTACTTTATTTAGAGAGAAGAGCTAGGAGAGGCTGGGTTGTTCATTTGATGATGGCCTGGGTTTGTCCCAGGGGTCTCCTTTAGAGTGTGTCTGCTCAAGTCTGATCCTGATGGAGTGGTGCACTGGTTCACATGCACTCTCTTAGGATTTTGGTTTTTCCGTTAGGTTGTGGGTCCTGGACAACAAAACAGCAGGAGAGCCACATACAGAATATACATTTGCACACGCATTTTCCTGACATAGACCTTGCTATGGAGTCTCGGGAGGATAGCTCACGGGCAACATGCTCACCTTGGAAGCAAGACGACACAGAGCAACTCAGGTTCGATCCCTGGTTCCACGCTTAGAAACCTCTGGGTATTAAGCGCATTATAAATAACCTATCAAATCAAATCAAACACATTTTTGTTCTACCTATTCATTGCAAATACACCTTTTTGTTTTACATATCTATTGCCAATACACATTTCAAAATAAGAATAATTGTTCTACTCCCTGTAAATGTATGATTTTCTTTATCCGGGTTCCAATTCCTTAGCTTTACTCCTCAAAGGATTTCTGGGCTCTACCCTCACCGGGTTCTTCAATTATTCGCAAGTTCTGCATGGGATGACAGCACTTCAACTGATAGATGTGCACCCATTTTTCTTTCATTTGGTCTCCTTAGGGATGCAGATCTTATAGGCGACAGGTGAAATTGTATCTACAATTTCAAAGGGGCTGCGCCAGGAGCAAAGGAATTTCCACTCCTTGGTCTGGTTCCTCTGAAAATTGTACAAGTAGACCCTGTCCCTACTTGATATTCTTTTTTAGTGGTCTTTAAATCGTAGTGGGTTTTCATCCCCTCTACCGGTTTTTCCAGATTCCATTTCTGTTGAGCGTACACAAAAGCATAATGAAGGTGTTTTCTCAGATTTTCAATATAGTCATGTGTCGTGGATGCGTTGATCAGGGTCTGCTCTTGCGTTTTGTAGAGCATATGCTGAGGTAGCACCAATTTTCGTCCAGTCATTTGCTTCAATGGAGACATTTTTGTTGCAGAAGATGGTGTAGACATGATGGCCATCAGGACAAGTGGTAGTCGGATGTCCCAACTTGGCCCAGAGTCCGCCATGAACGTCTTTAGGATGCCCACAATCATTCTATTGTACCTCTCAACTCCCCCACTAGAGGCTAGGCGGTAGGCAATATGAAGTTTTCTCTTTACCCCAAGTATCTCCCACATCTTTGTCATCACCTCACTAGTGAAGTGAGTTCCTCGATTCCACTCAATCCTTTGGGGAAGGCCGAAACACGAGAAGATGTGGTTGATCATCAGGGCAGCTGCTGTTTCTGCCTTTCAATTTGGGTCCGGGAGACATTTCACCCATTTGGTAAACAAGCATGTTACTGTTAACATGTACTTGTTTCCTCTAGAGGAGCGAATCACGGGTCCGATGAGATCTACTTGTAAATCTGAACAAGGCAGTGTCATCCCCCTTTTCCGCAGGCGAGCTCGGTGTGTGAGAGAACTTGGCTGAAATTGCGCACACACAAGGCACCCCTTCAAGTATTGGTTCGAGGCCCTGACCCATGTGTGGCCAGTATGTGACCTCTCGCAAGATTTCCAAAGTAGTATGAAACCCCTGATGACCGTCTTTGGCCGCATTATGGGCGTGATTTAGCATCAGGCTTCAGAATGAGGTAGGTACCACCCACTGGTCACGTTCAGAGATGGATCTCCATAACAACAAACCATCTTGGATTCGGAACATTTTGGGAAACTTCATCAACACCCGGGGATCCTCTTTCCTGATGTAATCAGTTTCGGTCAGAGGAAAATTCACGGCATCTTCAATGTATTGATAAAACTTCTCAATAATCGGATCCCCTTTTTGTGCCATGATCAAATCAGCATCTGGGGTCTCCTTACTCCACTGGGCAGTTGAGAGTTCCTTTTGGGCAAGTGTTTGGGACCTGGTGACAGCAGTGACCTGGATTTCCCCCACAGGCACTAATCTCAATGAGATTCCCATGGATGGCTCTGGTTTTGGCCAGCTGGTCAGCCAGGTAATTTCTGTTTTTTTCTGGTCCCTCTATTCTGGAAAGACCCTTGATCTTCTTCTAGTAGGCGGTCATCTCATTAGAGGTGACCAGATCGTCAATGGATTGTATTAGTTTGCCATGCTTGAGTGGTTTATTATGTGCACACAGCATTCCTCTGGTTTTCCATTTTATCAGGTGCTCCGCAAACCCGTTACAGACATAGGGCCTCATTACACGGATGGCGGTAAGGATTTACTGGTACCGGTAAAATACTGGTACCGGTAAATCCTTACCGCCTTACTACGAGGTCCCTTTGCGGGTTGGGGGATTTAACGCCTGCTTTTTGCAGGTGTTAAAAACCAACCCGCAAAGGGACCAAGGGAGCTAATTACGGTACCGCAATTTGCGGTACCGTAATTAGCGCCTTCCCCATTCCCATTGAGCCCTATGGGCCAAAAATGGGAATTGGGAATGGCAATGGTGGAAGGGGGAATTACCGCCCGCCAACCTTGGAATGGGACGGTAATTCCCCTTTCCGCCAAGGCGGTGCCGGTATTTTACCGGCATGAACCATGGCGCTAATAGCGCCATGGTTCTCCGCCAGCCGTGTAATGAAGCCCATAATCTGAAAGTGTTACATCTTCTTATCGGCGCTGGTCCCTGTGGCATCGCGGCCGCCTTTGCCATTCATTGTTGGTTTCTTCCCCCAAGATGGCCGACGATTGGCTCAGGCTCTCTTGGATGGATTGTGCAGCTTATGCACGTACGTTTCTGACGTCTTGTGCTGATCATGTGACTGCGTATAACGATCGCATTTCCGACAGTCAGTGCATCGCTACTCTTAGGAAAGATGCTTCGTAAGTTACCGATTCTAGGTGTTCAATATCCTTTCTCTTTATTGTTCTTCATTCCTAACCCTCTCTCTCTCTTGCGGTGAATTAGATCTGTGCAACCCTGTCTCCAGCTTTTAGCCGTCCTCAGCGCCTATCCAGCTTCCCTCACAACAGATCTGCCTCAGACATCTACCTTCCTCCCGTACGGACTGCCTTCGCCGCCATCTACCAGCACCTTTCGTTTGGCTCCAAACCCACCAAACCTACTGAATGATACATTTGATTCTTCTTCCGTTTCAGATTGGGGCTTGTACGTACCTTAGAACAGTTCTTCCACATTCCCATCTCTTTTTCTTGCTTGGCATTAACTTATCCCTTTTTGTTTGCTAGGAGCCCTTCTGCTCTTATTGACTTCCCATAGATCTTACCTGTTACTGTTTCCCGGTAGGTTTCACTTCCGATTACACTTCTTTCTTTCCCCAAACTTGCTACTTTCACTCACTTACCTATTTGTCTTATCTTCTCAGTGAAGCTCATTCACTGGAACGATCCCGGGAACAACGCAGCTCATCATTCCGAACCCGAGGATTAGCACCGGCATTTCACATCATCCAGGTTCTGAAGTCCTCCAGATCCTCCGATTCATCAGGGTTTTCTTCCCCAGAGGGTTTCCCTGGGAACACTGCCTTCCCTCAGTCTGTAAAATTCCCTATTCAGGCGGAGGGAGGTAGAATTAACAGGGAAATCTTCTACATCTGCAATCTAAAGTCACTGCTGTCTGACCAGGTTAGTCTGTTTCTATATCTGCAATACCAAATATAGTAATTGATTGTGTTTTACAACATCACCCATAGTCAGAGTTAACAGATAGCGACACCAGTGCTTACAGCAGTGAAAATGGAACAGCAGATGATGGCTGCTATGCAATCTATGTCCCATGAAGTTCAAACACTTAAGCAAGAAAATGCATAGTTAAAACAGCAGGTAGCTCACGCCATTCCTGAGGTGCCCCCTTCAGCCTTGCCATCAGGCAAGTTCGACGGGGATCCCCATAAGATAAAATAATTTTTGGATAGTTGTACAGTTCAATTTACTTTCAAGACACACTATTTTCCATTTGACAAAGAAAAGGTCGGATTTCTAATTTCCCATCTCACGGGTCCAGCCCTCGCTTGGGCCACTCCGTTGGTAACCTCAGGAAATGTAATACTGGACTACTACCCAGCTTTCGTTAATAGTCTAAAAACTATGTTCAGTAGACAAGAGATATCTGTAGCCTCTCAAGAGCGGCTTCTAGATCTGAGACAAGGGAATAAGGATCTCTTGACCTACATAACCCAGTTCAAACAACTGTCCTCGGAGACTGCCTGGCCAGATGACGCCCTCCTCACTCTCTTCCGAAGGGGTCTCATAGAGGAATTGAAGGATGGGGTCTCGAGGGTACCCCGTCCTGCAAACCTAGCCGACATGATTACGGTAACCATGCAAATGGATTATCGTCTCAGAGAACGGCTTCAAAAACGGAAGAAAGGAAGAGTATCTCACTTTCGGTCTGACGGCTTTCCATCTTTAGCTAAAACTCTTCCAATGGAGAAACCCATGCAGATTGGGGCAGCGCAAGGTCCTTTAACGGCAGGAGAAAAAGAGCGGGGTAAAACCCTTGGTCGATGTATGTATTGCTATTCATCTACCCATGCATTAAGGGTTTGCCCAACTGTTCCTCCTCGTTGATCAGGACCATACAACCAACAGGATCAGGGAAACTCCAAAACCATATCGTAAGAGGAACCATGACTGGGGTTTTTAAAAAGGGTTCCTCGAACTCTTTAGAATTATCGCATGCTTCCCCACCAGATAATCTTTCTATGATTGTCATATCCTTAACTTTAGTACTTCAGAATCAGGTACTCCAAGGGGTTCCTGCCCTTGTGGACTGTGGAGCAGATGGGAACTTTATAGATGACAAATGGGCAGAAGCAAAAGAAATAGAGCGCTTAACTAAAGCCTATATTAGTCCTATTCAAGGGGTTGATGGCTGCCCTCTAAGTTCAGGGCCTATACGAGAGCAGACCAAACCCATCACTTGCATGATCTCTTCACATACGGAAATCCTTAGCTTTGATATTATGAAAGCCGCTCACTTTCTCATAATTCTGGGCTTGCCATGGTTGCGATTACACAACCCGTTTATTAACTGGTCAGCAGGCACTCTCTTCTTAGGATCCGATCATTGTGTGGCACACTGCCTGTCCCAAGAATCAGTGGGGATTTGCATCCCTTCACAAGCAAATGCTTCCACCAGGATAACTACAGTTGGCAAAGTGGCCCGGATTCGTGAGTGTTACAATCAATATTCACCCGTGTTTTCCACGCTGCAGTTTCCAACCTTACCTCCTCATCGTAGAGATGACTGCCACATAGATTTGATTCCGGATCAACCTATACCCTTTGGACGCATGTATATGTTGTCACAACGAGAAAAGACAGCACTCAAAGATTATCTCCACACAAACCTGCAAAACGGTCTTATCACCGAATCAACCTCACCGGCTGGAGCATCTTTGTTTTTTGTTCCAAAAAAAGATACAGAGGAATTGAGGCCATGTATAGACTACCGGGGTCTTAATAAATCACGGTTGTGGACAAGTACCCCATGCCGTTAATTCCTGACATCCTGGAGGCAGTGCAAGGAGCAAACATTTACACAAAGTTGGACCTCCGTGGGACCTATAATCTTATCCGGATTGCCCCCGGGGACTAATGGAAGACCGCTTTTCGAATGCTGTTCGGACATTATGAATATCATGACATGCCTTTTGGTCTATCCAATGCTCCCTCAGTGTTCCAGCGGTTTATGGATCATCTCTTTGCAGACATTTTGTTGCATTTTGTGGTTATTTACCTCAATGATATTTTAGTTTTTTCCTCAAATGAGGCCGACCATGTGAATCATGTAGCTCTGGTTTTGGATCGACTCCAGTCCAATCAGCTGTTCTGCAAAGCTGAGAAGTGTGAATTCCATCAGACCCAGGTCAACTATCTCGGTTTCATCCTTTCCGCCCAGGATGTTTACATGGATCCTAGGAAGGTGTCTGCAGTTTTAGAATGGCCATCTCCGTCTAACGTCAAGGATATTCAGCGTTTTCTTGGTTTTGCCAATTTGTATCGAAAGTTTATACCTCGTTTCTCGGAAATCATTCTTCCAATCACTAAATTGCTAAGAAAAAATGTTCGATTCTCCTGGAACTCGCAAGCTCAAGATGCCTTCGAACTGTTAAAACATTTCTGTTCCTCAGCTCCGATTTTGGCCAAGCCAGACCAGTCCAAGCAGTTTATTGTAGAAACTGACTCTTCACAATATGCCTTGGGAGCTGTTCTTTTACAAAGGTCTGTCTTAGGGGAAGAATCACTGGTTGCCTACCTGTCTAAGACTTTCAACTTGTCCGAGATAAATTACTCAGTCCTCGAAAAGGAATTATTAGCCATAAAAAGATTGTTCGAGGGGGGAGACATTTATTGTTGGGCTCTCCCCATCCTATTGAGGTTTGAACGGATCATCAAAACTTGAAGGTATTACAACAGGCCCAAACTACCAACAGTCGTCAGGCTCGGTGGGCACATTTCTTTCTGCCCTTTCGGATATTATTTATCTTTCTTCCAGGAAAACAGAATATTATAGCAGACGCTCTTTCCCGTAAGGATCAATCCACAGCTAGATTTAGGTCAGAATTTCTGTTTCCCGGAGTCAGTTTCATTTCCGTGTTAACAGACTTCCTTCAAACAATTAGACAAGCAACTACCCAGCATCTTCAGTTATGCAACGACCTTCTACCGACTTAGCATCTGACGATGAACCAAGGTCTTTTTTTTCATGAAGATCAAGTATTTGTTCCTTCTACCGCCCTGCAAAATGAAGTTCTTCATATGTGTCATGATACTCGGGCAGCAGGTCATCGAGGATATCACTCCACTTTGGATCTGATCAAACGCCATTTTTGGTGGCCAACTCTTCGTGCATATGTTAGAGACTATGGGCCTCATTACAAGTCCGGCGGTAACCGCGGCGGTAAAACCGCCTGGTTAGTGCTGGACTCGTATTACCATTCCGCCTCCGTGACTCCCGGAATCACCAGGGCATTACAGTCCCGGTGTCCCGGGAGTCACAGAGGTGGAATGGTCTTAATCCCCATTCCCATTGAGTCTTATAGGACTCAATGGGAATGGGGAAGTGGAAACACCGGCACCATCTTGTGATGGTGCTGGTGTTTCCACGTCCGCCTGCAGGCGGGAGGTGTTCAACCCGCCGGGTCAGACCTGGTGGGAAGATCACCTGCCACCTGCAGGACTCGGGATCGGGCGGTCCGGAATTAACAGTGGCGGCGGGTTTACCGCCACTGTTAATTCCGGACTGCCTGACCCGTAATGAGGCCCTATGTCTCGGCCTGTGTCACGTGTCTCCAATACAAGACTTCTCGTCAAAACCCTTTGGGTCTACTCACCCGTATGCCGTATGGCTCATTTCACCCCGTTACCCAGGCTGCCCAATGCTGATCGTATGTCTTGGATATTTATCGTTGAGATTTTCTCTCGACATGGCTTGCCGGACACTATAGTTTCTGACAGGGGACCCCAAAATACTTCTCTTTTTTGGCAGAAGCGGTGTACTTACTTGGGAATACGAAGGGCTCTGAGTTCTGGTTACCACCCACAAACAAATGGACAGACTGAGCGTCTCAATCAGACCTTGGAGGGCTATTTACGCTGCTTTGTATCTGCCGCACAGGATGACTGGGTCGAACTCTTACCTTTGGCAGAATTTGCTTATAATAACTCCCACCATACTGCCCTAAAGACGAGTCCCTTTCACTGCTCTTATGGTTACCATCCTGCCTTTGTTTGTTCTGTTGAACCTTCTTCTTCTCGTGTTCCTGGTGTGGATAGTCTCCTAGCTGACATACAGCTTGGTCATCGTCTCGCCCGTCAGGCTCTTCAGTCAGCTCAGGATCGGGCCAAGAGGAATGCTGATCGTCATCGGAGGGCTATTCCGGTTTTGACTGTTGGGGACTCTGTCTGGTTGTCATCCCGCTTTCTCCCTCGTCCCTTAGTTCCTTCAAAGCTCTCTCCCTGTTTTTTTGGTCCATTCAGGGTGTTGTTTCTGGTGGGTTCTGCTGCGGTTCGTCTTTTGCTGCCTTCTTCTTGGTCAAGGATACATCCTGTTTTCCACGTGTCCCAAATTGAACTATCTGTTCCAGATCGTTTCCAGCGGAATCCGGTGGCTCATCCTCCACCCGTTTCCACTCCTTTGGGTCCTGAATTTGAGGTCGCTGGCATCTGCGATTCTCATTACTGCAGGGGTCGCCGTCAGTTCTTGGTGGATTGGAAGGGTTATGGCCGTGGGAACCGGCTTCGGGGGTTCATGCTCCTCATTTGGTACGCCGCTTTTTCCGACTGCATCCTGGTAAACCGGGTACTCTGCCCTTGAGAAGTGGGCATACTGTTACATCTTCTTATCGGCACTGGTCCCTGTGGCATCGTGGCCGCCTTTGCCATTCATTGGTGGTTTCTTCCCCCAAGATGGCCGACGATTGGCTCAGGATCTCTTGGATGAATTGTGCATCTTATGCACGTACGTTTCTGACATCTTGTGCTGATCATGTGACCGCACATTACAATTGCATTTCCGACAGTCAGTGCGTCGCTATTCTTAGGAAAGACGCTTAGTAAGTTACCGATTCTAGGTGTTCAATATCCTTTCTCTTTATTGTTCTTCATTCCTAACCCTCTCTCTCTCTCTATTGCGGTGAATTAGATCTGTGCAACCCTGTCTCCAGCTTTTAGCCGTCCTCAGCGCCTATCCAGCTTCCCTCACGAAAGATCCGCCTCAGACGTCTACCTTCCTCCCGTACGGACTGCCTTCTCCGCCATCTACCAGCACCTTTCGTTTGGCTCCAAACCCGTCAAACCTACTGAATGATACATTTCATTGTTCTTCCGTTTCAGATTGGGGCTTGTAGGTACCATAGAACAGTTCTTCCACATTCCCATCTCTTTTTCTCACTTGGCATTAACTTATCCCTTTTTGTTTGCTAGGACCCCTTCTGCTCTTATCGACTTCCCATAGATCTTACCTGTTACTGTTTCCCGGTAGGTTTCAATTCCGATTACACTTATTTTTTTCCCCAAACTTGCTACTTTCACTCACTTACCTATTTGTCTTATCTTCTCAGTGAAGCTCATTCGCTGGAACAATCCCGGGAACAACGCAGCTCATCATTCCGAACCCGAGGATTAGCACCAGCATTTTACATCATCCAGGTTCCGAAGTCCTCCAGATCCTCTGATACATCAGGGTTGTCTTCCCCAGAGGGTTTCCCTGGGAACACTGCCTTCCCTCAGTCTGTAAGATTCCCTATTCAGGCGGAGGGAGGTAGAATTCACAGGGAAATCTTCTACATCTACAATCTAAAGTCACTGCTGTCTGACCAGGTTAGTCTGTTTCTATATCTGCAATACCAAATATATTAATTGATTGTGTTTTACGATATCAACCATAGTCAGAGTTAACATAAAGAGTGATAATGACCAGTTCGTGGAGTCGGTGTTGCACAGCAGTGAGGATGGCCTGATGAACCGACATCAACTCGATCTTGTACCTATCGGAGTGCTCCGGGGCATCATTCACCCAGGCATTCCCAACGCCAGCCACTAGTTCCTTTTCCTCAATGTTATCAACATGGTAGGAGCACTCGTCCACATAAACTGTGGGCATCCCCTGGCACATGTCTTCCTCATAGACTTCCTCATAGACTTTGTACAGGGAAGTCAGGTACACCTCCATGTTGTCTTGTGTTTTTAGACTTTCTTCCTTGATACAGTTTTCTCGAGCACAATCATGCAAGTCAGCCAAACCTTGCGCGAGGGCACTCTTCTTGTTTTGGCCATATCTGACCTACACAGGAAAGCCTTGCGTGGACAGAATCCAGGAAGTAATTCTGGAATTACTCACATTCCCCACCCGGATTCGGTCACTTTGGAGATATTGCAAAGGCTGGTGAGGAGTCTCAACGATTATGTGCTCCCCCTGGATGAACGGGCGGTCATTTTTCAATGCCCACACCGTTTCCAGGAGTGCCTTCTCACACTCGTTGAATTTTTCTTCCACGGAGGACAAAGTCTTGCTCACATAGGAGATTACCTTGTTGATCTTGTCATGCTTCTGGTATAATACTGCTGTTAAGCACTTATTTGAGAACCCTGTCTCCAAGAAAAACTCCTTGTTTTTGATGGGGCAAGCTAGACAAGGTGTTTGTGAAAGGCTTCTCTTCAGTTGTTTCACTGCCTGCACCAGGGGTCTTGTGACCTCTGCGTAGTCCTCTATGAACTTTCTACTATAATTAGTCAGTCCAAGAAGGCATCTTAGTTCACGCAGAGTCTTGAGGTCTTTCAATTTTAGTAATGGTTCCACCTTTTTCCACCTGGGGACAGAGACCCTCAGGGGTGATTTCCTAGGAAGTTCACGCAGGTCTTACACCACTGAGCCTTGTGGAAGGACAGTTTCACTCCGGCTTGCTTCAACTGGGTCAGAACATAGCAGATTTCCACTATATGTTCCTCCACGGTTGAGCTTTTAATTAAAACATCATCCACATAGGCCAGGTTTCCCCTTTCACCCAAGTCGGGCATGGCCTTGTGTAAAAAAATGTTAAATTAATTGCCAGAGTTTATATATCCAAAGGGGGTTTGGGTCCACGTGTCCTGCTGCCCCCTGAAGGTAAAGGCCAGCTTGTACTGGTCTTCCCTACTCACGGGTACTGTCCAGTATCCATTCGTCAGGTCAATGCCGGTATACAACTTTGACTCTTGGATCTGGGCCAGTCCCTGGTCAATGTAGGGAAGAGGCCATTGGCACATGTCGACCCGTTTGTTCAACTCCCTATGGTCTGCGCATAGTCTCCATTGGCCATTGGGTTTTAGTATCCCCAGTACCAGTACCAGATTATTAAAGGTTCTGTGGACTGGACGAAGTATCCCATGGGACTCTAAATTCTTTATGATCTCTGTAAGTGACTCCATAGATGCGAGAGGCAATCGATATTGCTTCACGAATATGGGAGCCATCCCAGGGTCTGCGGGTATTGATGTAGAATGTATCTCTGTACGACCACAGTCATATGAGTCCATGGCAAAGATTTCTTGAAAATCCAGAAACACTTGCTTCAGTTCCTCTGTCTCACAGGCATCAGCGAGGCTGATTCGCTCCTCAACCATCTGCCTGAAGCCTGGAAATACCTCGGGTTTGGCAATCTCCGCTGTATCCTCCAGTTGCGTGGAGAGATCTCTGGTTATGGTATTGGCCTGGACAGGAGGTTTCAGGTAGCAGAGGCAGTCACTGTTGACCTGAAATACCACCTCACCCCTCCTCATGTCATAGGTCACCTCTTCCCCCCTGTATGGGCAGGAAGAGTACACCAAGGAATTCCACCCCTGCCGGGTGAAAATATTTTCTGGAGGTAAGTCATTGTCACAGTCGTAGCAGTCAATGGGGATCTGTCCCATGATTTCATTCCCTAAGTTGATGGAGAAATGTTGGGCATCAACCGCCATTCCAATAAAGGTGTCTGCTCCCAGAGTGATACTCATAGGGTCGCTGTTATCCACCAACATTCGTATGGTGTTGTGTTCTAAGTCAACTAATGGTGTCAGGTTCAAATACAACCCCTGCTGTTGGAGATGATGATTTAAATTTACGTAAGCGTTTTGGAGTCTCTGTCCTCTCTTAATTTTTAGGGGGATAATGAATTGTCGGGCCAGTCTTGGGATGGTGACCTCTTCTCCAGTTTGAACTTCCACTGCATACGGAAGCAATTGAGCTGACCTAAATGCCTTTTCAGGATTTTCAAAGCCCATGGGGTTACCCGCCTGTCCGGACCAGACTTTGTAATTCATGAGGTCCAAATTAATTGCAAATTGATTGAGAATGTGACTGCCTAAGTAGAAGGCAGAGGGGACATCTCACACAACCAAACAATTTGGCTCTATGCTTTTATCACCAATGGACATTTTTTGCATGCACCTGCTAGGCAGTGGATGTTTGGAGTTGGGAGTTTCCAAGCCCATTTCCCACTTATCAATTAACTTAAATGTGGGAATGGTTGGGCATTTTGGGAGTTTCCTGAATAATGCCTTGCTGATTAAGTTTTTCCTCCATTATTCAGGCATACTTTGGCGAGAACAGGCCCCCCCCCTCATTTACCTGATTGGGTAGGAACAGCTATTCACCATTTTTTGAATATCAGCCAAGCTTTGAGATGGTTTTACATCACTTTTGATCATGGGATTTGGGTCTTCTTCAAATTGTGGATCAGTATAAAATGTCAGGCTATTTCCTTCCAGTGTGGAATGCCACTTATAACTGGGAGGAAGGGTAATTCTCAAAAACGGAGAAGGGTTCCCATCACCAGTTTGTTCTCCTACAGAGATTACAGTTATGTCTGGGACTTAATTGTTCCTAAAGTGGAACTGCTGCTCAACCATATGCATTGTGCCATTTAGACTTACATAGTTGGTGCTCTGTTTTAGTTTCATTGGCCGGTTAGTCTGGGTTCAAAGGACCTTGTTCACACAGTCTATTAGGGGTGACAACTGTTGTGTCTTGAATCACGCATACCTTATCATTACATTAATAAGGACACCAGGCCACTGTGTAGCTTCTACTTCATTTAATATCAAACTCCAACTGACTTTCCCTAGCCTTCCCACATTCCAAGTTCCACCAGCTTCCTTCTACATTCCATTGCACTGCTTTATACTACAATTACACTACAACACCCCCCCTTGCTTATCATTTAAATTCATATCTACATTTCCTCAATCAGGTGCGACGGCTTGCGAATAGCTCTCTGAGGCTGACCACGCACAGCCATTTCTGGAGATTCAGAGTCCTGTAAACACAACGACAAAGAAGTTCCAGAGCTTCCAGGAATGCTAACACAAAGCTCTTCCTCTTCATCCACATCCACATCCACATACGGCTCCTCTTCATCAGAATCATCCTGGAACATCCTTCAAAAAAATGATGCATTCCTGGTTATCTCACAGTCATCTCCCATAGTCGTAATCAAAGGTGCTTTAATCGCTTTGACTACTAGAGGCATCGGTCTATACCTTGAATCCACCTTCCTACGTTGTCTCTGCTGAACCAACACAGTCTCACCAAGTGACAGCTGATGTTCTCTCGCTTTCCTCTTATGATCTGTCTATTCCTTGACTCTTCTTCTTTTCGCGCTCTCCCTTTCTCTGATCTCATCATCTTCAACAGGGGTATAATCCTCAAGGTGCAGAAGCCTAGTCCTCGGCTTGTACCGTATCATCAGTTCCGTAGGTGAACACCCAGTCATTTCATGAGGCGTGTTGCGATAGCTCTGCATTATCTGTGATATTGCTTGTGACATTGACATGTGATCTGCAACAGTCTTCTGCTGTTTTATTTTTATTGTAGCCATAAACCTTTCAACCATACCATTGGCCTGTGGCCACAACTACGTGATTTTCTGGTGCCTGAAACCCAGGTGCAAAGCAAATCTTCCAAACTCTTGTCCCTGAAAAGGCAGGCCATTATCAGTCTTAACTGCATTAGGGACACCCCATTCACTGAACAGCTCATCCAAGACTACCACCACATGATGAAAGGCTGTAGATGTCAGGTCTGGGTTGCCCACGTAGTGTAGCCGAGGAATTCTTCTTTCTGATGTACCCCTCTGGTTCAGAATAAAACAAGCAACCAGAGCGGTCAATCAGAGAAAAGAAATGATGCCAATGGAGTCTCAGGTACTGCAGAGGACGACAGATGACACAGGAGCAGGTACAGGTGGAAACCGGATGACCACACAATGGTATAGGGTAGGCGCTGGACCTACAAGTGAAGTGAGTGTTAAACACAACACAAACTGTAAGGTCAACCCTACTTCTAGATAAGAATCCTAGTCAATGACCAGCCAAAGACAAAAAGGGCAGTTTTATGTTAATGCGTCCACTATTTCTCAGTCGCTAATAGGCCCCTCCTCCCCTTCACATACACGTTGTTTTAATGAACAATGAAACGGCCTACCGTAGTTTTGTCCTTTTCTCCGTTGAGGCAGAATCCAAATAGGGGGGAGCAGGAATGCCAAAACCAATAATCCAAAAAACGGAAAAACCCAGCAGCCTGTCCCAACAGCACGCGGATGCCTTGGTGCACACTGGAAGTCTCTAGTTCGTGCAAGTACACACTGGAAGTCTCTAGTCCGTGTACTGCACAAACAAGGAAGTCCCAAGTTCCAAAATCCCAATAATCCAATAGAACAACACACAATCCAAAACACGAAATCCACAGGCAATCCCAAAGGAGTCAACAATGAAGCGATGCGGCAGCCGGATGGGGTTCAGGAAGCTGCCACCGTAGCGTAGTTCCGTGGGCGTAGGCAAAAGAAGTTCCGATAGCGGTCCGAGGTCAATACACGAGTCGGGCAAAAACCAAAGCACAAATGTTCCAAAGGCAGATCCAGGTAGCAGTATGGGTCGAGGAAACAAGGAGCTTGCTGAGAAAAAGGAGGGAAGGAGAGGGGAAGGGAAACAGGAACGGGGGAGTACAACGTACAAGGTAAACACAGTACGAAAGTTCTTAGCGCCACTAATTTACAATCAGAAGCACAGAGCAGAATGAGGGTGGTGGTTAAAAAGGACAGGTCATGTGACAACACTGCGTGTTGCTCGGCGTCGACTGTAGGAAGGATAGAGAGGACGCCAGCGTTGCCATGCCAACTTCCAGGCACCTGGCTGTAGAATCCTTAAAGGGCTACGAGCCCATGTTTTGGTAGTGCAAGTACGGCCGTACATGACAATAGATGCCACATGCTTGACCAAAGTGAACCGTGAGTATTCATCTATCGCCACCAACAGATGGCCTCCTTCTTCTAATGGCCCATAGAAATCAATTGCCACCCTCTGCCATGGACCGTTCGGTAGAGGCACTATTTGAAGTGGGCATGTATTCTTGTAGTTGCAGTCACCTCACTGCATATTCTTGTCAACCTCTGTAGGTCTCTTCTATCCACCCCTTCTTCTCCGAATTGTTCTGTGTCCAGACATCTCCAACTGCTAGCCCAAGTAAGATTAATAGCTGCTTGAATTGTGCGATCAGCCTTGCTTCTTTCCACAAATACCTCCTTCATGATGGCCGGGGGCAGAGCATTAAGGGACAGGTATGATATGTAGGCTTCCGCCTCTTTTTGCATCTCATTCTCAGGTATCCCTTTAGTATGTTGAGACAGATAGTCCGCCGGGTTAGCTTCCTTTCCCGGTTTGTGAATGATACTATAATCATATTCTTGCAGACGTATGCCCCACCTCTTTATGCGCAGAGGCATTTTAACTCTTGGATTTCCAAAGAGCGACAGAAGGGCTTGGTGATCTGTGATGAGAGTAAACCAGCTGCCGATGACAAAATGGCTGAACTTCTCACATGCCCAGACTGCAGCAAGACTCTCCCGCTCAGCTTGTGAATACGCTTGTTCATGGTGTTCAAAGCCCTACTAGGGCAATGTGCTACAATGTGCCTTCCCGACCCCCATTTGGGTCTATCTGAGCTAAGATGGCACCCAGACCAACCAGACTGGCATCCACTGTAATTTCAGTTTGCCAGCAAGGATTAAAATTGGCAAGTTGTCGATCACTAGTTAGTTAATTCTTGATTCTCTCAAAAGCACCCTGACAGTTCTTATTCCATACAAACGCCACATCTTTCTCCAGCAACTGCCTGAGTGGATCAGTCAACATCACATAGTTGGGCAGATATCGAGCACAATAACCTGTCATTCTTAAGAAGGATCGTAATTCCGCTACATCTTTTGGTGCTTCCAGACCCAGGATGGCATTGACTTTGTCAGGGTCTGCTTTGATTCCTTTTTCAGAAAATATCCATCCAAAAAAACATAGGCTATGCTTATTGACATTACGCTTTGGGCCATTCAAAGTTAAACCATTATCTTGCAAACCTTTACAAACTTGTTTCAATGCCTCATCATGCTGCTTTTGGGTAATGCCAAATACCAGAATATCGTCGCTGTAATTAACGCATTTCTGACTGGTGCTATCGGCCTCCTAATCATCTCCTGGAATATTTCAGCAGCAGAAGAAATGCTGAAACTCAGACATTTGTGTCAAAACAAACCTTCATGTTTGGTTAAAGTAGTAATAGACCTGGACTCAGGATCGATTACCAATTGATGGTACCCTTGATTCAAGTCTAACTTTGAAAATTTGGTGGTTTGATTGAGTCGAATTATCATATCTTCAATATAGGGCCCAGGATGTCTCTCCCTTTGTATCGCAGTATTGGGAATTTGCATGTCCACACACAGACGAAGACAACCATCCGCCTTGGGTACCACCACTAAAGGGGACACCCAAGATGTGGGACCATCTACCCACTCAATGATATCATTATCAAGAAGCTGTTGCAATTCCTGAGGTACCTTTGCCTGAAGATGAAATCCTATCCGTCGAGGATGTTGAGCTATAGGACGGACGCACATCAATGTGCAGATGTATAACACTGTCTCTCAGCTTCCCAACACTTGGCATAATTTTGGAAATGTATCCTTTAGCTCTTGAATGTCTAATTCCTTTTCTGACAATACTTGTAGGTCATGGTTTCGTGCAGGACCTCCTCGTATCATCTCAGACTGGTCATAATTGACATCAATAAGTTGTAACTCAGTGGCAGTTTTACAACTGATGAGACACCTACCTACTACTGGACTACTTATGACATGGATGTTGACTGGCACACAGCGACCCTTGTGAATTAAATCACATTGAATTTGCCCTTTAGAGGCTAGTGGTTGTGTCGCTCCCCATTGAAAAATGTGAGCTCTTGATGATCGTAAAGGGTACATGTTGGCTAGTCCCTCACAAGATCTTTCACTCATCACGTTCACTGTGGCACCTGTATCAATCAGAAAAGGTATTTGTTGCCCACACAAATTCACTGTTACTTTTATGGCCACTCTGTCATCCGATGTATGATAGATCAGTATAAAATATTCCTTGCTATATCTGTCATACTCCTGATACTGATCTGTATTCAAGTGCTCTTCTTCCATTGGCGGATTTTCATAAGGATCTTCAAACTGCACTTTTACTTGATTTTGAGCTTGGTATGACTGTAGGATCTGATCTTGTTCTTGACTGGCCTGTTAAGTTACCTCTATCTGCAAATTCTCCATGGCTTTTATGAATCCCGGTCGTGGAGCTTGATGACTTTTCTCTGGCAACTACATTAGGCCTTGTAAAGTCTTTCTCTTGGTATGCTCGTGTTGGGGGTCTTTGCATATTGTACTTTCTGTTTGACAGCATCTGTATGTTAGACCTGTATGCAGGCAGTATCAGCACCCTTTCTCTGCACATTGTTCGAAAGTGATTCTCCTGGCCATATCGCATACACATTTGGCCCAGAGACGGGCATTGGTCCCTTTGCGGGAATTCAAATCCACAGCGATAGCATTGTCTTTCTAAAGGATTATTACGACTATTGTTCCACCCATCTTGGCGAGGTGGTGTGCCAGATGGTGCGCCAGCGTATAATATTTGCCCTTGCATGTTCGGTCCTATAGCAGCAACGGTGTCTAATCTCTTTGGATTCTCAATATTTGCTGCTTGAGTGTCAACTCTTTCATACACTCTTGCCAGTTCTAATACATCCTTTAAGGGAAGAGGCTTCTTCAAAAGATGTTTCCGGAAATGTGACGGTATGCATCCCTCAATGAACCTCAATCTCATTGCCTCATTGTCACAAAAATTTGCAAATTCGCAATAGTTTCATGCGGGGCATGCACACATTGTGCCTCATTACGACCCAGGCGGTAAGTTACCGCCTGGGTCGTACCCTTACCACCATGGTGTAAACTATGTTTCTAGTGGAATTAAATCCTCTAAATTCTGAGGTTACGCGATGGCTTTATCAGTGATCCTGGATTTCGCACTCTAGTAAGTAGCACAGCTTTCACATTTTCATAAAATGCCTCTCTTGTGCGGGAGCCTGTCGCCTCTATTCATGGCTGTATATGCATATATCGCTGTAAACTGTTGTACACTTTTGTTTTCTAGGGCTTTGAATATTTATGTGGGACAGCTGTGTTGCGCGTTTTACCGTCTCTCTGATTGTCGTTTTCTTTCCTGCGCACCTTTACACGTTGCTTTCGCCTTTCAGTTTCTGATTTCCTTTTTTTTGTAGCTGACGTTGTTTGAACCTCCTCCACAGGTCGCTTGTTTGTCTTTGGTCTGGTTTCTGCCTCTGTTTCCTTTATTTCTATCATCGCATCAGTCACCTCCTCAGGCTGTGTCTTTCCTTTCCAGATTCCTCCGCAGGCCACCAATGTCTTGTGAATCGTCTGTCTCCTCGTCGCCAAATGTTGTGTCTTGAATCACGCATAACTTATCATTACATTAATAAGGACACCAGGCCACGGTGTAGCTTCTACTTCATTTAATATCTAACTCCAGCTGACTTCCCCAAGCCATCCCACATTCCAAGTTCCACCAGCTTCCTTCTACATTCCATTGCACTACTTCATACTACAATTACACTACAACAACAACCTCCAAAGGAGGTCATTCCCTAGGAGACAGGGTGTGCCCTCTGGAGTGACAACTATAACCGGGTGTTTCACCTTGTGTCGCCCAATTTTGTTCTCCAGGTCCGCAGTCCCCTCAACGGGAATGTAATTTCTGTCGAAGTTCTAGAGTTGCCCAGGAAGAGGTGTGAGGGGAATTTGGGGACTCTCCCCCTTCCTGCATTGAGTTCATCAAATGCCTTTTTGGATAGAAGGGTGGCTTGGGATCCTGTATCCACCAGCGCTGAAAATGCACACTGGTCTTGTACCCTGATAGGCACATAAAACCTGCCTTCTTTCTCCTCAAGGAGGCAAAGGAAATGTGTATTTTGGGCCAGCTGGGCGGTTAATATCTTTATTTTGAACTCCAACCCTGTGTGATCATGGGCAACTTTCAGTGTCGGAGTTCGGGAATCTGTGAAGAAAATTTGGCAACCTGAGATTTGGGGATCCCCCTTTTCCCCTGATTCTGTGCTGCCCCTTTTCCTGGAGACAATCACTCAAACCAGTTTGGGGAGTGGATCCCTCATTTATTTCTTAATCATCGGTGTGACATTTTTGGGGTTCAGGAGTTAGTGTTTCTGGATCAGTCCCCATTCTTACCCAGTCTGAGTTAGGGCCTTTTTGGACGCATTTTTCTTTGGGAGTTATCCCCCTATCCTTGAAAGAGAAGACTGTCTTCCCTGAATCCTCCAGGGACTCTTCCCCTTCAAACTAGAGGACGCGGACTTCCTACACAAAAGGGGTCTTCTTTATCACTTGGTTTCTCCTACTTACCCTCTGTTCCCTAGGTTGCAGCTTTTCGGGGATAGGAGATTTGGACTTAGTTTCAGAGGTTTCTAGGGGCCTTTCACAGGTGAGGAAGGAAGCTTACTCTAGGGCTTTGCATCCCCCTTCCTCCCAAGCCTCTTCCTCTGGAACCTGTTGGTTGTCGGGGTTTTCTCCCAGTCATTGTTCCGGGGTGCCAGACCCTGGGTTCGAGCTGTTCCAGGCAGCCATATGCATTTGATGGCTCTGCTGAGCCCTCAACATGCGACTCAGGTCTTGGGTCAATCTCTGGAGCTCCAGTTGTGACACTCTCTCTGGTTGATATGGGGGTCTAGGGTCAAATCTTTGCTGCTCTCGGGAAGGGTATCTGTCCCTTCTCCCAGATTAGCTTGGTTATTGAGGGGTTCCTGGGTAGCCCTCCATCCTTGGTCTCCCTTCTCCTTGATTTGGGGGTCTAGACTCCTGAAAGCAGGGAGCAAAGGATTGTTCTGAATTTTGGGGTTTGGAGGGTACCTGTGGAAGAAACTTAAACTGGAGGATGGAAAATTACTGCCCTCCTGAGGGTGGCTTTGTGGGAAGTTTGGAGGGAAATTTCCTGGGGCTATACTTACCTTATTGGATTCCCCCCTGAGCCAGGGGAGTCCATACGTACCCCAAGATGGGTCGGTTCCCCTTATACATTGGGCTAATGTAGTCGGCAGAGTCAGGTGACATATTTGTGGGGTACCCTGCCTGGCTACCACCTGCTTGGGACTGGTCAGAGGGCCTTCTCTGCCTCTCATTTGGGTTGTTAGCGGGAGGTGTATTTTTAGGCCCCCCCATTTCTAGGTCCAAAATGGGGGTATTCGTCACCTGTGCCACCTTGGCAGCAGGGGGGTGTTGGTTCGTTTGGGATTTTTTAGGGAATTCTTGTTTTCCACAGGCTTTTGGACCTCATAGATCTGGGTAGCTTGCTCTATTACCCAGTCCAGGGTCCTTTCATTGTGGAAGTCCCTACCAAGTTGTGTCATTATGTACTTAGGGAGGGCATTAAAATAGATATTAATGAACTCCCTACTGTTTGTGCGTACCCGTCAAGCAAATGCCTGCTTCAATTCTTATACAAACTCTCTCATTGCCTGATCCTCTCCGCACTGTAGGTAGTAGGCCGCCTTGCGAGCCTCCTGGGGGTTCTGGTGCATGGAGAAGTGCTTCAAGATGGCCGCCTTGTAGGTAGACCACCTTGAATAATTCTGATCCTCCAGCCCAGCAAAGAAACTGGAGTACTGTGGGGAGAATGTCCACTTGCCAAACTACATAGAATTATGATCATTTTTTATGCCAAATGACATCATCATCTGGTCATACAGCTCCAGATGCTCCCAGACTGAGTACTTGCCATTTTTGTGGTAAAGGATCATGAAGTTTCTGATGGCTTTTATTTGTCGAATGGGGTCTTTTACCAGAGTTCTCTTTTGTTTGGCAGCCTTCAGACTCAGAGCGGCTGTTATTTGAGGACCTGTCCCTATCCTCCAAGCGCTCCCTGATTCTTTGAGACTGGGAGTCTCTCCCAGAATGACTGGGCCTAGTCTCTTCTCCCCTGTTGTCTGTGGGTTCTCTGGGTCACTTCCCTTGGACTCCCTCTTTCGCATAGGGGAGCACTCATCTGACTCCTCCCTTCTTCCGGGGTTGGTGGAGAACTCCCCCTCCTCCCTGAACGGGTGGAGGTTTTCAGGATGCTCTTTTGGGGCCTGAACTCAGACTTTTCTTTATCTGCAAAATGGACCAGGTGGTCCCTTTGTAGCTTATGTCTCTGCCATTCGAACTCCCTGATCGTCTCTTCATAGAGTACTCCTGGTAAATGTTTTGAAACCTAAACAATGAGGCACGTCCATCAATCTCTGATGGTAGCTGGCCTTCTGGCTTAGTCATGCAAGGCCTGCTTTGGTCCAGCTGCCTCATATTCCCTGGTTCTTGTGAACTCATAGGTAAGAGGTTAGCCATGCATTGTGCATGAAGGGGGTGAGCAGGCTTGAGGTGCCGGGTAAAGGGGGCATCACACCATATTCAGGGGTTGCCCTTCCATTCCCTAACTTTTCGGGGTTCCTCAAGGCCTGATTAAAACTAGCCAGTTTGTTTTCTAATCTCTCTAATTTATCTTTCTCAACCCCTATTTCTTGGTAGTATGCAGAGGTCTGAGCTTTGTACTCTGCTACCAGGGCTTGACTGGCTTCTATGACCTTACCTTGGGCCACTACTTGGCCCTGGAACCCCTTGTTCTCCTCACAAAGGGCCTCACTTTCTTTCTGTAAATCTTGTAGGATCTGGGAATACTCAGACCTCTTCTTTTGCAGGAGGCTAATCTCCTCACTCTGTGAATTTTTGGTCTGTGTTGTCTGCTCTAGGTCAAATTCTATTCGTCTCATATGTCCCATTAATTTTTCATACTCTACCCTTATGTCAGTCAGTTCCTGAAAACATGACTCTCCTTTCTCCAGGTCTGCCTTCAATAGGCACACTTCCTGGCACAGGGCATCTTTTTCCTGGCACAGCGTACTATTCTGTTCACTGAGGTGATCTCTCTGCTGTTTCATAGCGCTCAACGTCTGGCGCTCCTGGTCAAAATCTGTTTGGGAATTAACCTCTTTTATAACCCACTGATTATTCTCGTCTTCCAATGGCTTAATCTGCTTTTGATATTCGCACATGTCCTCTAAGCAGGCTCTATTGTATGTTACTTGTTGGTTCAATTTTAGTTGACTCTCTTTCTGGCACTCCTCTTTCAGTGCAGATAATTGGGACTCCCGCTCTGTTAGTGTGTTGCTGTACTGCCAACTCATCCTTCAGCTGCTGAATGATGTTTCCTAATTCTAACTCTGAATTGTGGCTCTCTCACACTTACTCCTCTACCCGCCTTAACTCCCTTTTTGCTTGCTCCAATAACTCAGATTGATTTTGGCCAGAGACTATACTCTCTTGGTACCTTTCTTCCATGATCATCATGTGCAAGTGGAGGTACATATAGGCAGTGAGCTGGACCATTTTAGTTTGCCCCCATCTTTAGTGGTCTGTGCCATGTAAAAAACTGTCAGGGCTTGATGTAACAGGCCACTGTCCTGCCACACATCCATATTTGTAGAGGTTACCTGTTGCAGCATTCTAGATTGCCAGGTTTCATGTCCCTGCTCTGCCCATTCCCCTCTAATGAACAATTTGGATCTGAAGTGCTGTCTAGCCATGTTAATTTCCACAGTGCTCATTGTGAAAAGTATTCTGGCACCTGATGGGTTATCTGTGCAAAGGCAAAATCTCCACCCTGCTCCTGCCTAGTTTATGTTCACAATATTTTATTTTAGACACACAAAGCCCTGACACCCAGGGTACAAGTTTGGCTGGCGCCTTCACTATGTAACGCAGCTTACTATCCACTAAATGTAACAATACTTCAATGGGATAGTCTGTTGTGCTACACTGTCACAGGTGGAAACAAATCTCTTAATCCCAGACTGGAGCCCCCAAGTTGTCACGATACATGATACAGCACGAGCAAGTCAGGGATCTCCTTCCCCTGCAATGAATGTGGCACACAATAAAACGCTTTTTTTAATTACAACAAAATTCTTTTTTAAGGAGGCCTCCAACCTTTCTCTCCCACCCAACCTCCTCCAGCACCCCTTGTCACCATAGACCAGGAACCAGGTCAGTGTGTTGTCAATCAATGCTTTATTAATGTATTATTTTAGTACCAAATCAGAACAAAGATGACAGCAGCCACTAATGATGTGGCAACACAAATGTACAGACTTCTAGAAAGTAACCAGGTTAAGAGATACTGTGACACCACTCTTATTTGGTTTTATGAAAAGCAAGACAAAACAATTCAACTCAAATGATTGCAGGAAGGTTAAGCACTCCCCCTGCGACACTTCACCAACAAACAACATTTGGATCTAAGCCCTTTGAATGGAAGGCAGTGGCAGGGTTATGAATATAATGAACAAATCGGTTTTGAGGTGGTGCCCACAGACACACAATGGGCAACCAGCAAAGAGGGGGGACATTTTGTTTTGGAGCACAATGGAAAAATTGTGTTTCAATGATTTAATACTACTGCAATGGGACAGCACACAGGGGTACTTCGGCTGCTTACACTACAAGACAAATAGGGCTTCAAAACAGACTAGCTACCACACATAGAGAATTCGATTTTAACACCGGCAAAACATGATGAAAAGAAAATCACAAAAATAAAAGGGAATACAATTCAAAACTGTAGCGGAAGAGATATAAACTAGGAAAAACAGGTTTCAACAGGTTAAGTGAAATTTTTGGAAAAAAACGAAAATGGAAATCACACTAGTTTTTGCTGGGGGTGGGAATGACATGCAAGCTCTAAGAAATGAAAAACGAAGGAAATGCAATTCAAAATCCGTGCTCAAAATATGAAAGGGGAATACTCTAGGAAAAACAATTTTTCAAAGGTTAAGCAAAATGTTTAGAAAAAGGAAAATGTAAATCACACTAATTTTGCTAGGGTTGAAAATGAAAGGCATGCTTTCACCAATGAGGAAGGCATATAGGAACCACGGTCTTCAGTGAAAATGACAGGGGCGACAAACAGTTAGGCTTTGGGCAAAGGGATTTCTCACAATGTGAACAACGGTTTGGGTTTAATACAACAGATGCAAATGTGAATTTGTTTTTAAAACACACAATTTAACACATGGAAGAATTGGTTTTTCAGCTCTTAACGAAATGACTTGTTGGGGAACAATTTATACTTACAATGACTCGCAAGACACAGGGAAGAGAGAGAGTTTTGAAAGCTAACTTTCTCTATCCTGTGAAATTATGTGGAAATGAATTGATTTACTGAACAAAATGCACTAGGGATTTACTGAAATGGTAGAGGGCTCTTCAATGAGAAATTACATAATTGCATGGGCAAATGAAGGATTTTCAATGGGAACACTACTAACATACACAAACAAATGAAATATTTTTCAATGGGAAAAGGACTGAATTACACGCACAAATGAAGGATTTTCAATGCGAACAATTACTACAATGCACAAATAAATGAAATATTTCAATGGGAAAAATGACTGGATTACACAAACAAAGAAGATAGGGGGTTTACCATGGAGGAATGTGTAAAGGCTGAAATATATTTGGCTTATTGACTCTATTGCTGGGGAGGTCTAAATTTACAAGAAAAGGGCTGGATGGACTTTAAGGGGGGGCCAGCTCTTCACTGCAGGGACCATTAAGCGGACAGTCAAGGCCTCGCTCTGTCCTCCAAAAAGGTCCTACTCCAGCTCCTGGCTTTTACTCCCAGATTAGGCTCAATTCTGCAAAGATGGTTCCAAATTTTGGCAGTTGCACAGCTCACAATTTTCAGGGAGAGTTCTTCATTTGAGGCGGAGTGACCTATTCATAAGCCAAATTACATCACTGTTGTGTCATGCTTCTCGCAGAATGGATTGGACAATTTTCAGAGGTTCCCTCCCATCTGCTGGGTGATAGGTCCAGAGAATGGGGAAGTGTTTTGAGAAGCCAGGGGAGGATACCGCGTCCATCATATGACTGGGACAGGGGGTGGATCTGGATTTTGCACATGGAAATCTCACATTATGATAACTTTCCTTTCTCATCATATTAAGCCACGTGTGACAGCATTTTCAAACATTATTTTTTTTGTGAATCAAATGATCCTACCTAAAAGTTTGGAGGTTATTATATGGCAGCATCACTGTTTTTCCTCATTTACTCCCCAACTATATTCCTGAAAAGTCTGGCATTCGGTGGGCGGGATATGTATTGCCTGTTACACACTTTCTCTGATTTTTATGATTGTCACATTTATGCAGGGGTCACAATCCAATTTTTTTAGTATAACTTTTGGTATGTTGGTGTCACCAAAATCGTTTTTGGCCCACCAGAAGCGGCCTGCGGACAGCTTTTCAGAAATCCGCACATGAATATTTTGGGATGGATATTACACAATAAAAACCATGTCTCCCAAATTTACGCAAAGGGAAATCAACTCCCTCCATAAACCTGCCCCCACCTTTTGGATCTTGTGAACGAGCGCGATATAAACAAAATATCATATATATCATATCATCTGGTTTTTGGGCTCTGATGTCAAGAGGGAGGCTTTGTTTAGAGTAGCCCCTAGCCTCAAAAGCTAAATGAGCATGTTTATGACAGCCTACGTGCTTTTGGTCATAAAACTTGGTGATCAAGAGTATTCCTCAATTCATCTCCGAGGCAACAGGGCTTAGAAAAACTGGTTTCACTTGTGGGGGAAATTGAAACTTAAGACTTGCCATTTCTCCCCACTGAACAGTATTTTACATTGAATCCAACCTTAGCAAATGCACACTTTTGTATGTAAAATCCTTGCACAGTAATTTCCTGCAAACTGAAAGGCAACATAATTTACATATTTCCAGACTTTAGCTGTACATGTTAATACTTAAAGGGGCTGATTCATGGAGTTTGTGTGCTGAAAAACGTGGATTTGTGCGCCATTCTGCCCGCAAATCCTCATTTGTTAAACAGGGATTTGCGGGCAGAATGGCGCACAAATCCCCGTTTTCTGCGCAAATAATTCCATGAATCAGCCATAAAGTGTTAATGTTAAAACATCATTGCAATGTTACTGAAGAAAGTTCCAGCCATGAAACCTTTCATTCTGTTGCAGTTCAGATCTCCATGTAGATTCTGCAAATTATGTCTTTTTGTGATGTGCTCATGATGAACAAATTCACAGTTCCTTTCTTGTATTCCTGCACACATTTTGAAGAACATGTCTTTAATAAGGGAGGGAAAAACGGATTTTGAAGGCAATGATTTCGGTCAAGTGAAAGCTCAATTTTGCTGTGTAAGCTTACACCCAATCTGTCATTTTTATTTGCACGCTGGATGCCGCCGTTTCGGCCAATATGGTCTCAGCTTTCCAGACGTTTTGCAAAAGTTTCCTGAGGTCTTTCCCTCATGTGTGGCAAGGAACATTTTCTGGTATCTCCAGGCTTTGATGCCTAAATTCGCTCATTTTCGTGTTGGCATTGCCGGGCCTTATTTCCATGTGGATTCACAGTGGGCCTTTCATTATGGGGAGCCCTCATACTGACTCCGGCCTTTCATTATGGGGAGCCCTCATACTGACTCCGGCCTTTCATTATGGGGAGCCCTCATACTGACTCCGGCCTTTCATTATGGGGAGCCCTCATACTGACTCCGGCCTTTCATTATGGGGAGCCCTCATACTGACTCCGGCCTTTCATTATGGGGAGCCCTCATACTGACTCCGGCCTTTCATTATGGGGAGCCCTCATACTGACTCTGGCCTTTCATTATGGGGAGCCCTCATACTGACTCCAGCCTTTCATTATGGTATTCAGGGCTATTTCACCCCACAATGCTACAAAATAAAATGTGAATAGATCTTTCCAGTCCTCCCATGGTACTAGTGGTTCCCCTGGCATAGCTAAAAATATTGGGTGGGCGGTCCCAATTCTGCATGGTAAATATTGTAAGACACAATGGTAAAACCCAAAACAGTTCACAAATATAAAACGATGGTCCCACAGGATGACACTTCCACACTGAAAGTACAAAGCACACCTAATATTAAAAAAATACCAATGTGCCCCACCCCTGCAAATAAATTGTAATACAATGAAATTCAACCTGAACAAAGATGAGCAACAACCCCCTGGAATTACCCTTCCCACCCATTCACTATGAACCCAATAATGTATTCACTCTGCTGAAAAACAAGCAGAGAACATGACGAAAATGACAGGTGAAGCAAAATAAAACCATGGAAACAAACGTAGTATAAACAAAATAATACAAATTGATGCCCATCCACGTTTAATGAATATAGATAAAATTGAAAGTGTTACTTCTGATATTTACAAACCATACAGCCTGATTGTGTGCAATCCGTCCTGTTGTCCTCTAAAACTGTAACAGACAACGTTCCTGGCTGGGACCCGCGTGTAACAGAGAACACAATGCAATCGAAATGCCTCCACCAGTCCGCCTGACTGTGGGAGATGCAGGCTTAACTGTTGCACACTGATTGTAGTCAGCGCTGCGCAGGAGGAATCCCGCAGCTCCAAAGCAGGGGCCATTAACCTGTGCCCAATGGTAGAAAGGATAGGGAGAGGGGACAGGACACCTTTTGCTGTGTGCAACCCCCTCTCCCTCTCTTTCCAAGCTTTTGTTTGTCATAGAGATTCCTAGAGCCAGGCAGGAGGAAGGACAAGGTGGAAGCAACACCTTGGCCTGGCCTGTGCAACAAGGAGGTGCTAAACACCCAGGGCAGGCAGGAAACAGGTAGGCAACAACAAAAGAAGCACCTCAGGGTGCAACATGCTGTCAGCGCCAGCCGGCTGGGGGCTGGATATCACAGCCCCCACACAGGCAGAAAAAAGCCCAGGGCCAGCCCCTGGGACAATATAAGGAGCTGCGTTTGAAGCAAGAAATCACAATTCAGTTTGGGACCCCGCAAAGTCTCAAACAACAAGTACCTTGCTTACGCAGAGTACTTTTTTCTTTTCCCAAAAACCTGCCCACCCAAGAAAAAGGGAGAGAAGAAGAAAGACAGGGCACCGTACAGGGCTCACACTGTTGTGGGACAAGGAAGGCGGCAGGCCAGAGGGCGCAACCTCAGGACCTCGTGCCAAAAAGTACACATTGTTTATGGTTATGATGATGATTGTTTTGTTTATGATTACATAATGATGTGCAATAAAAACACACAACCTTTTTATTGCCAACACTAACCCAATGTTTCGTTTGGTACATGGGGGGTGGGGGAGAAGTGCTGGGTTACAGCTGTCTACAGTGCCTTAAGTGCGACAAAAAAAATTAGCCGGGGCGTGGCCCAACAGTGTGCGGCCGCATGCGGGCGTGTTAGGCCACACCCCCTTGACGTGCCCCCACTCAATGGGCTACAGGCACCCCTGCCAAGCAGCCTTTTGGAGAGATCAGCACCCTCTCCCCTATTGGGGAAAGGGTGCTAATCTCTGCATTTATTTTCTATAGGCTTGCCTGGCAGGGGTCAGTGCCTCGTCTTTTCAGCCTTAATGGCGGTGCTGCCCCTTGCCAGCTGGGGAGGGACAGCATCACCATTAAGGATAACAAGGTGAGGCCTCTGGAAGCAGAGGCCTTTTTTCAAAATCCTTAAGCTCCCGCTCATTCACGGGAGCTTTAAATGTTAAAGGTATTTGTACAACGCACCGTCACCAATGGAGTTGGTCCCCAGGCACTCTGGCGGATCTGTAAACGATAAGGTGGGATGGGTTAGTAAGGTGAAGAGGGAGTAGGATATTGAGAGGGGTGGTGTTCTGTTGGCAGCTTCAACTCGGTATAAAACGGGTGCTGAGCTTTGGTGCGAGTATCGGATCGATGTCAGTCCTCGTGTGCTGTTGGTCCGGCTTATGTGTTGTTGCATTGTGAAGTGTGTGCGGCTTGTTGTGCGAGAGATGGTTGTGTGAGTTTTTTGAGTGAGATAAGTAAGCAGAAAGTTTGAGCTTTTTAGTTAGTGGGTTATATGACATTTAACATGCTAACGTTCACAATTTTAAGTGTGGCGCATGTTAACCTTCATAATTCATTCTAAGTGTGGCACTTGCTGGCCTTCACAATCCTATCTAGATCCGACACAGGTCAATGTTCACAATTCCATCCAAATGTGGCACATGCCAACATTCACAGTTCCATTTAAGTGAGGCACTTGCTAATCTTCACAATTCTGTCTAGATGTGACTCGGGCTAATGTTCACAATTCTATCTAAGTATGGGACATGCTAATATACCCAATTCCATTTAAGTGTTGCACTTGTTAATCTTCATAATGCCATATTAGTGGAGCATATGCTAACATTCACAGTTCCATCTGAGTGTGGCACATGCTAACATTCACTTTAGTATTTTGAAAAAAAAGGCCTCTGCTTCGAGCGGCCTCACGTTTCTCTCCATAATGATGGCGCCGGCCCACAGGCATCTCTTGCTTGAAGGGATCCCTCGCAGGTGCCAGCGCCGCCATTATAGATGAAAGGGATTTTTTTCTTAAGTCTGAAGCTCTCGCACATGAGCAAGAGATTCAGACTTCAGAACAAAATCCTTGCCCTCTAATGGCCTGGGCTGCCAGAGGAGATAAGTGAGCCCCGGCAGGGCCCCGTCTCAGAATGAGATTTCTGAGCCTGCCGGAGCTCGGCCCTGGCCCACTTAAAGCACTGTAGCCTGTCTACTTCTGGGTCCACTTGTTACAGTAAAACTTCCACTCTCCAACCCCGCCAACAAACTTTATACACGTAACAATGCCTTATAGGGCTCCAGCACTCCCTGGCTCCGATGCCCCTCCGCTCCCACACTCTCACTGGGTTCCGGATTGTGCATGTAACACGTAACAACTGTTATACGGCTCCAGCGCCGACCTGCGCGATGATACCCCTCGGCTTCCACACACTGCCTGGGTTCGGGATTGTGCACGTAACAGTGCGCCAGCGCCGACTTGTGCTCCAATGCCCCTCCGCTTCCACACGTTCTCTGGGTTTCAGATTGTGTGGTTCCCAGGCTGCCACACCATCAGGCCCGCTCACAGATAAGTGATGTGGCATGATCATGACAGGACCCGCAGATCACCTCCACAATCGCCTCCAAATAGCACCCTGGGCCACGATGTAAACCCCGAAATGTTGCATCCGGCGCTATTCTTGGCACCTCGGTCCCCACAAGCCCTAGGGAAATGCACACCAAGCAGGATTTATGGAACCCCCTGCCGATGACAGCTCCTCAAGAAATACACCACCCAGCCCCGATATGGAAGGGGTATCCAAGACTCACCCTCGAATTCCACCTACAGCTGGCAGCATTAAAGGTGAACGTGCCACAGCATATGTCACAAAGATGGGCTTACACATCCAGGTAACTTCCTTGTCCACAGCACTTGGATACCAACACCTAGACGCTGAACAGGGTCTTCCTTGAAGATATGATAGTTTATTTATATAGCGCCTATACACAATGTGTTTCAAAGCGCTTCAAGGCAAGGGAGGGAAAAAGGGAAAATACAATGACATTTTTACAGGCCATGAACAGTAAGGATGCCTCGTAAGGGCCGGTCTTTGTGTCAGGCAGCTCAGGCGGCTGCCTGACCTCAGTCAGCCTCTAGGGGGCGCCACACCTGCAGTCCGTGGCGCTTGTCCTGCTGCTGCATTTGTTATAGCTCACCTGAGCCTCGAGCCGGTCCTCCTGCAAGGCCAGGCCGCATGTACCAGCCAGCTAGCCACATTCATCATTTTGATAATGTTTATTGCTAGAAGCACACTGCTACAGTCTCGGCCCTCAGGTAGGGCAGCAATTTGAAAATTAGCAACATTTGTTGCTTTATTTCACTTAACTTCTCCACAGGTGGCGCTGGCGCCAGCCAGGCCCATGTGTGCATGTGCCCTTCTGCAGGCTATGCGCGGCCAGACTATGCTCCTGCACACAATGCACTGACAGTGACACAGGAAGGATTGATTGGGGGCTGGCGTTGACGGCACCCTCCCCATCTTTACGAGATAAGAGGAGTGGGTGCGCAGGTTATAGTAAGTGTTTGGGGGCACTGCATGGCATGATGTGGTGATGGCCCGAGGCCGTGATATTGTCAGCTCCTTTGGCTGCTGCCACTGGCCCTAATGGTCGTTGGGCGGGCGGGTGGGGGTGCACTGTGTGTTCTCCGACCTGGGCTGAGGGAAGGGCCGGAGGAAGGTTGGGAGTTGGAGAGCTGTCGGTCCCCGTCGCTGCCTCGCATGGCATGCATTGTGTGAGCTGTGCCATCATCCTTGTGATACTTTCTCTGTGTCTGTCATTGCCCCTCGGGAGTCAGGCCCTGCACTGGACACTGAAAACAAGCAGCATCAGCCACCTGACATCTTTTTTATACTGATATTCGCTGAATGTGCGCGTCCAATGCCCTTTAGCTATCCTCCACGTGTCTAGCCGTGCCCATCTTCCAGTAGCATGGACACCTGACAGTGTCCATTCCCTTCCAATGCCCCCTTACTGCCGGAGGCACTCATCTGTTTCAGTGGCAGTCGAATGCTCCCCAATACCTCGATCTAGCTGCAGTGATCCAAAGCTCCCAGGCATCACACACACTTGATCATTAGTGGCCAAGTTCCAGAACATATCTCTCTGCCTGGTGCATCTTACTGCCCCTAACCATTGGCGCTGATTACTATCTGCTCATGGTGAACCGGCACTCCCCCACCTCATCCCGCAGGTAACAGAACCGCTCCGGTCACCCAATTCAAGCGCTGCACCCGGCAGGTCATTTAAACAGCAGTGGTGTTATTGCCCACGTTTTGCCTCTCCAACACACGCTGGAACCGTGCAGCACTTTTGATATTGATCGTGTGTGGCATAAAAATACAGGGAGCAAAGCAGCACCCCCAAAACTGCGTTCCTTAAACCCATCCTTGACTTTTTCAATATTCCCAAAGCCATCAATGGCACCAAAACGTACCAAAGGTCCCCCCGAACTCTCCAACCGAAATTCATCTCCTCGATGACTACCAAACCCAAACTTGACTTCACCTATCTCGCCAGCACCAGACTTGCCTTACACCAGCACCCGGCTCGCCTTGTACCCAATCACTCACATGCACTGCTCTTTGCAAAGACCATCAGTTGCCTTGTGTGTATATCTCTCCACTGGCAATATTCCCCGCTCGATGCCTATTGCACAGCGTTCCCATACAAAGCGGCATGTATAATACTACCTTTGCATTGCCCCCAAGGTTTGCAGGCCGGACACTTCATCTCTGCATTAGATAACCTGATGAAAAATAACAAACAGCTAAAGGTGAAATGTCCCATTTCGGTGCTGCAAATCCCAAGGAAAACATTTGTAGTGGTTCTTACAGTTTTAAACATGCACACCTTTTAACGTTTTCCAAAACACTATTAGAAGAAAATATCCTCTTTTGGTTTTGTGTGTGTTGATTTTATGAAAAGGCAAATTCCCTTCGTCCTGTGCAATTTGGGTGGTAATGCAAAGCCAATTTAATGAAATGTGCATATTTCACCTTGTTATGCTAATTTCTGGCAACGTCACATCCCATTGCATTTGCTGATGGTCCCCCCACTTTAATTTTTAGGACTTCACCCCTGCTGAGTAGTGTTGATTCACTCAGCTTGGAGGAGAGCTGTGGGCATGGGCTGCCTGCCCTTCCTTGACCTTCTGTCCCGAGAATAATCTGTGTCAGTAGTCATTTGCGCAGAATCATGAACAGGTCAGGAGGCTCAGCCACAGCGCAGCCCGCGGGTGCCAAGTGCTTCTGCCTTCTACCGATCAATAATGTAAGTCAGGAGGCCTCATTACGAGTATGGAGGGAGCCATGCCCTTATTAAGGGCATGGCTCCCTCCATACCGGGTTCCAGTACCGGGTTCCTCTAATGAGGACTTACCGGGCTATTCCAACCTTGGAGGACCCGGTAAATCCTCATTGGAAAAACCCATCCCCATTCTCATTTGAGCCCACATAGGGCTCAATGGGGAGGGAGCTAATAACGGGCCCGTTATTAGCTCCTTGGTCCCCTCGCGGGACCCGCTAAGGACGCCTGGTTTTACCAGGCATCCTTACCGGGTCCCGCAAGGAAACCTCATAATAGGGCGTCCCGTAATGAAGGGTGCCGGTCCCGTACCGGCACCCTTCATTACGGGAGCGCCATGGCCGTAATGAGGCCCAGTGTCTTGCTAATGCTGGTGCTGCTAAGCTAACCACTGTCAAGGGGTGCGGCAGCGTGCCAAGATGCGGGCATGTGGGTTGCGGCAGTTCACTTTCCTTAATGTAGTCCAGATGTTGCAGCCATTTAATACTTGCATCCAACAAGTTAAGCTGTCCAACTGAGCTTGTATGGTTCATGGTTACAAACATTGTAATGTTAAGTTGAGTATTGTGAACCGTGATGTGAGCACCAAGCTGTGCATCGGTTATGCATTTAGAGATTCACACATACAATCCTTTTATCACAGACTTGTTTCTCTGATCACTGTTATAGTCCTGAAATGCTCTGTGATTTAATGCAAAGCATACAGGAATCCTCATTGGTGCTATTTGTCCCCTTTCCCACTCTCAGAGAGGTATTTCGAAAGAGTACAATAAGTGTGTACCAGACTGTCCATCTTGGAATGATAACCTACTATCAGAAAATTATTCTTATGGTTAGTATAGTATTGCCCCTTGTGAAATACGTGAGGTGGTATGAACAGAACTCCTGCAACATAGGGCCAGTGGTCAGTGGGCCATCAGACCCCAGCAGGCTGGTCACACCGCAGTGTGCCAGTAAGGACAGTTTGAAACTGCATTCAGGCAAGGCCTTCCCTAAGAGCAGGTGATAGAAAAACCATTTACTTGGGCAGCAACAGCTGTGTTTTCACATTATAATTCTTCTGTAAAGTACTTGAATTACATTGTAATGAAACTAGCTTCATTTATATAGCAATTATTTATTCATATTGAGGAGAGGTTTTGTCACACGACAGAGGTGTAGTTTGGGAGTGACATGAGCCAGTCGTGGGGTGGGAGGGCGCCAACGATGCTTCCCGCCTAGGGTGCAATCTGGTGTAAAACCGGCCCTGTGCCTCGTCGCCACTTGGATGTGACGTAAAGATGTTTATTTAATAACAAGACCCTATGCGTGCCTATACACCAGCCCGCCGGCTAGAGAGTGACAGTTAAGTCCAACTGTCAAGCGTCTAACAATGCGCACACGACATTCCAATTTGCAACGTTGAGATGGTATGGCGTGCGCGGCAGATATGACGGAAGTGCAGTGGGACGTGTTGTGTCTGAAAGCTACAGGTTGTGGGAAGGGCCGTTTCCAGAGGCAGGAGCGCCTCAGGTGAAGGACTGTGACGAGTTAGTAGGGCTATGTATAATTAATATTACATTTTATTACATATTGCAGTTTTGAATTTCAGATGTCTTGAAACCTCATAGAAATACAGCTTCAAGCTTGTAAGTGCTTACCTATTGAGGTTGAAGTTCTGTTAACTAAACAACAGCTCTGGAAGTGTATGTTATAATATTTAGAGAATAATTGCATTTGAGCATCAGGTGCTCACCTAACAGGAGTTCTTTCTATTTTTCTTTAGTTAGTAAGTGCTTCCATGTTAGGTGAGCAATTGTTGCAATATCTCCACTACAGAAAACCATCTCTCTATACTTTCAAAATCTTCACCAAGCAAGCTCAGAAAAGAGCGGGAAAAATGTGGGAGGAGCTACTTAATGGTTTGGTGCCTTCAGGGCCTTTCAAGGGATAAAAAGGCGAGCACTTATTCCACTTATTTTCCAGCTGAGCGTGGAGAGCGGTCGCCGGTGGCCTGAGGGGATTAGCAGGCCTGGAAAGCCCTGCCTGGGCCTCCGTGAGTTGCTTGCTTTTTAAAAAAAAAAATAGTTAAAAGAAAGTTTATTGCCTTATTGATCTTCGCGCTCCCAGCGCGTGTGTTGCCTGCTCCTGCTCCCCCCCTCCCACTTCCTGGTCTTTCCCCTCCCTCCCCGCCTCCCTGCCCACCCACCCCCCCCTCTGATTGGCTGCGTCCTGCCTCCCCTCTGGCCTACTCGACGGCCGTTCCCCACGCTCGCTTCTTTTTCCAGCTGAGCGTGGAGAGCGGTCGCCGGTGGCCTGAGGGGATTAGCAGGCCTGGAAAGCCCTGCCTGGGCCTCCGTGAGTTGCTTGCTTTTTAAAAAAATAGTTAAAAGAAAGTTTATTGCCTTATTGATCTTCGCGCTCCCAGCGCGTGTGTTGCCTGCTCCTGCTCCCCCCCTCCCACTTCCTGGTCTTTCCCCTCCCTCCCCGCCTCCCTGCCCGCCCACCCCCCCCCTCTGATTGGCTGCGTCCTGCCTCCCCTCTGGCCTACTCGACGGCCGTTCCCCACGCTCGCTTCTTTTTCCAGCTGAGCGTGGAGAGCGGTCGCCGGTGGCCTGAGGGGATTAGCAGGCCTGGAAAGCCCTGCCTGGGCCTCCGTGAGTTGCTTGCTTTTTAAAAAAAATAGTTAAAAGAAAGTTTATTGCCTTATTGATCTTCGCGCTCCCAGCGCGTGTGTTGCCTGCTCCTGCTCCCCCCCTCCCACTTCCTGGTCTTTCCCCTCCCTCCCCGCCTCCCTGCCCGCCCACCCCCCCCTCTGATTGGCTGCGTCCTGCCTCCCCTCTGGCCTACTCGACGGCCGTTCCCCACGCTCGCTTCTTTTTCCAGCTGAGCGTGGAGAGCGGTCGCCGGTGGCCTGAGGGGATTAGCAGGCCTGGAAAGCCCTGCCTGGGCCTCCGTGAGTTGCTTGCTTTTTAAAAAAAAAAATAGTTAAAAGAAAGTTTATTGCCTTATTGATCTTCGCGCTCCCAGCGCGTGTGTTGCCTGCTCCTGCTCCCCCCCTCCCACTTCCTGGTCTTTCCCCTCCCTCCCCGCCTCCCTGCCCACCCACCCCCCCCTCTGATTGGCTGCGTCCTGCCTCCCCTCTGGCCTACTCGACGGCCGTTCCCCACGCTCGCTTCTTTTTCCAGCTGAGCGTGGAGAGCGGTCGCCGGTGGCCTGAGGGGATTAGCAGGCCTGGAAAGCCCTGCCTGGGCCTCCGTGAGTTGCTTGCTTTTTAAAAAAAATAGTTAAAAGAAAGTTTATTGCCTTATTGATCTTCGCGCTCCCAGCGCGTGTGTTGCCTGCTCCTGCTCCCCCCCTCCCACTTCCTGGTCTTTCCCCTCCCTCCCCGCCTCCCTGCCCGCCCACCCCCCCCTCTGATTGGCTGCGTCCTGCCTCCCCTCTGGCCTACTCGACGGCCGTTCCCCACGCTCGCTTCTTTTTCCAGCTGAGCGTGGAGAGCGGTCGCCGGTGGCCTGAGGGGATTAGCAGGCCTGGAAAGCCCTGCCTGGGCCTCCGTGAGTTGCTTGCTTTTTAAAAAAAAAAATAGTTAAAAGAAAGTTTATTGCCTTATTGATCTTCGCGCTCCCAGCGCGTGTGTTGCCTGCTCCTGCTCCCCCCCTCCCACTTCCTGGTCTTTCCCCTCCCTCCCCGCCTCCCTGCCCACCCACCCCCCCCTCTGATTGGCTGCGTCCTGCCTCCCCTCTGGCCTACTCGACGGCCGTTCCCCACGCTCGCTTCTTTTTCCAGCTGAGCGTGGAGAGTGGTCGCCGGTGGCCTGAGGGGATTAGCAGGCCTGGAAAGCCCTGCCTGGGCCTCCGTGAGTTGCTTGCTTTTAAAAAAAAAAAAAAAAAAAAAAAAAAAAAAAATAGTTAAAAGAAAGTTTATTGCCTTATTGATCTTCGCGCTCCCAGCGCGTGTGTTGCCTGCTCCTGCTCCCCCCCTCCCATTTCCTGGTCTTTCCCCTCCCTCCCCGCCTCCCTGCCCGCCCACACCCCCCCTCCCTTCCTCTCCCTCTGCCTATAACCTCCCCCCTCCTGGGCAGCCCTCTGCCCGGCAGCCCCTGCGGCTAAGGGCCCCAGGCCAAGGGCGACTCCCACTGTGCGGCTCCCTGTGTGTCTGCAGGTGTCCACAGGGGACGCCAGGCGCCAGCTCCTCCGCACTCCGGCCCGGCCCACCCCACCTCACCTCACCCCCTTGATGCCTCGCCCCCCTAATCCAATTTCCCGGTAAACTAGGGTGTTTCTCTCCTCTCGCAGGAATCACAAACTTAGGTGGCCCTGACCCACTTCACATTACTGTTTGCTCTTCACTGTGTTAACCTAGGCTGTTTCTCTCCTCTCGCAGGAATCTCAAACTTAGGTGGCCCTGACCCACTACACATTACTGTTTGCTCTTCACTGTGTTAACCTAGGCTGTTTCTCTCCTCTCGCAGGAATCTCAAACTTAGGTGGCCCTGACCCACTACACATTACTGTTTGCTCTTCACTGTGTTAACCTAGGCTGTTTCTCTCCTCTCGCAGGAATCTCAAACTTAGGTGGCCCTGACCCACTACACATTACTGTTTGCTCTGCATTGTGGTAAACCAGTGCCCTCCACTCACTTCCTGTCTGCATACTCGTGTCGTTCGCCTCCCCTCCTACTCCATGGTGCTCTCCATCTCGCCTATCTACTCTAACTGCTTCTCCATTGACTATCCTGCTCTCCTCACTAAATCCGGTAGGAAAAAGTTTAAAAAGGACATCCTGGTCTCCAACCCAGGCCTCCCTATCGCTGACACCTACACGAGCGCCTGCTCCAAGGAAACTCTCACTGACATTCTCTTCTTCGTGCCTTCACCTGACCTATGGACCCTTCACATGGTCGCTGTGCTCTCTCCTTTCTCCACCTCTCCCATTAATGGTGGCACCCGTTGGGATGTCCTCTTGGCCCCCTTCCACTCCTCTAAAGCCATCATTAATGTCTATGCTAACGGGACCGTCTTGGTCCAAGGCCCTCAGGCCAACCTTCACCTCTTTGATAGACGCTTCCCATGTCTCATCAACTTCCTCTCCGCTCCCGCTGTCCCTCCTCCTCTATCCTCAGCTACCTTGCCTCCCCCCTCCCCCCCTACCCCCTCCCTTGCTCCCTCTTCAACTCCTTCTCTAACACCTCCGCAGGGTGTACCTCTGACCTGTACCCCTCCCCGGAAGTTTTTCAAGGGTGGCAACCTTCTCCACATTGCCACTCTAAATTCTCGCTCTGCCATCAAGCACTCCTCTGATATCTGTCGCCTTCTTGAGGAACTGGACCTCGACGTCCTCGGTCTCACTGAGACTTGGTTCACTGCCAGCTCTGCCACCAGCTTCGACACACTCCTACCTGACGGCTACAAGATCCTCTCCGTGCCCAGGCCCAACCGCTCAGGGGGTGGTGTTGCCCTTATCTTCCCTGAGTGGATTCCTGCCACTGTCACTCCTACGCAGACCTACTCCTCTTTTGAATGTCTTGTCTGCCGACTCTCTCTCTCTCCTAGCCATTCCCTTACCGTGGCTACTATCTATCGGCCACCTGGCCAAATTTCCTCCTTCCTCTCTGAGTGGGCTGATCTCTCCTCCTCACTCCTGTCCTCAACCACCCAACTTCTCTTTCTCGGTGACTTCAACATCCACCTTGATGCCTCCTGTCCCCCCACTGGTCTCTTTCGCGAACTCTGCAACTCTCTCTCACTCTCTATTCTCCCCTCTGGTCCTACTCACTCTGCAGGGCACACTCTTGATGCTCTGATCTCTTCTGACCTTCCCCTCTCCCTCCCTCTCTCCACTCCTCTCTCCTGGAGCGATCACTTTCTTCTATCCTCCCACCTCTCCCTCCCTACCCCACAGGCAAAGCCACCCTCTTCACTGCCACCCACCTTCTCGGTCATCCGACCCATGAAGCGTGTGTCAGTTGAGGCTTTCGCTGCCACCTTCTCGCCCCCTCCTCCCCCCTCAGCTGACTCCCACCCCGACACAGCCCTCTCCATGCTCTATTCCTCTATATCTGATACTCTCGATATCCTTGCCCCCGTCATGAGAATCCGCCTGAAGCCCAAAGCCAAATGTAATTCCTGGTACGACTCGGATCTCGTCACTCTAAAACGCAAGTGCAGGGTGGCAGAGAGGAAATGGCGTGCTTCATGTTCATCCTCTGACAAACTGGCCTGCCGCCTGCTCCAAAGGCAATACCGGCTCTCCGTCCTCACTAAGAAGAGAGCCCTTATCCAAGCCCGCATCTCTGAGGCATCAAACAACTCGGCCGAACTCTTTAAAATCTGCAAGGAGCTGGCCAACCCTGCTGCAGTCTCTACCTCTCCTGTCCCCTCCCAGGCCCTCTGCACTGCACTGGCCTCGCACTTCATCTCAAAAACTCAGGACATCCTGTCCTCTCTCTCCTCCCCTCTCCTCCCTCCCTCTCCTCCCGGCTCTTCCTCTTGCTCTCTTGCAGCCGCCCCTCCGCCCTCCTTCTCCTCATTTCCACCTTTTTCTGCTGACGAGGTTTCCAGACAAGTCCGATCTATGAAAGCCTCGTCTAAACAGGTTCACCCCTGTTCCTCCAAAACCATCAAGGACCACATCGTCTCCCTGGCTCCTGCCCTGGCTGACTTTTGCAACCACTCATTCGCCTCTGGAGTCTTCCCATCCCCCCTCAAGCACTCCCTTGTGCACCCCCTCCTCAAGAAACCCTCTTCCGACCCCTCCTGCCCAGCCAACTATCGCCCAATCTCCATTACTCCCTTCCTGGGCAAGCTCCTGGAGAAACTGGCCATCTCCCAGCTTAACCTCCATGCTGAATCTGTTGGTAATCTTCATGACCATCAATCCGGCTTCAGAGCGGCCAGAAGCACTGAAACTGCTCTCCTGAACATCCGCGAGGACCTGCTCCTGAACCTCGATTCCAACACTCCCTGTGTTCTCATTCTGCTCGATCTCTCCTCTGCCTTTGACACTGTCAACCATGCCATCCTGCTCAACCGTCTCCGTGATCACCTGGGTATCACTGGTCAGGCTCTGGCATGGCTGACCTCTTTCCTTTCCGGTCGACCCTCCCAGGTCCAAATGGGCTCCTTCCTCTCTGACATCTTTTTCTCCACCTGTGGTGTCCCCCAGGGATCCAACCTCTCTCCCTGGCTTTTCAACCAGTATCTGGCACTCCTTGCCCACCGCATCGCCGCCCTCTGCCCCCACTTCCAGTGCTATGCGGACGATACCCAGCTCATTTTCAGGCTACCCTCGGCCTCCTCCTCTCCTTCCCTCATCTCCGACTGTCTGTCTGCTATCCAGGAATGGTGTGCCGCCAATGACCTCTGCCTTAACGCCAGTAAGACTGAGATTCTACTCATCGGCGCACCCACTCCCTCCTTCCCTGCAGCTCTCTGGCCGGCCTCCCTTGGCCCCCTCCCTGCCCCTACCTGCAAGGCTAAAAACCTCGGGGTCATCTTCGACTCCACACTCTCCTTCTCTCCTCATATATCTGATGTCTCTAAGAAATCACACTACCAGCTGCACCTCCTCAGAGGTATTCTTCCCTTCCTCTCCTTCCCCCAGAAGCTCACTGTCTCCCGAGCCCTGGTTCTCTCAAGGCTGGACTACTGTAACAGCCTCTATCTTAATCTCCCTGCCTCCACTCTCCGCCCTCTGCAACTTATCCAGAACAGAACTGCGAGACTTGTCCTTGGCCTCAAGCCCAGGGACCGTATCTCTCCAGGACTGAAATCTCTTCACTGGCTCCCAGTGGCTGCGAGGATTAAGTTCAAAACCCTCTGCATTGTCCACAAGGCCTTCTGGGGCCTGGGGCCTAAATACCTTCAACTCTCCCTTCCTAAATATCTTCCCTCACGAGCCCTTCGCTCATCCATCTCTAACTCCCTCATGGTCAGCCGCTTCTCGAAGCAACGTGCTGGGGGTAGATCTCTCTCCGCAGCAGGGGCCTCCCTCTGGAACAGCCTGCCTGCCTCCCTGAAACTTGAGGAGAACCATCTCCGGTTCCGGAAGCACCTCAAAACCTTCCTCTTCGCTTCTGCCTTCTCTCTCCCTCTCCCCTGCTAAACCTGCTCAACTCCCCACTGAATTCTACACTTAACCTGCATCTGGGCCACTCTCAGCGACCTCGGTCCAGGGCCCTGCCACTCTCCACTTGCACTGCCCCCCTGGCTCCCCCTGCACTGTGGGACTGTCACTGTATCCCTACAGCCCCCTACCCAGCACTTGCTCTGCACTTACCTCGCACTTGCCACCAGCTGGCCCTTTTTATTTATTATTTATCATTTATTATTTTATTACGCCACTTACCTTGTACTGCACTTTTCCCCCCTCCTCCTCCCCCTGCACTTCCTCCTTTTCCCCTTACCTCTGCACTTGCACGATCTGAATGACACCTGGCCTAGTAGGATCGCTTGTCCGTCTTCCCCTTGTTTTCCTCCCTCCCCGCCTTGTCGCGCCTTGAAACACTTGTGTATAGGCGCGTTACAAATACCATATCATATCATATCATATCATATTGAAGCAGACAAGAGCTTTCTGTTTACTTCAGGAAAGACATGTTACTGTTCTAGCTCCCCGAGTCCTGTGGCGGGCAATACCTAATCCCCCAGACTAGCGTGAGATGGGGGTTTAGATTCTATTACCCTTCTGTGCCAGAAATACCGCCATAGGTTGGTCAATTTCAGGGGGGTACAATCTACTTTGTCTTGCAGGACAGGTCTAGGGAATTCAGACCTCAACTTGCTCCTGTCCCCTTTAGGCAGCGGGCACCAAATCCAATATTCAAGGAAAGAGGAAATTTCCTGAGAGGGCTGCCACTCAGCCGACCTAGGGTGCAATATAAGAGCTGGGTCAAAAAATGGAACCCCATTGATATCTAACACAGGACCTTTCTGTGTAGGGACAGGAGCCACTTTCCTCTTACGCCTCTTAGGGGGCGAATCTGAATCCTCAGAGGAATCTGAGGTAGAAACAGGTATAGGGGATACTGCTACAGGGACCTGTGCGTACAATGGCCAAGGGCTCGAGGAGAAGGGTTGCTGTGACTCATCACGTTTGCGCTTCTGAGCTCTGTTAGGGGAAGAATCAGGGGAAGTGACAGGGTAAGGACTGAGTTGTCCTAACATGTGTTTAGTTTTCATAGTACACTTTTTTGGGGGCTGAGGTTCGACAGAGGGTCCAGCAGTCTGAGGGGGGCGAAAATTAGCGATTCTGTTAATCAGTCTGTCAAACACTGAAGCCAGCGTATTGTTAAGCCCCGACAAGGCTGAATCCAGGGAAGACTGAATGGCCTGCACCACAGACGGCTGTTGATTTGCCTGGTCTACCCCATTATCTGTTTTCTTTGAAGGCCTCACCTGCGTACTGGCATCCGCAGAGGCAGGGATCAAATTCTTTCCCATGTTATTCTTATCCATACTTTGCCACCACAGAAGTGTGAACTTCCAATCACCAAGCCGAGCAGGCTGTGTGCACTTGCACCAATTTAGCCGAGCAGGCCAATAAATAATTGTATACACCCAAACTGGGTGACTGAAACCAGTGGCAGCCGAGCAGGCTATTAATCAAAACACCCTGGCAGGGTGACAGGAGAGGATATAGCCGAGCAGGCCAACAAAAGCAACAATTTAAAACAATAAATAGCATGCACCTAAATTTGGGGAACTAAGGAAAAAATAGAGGAAGTGGTTGCACGCAAACACCTTGACAGGTGACTATTTCCACTGACAGGCCTTTGCCTGTGTCTGATCCACGGTACGCGAGCAGCGTACAAAAGGAAAACACACGCGTCGCGTGTGAAACAATAATCCTGCACGGTACACGAGCAGCGTCCAAAAGGAAAACACATGCGTCACGTGTGAAGTAATAAATCCTGAGGTAACGGGCGTCAGCAAAAAGCTACGCTTCTATAGCAGCTGCGCGCGTCACCAATAAACAAAGGGAGGACGCGCTGACTCCGGGGAGGCAGTCGCGTATTATCCACAAAACCCCTCACCTGAGGATAACAATATTATATTATATTATATGCGCGTTGCCGCCCGTGTAAAAACGAGGCAGGCGACATGTGAAGATACAATAAAAAACTCGGCGCGGACGCCGCTGAGTGAAACAGAAAGCAATTAATGAGCGACACGTTCCACACGGAAAGCCGCTACAAAGTAACAAATTGACCTAGAGGTCAGCGTTCGAACACGAACGCCATTTCTAACAAACTAAAAGCGTAGCATCAAAGCAATGACAATTTCATTAGCACAATGTAATAAACACCAGGCTCTTTCACAATGACTTAAAGTAACACTCTAACTCCAAAAACCAACAGTAAGGCAAGAGCTAGGAGGAGTGACTTAGCTGTGTTTGTCAGCAGCAAAGAAAGAAGAGTTGGTGTTAGAGGAAGGGATATTTATGCAACTGGCTCAATGCCCATTGGTTACCCTGAGGGCATGACCTGTCCTCCATTTTGGATTGCGATATTTTATATCAGGGCTAGTATGATAGTCGCTTGTTTTGTTCCTCCCCTCCCTTTCTGCACCCCTCTCCCTCACCTTTTGTTTTTCTCCGCCTCTACCAGAAATGTCGTCAGGCCTAGTACGGTAGTCGCCTGTCTGTTTCCATTTCCTTCCCACTCTCCCCCCTCCCTTGCTTATCTATGTCTTAGCTCTTGCACTATCTGAAATGTCCTCAGGCCTAGTATGATAGTTAATTTGACATCCTTACTGTTCATGGCCTGCAAGAATGTGGTTGTATTTTCCCTTGTTCCCTCCCTTGCCTTGAAGCGCTTTGAAACACATTGTGTATAGGCGCTATATAAATAAATGATCATATCATATCATCATATATTGTTTGTTGAAGTTGTGATGAAAATTTTCTTCAAAAAGTTTTATACAAACGTTTTTTCTTCTTTGCTGCTGTGATGTCAGGGTAAAGATTGAATGCATAATAGGTGCCTCCTGTCTTGCCATAGAATCCCCAACGCCTGAACCCGAAGGCCCACTGGCTCTTCTCATGTCCTGCAGTCCATCCCCCATCCGTCTCATGAAGGGAAAAAAAAACGGCACAACGTCGATGAAAACAATCTGTGTGCAAGCCGCAGGAGGTAAAGGCGTCGATTCATATACACCAGCCGCCATGTCACAAAGGGAACCCTCATCCCGTGGCAGCATTTAATTAGTCACGGCGCTCCACGTCGCGCACGAGATATATAGGTCAGCCCCCTGAGGGGGGGGAGGTAGCGTGGGAGCCGCGCGCGCGGCTTCAGAGAGGGCAGGCGCCACGCTCATTCCAGAAGAAGCAGCAGCAGCAGCCGCCAGCCCGGCTCCCTCGTCCAAATCCCAGGTAAGCCTATAGGGACAGCGAGGGCGCGCGCGCGTGCATGCAATGCACCGCTCTCGTCCCAGGCTGCGTGTTTAATAGCTCCAACAGTTCTGATTTCTCTGAAATAAGACCGGCAGATATTGTAGTCATCAATAAATAAAGCGCTGAAAGACTTTCTAGTTTTGGGATCCGCCAATTGGTGCTATCATCATCAGTCTTGTTATTTTCATCACCAACCTTTTCATTGCCATTATTATCTTTATTATAATTAAGAATTTAAACATTAGCAACGCTTTTAATATGGTTATTATTAATATTATACCAATAATCCCCATTATTATGACTGATTTTACACTCCATTGTATTGTGCGCATTGCTATTAGTCGTCGTAGTCATGTTTAATGTTACCTGTGTTCATTATTATTAGTATTGTTATTGTTAGCATGTTACCAGTAGAAGACAGTCAAGCAGCATGTGCAGTGCTGCTTCCCCGCCTCTCACCTGAAAGAGACGTCCTCCCTCCTCACAGGGCAGCTGAAGTGGAGGCGGATGCCTCCGGAGTTGGCACTTAAGTTGGCAGTGAGTGGAAACTAAGCAGATTTTATACTAGTTTCCTGCGCAGCATTAGAGAGCCATCGCAGTTCTGATATTGTGGGACGGTGCTTGGTGTCCAGAAGTATATAAAAACGCGAACGCTTCGGGGGAAGAAGGCTTCTTTGCCACCGAGGCGATTAGCATCAAAGTAAAATTACAGAAACGGTGGCTGTATTAGATAAACTCAAACTCTGCTGCCAGATCATGGGAAATTACAACAGCCCCTTACCGTTGAATGGCGCGATTCCTTGAATCTAATCATTCCTTACAGCCAATCTACGTTACCAGGGTCGGGCTGGGGCACAATTCACTCCTTTTGTGACAGACTGTTTGAATAGAACCCAATGGGGAGTTAAAAAAAATGTGATGCAAATTGTGCAATTTAAAAAATATTTATTCAGCAACAATGGTCAAAACTAATCGACGCATAGTAAAGTAACTAATGAAACTGGCCCACATTGGCCAATACAGTGCCTTACTTTGACTAAAAAGCTGGCCTACACTAGCATTTTACAGTTTACTCATGGTCCTACTCTTCTTCATCACAGTGCTTACCTTTGAGGAGCCAGTCTCCATGACAGGATCCCTTTTCCAACTTCTTTTGATTCTGGCCCTCCCATTCCAGGGGTATATTAACTCCCCTATTCCAGAATCCCATGTTATATTTCCCAGTAGGCTCATGCCACACACATAGAGGGCAAGAACTGAGACTACTACTGTGATGAGGAAGTCTAGGAGTAATGACGATTATGGATATGTAGTCCCACCATTATTACTTCCATGTTCTAATACGTAGCTTTTAGGTATAACAAAGCAGCACATGTGGAAGGGGCAAATTATATGCTCGACAACATGCAATGTGATGCTTCACCCCTTCGCCACTTTATTGCCACTTCTCTTATCAAGCACCTCAGTGATTACCAGGCCTGGGAACCCCAACACCAAGCAAACTGTTGAACTGTGCTCATTCAGTCAATAGTGTTTAATGTTATGTTATTAGGATGTATGCCATGCACTACCGCTATTTGCGAAGTCTCCAGGTACTCTGACGGATCTGGTAAAGAGTGTGTGGGTTTGGCCACTTGGCAGGAGATAAAGGCAAGATTGTATTGCTTTTGTGTTGAAGTTGCAGGTCCCTGAGCGCTGCATGCCTGTATGCTTTTCTTGAAGTGTTGGAGGCATTGAAGGCTTTGTGTCCACAGGGGTGGCCTCATGCCGATACAGTGGGCATTTGTTGGCGAGGAGCTGAGTATGTCAGTTGCAGTTAGAGGTGTACGTTTCTGATGTTTGAAGCATTGGGAGAGTTTATTTTGTGAACGCGCGTGCAAGTGACTGGCTTGCATATGTGTGTGTCGAGTACGGTGGTGAGAAATTGAGGGTTAGTCAAACAGTGGGGCGTGTTATTTAGGTTTATGCATGGCTTTCAAATTATTGATCTTGCTGTTGGTTGCAATATGGTGAGAGGTGTTTTGGCTGTAATGGATGATGTGTGAAGATATCCTTTGTTGAGGTTTAGATATTCTGGGAGATAGGGAGGGCATTCTCTCAGGGTTTTTGCAGTGCTGGGGTGCGATGTCTTCCAGTCGTTTTAGTTCCTTGAGTGGCATACAATGTGTTGTCGGCAGAAGGTCGGGGGGCACGCATGCTGTCATTTTCGCTGCTTAATGGGTGTAGGTCTAACGTTTATTCTGTTAAGCCTTGAAGAACCAGATTTGTATACTTTTCGTGAATTTCAAGTGGTCCATAAGGGTGCAGATTTCACCTCGTAGCTCGTTTTAGTGTTTGGCCACCATCATGGAAAAGGCAAAGCCTCTGTTTCTTTCTCTGCAAAATCTTCTTGTTTCTAAAAGTAGATCATGTCTCGATCTTAGGTTGGTTGGTAGAGTGAGATTTTGCTTTGACGGAAATCTGCTCCTTGACCTGCAAGTGCTCTGTGGATGATGCAGTGGGCCTTAATCTGGATCCTTTTAAAAAAATCTTAGCCAGTGGAGTGCTAGGATAGCCGGTGTAATGTGTTCCCACCCTTTGAATCCGTGAAGGAGCGTGGCTGTTTCAGATCCGTTGAACTTTCTTTGTGGGGTAGTCTGGCATGGCTGAGTAAATGCTGTTTGAGCAGTCGATTCTTAAAGGAAACAGGGAGATGAAGGCCAGCCCTCTGTGTGCAAAGGAGAGGTAGGTCATAATCAGATGAGTCCGTTATCCATCAGTATGCTTAGTTTTTTTATTACTTTAGATGTTGTAGGGCAGTGACCCTTTTACAAAGTCCCTGATAGAGGTGCTCCAAGTGCGGGGTGAGGTGAGATTATCGTTATTTCTGTTTTGTCTGGCCTGAGTTTAACATAGCTGGCCTTCATTCATTCATTCATGGAGCCATTCATTTAATTGCGTGAGGCAGTTGCCTAGGGTGGTGCTAGTTTCAGTCTGTCATTTTTCATATAATTTGCTTGTTATCCGCATAGTTGTAACAGATGAGCCCATAAGATTTTATGATCTTCATCTAAAGGGTCATGTAGATGTTAAAGAGGAATGGCGGGAGGCTTGAACTGAAAGGGAGGAGCAAGGTGATATCTATTCTGTGTGCAACCATCTCATCCATTGTAGAGTTGTGTTATGGAGTCCAGTTTCTTTAAGCCTTCTGTCATGCGCTACCCTAGCTGGTGCAAATGAGATCGCTGGCGAGCTCACCGCCATTGATTTCCCCTTCACGTTCTTTTGCTAGCACCACATTGCGCGGTCTCGTCTTTCTCAACATTGCCGCCGCCAGGAGGTTCTTATTCCCAGCCCTCCCGGCGGTCAGCGCATTACAACCCTGCGTCTCCTCGCACTTTTGGGTTTACACACTGTGTTTTTCTTTTTGTGGCTCTACTGAACTCTTTTTCCTCCCCTCTGCCTACTGTATCCTCCCACAGCTCTGTCTCTTCAACCTCTCCGCTGTGCCAGCCTTTCTCAACATTCTGTCACGCAGCTCTCTCTCATTCTCTTTCTCTCTCTTTCTCTCTTTCTCTCTCTTTCTCTCTCTTTCTCTCCTGGCTCGTCTGAGTCTCCTGGTTCCTTTCCAGCCTGTTCCCCCGATTCTCCCTTGCTCTGTCTCTCTTTCGGCTACCCCTCAGGATCTAATCCCACTGGCTTTCCCCTCAGAGTTCAGACTCCCGCTCTTGTGACATCTATCATGTCGCTATCTCCTACATTCTTCCCTTTCTGGAGAGGATTCCCTCTGCATCCCCGCTCCAGCTCTCCCTTCGGTGCAACCAGATCTGGAACTCCTCCTCTGCTGTTGGGGCTGACTCTGTGAAGTACTCCTGCTGTTTTCCTCTGGATCTCCCCCTGGCCTCAAGCCTTCAAGATCTGGGAAATATATTGCATCACTACTTCAAGGAATTTCTACAAGGGTTTTTTGTGCCGATTCAGTCTTTTCCCCCTATTTGGCTATCTCGGGAGCGGGGTCACTGGCCTGCTTGCCCCACAAGCGACCATTGTGGTGTCTTCTCGAGATAGACCATACATCCACTAAAATAAATACTACCCAAGCCAAGGAAGGAAGAAGGCAGAACCACTTCAGTCCAGCAGCTCAGGTGAGAAGATGAGTGCCAGGATTCGCCCCTGGAAGTTGTGGAATATATGGCGTCTCTGACTATCCAGTACACCTCAGGTCTAGTCCTCACTCAACATGGCGGCCCTTTACTTTAAAACAGAACCACGCCCCCTTTTTGGCGCGTTGTATCTGTTTCTCCTCAGTCTCATTCAACGCTGCTCTGCCTTCGGCAGAGTTCTCTCTCTTCTACAGATCCTTCCTTGATTCCTGCCTTGCCTCTCGTTTGATCGCTTCTGCTGCTTTGTTCGTTGTCCCTGTCTTTCTGTCCTTGTCCGCTTCTGTAGCCTCCCCCTTCGTTTCCGCCTGTGTTCTATTAGCTTCCCTGCCTTCGCTCTGTTATTCTTCCTTCTTCCCTTATACTTTTGATCACACTTACCTTGGTGGTGTTTCACAGCTGGCTTAGCTGTTCTGATTTGTTTTCTCGTTCGTGGTTGCAGCTCAGCCATTCCTTTCACAGCGCCGCGGCTCTTTGTTTCTGCTCGCGGAGCTGTTTTCTCCATTACCGCGGCTCGGGTGCCCTCACTCCCCGTGTTCTGCCAGTTTTCTAGGTAAGTGGGACTCTGCTGACAACTGTACTTGTTCTTTATTCCTTTGGTGTCTCTGCACATACGTTCTCTTTTTAGTACCTCTTCTACATACTGTCTTACTCTGCTATCCTGTTACAAACTCCTCCCCTGGACACTACTGAAGACCAAGCTTCCAGTCTACTACTACCTACAGACTTATACCTCACCCAAGTGGGCAGACCTCCCTTAAGACTTCTAGTCTTCTACAGTCCCATCTCAAGAACTACCATTGCCTGCAATACCAGGGTTTTTTCTGCCTATCGGGCTTTTTCCCTGCATTTCGAGGTCTGGCTCCTCGGGGTTCCCCTTGGACAGGTGCCCCCTCCTGCCAAGGTGGCCTCTGAGGGAGCCAGGCCTTATTTACACGAAAAGAAGAAGAAACCTTCCCAAAGGCGGTTGACTACTGAATCCAAGCAAGCCAGAAGAAGACCTACCACGGAAACCAAGGACAGCTCATCAGAAGGCTCCGGTGAGGAGGCGGTTGGGAAGGAAAGGAGCTTACCTGGCAGTCTTGACATTGGGGGAGTTCACAGAATCTGAAAGCGAGTTTGACACCTTCTCATTAGTGCACTGTGGTTAACCATGTTGAAGGCTACTGTGAGGAGCCATGAATGAGATGCAGACCCAGGGAGTCATGGGTTTGGCCATCAAAATGTATTATTAATGAAAAGGGGGTTGGAAAATGCCTCTCTAACCTTACTTCAAGAGGTATTTCCCTCCCTAAAACAAAATGAAGGGTCCGTTCAATGTGAAGATGTCCAAAGCAAAATGGCCTGTGTCCAAAGAGCTATTGTGGCCCTCACATTCTAAAAATCAACTCTAAGGTGAAAGGGAAAATGTCTTTGGCCTTGTGTAGTGTACAAATGTTCAAAAAGGAAATGCGTAACTGCAACACAAAAAGTTCCGGAAGTAAAGAGTTCCTTGCTCCAGAGGGTGGTTCCCTTTCCCGGGATTTCTCTTCACTCTGTTTTATACTTTTAAGAATATCAGTTGCTTAAGTTTCTCTTGATCAACTACACAATTGGAATACCAAATTACTTGTTAGTTGTTTGTCTGTATCTTGATAGGATACCTGCTGTGCTCTCCTGCCAGGTTGTCTCTCCTCTTTGATATGTTTAAGTCAGCCTTTTGGCAGTCCTGCCGAATCCTTGATAGGTCTTCCTTAGTTGATTTATTTTACACACTGTTCAACTTGACCCTGCCTGGTATGCTTCTTTACCAATACTTTATCATATGAATAATGTTGCTACTTGCTTCTGCCTGGTATACTCTCCTGCCAGGGCTTTCCTATATGAACACACTGGCAACTTGTATATGTCTGGTATACTCTCCTGCCAGGGCTTTCCTCATATGTGCACTGTGCACACTTACAGAATTAATAGTATATTATATTTATTCTGTTTTGCCATTGCTCTGCCTGTTATACTATCCTGCCAGGGATTTCCTCATAGGTATACGTCATACAATTACAAACTTGACAGTCTCTCATATTTCCTTCGTTCTGTCTCTTTAAATAATATTCACTTGCTTGCTCTTTATCATATATGTGTATTGTAACAAAACTTTATTCGGCATAAAACCATGAAAACGATACAATACATTAGGATAAAACACAGGTAAGACCAGTTTCAGTGAATATTACCCATCCAAATGTTCTTCTCAGCCAGGCTCTAAAAACATATTTAGATACATAAAAAAAATATTTTAATCATCAGTGCATTTACAAAAATTCACAGCTTGTATGGTCGACCTGATGTTCTTGCTTCTAAAAAGCGGGAGTAAATACTGCTTTCGCAGGTCCGAATAGCCTGGGCAAAAAAGAAGAACATGACTAACTGACTCCTCTGGCGCCCCACAAACCCTGCATAATGTGACATTCTGTGCTGTCCACTTAGCTGTATAAAATGCTATTTTAAGCATATTGGTGCAAAGCTGTAACAATAACACACAAGCGTAACTGGGAACCACCCAGTCCAAGTAATCCTCAAACCCCTGTACCTGTTTAGTGTCCTAATATCTAGCCCCAGTGCTCAGTAGTTGGCAGGCTCGTCTCGTACCTGCAGACGTAGCCTCCTTGCATGCATTCCTAACCACTATTTTAGCACCTGATGTTAACTCTGTGGGATTTGACCAAAAGGCCTCCAAGCCAATGCCAGCAAGGCTAATGCGCACATATTTAAACCAGGGCAGATCCCCAAATCCAGGTAGTCTCAGTAGGTTACCCAGAGCTTCTCTGTGTTTTCCAAGCTTTGGAACACTCCAGATTCTCACCCAGTACAGCAGAGGTTTTGTCCCCATAACCTCTCCCACTGGCGGAAGATTTTACTCCCAATGAAGGCTTGCCATTGGGGACCCCCTTGGTTGCATAAAAATAGCTCTCAAGAAGGCATTCTCTGCTATTCTCAGTGCTGGCCCCTTACCATGACCCCATAGCTCAGCCCCATACAGCGCTGCTCTCAAAGCTTGAGACTGATAAAATTTCAAAGCTGGGGATACCGCCCTCTACCATGTTGAGAGAAGAACCAGCGGATTCCCTCGCCATATTTCTCCAGGGACGCTGTTGCCTTATGATGTTGTGCCGACCAGGACAGGTCCTCAGACAATATAACCCCAGATAGTCAAAGGAACTGACCTGTTCCAGGACAGAGCATTCAATGGAAATCTGCAATTTAGTCGCCTTGCCTCGCTTCTGGCCAAAGACCATCACCTTTGTTTTGCCAATGTTAATGTGCATTGGGAGTTCCCTACACATCCCCATGAAGACCTCCAATCCACGCCTAGCACCCATACGCTCGTTCTCATATACTTAATTTTATGTATATTTTTGGGTGTATTTTGATTTGATTAATACTTAAGATTGTACAATTTGTGTAAAGGTGTTTACAAATAAAAAATATATATACTTCATTCAATGTTATTTGCTTTCGGGAGGGTTGCCAATACGCCCCGGTGTCCCTGCTACCCTTGGTTAGACTCACCAGCTCTTGATGGCGTGCATAGGTTCTCCTGCGATAAGTCTTAGGCGTTCTGTTCCCTCCTGCCGTCTCTACTTTGCAGCTTCTGTGCCTCTCACGGCTCCCGCTCTTCCATTCAGTGTCTCTCTGGCTCAGGCGATGTGGAGGCTGGCTTTCGGTACCTGCAAACACTCCAAAGCTTGTTGTCTCTTTCTGGTGTCCTTACAGCTTACCTCCCCATCAGTCAGCTCCCCTCGGTTCTTTCAGTTAGCCGGTTGGCTCCAAGGACCTCGCACCAGCCCCGCAGTCCCTCGGTCGACACAGAGAGGACTAGAGTTCTCCAGCCAGCATCTCTCTGTCAGCTGGTCCGCCGGTTTAAATCTCCTAGCAGCTTGCCTTCTCCTGCAAGAACTAGAGCGCAGCTTGTGTTCTTGGCCTCCATTGATCTTCATTTCTCGGCTCATCTTCTTCATCTTAGTATTCTTGTATTTAGGAAAAGGGAAGCCAGTTCCTGATGACTTGCATGAAAAGTCTGGAATTTTATTTTCAGTAGTTTTGAAAGACAAGTCAGGTTTTCAAGACTTGTGCACAACGTATGGGAAAGTGTTTTCAGTAACCTTCCTAAGTGGGTGAGGGGAGGTATGACAATATGCCATTAAGGCATGGGGAATGCATGGGTTATCCTCAAAAGAAAAAGGGGGATAGAATGTCTTGTCTGATGTCAAGTCACTTCTTTGAGGGTTGCCTCCCCATGTGTTCCTCCCCCGAGTGTCAGGATCAGGTAGCGGCTGCTGTCCCATGGCCACATTGCGAGAGGTCATTGCTGGCAAAGGAGTGATGACATCATTGGATTCGTCACACTACTGAGTTGAGAGGAGTACAAGTGAGAGATGTTGTTGTCCGCTTTAATTTTGAGGTCATCCCAAATAGAAACTTGTGCTGATTTTGGTGCCTCTCATAGGTCTGAAACAGACTTTTGAGCAATGAAGTAAGTTATTAGACACATGCTCCAAGATAAGATTTGGCTGTATACGTGGCTCTCTAGACTTTTGGGAAAGGTCTTGTGTGTTTCCAGCCAGCAGTGTTTGTTAATAAGTGGTTTGACGTAGGCACTCTTGAAAACCTTTGGTACAATTCCTATTTCGAACAAGCAGTTCATTAATTTGCTAAAGTAGAAAGTTGGTGTTTCCTTGACAATGATATGTTTGTAGATGTTCGGGGGCAGGGGTCAATCCGAGTGCTAGCTTTGTTGATAAGTTTCACCAATCTTTTTAGGTTTGGTTCGGATATTGGTTTAAAGATCTTCATCAGTGATGTTGAAGACTCAATTTCATTGAACAGGGTTTGAATGCTGCTTCCAATTCCATTCCTTATTGCTGCATTGATGGCTTGCTGTATGTTTAGCACTTTGCTTCTGAAATGGTTGGTGATATCATCACATAGTGTTTGGACAGGTGAAGGTACTTTGATGCAGGAAGCAGGGTTTCTCATCTCATTAATGATTTGTTCTCATCTCAGTGCTCGAAATTAAGATTGGATAAGCAGGAGCTACAAGCAGCTCCTCGGTATTCGGCAGTAACCAGTCACCAGCAGCTACCACTGGGAAACAATGAGCTAGTACATAGCGTTACGCAAATCTAACTTCCACATAAAATGCAAACATATAATTGTATCCATTATTTATGACCCCTTATGCTTTAAATGTTATAAAGATGTGCCCTAATGTTTATTCATATATTGTCCCAAATGCACAGAGTTAAATTCACATAGTTGTGTTTCTTCAGCATCAGTTGGACTGAGAAGCCAAAAGCATCTCCGGTAACTGTTGGTTTTAAACTAACCAGGCTCTTCTAGGCCATAAGCAGGAGCTAAATAGCTCCCAGCGCCCCTCAATTTTGAACACTGCATCTCATAATGAATCTAGTTTTTTCTCTCGATCAGTCGCACTATTGTTTTTTTCCAGAATAATAGTTTTGTGGCTTTAAGGATTTTGGTTGTAGTGTTACCTAAATGTTTTTTCAAGCATTTGATTTAAAATTTTCAGTGCTTTTATGCAGGATCATGCTGGAAAAGAAGCGATGTTCTGGCTGTGACCTCCTCCCATCCGGGGTTCAGTACCACTACCTAGTGTCAAGGCAGTGTTTTTTCCTCTGCACCTCACCAAATTTCTAATAACATTACTGAATATTTTGCTAGACCCTGGTGTGCATACTGTGTTCAATTCTCTTTGTACCTCCTCCCATCCGGCCACAGGACGGCAGCCTCTACCTGATCCTGACCCTTTCGGGCGGTTATATCAGGGAGGAGCACGTGGGGAGGAGACAACCTCCGGGAGAGGGTGGCGGTATCATCGGGTGAGACATGGTATCCCCTTTCCTTTCTGAAGCTACATAATAATAATACATTTCTTATAGAGCGCTACACACCCATAGGTCTCAGAGCGCTTAAATAACAGAAGACATTACCATCCCACAGAGTGGTACTCATTTTATCGATCTCGGTAGGATGAACATCTGAGTTGACCCTGCCGGGATTCGAACCTGCCACAGCAGGATGCACACAGATATCAGGGGTCAGCGCTTAGCTCACTGTGCTATCTGACCGGCAATTACCCATGCCCTAATAGCCTATTGTAATACCTACCATCTTCCACCGATGGAGGGTAGTATGAATCTGTTGTTACATTCCAAAGGCCAACTCTCAGAATCTAACCAGTCTATAAAATTGTGAAAGACACTTTTCCCAATCCCACATGCTCTTCCTCCAAACCTAGTTTGCCTTTAAAACCCATTGCAAACATTCACACATTGTTTTTAGGAAGGGACTACTATTCCCACAATCCCCACACCACTGGGACGAAGAAGAGGAGTGGAGTAATGCAAGTGGAGTAATGCAGAGCATGGCAATCAACAAGCACAGGCAGTGCTCTAGTGGCAGCAAATGCACAACTGTGCCCAGGACCTTTAAATCACTAAAGCAAGTAGCACAGAGAGGCTGCTGGCAAAAGTGAGTTGCTCCTCTCAGTGGGAAAGGAAGTCTTTGGGGCCAACCGGCTCAGGATCTTGTATGGAGAAGGCTACTGAAAGCAGGTTACACGCTGCGAGAAAGCCAGAAGCCAATGCAGGGCTTTGGGTGGCGTTGGAGAATAGTACTATGCTCACCGGAATCCTATGCAAAGCAGACGAGTGCAGCGGAAGCCCCAGGAAGCAGGAAACCAGTGGAGAAACGGTCACAAAACATTTATTTATTTATTTAATGTGTTACAGTTTAGTTAATAAACTTTACACATACATGGAAACAAGAATACAATAATCAAATTAGTTAATTTCCAAAATCAAACTATTATATCATTACATTGAATAAAAAAACACCATACATGGCAATTAATCTCCACTTTGAAATTAAGATTACACAATTAAATAAAAAATGGCAATACTAATAATAATAATAAATCTAACCTAGACACAATCATACATACTAAAACCTAAAACAACCTAAATCAAGCCCTATGTACATCACATCGGAACTCAACAGGGTACGGAATACTAACCCAAAATTAAGAAGAAACAATTAGGAATTACAGTTCACAATTACAGAGTAACGCATAGCACAAAAGGGTTCTCATATAGGTGTATCCCATCACTAATCCTAAGTGTAGATAAGGCCACCTATTCAAATCTTAATGCCCAGTTATCCCTCTATAACCAACCAGATGTTATATAAAGCAGTTAGAATATGGATATTTTCGGAATTTAGGCAGTGATACCAAAATAATGCCTTAGAGGTTGCTGCAGAATCATGAGTATACTTTCCCATATGTTGATGTATTATGTCTGTCATACTACTACATTGTGTCAGAACATGTTGTGCTGTCTCCAAAACATTATTGATTTTACACAATCTGCAAATCCTTAGTTCCGACAGCATTTGAACTCTCCGGCCCGTGACCCATAGGGTCGGGTGTTGATCCAGTCTTAATAGGAGTACAAAGCGTCGCAGTCTTTTGCAAGGGCATAAGTTAAGGTAGTCTTGCGGTCTCATATATGTGTACAACCTGAATTTCACAAATTCATAACTTTTCAATGCACTGAGGTGGGCAAAATTCTCCAGCCAGTCCCACATATCTATTCGCTTGTCAAGGGCTCTCTGAACTTGCCTGGTATAGTCCCCTTCGCGATACATCCATCCTATATCAGCAAGATATCTTAACATTATAGCAGCGGGTGAGAGGGAATTTTGTTTTTTACATATTTCCTTATCCACAGCAATCAATACTGGATTTGTTGTACCACTACGCATTTTAATGAAAAGCCCCAATCTCTTTTTCATCACTATAGCTTTCAATGAAGGTATTCCCAGCTCTAAGCGTATAATGGCCATTGGAATTCCTGGTGCTAGGCCCAAAACCCGCCGCCAGAATTTCCCTTCTATTACTTGTAGCCAGCTAAGATCTAGGTCAAACAGGGCCTCTAGTCCGTAGATCACCATGGGTGTAAAAACCTGCACATAAAGTTGGCGTGTGCCCCATAGCGTAAAACCTCCTTTTTTGTTAGTGAAGTTCGCAACCAGCGATGTGACCTGCGCTGCTCGCATCTTCCGAGAATGTTTGCATATACCATAGTCCCCGCTAGGCTCAAAATCAATACCCATATACCGATATTGTGGGGCGTAAGGGATTATGTTCTTACCCACCATAAGATTTACGCGTGACACTCTTTTATTGGTAAATCGCAATACCTTAGTCTTATCAAGATTGATAGTAAGGCCATTACGATTTGCATAATCCCACAAAGCTGTAGCCGATCTACGCAGGCCACTGATTGTGTGATCAAAAATGACCAAGTCGTCTGCGTAAGCCAGGACAGTGCATACCAACTCCCCAATCTTAGGTGGGCAATTTGAGACGGCCGTTATGGCCACTGGTATGTCATGGACATACAGATTATATACCAAAGGGGCCGTCACACATCCCTGTTTCACCCCCCTGTTCTGCTGCACTTTATCAGTCAGGTGTCCTTCTTGATCTAATTTCAGTCTAACTGACGTATTATAGTGCAGCAATCTAAGGTAATACAGGATGCCTGCTGGACAACCAAGACCGTTAAGTTTAGACCACAAACGTTCTCTAGGGTTGGTATCGAAAGCTGCTTTAAAATCAATATATAATGCGTATAAAGGTGGTGCACCTTTATTGCATGCCTTAGTTCTCAACAGGTTCATGACCATTAAATTGTGGCTCGTTGAATAACCCTTCCTAAATCCACACTGGAAGATGGACAAAATATTGGCCCTTTCTACCCATGATTGTAGTTCCTCAAGCAGTAATGAAGCAAACAATTTACCCGTTGTGTCCAACATGGAGAGGAGCCGATAATTGGTGGGATCTAGACGATTACCCTTTTTAAAGACTGGTATCAATACTGCTGTTTGCCATGAGCTCGGTATTAGCCCCTGTATCATTATCTTCTTAAACAGTATAGCCAATACGCTCGCCCAAAACTCGGGCGGATTTCTCATAACTATATTGGCTAGACCGTTAGGTCCTGGAGCTCTGGACGGTTTAAGAGTCTTTATCTTGCTAATTATGGCCGCGTATGAGATATCAAAGGGAACTCGGAGGCGGCCTCAATCGTTCACGTTCTTGACGTTCACGATTCTACGAGGTGCGGCTTGAGTCAGCTTGAGTCAGACGTTCTTTCGGGGTCCTTTCCTCGAATGTGAGTAACCCGAGGCTGAGCCCGCTTCCGCTTGTCAGCGTGTGTCGGCGTCTGTGCTCGAGTCTGCTTGCAGTGCCTGCCTGCTGTGTACTCTCAGCCGCGGCAGTGCATCTTCACCCGCGGGACACCTGCTAGAGTACACGGGTACCGACGGAGGGCGGAGAGCGACTTCTGTCGGTGGTGGAACTCTGGGAGCTGTTGGAGGACCAGCACAATCATTGCTGGTATTTTGCGGTGGGTAATTAGCATATGGGGAAGAAAGTTGAGCAGCGCAGGGGGGGAGCCATATTGACTTGCAGTGATTACACTGCCCAGCAAGCAGCGCTGCTCTCCTAAACTGAGCCCCCACCCTCCTTCCCCTTGCTACAAGTCCCCCCCACCAAGCAACAGGAAACGTCACCGGCAGACAGCGAAAGCAACAACGAACACCATCAAGAACTGGTGAGTCCACGTAGGGACAGGGAGAACACTAGGGTGTATTGGCGGCTAAGCCAAATTGAAATAAATGCCAATAGTGAATCAAGGAGAAAAAAGGAATGGTTTAAGAAACCGGAGAGAGAAAGACTGAAAGAGCAGTTATCAATGTATGTTACAAGTATTTGGGAGACACTAAAGAACCCAAATATAAGAAACCAAGTATATTAGCCAAGAAGGCTAAGAGGCAGACCCATCAGAGGTTGGGGAGTGAGCAAGATTTCACACATGAAAAGCCCTGCAGGAAAGTATACCAGGTAGCTATATGTTTGTGCATATGAGGGAAGTCCTGGGAAGTCCTATACACAGCAAATACAAGTGTGTGTTTTCAAGAAGCCCTGGCTGGAGAGTACACCAGGCAATTGTAAAGGTGTGAATCGAGAAAGCCTGGCAGGAGAGTATTCTCTGCAGTTGCAAATGTGTAAAGGAAGTCTGGGTGGGGAAATACACATGGCAAGTTGGAAGTGAATATGATACAAGAAATAGCCTGCAGGTTGTGTTGGTCTAAGAGATTTGGGAACTAACATTGTTGCAGGAGAGTATACCAGGTATCCCGAGCGCACTGGGTAAAGAAAGTCCTGGGAGGGAAAAACACCAGGCAGATTGGCAGTGAAAAAGATACAAGAACTAGTCAGCAGGCTTTATTGGTTTAAAAAGACTGAGGAGCCCCCAAACCTGACAGAAGAACATATTAGATATAGTAACTGCATGAAAGTTAAAAGGCCAAACAGTTTGGTAAATCATCTGTGATGGTAGGTGAAGAACAGTGAAAGGCAACATCAGGACTATTCCGGGGCTGCATTATACAAGAGAAGAAGAACGAAAGTCTGAGAAGGCGGGGGAACCAACTAGCCCCTGGGATCAAACCCTCTATCGATCTTCTGTTTATTGAAAATAGAAAGTCTTTTTGAAAATTGTAAAGTGGTTGTACCCAAGGGTGAGGGAAACCCAGGGGAAAGAAAACAAGCTTTTGAAGCCAAGACATTTGAGAAATTACATTAAGATGACTTTTGTTGTTGACCCAAGGGAATGTCAAAAATTAGTATACGGGGCACAGGAAAGTGAACAAGAATCCAGGGGAAAGGAAGAACCATCGGAACCAAGGATATCTACCCTCGAGAGTCTTTTTTTTGTGGAAGTTATATACATTTCTTTTTTTTCTGCCATTTCTTGAACATTTACAAAACACTTAAGGCCGAAGACATTATCATTTTTACTTTAGAATTCCTTTATTTAGATTGTGATAGTCAGAACAGTACTTTGGACACCAGATGGTTTTGATTTGCACATTTTGATACTGACAGATCCTTAGTTTTGAGTTTAGGTAGGGAAACTCTGCTAATGCAGGGACAGCAAAGCTGTTTCCCAACCCCTTTTATGCTCTAGTAAAGGTTTTAGCCAAAACCGTGTCTAAAATGTGTCTGAGTTTCATTCCTGACCCCTCGCAGAACCATCTTGTTGAAGTCTTTTGTTGAGGGTGTCTGCTGCTTACCGGTATTGGAAGTTCTGGATCATTGGGATTGGGTTTGGGCTCTTCCATAAGATACGTGTTCTTCAATGTTAAAGGTTCTCTGTTCCGTTTGACGGATGTTGTCTGTCCTTCTGTGGAAGTGGAAGGCAGGCATAAACGGGGATGGCCGTGTGGGGAGACCCCAGGCAGAGCCACAGTTTTGGGTCCGGGAATTAACTCTTTTTTTGACCATTTGGTATGCTGCATTCAATTCCTTCTACTAACATTTTTGTTACAAGTGCTATCCCGACCAAATGTGCACTCTTTTCTTCCCACACATAGGTGGTCATAACGCTCCAAGGATTCGTAGTTTGCTGTAGGGGGATTTGGTAAAGTAACAAATAAGTGACCAAATTATGCGTTTTTTCGAAGAAGCCTGTGGTTCTTTCCTTGCAGGAGCTAGGAACAAATGGTTTGCTGTTCTGAATTCACCATTTTCCAAGCGTTCAAGAACAGGTTGAGTGGAAACAAAAAAACTTTTTCTAAGGTTACCATCAGTTTCTAATAGTGCCAATATGCCTTTGGCGTATGTTGCGCTTTATAAGATCACATAACATAACATTACAAAACATAACAGTTTTGTGAGAGGTAGGCGATTTTTCCCTTTATTTTTCAGTAGGACCTGCTTGGACGGAATGGAAGAGGAGGGTAGGAAAGCTGAATCGGAAGACAGAAAGGAATACATTTCTGAAAAGAAGACAAAATTCCAAGTTCAGAAAGGGGTCATTTGCACAGGTCAGGCAACAACTATGTAGCTAAAATTCCCATAGTTGGGAGGGGGGCGGTTAATGGGAAAATGACTGAAAAAAAGATATCTGCTGGTCATGTTTGGACTTGTAAGGTAATGACTTCTGTGAATATTAAGAAAAGCAATGCACTGCTACGTTCCCCGGCTCTTCTAGTTAGGTGCTGGCTGGGTGTTGACTTTCGTATTTCAATGTCGTGTTTCTCTCTGTGGGTTTCCTGTGTAATTCTGTACAAAGGTGCCCTTCTTTGACAAAGATAGACAGATCCAGGAAGGGAATCCTGGAAACAGAATATTCAAAAGTAAAATGAATGTCTGAGTCTATAGAAATGAGCCATTGTACAAATGAAATCAATGATGTTGTGGATCCTTCCCAAATCATTAGTATGTCGTCACACGATACACTTTAATTTGATCTCTAAATGGATTAAATGCTGACTGAATTTTTTCCTTCTTCAGAAGCGCCATAAAAATAATGGCCAGATTAGGTGCGAAGGTACAGCCCATAGCCATGCCCTTGCATTGTAAGAAAAATTCCTCCTTAAATTTAAAGAAACTATTCTTAAGGACCAGCTCAGCTGCTTTACATAAGAAATCTGTAGGAACCATGTGTGGTATAGGACGTTGATTTAGCATAGTTCGTAAGCTCTATCCTGAGGGATATTCTTATAGAGCGCTTCAATATCAAGTGTAACTAATATTTGAGTGCTGGAGTCAAATACTTTGGATTCCACAAGATTAATGGCATCTCTTGAGTCAAGGAGGAAGGTGGGGGTTGCCATCGCCAATGGCTTGATAACAAAATCGATATATTTCTATAAGGGCTCAAAGTAATGAGCCACAGCCCGAGACTATTGGTCTTCCCGGGGGGTTCTCGCTGTCTTTGTGTATTTTAGGCATAATGTAAAATAAGGGCATACAGTCTTCCGAAAAATTGATAAATTCAACTTCTTTGGTGGAAAGAAAACCAGAATGGCTTCCATCCTCAGTGAGTTTGAGTATCTTCAGTTTGATAATTTCTGATGGATCTTTCACAATTTTGGTATAGTGCCCTGGGGTGTGTAGCAGTCTCAGTGCTTCTTGATCGTAAAGATCAGCATCCCAGACCACAATCCCTCCTCCCTTAGCCTTGATGACTATAGACTGATCCGAGGCTAGTGTCTGAATAGCCTGGAACTCAGATAACCTCAAATTGGGTCCTTGTTGATTTCTGGGATGACAAATAACTTCCTCTATTTCTTTGAGAACTAGTTTTTCAAAAATCAATACCTCTGATGGCAGGTCACTGGAATTGGGAGTAAAAGTGGAGGGCCTCGAAAGGCCTGAAATGTTAGGCTCTCTAGGAACCGTATTATTCAAAAAGAAAAACTTCAACCTCAATTTACGTAAGAAGCCCTTTATTTCACTTATGATGGACATAGCACTTGGGTTTTGGGTAGGAACAAATGATAAACCACATTTCAGGATCGATATTTATGCTGATGTTAACGTGCGAGAGGAAAGATTGAAGATGGGCATTGTTTCATTTACCACCTATAAGCTCGATTCCGCGTCTGGAGGTTTGATTATTAGACTCCTCATTCCCCGAGTTACTAGATGAAGTATCTGAAAACCTTCCCACATTGCCACAGGTGAACCGACAAAAACGGTACCTCACATGTGAGGGTGCACTTAGGTGGGCACAAAGGGAAAATGCTAATCCACTGGTATAACAAAGGGCCTGGGACGACATTTTTTTTATGGTATTTAGTCTTGTGGACAACTCACAGATTTGGCCCTGGGGTGTTGCAGCCACTAAGAAAAACGGGGAACCTTATGCATTTCTAATGGAAGACACCCGTGGGAATCCAAAGAGTTCTGACTTTCACAAATCGCCCTAGAATGTATTACCTGTAAGGCCTGTCAATGTCCAAAATGTAGGGGGAAAACACAATTTTCAGACATTTGCTACCCGGAAACCACTGAAAACACACTGGCAACAACACATGTCCTACCTTCCCACGATCCCACATATATTCGGACAAAAACGGTACTTCACATCTGTGGGTGCTGTGAGGAATTTATGGCGTCAAAAGAAGAGTCACACACAAGAGCTGCAAGCTTAACAATTTTATAATAACTTTGCAAGGGGTTGGAAAACTCCTCTCTTGCCCTATAACTAATATGGCAGTGTTCTCGACCATCAGATAATAAAGAAAATACAGTCCTTGTCCGTCTTTAGTCAAAATGAAATGGCATATACTAATAAACCTAATGCCTGTCCTAATGCTAATACAAAAGGTATAAGGAAAGTATACATGAAATGAAAATTATAGTGTTCTCAACAAAAGAATCAGGATGGCAAGGGCTTTGTAGTTCTAAGGAAACCCTTCCCCACGATTCCACCTGGGAACAGGGGGATTCACGCGGCACAGTTCTCCCCGGTGAGGCACACTTTGGCTTACTGGGGTGAGTCAATGCTCGGGCTTCTCTCTCACCAAATGTCAGTTTGGTCTTTTTGAAAAACAAGTTTGCAAATGCTTTCTCCGAATCAACTTCTTCGCCTTAAAGCAAAAAACAAATAATAGTCACAATCTTTCTCAAAAAGGACGCAGGGATACCCTTCCCCAAGCTTGCTTGGTCAAAGACTTTCGAGACGGCATAGGTTTGGCTTCCTTCTATGCCTAACAGTCACCATATCATGTCACACTCTCAATGCTTTCTGGTATGTAGTTCATTCACACTCTTTGTATTTTGTAGATCATAAGTTTCACTTTTAGCCAGTCTCTTTAAGCCAAGTAGGTTCCCCTGAGTCGGGCACAAACCTCTCAGGCTTTTCCTTTTCCCAATACTTTCCGGGCTCAAACCTGCAGGTTCCACTCAATCGGGCTCAAACCTTGATATTTTTCTCTTGGTGCTTTCACTTCAGCCTCCCTCAGTCAGGCTCAGGCCTTCTCTCTGCTTCTCCCCAACTCTGTCGTTCACCCGGGAGGGATGCAGGTTCCTCTTTAACGCTGTTGCTCACCTGAGAGAGGGGACGGGTGCCTCAGTTGTCCTTTCTCCCCAACTCTGTCGTTCACCCGGGAGGCAGTGCACTACATTCCCCTAAAGTTCAAATCACTTTCACAAATCTCTTGGGTCAGTCCCCCACCTGGAGTAGAGTATTGTTGTCTCTACTCTTGTCGAAGACTTTCGAGTGTGTGAGGATTTGATATGTAACTCCGCATGACCATTTCGACACCTTTGAAATCAACAGTTCACAATGTGAGGTCTATACGGCCCTCCTGGGTCAATCCCCTCGCATGGAGGCCACCCCAGTGCTTTGCCGCACAAAGTTCACATTTTAAGCGTCTTTCTCTCTCCCCTTACGACCGGCTCCCACATCACTCACCAGTCGTGTGTTTCTCAAAGCTCCAGCTCTTCTCTGCAACGCCTCTTGGTTTCCTCTTAGGCCGGCGCTGTGTATGCCGGTTGCCTCCCCGACCTTGCTCCAGTGTAGGGAGGGAAGCAGGCTGCTTCTGGTCTCCAGCCTCGCTCCATGTTTTACCAACAAAAATGTCTCTGGATGTCAAGACCCACAATGCAATGTTTGGATTTTGCTCCCACTTCGCCAGCTCCCCTAAAACTGCATTCCTGCCGGTTTTGGGAGCTGCAGGTATTCATCAAGTGGGATGTTTCCTGTGGTCAGGGTCTCACCACCTGCCTCTCAAAGGCCTGGGCTTTTGTATCTGACCCAGGGGAGGAGCTCTGGTTTGGGCACTGCCAGGTAACACCAGCTGCCCTTGGTGTGGCTCCCTGGACTCAGAGCTCCCTCGCCGTACTGTAGCCTCCCCTGTACTCACAGGCCCAGTCATTTGGCAGTCCTCTTTGCTCCAAGCCTTTCAGGGACTCTGCAGCTCCAGTTTCTTCCTCCTGGCCTCTGTGCTACCTCAAGCATCCCCAACTCGCTCAAAGTGTGCCTGTGTGCTCTGCTTTTTATCCCAGGTGGAGAAGTTAAAAGGTTTTAGGTGGGGAAGATTGGAATGGGAGGCCTGACCTTGCCTGGCCTCATTATCGGGACAAAATGTAGACTGCACATAGGAATCCATGGTGCATTGGTTCCTATGGGTAATCTTCATAGCTCCCTTTTGCCTCTTCTCTGTCCCAGTGGTTTTGGAAAAGAGCAGTGGGGAGGAATTATGGGAGTTGTAGTGGTCCCTGGTGATTACAGGTAAATTGGGTTAACTGTCAGAAAAAGGGGGATAATCGTGTTGCTGTAGGACATGGGGTGATATGAGTGATTTCCTGTTCCCGCTCCTCATACGTCTCCCTGTTGTCTTGGTACATGTTGGAAGTGGGGCTGGGACAACAGTAAAGGATTCATAACAGTTCATGAGGGTGGAGGAAATGTCGGTTAAGGAAGTATTGCGAAGAGGGGTGGATACCTTGTCTCGCCTTCGTGCTCCTCCCCTTCGCTCCTCGAGGACTCTCCACTTAGGCGATTCTCCCTCGCTTGTCCACCCCCAGGGTTTGGATCCAACAGTGATGGCCGCCTCTGGCCACCTGAGAAGAGGATCCCCAGGGAATAACTAGGGAAGAACCCTTAGGCTTTTCACAGTGCACGTACCTGGTCGCAAAGGGAAAAGGCTAAACCACTACTATGCCAAAGGGCCTGGGAAGACAAAATTATTACGGCATTTGGTCTTGTGGACAACCCACAGATTTGGCCTTGGGGTGTCGCTGCCACTAAGGAAAACAGTGAACCTCATGCATTTCTGAAAAGAAGACACCCGTGTGAATCCAAAGAGGTGTGACTTTCGTGAATCGCACTAGAATCTTTTACCCACAAGGACTGGCAAATTCCAAAATGTAGGTAAAAAAATGACAATTTTCAGACATTTGCCACCAGGAAAACACCGAAGCACGCCGGCAACAACACATGTCCTACCTTCCCACATGTGTCCCGATGAAAAACATACTTCACATGTGTGGGTGCACTTACCTGGGCCAAAGGTAAAAGGCAAAATGTGGGATGCATTGAACCACTAGGCTCTGCCCTGCGGCATGTCCACTGTGTGCTGGTGGCACCAGAACCAACAAAATGGCTGCAAAAAGCCCTATGCGCGCTAAACCTCTGAGAATTGCGCAGTGAAACCAGAAAGTTGGCTGCCAATCTACTTTGCCTGTGTCAGTAGTGGAACAGGAGACCACACTGCTAAAACTTGTCATTGGGCTGCCCACAGAGGGAAAATGGAAACTACATGAAAGGCAGTGCTTCATTGCAAGGAAACCCAGAAGTGCTCTGAAATCCGTTTTTCCTTGGTTGCTAAAATTACAAAATAATGATTCCCAAACATCAGAAAAGATCCAACATCCTTGCTGGTGTACCCATCACTGTATTTAAAGAATCCACATAAGCACACAATGTCAGGAGAAGCAGATTTCATCACTAGAATATCCACATTAAAAAAAAGGTGCTTGCCTGTGAAAATCTGTAAAATATGGGCGCAGTACCGTCGGCCGCCTGTATGAAAGCTGTCATTCAATTACACTGGAAGCTTAAACTTGTACAATTAAATCAAATGGTTGAAATGAAGTGACTTGTTATCAAATGCAATATAGGTTGCCACTATTTAATTTCTATGTTTAAAAAGACTGAAATTAGAGATATGTTTGCCTGTTTTGAAAATGTAAGTTTATTTTCATCAAAAAAAAATTTAAACAAAGTGGATTTTTAAAGTCAACCCCTGATGCCAGTCACAGAACTTCAAAGCAAATTCCACAACGTGCCCCAAACAAAAGGCACCTTCCTCCTGCTCTCTGTCACAGGAACTCCCAGTCAGATGTTAATGAAGAGGGGAGGAGATTTTGCTATGATGCTCTTGAAAAGATATGCAGATGCAACTGTCAACAGAAACTCCTGCCACAGGGGAAAGAGGCAGGGATTGCTCTTGACCCACCAAAACTTTGGGGGCGGGACAGGCAATTATGTGTATTCTTAAAGCACAACAAAGTATATTTTTGAAAAGGGTTGACAGAGAACTGTGCAAAATTGTAAACATTTGTAAAATAACAGTATTGTTAATATGAAAATGATGGTCAAGTTTTAAAACTACTCCAAACTCTGTGCTATGTTCAGGGACAAGACTACAGAATTTGTGGTTTTATAGCAATTGTGGTGATGCCAGAAACATGAAACTTCACATGATTATGCCCAGATGTAATGCGCATATATGTGTAAAAATGTAGACAAATCTGACATTGGGTACCGGACCAAAAGTGCATAAAATTGCCAAATCTAGACACAAGCTCTCACCAAGACGGGGCTTGGATGAATACTTGCTCCAACAAATATCTGATATAAATATGCTATTGGTATTAAGGTTGCAAAATTGTAAATATGTCTTGTATGAAAAATCGATTTGATGTGCAGAAATCGAGGGGAGGTTCTCCCTGGATCGTAAAATACAGCATCATCATGACACCAGGTTTTCTTCTCAAATCAGGCGAAAGGAAAGACCCTAACCAATAGAATCTCTAGGGGTGTGCCTAGTAGAAGTCAGCATACCCACCCTTTTAGAAAATACATAAATAGAGATAGCTTAGGATCTAGAGAGACATACATTCACCCACCATTTGATTGACCAGACCTCCAAGGGGAACAACAAAAAGAACAGCCTGGCTGAGCTGTGCTGCTTTCTTGCTAAGAATTCTTCCCAGAATCCAGAGATCCGACCCAGTAGAGTAGAGTTGTGACCAGATCGCTGTGCAGGGTCCAGAGTGCCGTGCTGAGTGCAGAACCAGAGCGCCTTGAGTCCAGTCCGGTGTGCTAGCAGAATTCCAGTCCAGAAATCTTTGATCAGATCCCTGACTGGTCCATTCCAAACAGTGGTAGTGAGTATCCATAGCATAGGATTGTCTCTAGCATATGTATTATCCATAAGTTATCCCTATCCAAACCCACTCTCTTATATCCAGAACTGCATTGTAGAAAATCTTTTTTCTTACCTGAATCTTTCTCTCATCCCTATAGTCCTTTGGTAATAGTAGTGTTAAAATCATCTTAAGGCTAATATATTTCCTGAAGAAAGACAAGCGTCTCGGCGGGCAAAATCCAGCCAGTGGCTGTGCTGTCGTTTGTGGCTTCAAAGTCTCCATAGTATAAGAAAACATGTTTGTAATTTAAAAAAGTGTAACCTTGTTTTACAAATTTTGACTCTTTCTGAAAAAACGACCTCTACAAACACCTTCATAACTTCCTCACCATGTGTGCTAGAAACGAGATTTAAGTGTCTACTTGACGCTAACATCCTCAGCTTTCCAAGGGATTCAAAACCGCATTACAACTCCTTGTAGTTTTTCCGCAATCACGCTTACCGCGAGCAGAAAAGTTTGCCGCAAATTTTTCATTTGGCTCAAATCTATCAATTGTGAAACAGCTGTACATTGCCTCCGACCTCAGGATTAAGTTTCAACCTGCTAGTTACTCAATAATCATTGCTAGTGTTTATCTGAAACTATACAAAGCGGCTCCCACTAGTATTAAATCCATTTTAGTGAATTAAATCCATTTTCAGTGTTTTTTTTACCATTCCTTTAAAGCCACATTCATAACCATTTTGATAAGTTGCGATCATTCCTGTTTTTCTCTGTGTTTGCTGGGGGAAATTGGCATTGATACTGTATTTGTTGAGTGTGTATTCCTGAAACCTGTTTTCTCTTCTTCCATCTCTTGATATTGCATATTGGGGGGATTGAGTAGCGTGCAAGGGGAAAGAGTAATCACATTGCATTTGTGATTGAACTCACACAAAGTATTATTTTATGCTGCATTATTTTCCTATCATTACTCCTTCTAATTAAAGAGATTTATTCTGACATCACCCCATTGGGGATCATTGTATAAACCATTAACATAGTGTGAAATATATATATATATATTGTGCAAATACCTAAAATAAATCTTTTTAACTTTGCAAAACAGCCTGCTTTCTGGTTCAGTGTGACGGGGGGATTCAAAGAGAGGGGCGTGATATAAGGGTATATCATTCAGAAATAAAAGAACTTAGACATAAATAAATAATTAAGGGTTTCAATTGTGCATCCCACGCTAGGCATTGACTTAGGTGATGAGCCGGGTTGAAATCACTTACAAGATTGGGGGCTCGTGTCTGGGATTTCTGAATTAGACATACCACTTGTGACAGTCTAATACAGTGTGCTAACTAACGGGGTAGATAATCCCTGTTGGGCTACCACGCTGTGTTACACTGTGAAAAGCACCCCTCAATAGGAACGCTCTAAGGAATTGGTCTGTTTTGCAAAAATAAAATAAACTCCTGTAAATCAGAAAGGAAATCAATATTTCCAGAATGGCGACCTTGGTAGAGATCAATATGGCTAAAGACACCTAATGCATAAATTATTTGTAAGGGTTGAATGGACAGTGCAGGATCAGAATGTGTGGTTGCAGCCAATCACAGAACAGAGCACTGCAACAGGATTAGACATATGGCAAGATCAGGGTCCATTACATGTGGCCCTGAGTGAACTGTATATGGGCCCTAAGGCAAAGGAAGAGCAAAGCAAGATTGCCAAAATAGCGTCATATCTGTACCTCCATCTTGGAGCAATACAGGACAAATATGCTGAGGGCCAAGATCTGGCAAACAAGCAACTGCAGGCATTAGAAAAAGCCCAAACTGATCTGGGACTCTGTAGAGCAGAGAAGCCATGAATCAGAAAACGAAAGTAGGCAGTACCTAACCAAAATAAAAGAAGACATGGGTATCCTGCAGCAGGAGAAGGTATAACAGGATACCAAAATTCTGGCCTTACAGAAGGAGTATCAAGAAAGTTTGGACTCTCTACCGCAGAGCCAGACAAAGCCGGAACAGCAAATAAATTTCAACAGGTCATGCGCAGAGCAGGTAGTCACCCTGACAAACCGCCTAGGCCAAGAAAAAGAAGAGAATAATAAACTAATTCTCAAAGACCTGGACACCCAGGCAGAATTTGATGAAGAGCGCCAGAAAGCTGGTGCGCTGCAAAGACAGAGAGACGGCCTGGCTGCACAGAGGCAGTCTCTTGTTCAGGAAAGGGACACCTTAGGCCAGGAAGTCTGTTATTTAAAAGAAAAGAAAGAAGAAAATAACCTGGCCCTTCAGGGACAGGATAACCTCCAAAAAGACCATGAAAAACTGTTAGAGCACACCAGGAGGGTGGAAGAGGACCAGGCCAGTAAAGACAGGACTCAGGAGGTAACCCTCCTGCAGCAGAAACTGGCCAGTACTCTAAAACGACACAGGAAGCAGAGAGAGACAATGAGGCTGTCTGTGAGAAAAATGACAGGCTCAACAGACAGGTAGCTATACAAGAACAATTGATAGAAACCAGCAAGGCCTTGATAGAGGAACAGAAAGCTCAGGTTCTTGCATGGCAAAAGGGAGCAGGGGCTGAGAGAGATGAGGTTCGCTGGGAAAGGGATACACCTGAGCATAACTTCAGGAACCCTACTACCAGAGGCCTTCATCTCTTCCGATCCCTGGACTCTGCCACCCCCATGTCCACTGGCGCATATGAGCCAAGGGCCACAGGGATGGCAGACTTCAATCCAATGAGGAATATGGGGCTCACAGACCAGCACCTCCCAGGAACGGATGGGTGGCATCTTGGGATGGGTCCCCAAGTACTGTCAAATTTAGTGGGGAACTCCATGAGAGTAGGCCCACTAAGGGCATCCTGAAAACCCCTGCCCAGATAGGACAGTGGGTTAGGTACTCATCAAATCCTGGGAGCAAGGAGTAATCCGAAGACTCCTCTGAGCGCCTCAGGACACAGGAAACTAGGTCCCCACATTCTGCCAGCCATTCCCAGGCTCACAGAATCCGGGAGAGCCTAGAAGACCAGACGGGCACCTCTGGGAGCAGTGCCTCTGAGTCAGAGGAGGAGTGGACCAGGGTTACCCGAACCAAAAAGGCTAATAATGTAAAAAGGGCATTGCTCAAGGATCCCCTAAAACAAATCAAGGCGATATCATAAGAACGCAAAATATTCAGTTTGGGAGCACTTAGAGCTCTTTGAACAGATGATGGAAACTTTCCATTTGAAGGACAGCCAAAGCTGTATTCAATATGTGAAATGGACCTTCTCTCCAGAATACTCCAGCTTCTTTGCGGGGCTGGAGGACCAGAATCCTTCTAGATGGTCCACCTATAGGGCAGCCATCTTGAAACATTTTTCTGTGTACAGAAATCTTTAGGAGACTCGCAAGGCAGCCTACAACTTGCAATGTGGGGAAGATCAGGCCCCAAAAGAATTTGTTCAGGAATTAAAGCATGCCTTTGCGCAGACCACCAGAAGGGTGCGCACTGACAGCAAAGAGTTTATATACTTTCTTCCATGCTCTCCCCAAGTACATCATGACCCAGCTAGTGAGAGATTTTCACGAGAAAAGATCACTAGACTGGGTCATTGAACAGGCCGCATGAATTTATGAGGTGCAAAAGCCCATAGAAAACAATAATAACCCAAAAAGCCCCAAACCAACCAACACCCCTGCTGCTGCTAAGGTGGCAGAGGTGAAGGTTGCCCCCATTTTAGATTTAGAGATGGGGGGGGCTAAAAACCTGCCTGCACAGAATCAAAGTAACCCCAAGCCCAGAAGGCCCTCGGGCCAATCACAAACAGGGAGCCAGGGAGGTAATCCCACCAATGGGACCCCTAACTCCCCTGACTACATAAGCCCCCGCTACAAGGGGAACAGACCCATCCTGGGTTATGTGTGGCCACCTCCAGCCCAAGGGGGGGATCCAACCAAACAGCAGCTTACCCAGGAAACTTCCCTCCTCACTTCCACCAGGAGGGCAGTAATTCCCCAAATCCTGGACAGAACTTCTTCCCCAGGAACCCGAAAACTTTCAACCCCAGAACCATTCATCCTTCTTTCCCCAACTTCCTGAGCCCAGACAACCCAATCCGGGAGAAGGGAGGCCAAGGGTGGAGGGGTACCAAAACTTTTCAAACCCGGGGTATTTTGGGAGAAGGGATAGCTGAGAACCCTGTATCAGCCTGAGCGGGTGTCACAACTAGAGCACCAGGTCCAAAACATGGCACAGGATCCGGGTTGCATGCTGAGAGCTCAAAAGAACCCTCAGATGAGCATGCCGGCACAGAATGCCTCAAACTCTGGACCTGGTGCTCCAGAGCAATGACTGGGGAAGAACCTCGACAACCCACCGGTTCCCAGGGAGGAGGCACAAGGGGACGGGGGGTGTAAAGCCTTGGAGGAAGCTTCCTTCCCCACTTGTAAAAAGCCTCTGGAAACCCAGGAACCAGAACCAAAATCTCCTGCCCCTGAAAGTCTGCCGCCCAAGGAGCAGAGGGAGGGTAGGAGAAATAAAGAGCCCAAAAAGACCCATTTTGAGGAAGAGGTACAAATCTTCCAATTTCAAGGAGAGGGATCCTCAGAGGATCCTGGGAAAAAGATCTTCTCCTCAGAGATGGGGGAACTCCTCCCAAAGAAAAATGGGTCCCAAAAGATCCAAATCCAGACTGGGTCGATGTGGGGACTGAGCTAGCGCCGCCCATCATCCAACCCCTGAACCAACAGCATGAAAATCCCCTGGTTCAAACAGCCTGGCGACTGCCTCCAAAAGGGAAGGGGGGCAGCCCAGCACCAGAGCCAGAGGAACCCAAAACATCCCCCATATCTAGCTATCACTTTTCTTTTCAGATTCCCAAGACTCCAAACAGAATTCTGCCCAAATCTCTTCTCTATCAGTGTCCAAAACCAAGAAACTAACCCACCAGTTGTCCAAAAATGTACATTATCTGTGCCCCCTGGAGGAGAAGGAGGGAAGATTCTATGCCCCGGTCCAGATACAGGGGCAGTGTACAATTTTGGCACTGGTGGACACTGGATCCCAAGCTACCCTTCTGTCAAAAAGGGCCTTTGACCAACTGAATTCGGGAAGGGGGGAGAAATACCAAATTCCTCTCACCCCTCTTCCTGGACAACTTCAGAACTTCGACGGGAAGGAAACTCCTGTCGAGGGGACTGTGGATTTGGACATTAAAATTGGGCGACACAGGGTGAAGCACCCAGTCATAGTTGTAACTCCAGTGGGCACCCCTTGTTTACTAGGGAATGACCTCCTGCAAAGGTTGTCACCCCTAATAGATTGTGTAAACAAGGTCCTCTGGACCCAGACTAGCCGACCAATAAAATTGAAACAGAGTGTCAACCATGTTAGTTTAAATGGCACCTGCCACATGGTTGAACAAAAATCTGACCAAGTAGAATTTCACTTCCAGAACAACCAAATCCCAGATGTGATAGTAATAGCAGTAGGACAACAAACTGGTGAGGGGGGGTCCTCTCTATTTCTGAAATGCAACCTTCCTTCCAGTCTAAGGTGGCATTCCACACTGGAAGGAAATACTCTGAACCTCTTTACAACTTCACAATTAGAAATTCCCACTCCTATAGTCCAGAAAGATCCGAAATCATCTCAAAGCCTGGCTGAATTCAACAAATTGGAGAGCAGTTGTTCATCCCTGTTCAGTTAAATGAATGGAAGGACTCTGTTCTCGCCCGAGTGTGTGTGAACAACGGTAAGAGCTTCATCAGCGAGGCCATGTTCCGCAAACTCCTAAAAGATCCAGCCATTCCCACATTTAAACTGATAGACAAATGGGAAATGGATCTGGAAACACCCAATTCCGAAAACCCACTGCCAAGCAGGTGTATGCTCAAAATCTCCATAGGCAACAAGAGCATAGCCCATAATTGTTGGGTCGTGCGAGATGTCTCTGCCGCCTTTTACTTGGGCAGTGACATTCTCAATCGCTTTGCCATTAGTTTGGACCTAATAAACTTCAAGACTTGGTACCGATTAGCGGATAATGCCATGGGCTTTGATGACCCAGAGAAAGCATTTAGTTCAGCTCAATTGCTGCCTTATGGAGATTGAAATTCAGATTGGAGAGGAAGTCACCATCCCAGAAAGGACTCGACAATTCTCCCTGGAAGTGTAAGTTAAGAGGACAGAAAAAATCTGACGCCTATATTCATCTAAATGCATCTCTCCAACAGCAAGGGTTGTGCGTGAACCCAACACCACTAGTAAATATAGACTATGACACCATTCCAATAGAGGTGTATAACAGCGACTTAAAGAGTATCACTCTAGCCGCAGGCACCATCATTGGAATGGCGGTTGATGACCGACATTTCTCCATAGATTTAGGTCATGAACTGTTAGGACCAATCCCCAAGGACTGTTTTGACAGTGATAGTGATGACAACACCACACCAGACAGGATCTTTACCCGGCATTTCCTGGTGTACACTTCCTGCCCTTATGGTAAGGAAGATGTGACCTGTGACTTCAGGAGGGATGTGGTGATTTTCCAGGTTCATGAGGGCTGCCTTCCCCACCTGAAGCCACCAGCCCAAATCAGCACTTTGACCAGGGACTTCTCCACCCAGCTGGAGGAGACCGCTGAGATAGCAAAACCGGAAGTCTTCCAGGCTTCATGCAGATGGTTGAAGAGAGAGTCAAGCTAGCTGATGCCTGTGAGACTCTGGAGCAAAGGCAAAAATTGAAACAAGTTTTCTTAGATTTTCAAGATCTCTTTGCGGTGGACTCATATGATTGTGGTAGCACCGACATCCACACAACAACAATTCCCACAGACCTGAGCATGACTCCAGTGTTTGTGAAGCAATATCGCTTGCCTCTCGCATCAATGGGGTCCCTTACTGAAATAATTAAGAAACTTGAGTCCCGTGGGATAATCCGTCCAGTCCACAGCACCTTCAATAATCCGGTGCTGGGGATTTTGAAGCCAAACGGCCAGTGGAGACTCTGCGCCGACCTTAGGGAGCTCAACAAATGGGTCCATACTTCCCGATGGCCTCTTCCCTACATTGACCAAGGGCTGGCCCAGATCCAGGGGTCACAGGTATTCACTGCCATTGACCTGTCCAATGGGTACTGGACTGTACCTGTCAGTAGGGAGGACCAATACAAGCTGGCTTTCACCTTTGTGGGGCAGCAGTACACATGGACCCGGACTCCCTTCGGATACATCAACTTCGGCAATGAATTCAACATCTTTTTACATAAGGCCATGCCCGACCTGGGTGAAAGGGGTAACCTGGCCTATGTGGATGATGTTTTAGTCAAAAGCTCAACTGTGGAGGAACACATAGCGGAGATCTGTTATGTTCTGACACAGTTGAGGGCTGCCGGAGCAAAACTTTCCTTTCAAAAGGCACAGTGGTGCAGAACCCGTGTCAATTTCTTGGGGCATGAGATTACTCCTCCGGGTCTCTGTCCCCAGGAAAAGAACGTGGAAGCCCTCCAGAAATGAAAAGACCTCACAACTCTGCGGGAACTAAGGAGCCTCCTTGGACTGACTAATTACAGCAGAAAGTTAATTGAGGACTACGCAGAGATCACAAGACCCCTGATCCATCTTGTGAAGGGTGGGGGTCAAGTGGGAGTGGGGTCCAGAACTAGTTGAGGCAGTAAGACAACTCAAAAGAAGCCTCTCACAAGTGCCTTGCCCAGCTTACCCTGTCAAAAACAAGGAGTTCTTCTTGGAGACAGGGTTCTCAAATACATGCTTGACTGCAGTATTATACCAAAAGCATGACAAGGACAATAAAGTAATCTCCTATGCGAGTAAAACTTTATCCTCTATGGAGGAAAAATTCAACGATTGCGAGAAGGCACTCCTGGCAACGGTGTGGGCATTGAAGAATTACCGCCCGTTTGTCCAGGGGGAACACATCATAGTTGTCATGCCTGCGCCATGGGCGCATACATTGGCAATCAATATGGACAAATTGTTATTCATTTATCTACAGAAAACTCCTGGATCAACCGCTATTCACTATTTGGACTTTATTTCCCATTTGCAAGACTTTGGTGCCTTTTTATTTTTCCCAGAAAACTACACTTACCATAATGCACGTGGCTATAATCATCCATTCCTGGCTATTCCTATTTTTCTTCATCAGAACTACAATCCCCAGAAGCCCTAGGGATTTGCTCTGCTTCCACCAGCTCAGGAACAGAGAGGGAGGTGGCCAATTGTCTGCAGGTGTGCTGAGCCAGGTGCAGCCAATTAGCCTGCCTCTGTGCTGGGCTGGGCAGTATAAAGGCTGCTGCCTGCTAGAGCTCAGTCTCTTGCATTGAGTGTCCTTCTGGCACCTTATTTGCTTCGAGCTACAAACTTTGTATGCTGTTTCCTGATTTCACCTGCTCTTTGTTCCAGTGCCCTGCCGGGCTCTCCACATTGCAGCCGATCACGCTCTGCTGCCTTCCAGCCTCCGCCCTTGCCCTGCCAGGCTCTCCTCATTGCAGCCGATCACGCTCTGCTGCCTTCCAGCCTCCGCTCTTGCCCTGCCGGGCTCTGTACATTGCAGCTGATCACGCTCTGCTGCTTTCCAGCCTCGGCCCTTGTCCTCTGGGCTCCCTGCTCTGCAGCCTGCCTCACTCCGGCTGCCTTCAGCCCCGTCTCCTCTGGGCTCCCTGCTCTGCAGCCTGCCTCACTCCGGCTGCCTTCAGCCCTTGTCCTCTGGGCTCCCTGCTCTGCAGCCTGCCTCACTCCGGCTGCCTACAGCCCTTGTCCTCTGGGCTCCCTGCTCTGCTGCCTGCCTCACTCCGGCTGCCTATAGCCCTTGTCCTCTGGGCTTCCTACTTTGCATCTTATCACGCTCCGCTGCCTACTACCTACCTTTTTCCGCTGGGTTCTCGGCGTAGCAGCCCTCTACAGTCCTATGCAACCTTCTACGGTCAGCGGCCCTGCCCCTCAGGGTCCCCTCCTTGCTGCCCGGCCCTTCTGGGTTCCTTACCGTGCAGCCTGCTTTACTCTGCTGCCCTAAGCCCTTTTCCTCTGGGCTCTCTACCTTACAGCCCTGCTCCTGTGGGCTTGCTCATTGCTTTCCTGCAACCTTGTTCCTTACTGTCCTCTGCTATCCTATCCTGTTACACGACTTTCCCTTCATTTCCTTCTGCTAGTTTGCTATCAAACTCCTTTTCCTGGATTTGTCTGTAAGTATCTTCTCTTGTCCTGTTTGTAGACCCTTTTGTACAGAGCTTGTCTGTTGGTTCCCATCAGTCAACCTCTGCCCCTTCCCTTGTCTCGTTTCTACATTACAGACACCCATAGCTGCTGTTCCAAGCCATGAGCAAACAGCGTGGGCCTCTGTTATAGCAAACTGTGCAGAAGGCTTGAGTATTTCCTAAGGTTCGTGGAATACTCTTTTCCTATATCTGCATACACCCCAAGAGGGAATTCATTCTGTACCTTTTCCTTGCTACTCTTGCCTACTCTTCGTTCTCTTTCCTTTCAGCTGTGTGTGTGCTTCTCTGTCCACTTTATTTAGGCACAACCACCCAAACCCTTTTTGGGTGTCCTGTGCCACTCTTAATAGAGTGCCATCCCTGACAATAGTGGAGACTCCACACCAGCCTCTGCAATATCTCCAAAGTGACAGAATCCGGGCCAGAAATGGGAGTAATTCCCGAATTACCTCCTGGATCCTGTCAATGCAAGGCTTTCCTGTAGAGGTCAGATATGGCCAAAACAAGAATAGTACCCTCGCGCAAGGTCTGGCTGACTTGCATGATTGTGCCAGAGAAAACTGTCTCGAGGACGAAAGTCTTAAAATCAAGGACAACATGGAGGCATACCTTAATTCCTCACACAAAGTCTTTGAAGAAGACAATTCTTTAATTGTGAGGGAATGCCCACTGTCTATGTGGATGGATCCTCCTACCATGTTGACAACAACGGGGAAAAATAACGTGTGGCCGGCGTAGGGAATGCATGGGTGAATGAGGCCCCAGAACCCTCCGCTGGGTACAAGATTGGTCCCCGAAGTAGTCAAGTGGCAGAGTTGATGGCAGTGCATCAAGCCCTCCTCACTGCTGTCCAACACCAACTCCACGAACTGGTCATAATCACTGATTCGGACTATGTACGGAACGGGTTTGTGGAGCACCTGGTTAACTGGAAAACCAGAGGCATGCTATGTGCTAACAACAAACCATTGAAACAATGAAAATTAATTCAAAACATTGATGATCTGGTCACCTCGAATGGAATGACCATCTACTGGAAAAAGATCAAGGGTCATTCTAAAGTAGAGGGACCAGACAAAACTGGAAATGACCTAGCTGATAAGCTGGCCAAAACCAGAGCCATCCAAGGGGATCTACTAGAGATCGAGTCCCTGTTGGGGGACATCCAGGTCACTGCTATCACTAGGTCCCAGACAAATGCTCACAATGAACTCTCAACTGCACAATGGAGTAAGGAGACCCCAGATGCTGATTTGATTACGGCTCAAAAACAACAAATTGCGGACCCAGAGACCTTTCTCCTGACGGATTCCGATTACATTGGGAAAGAGGGCCTCCGAGATTTGATGAAATGTCCAAAAATGTTCTGAATCCAAGACGGTTTGTTGGTAAGGAGATCCCTAGCTGGCCATGATCAGTGGGTGGTCCCTACCTCATTCCGAAGCCTGATGTTAAGTCACGCCCATGATGCGGTCATAGGGGGTTTCATACAACACTTGAAATCTTCAGAGAGGTTGCATACTGGCCACATATGGGGCAGGACCTCGGCCAATACTTGAAGGGGTGTCTTGTGTGTGCACAACTTCAGCCAACATCCCTCACACACCGTGCGCCTCTTCAAAAGAGGGGGATGACACTGCCATGGTCAGATTTGCAAGCCGATTTTATCGGGCCCGTGATTCGCTCCTCTAGGGGGAACAAGTACATGTTGACCTTGACATGCTTGTTTACTAAATGGGTGGAATGTCTCCCGGCCCCAAATTGCAAGGCAGAAACAGCAGCTGCCCTGATGATGAACCACATCTTCTCGCGTTTTGGACTATCCCAAAGGATCGAGTCAGAGCGAGGTAGCCACTTCACTAGCGAAGTAATGACAAAGATGTGGGAGATACTTGGGGTCCAAAGGAAATTACACATTGCCTACCGGCTAGCCTCTAGTGGTGCAGTAGAGAGATACAACAAGACAATTGTGAGCATATTAAAAAAGTTTGTGGCAGATTCTGGGCCAAGTTGGGATATTCGATTACCCCTTGTCCTGATGGCCATCAGATCTACCCCTTCATCTGCAACTAAAATGTCACCATTTGAGCTGATGACTGGACGCAGGATGGTGCTTCCCCAGCATCTGCTCTACAGAACCCAAGAGCAGACATTGGTCAATGCCTCCACAACTCATGAGTATGTTGAAAATCTAATAAAACACCTTCAACATGCTTTTGCCTATGCTCAGCGAAATCTAGAGAGATCTTCAGACAGCATGAAGACCCACTATGACTTAAAGACGACTAGAAAAGAATACCATGTAGGAGACTGGGTCTACTTATACAATTTCCAGAGGACCAGGACAAACAGCGCAAATATTTGCCTAGCTGGAGGGGTCCTTTTGAAATTGTAGACAAAATCTCACCAGTCACCTACAAAATCTGCATCCCCAAAGGCAGTTTGGCAGAGGGGGAAGATAAGTGGGTCCATATCAACCAACTGAAGTGTTGCCATCCTAGGCACACTGCAGCAACTAGAGGATTCGCCTGGAACCCCAGAGGGGGTCACTCCAGCTCCCTAGAATTCCAACTATAAAAATATTCCATCTATATAATCAATAAATTGCCAATAGAAAAAAATTGTCCTGATTTGTCAAAATGTATGTGTCTGCCCCACTACATAAATAGTGGTGGGGAAATGTCTACAAATATGCTTTTGCTTTGTCATCCTCGAATTGGAAACCATGGGGACTAAAACCAAGGAGGACCACCCAGGGACCGGAAGGAAAGAGCCAAGGGCCCGGGGTATCGCTCCATACTCACATCAGGATTTGGCAAGGAGAACTGGTCGATCCACCACTGATGGGAGAAGCTGATGAATGTTGCCATTTGGACCAGAAAAAAAGAAACTGATCATCCCAATCTCGTGACTTCCCTTGACGGACAGTCAAAAGCCAAATCGGGAGGGGGGGCTTGTGGGATGCATTGACCCACTAGGCTCTGCCCTGCGACATCACTGTGTGCTGGTGGCACCAGAACCAACAAAATGGCTGCAAAAAGCCCTATGCGCGCTAAACCTCTGAGAATTGCGCAGTGAAACCAGAAAGTTGGCTGCCAATCTACTTTGCCTGTGTCAGTAGTGGAACAGGAGACCACACTGCTAAAACCTGTATTGGGCTGCCCACAGAGGGAAAATGGAAACTACATGAAAGGCAGTGCTTCATTGCAATGAAACCCAGAAGTGCTCTGAAATCCGTTTTTCCTTGGTTGCTGAAATTACAAAATAATGGTTCCCAAACATCAGAAAAGATCCAACATCCTTGCTGGGTGTTACCCGTCACTGTATTTAAAGACTCCACATAAGCACACAATGTCAGGAGAAGCAGATTTCATCAGAAGAATACCCACATTAAAAAAATTGCCTGTGAAAATCTGTAAAATATGGGCGCAGTACCGCCGGCCACCTGTTTGAAAGCTGTCATTTAATTACACTGGAAGCTTAAACTTGTACAGTAAAATCAAATGGTTGAAATGAAGTGACTTGCTATCAAAAGCAATATAGGTTGCCACTATTTAATTTCTATGTTTTAAAAGACTGCAATTGGAGATATGTTTGCCTGTTTTGAAAATGTAAGTTTATTTTCATCAAAGAAAAAGTTAAACAAAGTGGAACTTCAAAGCAAATTCCACAGCGTGCCCCAAACCAAAGGCACCTTGCTCCTGCTCTCTGCCACAGGAATTCCCAGTCAGATGTTAAAGAAGAGGGGAGGAGATTTTGCTATGACTGTGCAAAATTGTAAAATAACATAATTGTTAATATGAAAATGATGGTCAAGTTTTAAAACTACTCGGAACTCTGTGCTATGTTCAGAGACAAGACTACAGAATTTGTGGTTTTGTAGCAATTGGGGTGATGCCAGAAACATGAAACTTCACATGATTATGCCCAGATGTCATGCACACATATGTGTAAAAATGTGGACAAATCTGACATTGGGTAGCGGACAAAAGTGCGAAAAATTGCCAAATCTAGACCCGAGCTCACACCAAGACGGGGCTTGGATGAATCCGTGCTCCAACAAATATCTGATTATAAATATGCTATTGGTATTAAGGTTGCAAACTTGTAAATATGTCTTGTATGAAAAATAGATTTCATGTGCAGAAACAGAGGGGAGGTTCTCCCTGGATTGTAAAATACAGCGTCATCATGACACTAGGTTTTGTTCTCAAATCAGGGGAGAGGAAAGACCCCAACCAATAGAATCCCTAGGGGTGTGCCTAGTAGAAGTCAGCATACCCACCCTTTTAGAAAATACATAAATAGAGATAGCTTAGGACCTAGAGACACACACATTCACCCACCATTTGATTGCTGGCGAAGCACTTTGCAAGAGAAATCCATATTCCAGACTCCAGAACTTTGAAAGCAGAAAGGCCCATTTCCAAATCTGAACCCTTCTCAGTTTGGCCTTTTAAAATCCTGAAACCAGATTGTACCCCAGACCTCCAAGGGGAACAACAAAAAGAACAGCCGGGCTGAGCTGTGCTGGTTTCTTGATAAGAATTCTTGCCAGAATCCAGAGATCCGACCCAGTAGAGCAGATCTGTGACCAGATCGCTGTGAACCAGTACCAACCCGTCAGATCCAGCCCAATTCTGCCGTGCAGGGACCAGAGAGCCGTGTTGAGTGCAGAACCAGAGCGCCTTGAGTCCAGTCAGGTGTGCTAGCTGAATTCTAGCCAAGAAATCTTTGACCAGATCCCTGACGGGTCCATTCCAAACAGTGGTAGTGAGTATCCATACCATAGGATGCTCTCTAGCATATGTATTATCCATACGTCATCCCTATCCAAACCCATTCTCTTATATCCAGAACTGCATTGTAGAAAATCTTTTGTCTTACCTGAATCTTTCTCTCATTCCTATAGTCCTTTCGTAAATAGTAGTGTTAAAATCATCTTTGCGCTAATATATTTACTGAAGAAAGACAAGCGTCTCGGTGGGCAAAAACCAGCCAGAGGCGTCGCAGGACAGGTGGCTGTGCTGGCGTGTAGTTTGTGGCTTCATAGTCTCCATAGTATAAGAAACCTTGTTTGTAATTTTAAAAACGCATTCCAACTCCTTGTAGTTTTTCCGCAATCGCGCTTACCGTGGGCGGAAAAGTTTGCAGCAGATTTTTCATTTGGCTCAAATCTATCACGTGTGAAACAGCTGTACATTGCATCTGACCTCAGGATTAAGTTTTCAACCTGCTAGTTACTCAATAATCATTTCTAGTGTTTATCTGAAACTATACAAAGCGGCTCCCACTAGTATTAAATCCATTTTAGTAAATTAAATCCATTTTCAGTGTTTTTTACCATTCCTTTAAAGCCACATTCAAACCATTTTGACAAGTTGCAATCATTCCTGTTTTTCTCTGTGTTTGCTGGGGGAAATTGGGATTGATACTGTATTTGTTGAATGTGTATTCCTGAAACCTGTTTTCTCTTCTTCCATCTCTTGATATTGCATATTGGGGGGATTGAGTAGTGTTCAGGGGGAAAGAGTAATCCCATTGCATTTTTGATTGAACTCACACAAGGTATTATTCTATGCTGCATTATTTCCCTATCATTACTCCTTCTGATTAAAGAGATTTATTGTGACATCACCCCATTGGGGATCATTGTATAAACCATTAACATAGTGTGATATATATATAAAAACGAGCACGGACAAAGGCAAATATAATCTCACTGTTTCACAACTCAAGGCTATAGGCGAACCTCAACAACTGCCCAATATTGTTATCAAGCAGGCTGATAAGGGGTCGAACATTGTGATCCAAGACCGAGTCCATTATGTCACCGAAGCCAACCGTCAACTAAGGGACCGGCTATGCTATACCAAACTAGCCAAGAATCCTTTCCCTGATATTCAATTGGAACTTAATGCTCTTTGTACCAAGTGGGTTGATATTGGACTCTTGGAAGAGGACTTTGTCAAATTTCTTGTTCCCTCTTGCTATACTGTTCCCACCATTTATTTCTTACCTAAAACACATAAATCTCTCATCCACCCTCCCGGGAGACCCATTGTTACCTTATGTGGTTCCCTTCTTGAACATCTGGCCCAATTTATTGACGAGACCTTCTTTTGTTTCTGTTCTAACTTCTTATTTGCAGGATATAAGGGATTTTCTACAACATATCAATGACACCCCCTGGGAAGAGGGTCTTCTTTTGGCTACCCTTGATGTTGTTTCTCTTTATACATCTATTGACCATCAAGTAGGAATACACGCCTGTCCATTTTTTATGGAGACACGCTCATTGAATCATCATGGACATAGTTTGAGGATTCTGGAGATGTTGCTTTTTTGCCTCACTAACAATGTTTTTTTGTTTGATGGTGCCTATTACTGACAAGTTAGGGGAACTGCTATGTACCTTTGCCCCAACATATGCAAATTTAACAATGGGTTGGTGGGAGGCTACATTTCTATGCCATTTGCTTGCATCCAGCTTCTCTACTAAAATTGTGGCATGGTGGCGTTACATTGACAACATCTTTGTTATTTGGAAGGGCAGCGAAATTGATTGGCAGTTGTTTGTGAGAAGTATTAACACCAATGTAACCAATTTATGCTTTACAGAATGTCACAGCACCACCGAGGTGATTTACCTTGATGTGGTAGTCACTTTAGATACATCTGGCTTCCACACTGTCTTACACAAGAAACCCTCAAATACCGGTTTACCACTGCATGCTATTAGCTGCCACCCAGTACCATGTAAGTATTCCGTACGGTGAATTTATCCGTTACCGTAGGAATTGTACTGATTTGGCATCCTTTGACCACCATTGTACCCGCATGGCTATTGATTTTTTGCAACAAGGCCATAGCAAACGCATCATTGAAATGGCCTATATAAAGCCCAAGGACTGTCTAGGGACAAACTATTGTATGGCACCAAAATTAATAAGATCTTAGCAGATGATGAACCCAGACTCATTGTCTCCTTTGACAATGCTTCCCACAGTGTCCGCAGGATCATTGAACGACACTGGCACGTGTTGATCCTAGAAAAAGATTTATGCCCTTTACTCTCTAAACGCCCTACCATTACGTACAAGAGAGTACCTTCGCTCAAAGACAAGCTTGTTTCCAGTTTTTTGTCTCCTAGTGTTTCTAGTCCTCCCTTTTCAAATTGGCTGGCGGTGTCCCCCATTGGTTTTACCAAATGTGCTAAATGTAAAGCATGCGCACATGCCATCCCTTGTAAATCCTTTTTGCATCCAATCACTAAATGCAATCAAATGATTAATCACTCCATTAACTGTGACACCTCTTTTGTTGTCTATGTCCTTTCGTGTCCATGTAAGAAGTGGTACGTGGGGAGCACTACCTGCAAGCTCAAGCTCAGAATTCTCCAGCATCTGAGGGCCATCAAAAACTTGGATCCCGCGTACCCCATGGCCAAACACTTTCAGCAGGAGCATGAGAATGATGTAAATTTGCTTACATTCTTTGCTGTTGCACATATTCCCATCCATCCTAGGGGTGGAGACCGCGTCCTAAAATTGAGACAACTGGAAACACGCTTTATCTTGGACCTTGATACCAAGTTTCCCCATGGACATAACCTTGATGAGGAGCTTTATACATATTTGGGGACTTAAATTTGGAAGTTATGGTTTATGTCTGTGTCATCTCTCCTTTTGCAGTTGTTTTTTGGCATAGGCTTTCTTTGTTGGTAACTCTTTCTCCTAATATATTACATCCTTGGCCTGTCTGTACTATTTTACACCTTATCTCATCAGTGTTTTAGTGTTCAGATTGTCTATGTTCAACTATTTTATTTTTTGCTGTAGCACGACCTTTTGGGACTTGAGCTCTTTATTGTCCTTGTTTATTTTTCCTTTATCTTCTTTTTCTTGTTTATGTAACTCCGCCTTCCTTGTGTCTGTAGTCCTGTAGTGGATTATGGCTTTTGAGTTCTGCACTAGTATTAACTACTATTTTTGATATTGGCTAATAGTAGTTAATCCTTATCCTTATAGCCCATGTTAGATTTATGATCTTCAGGCAAAAATAATGTTTTTACATCTTTTCCTCTTAATTGGTTAGCCATGGACTTTGTCATTTTATGTGTATTCATTGTTGTCACTCTGGCTCCCGTATAATTGCATAGTATCGAGGTTGCTAGATATTTTTTAATGATGCTGACATTTTGCATTTTTGCTACCATTGATTCCGGCATTCAGGCCCGGCATATTTGCACAGTGTTATGCTGTTATGCACTTGCACTTTATTTCATCTTTTAATGGGGCCAGATTACTATATCATGCATTTTTATAGATTTTTATCTTTCAACCATTGCATTTGTGCTTCACTATGCTGCTACAAATGTATGCAATTGCATTTTATTCCATCAGCCAGAATGTTGAAAATTTCTTTCTGTATATACATTTTTACTGTGACCGTGGCTCTGCATTTTTGTACATTACCTTGCTGCTATTATTGTGTGTGTATGCATTTTGCATTATTTGCACTCCAATTTGCACATTACCCTGCTGCTATTATTGCCTTTGTATGCACTTTGCATTGTTTGCACCTCTATTTTGCTGCTATAACTGCTTGCATATGCACTTTATCTCCAGTTCAATGGTATTAGAATTTTATACCCTTTTTAAGGAGGATCAAGATTTATGCCATTCATCTTCTCATGTGGCTATTTAATATATTGTGCTTCCACTCGAAATTACGTGTCTCTATGTACACTGCTTGACTATTATTAGTGACATTGGAATTGCAGTGTTGCCTGCCATGGAATGTGCACATTAGAGCTCCATTATTCTGCTGTTTCTATGACCCTGCTTGCAGCGCTTTCATTAGTTTATGTGCTGTTCGACTTCAGGTGTTTCATTATGGCATTTCATTCCATCATGGCCGCTGCTCTCTCCATCTGCTAGGCACTTCTCTGAGTTCCATAGACATATTTAAAGGACTATACTGGTAACAACTATTAAGATGCTTTAGTCCCTTGTTTTTTCACGTGACCAAGCACTCAGTTGAGTGTGAAACGCGTTGTGTGCGGGCCGTTCTGACGGGCGTCCTGCCTCTGTTTTTGCTGCTGTTCCAGCCATACTTTGTATTTTTTTGTTTATTTTAAACAATTTCTTTGTGCAACATTAAATAATTTTTTGTGACCTTTTTAGTGTTGTGCGCTGTGCTTTTTCTGTTTGGAAATTGGGCATTCAACTGTTCTAATTGACTGCGGAGAGTGCGGTTCATTTTCCTCTTTTTGTTGACATATATATATATATATATATATATATATATATATATATATATATATATATATATATATATATATATTATATTGTGCAAATACCTAAAATAAATCTTTTTAACTTTGCAAAACAGCCTGCTTCCTGGTTCAGTGTGACCGGGGGGTATTCAAAGAGAGAGACGTGATATAAGGGTATATCATTCAGAAATAAAAGAACTTATAGACATAAATAAATAATTAAGGGTTTCAATTGTGCATCCCACGCTAGGCATTGATTTAGGTGAATTGCCGGGTTGAAATCACTTACAAAAATCACTAGTATACCAAAGGGCCTGGGAACACAAAAATGTTACAGTATTTGATATTGTGGGCAACCCACAGATTTGGCCCTGGTGTGTCGCAGCAACTAAGGAAAACAGGGAACCATGTGATATGATATGGCATTGATAACGCGCCTGTACACAAGTGTTTCTAGGCGTGACACAATTGTTTCTAGGTGCAACATATGTGACCTATCCCTACTATAAGGAAGGCATGGTATCAAAGTAAGAAAGACACAAGTGATCACAGTTTAAGGGTGTTTATTGAACTTTATCACAGGTGTTAAAAATGCTCATCTAAACCTAAATCTAAGATTGGACCAAGCTAAGACCATTGAAATAATAATAATGCAGTCCTAGTGAAGTCTTGTCAACATAAAAGGGCCTGTACTAAAAAACCTATTGCCAATCCTTACCGCTAATTTTCAAATAGTGTGGGGGAATGTTCATAAAAAGAAAGAAGTGTTCACAAAATGATAAGTCAGGATGTTCAGGCCATTGGCCTCCCTTCCCCACGTTTTTTGCATGGGACAGTTTTTTGCATGGGACAAGGCGGTTCACTCGAGCATAGTATACTCTTTGGCTTCTTCTGCACGAGGATACAAGTCCTTTTACCAACAACAAAAGGGCCTTCTGTGCCCAAGTCTCTTAAGTTCAAAGTATCTTGACTCAGAGTGCCTGATGTACCCAAACAACAACAAAAAGTGCCTTTCCAAATATTCAAGTCGAGTGATTTACTCTCTTCACGCTGGGTACCCCTCAGCCGGTCTCAGATCCCCTTTTATTCAGTTAGCCTCCCTCACCCGGGCTCAGACCAATTTTATGATCGTAGACATCCCTCAGTCGGTTTCACATTTGTCACAGCAATATCCTCTCAAGTGACTCACGGTTCATCCCGGATCCCCCTCTTCTGGGCTCAGATCCCCTCTTATACAATTAGTCTCCCTCAGCCAGGCTCAGACCAATTTCAGTTCGTAATTTATCGAAGACTTTCAAATGTGCACAGGATTTAGCTTGACCCACTGCAGGACCACTTCAATTTCATAGTTCAAGGATTCTTACACTCTCAGTTGGATACCAAACAGAGACCTTTGAGTGAGCATCCGTGTGCCGCCAGACCACTCCGTGTCTGTTACCTATTTCGGTTTCATAAAGTTCATTCACATACGAGTCATCTTTCCTCATACAATGTTGCTGCTTGCAACTTTGAACATAACACAGTCTGGTCTGCTATCAGTCTCTCTGATGCAAGGACTGTGCTGAATTCACTGGCGCTTTGTTGTCTGAGCCAAGGACAGTACCACAGCAGCAATCGCTTCTCCCGGCCTTGACTGTCAATGCGGGAGGGCCCTGTGTACCTTCCACATTCACTGCACTCTTGTTCAGCTGAAATTCCTGGTCTTATCTCTCTTTTCCTCGAGACCTCTTGAAAGTCACGGACCTTCTCCGAAAAAGGTCAAGGGTAGTTCCCTCCTTGTAGCCCTCTCTGGTCTTGCAGCCCTTTTCCTCAGTTTAAACTGTCATCTCAAAATTGCTGCTTCCTCATGCATTTTGCCTTGCTCAGAGTGTGCTTCCGTGCTCCGCCTTTTATCCGTGTGGGGAAGTGTGATGGAAGTCAGGTGTGTGTAATTATATGTAATTGCCTGACTGTACCAGACCCTTGTGTTGACACATGTCAGGTATATGGCTCTGGTGTTATTCTGTTGTCGCTCATGATGAACTAGCTGCCTGTGATAAAGTGTTTGTGTCGGGAAGGGGAAGGAGGGTAGAGCTTCCATGTATACTACCTGGTAGGATCGGGAAAAGGTGTTACAGGGAAGGGGATACCGCGCCTCACCCTTCGGTGTCCCACTTCCACTCCCGGAAGACCCCTCATCAGGTGATCCTCCCGCACTGGTCCACCTCCAGGAACTGGATCCAATGACGACGGCCGTGTCCTGGCCACCTGGATGACAGATCCCTGGGATCCAGCAGGTGAGACACTTTCAGGTTTCTCACACAACCCGCTGGGAAAAGCTCTAACACAGCACAGCCAGAGCTCCAAGATGGTCGGGGTTGATGTCCCGGGCCATGGGCACTTGTCTCGCATGTGGGTTGATCGTCCTCAAGTCCAGTGACGGTCCCAGGAAGCCCTGGCAGGGTCCCCATCCCTCACTGGAGGGAAAAGCTCTAATGAAGCACAGCCAAAGCTCCAGGACAGTTGGGGGTGATGTTCCTGGACATGGGTGCCTGCCTGCCATGTGGGTTGATCGCTCCCAAGTCCAGCAGCAGTCCCGGGGAGCCCCAGCAGTGTCCCCATCCCTACTTAGAGGGAAACGCTCTAACACAGTGTAGCCAGAGCTCCAGAATGGTTGGGGGTGATGTCTCCGGCCATGGGTGCCTGCCACCCATGTGGGTTGACCGCCCCCAAGCCCAGCTATGATCCCAGGGAGCCCTAGTGTGGTCCATGTCCTGTCCCATAGGGAAAAGCTGTGACACCGCCCAGCCATAGCTCCACAATGGCCGAGGGGTGCTGCCCCTGCCCTTGGGCGCCTGTCTATAATGTAGATCGAACATCCACAAGTACGGCAGCTGTCCCGGGGAGTCACGGCAGTGTAACCATCCCTACCCGGAGGGAAAAGCTCTAACGCAGCACAGCCAGAGCTCCAGGATGTTGGGGGCTGATGTCCCCGGGCCAGGCAAAAGCTGTAACGTGGCATGGCCAGAGCTCCAAGATGGCCGGGGCTGCTGCCCCCAGCCTTGGTTGTCTGCCTCTGACATAGGTCGACTTTCCCCAAGCCCAGCGGCAGTCCAAGGGAGCCCTGGCAGGGTCCCCAACCCTCTCCGTAGGAAAAAGCTGTAACGCGGCACAGCCAGAGCTCCAGGACGGCTGGGGGTGCTGCTTCCGACCTTGGGCGCCTGACTCCCATGGGGTTCAACCGTCTACAATTCCAGCCATGGTCCTAGGGAGCCCCGATAGGGTCCACATCCCGTCCCAGAGGGAAAAGCTGTAACGCAGCCTAGCCAGAGCTCCAGGATGGCCAGGGGTACTGCCCTCACCCTTGGGCACCTATCTATAATGTGGGTCGACCATCCAGAAGTCCAGCAGCTATCCCAGAGAGCCACAGCAGGTTAGCCATCCCTACCTGGAGGGAAAAGCTGTAACGCAGCACAGCCAGAGCTCCAGGACATTCGGGGGGTGATGTCCCCGGCCAGGGAAAAGCTGTAACGCGGCATGGCCAGAGCTCCAGGACGGCCGGGGGTGCTGGTCCTAGCCTTGGTTGTCTGCCTCTGACATAGGTTGACCGTCCCCAAGCCCAGCGGCAATCCCAGGGAGCCCCGGCAGGGCCCTAACCCTCCCAGCAGGGAAAAGCTGCAACTCGGCATAGCTAAAGCTGTAGGATGGCCGGGGGTGCAGCCCCCGACTTTGGACGCCTGTCTACAATGTAGGTCAACCGTCCACAAGTCCAACTGCAGTCCCAGGGAGCACAGGCAGGGAAAAGCTCTAATGCAGTGCATCCAGAGCTCCAATACAGTCAGGGGTGATGTTCCCGGCCATGGGCGCCAGTCTCCCATGTGGGTTGTTCATCCCAAGTCCAGCGGCAGTACCAAGGAGCCACGGCAGGGTCCCCATCCCTACCTGGAGGGAAAAGCTCTAATGCAGCCCAGCCAGAGCTCCAGGATGGTTTCGGACGATGTCACCCATGTGGGTTGACTGTCCCCATTGGGGGTGGGGGGCGGATTGCCACCCCTGTTGCTGCACCGATCCTCCCGACCCACAGGCAATGAAGGGGAGGACATCTCCTTCCATGCCTTAGGGTGGCCGTGATGATGTCAGCGCACGCTACGTGCGCCTATTTCATCAGGAAATTATATTTACCTGCTGAAGCCAAAAGTCTTCAGCATGTAAATATAGCAGACACGTTTTTTAGTGCTGCTTGGGCATTTCTTGACCGATTTACATGAGGGAGGGTTCGTCCCTCTCCGAAGGGAAAATCTGTAACGTGGCACGGCCAGAGCTCAAGGACAGCCGGGGTTACTGCCAACAGCCTTGGGTATCCATCTCCCATGTGGGTCGACCGTCCCCAAACACAGCAGCACTCCCAGGGAGCCCCGGCAAGGTCCACATCCTTCCCTGGAGGGAATAGCTCTAAGGCAGCGCAGCCAGAGCTCCAGGGCTGCCGGGGGTACCTCCTCTGACCTTGGGCGTCTGTCTCCCAAGAGGTTTGACCGTCCACAAGTCCAGCCGTAGTCCCAGGGAGTCGAAGGGAAAAGCTTTAACGCACTGCAGCCAGAGCTCCAGGACGGTAGGAGGTGCTGCCCCCAGTCTTGGGTTTCTGCCTCTCACATGGGTCGAATGTTTCCAAGCCCAGCGGCGGTCCCAGGGAGACCCAGCAGGGTCCCATCCCTCCCGGGAGCGAAAAGCTGTAATGTTGCATGGCCAGACTGCTAGGGCAGCCCGGGGTGCTGCTCCCAGCCTTGGGCGTCTGCCTCGCACTTGGGTAGAACGCTCTCCAGCTCAGCTGCGGTCATCGGATGACCCGGCAGGATACCCGTCCGTCCCACGGGGAGAGCCTACCCCCAAGATCATATCGCTGCCCTTTCCAACGAACCCTCCCCCATGTAAATCAGTCAAGAAATTCCCAAGCAGCACTAAAAAACGCGTTTGCTATATTTACAAGACTTTCGGCTTCAGCATGTAAATATAATTTCCTGATGAAATAGGCGCAAGTAGCGTGCGCTGACGTCATCACGGCCACCCTCAGGCATGGAAGGGGATGTCCTCCCCTTCATTGCCTGTGGGTCGGGAGGATCGCAGCAGCAACAAGGGTGGCAATCCGCCCCCCACCACCAATGGTAAGCAATGCTGAGGGTGAGCTATCTATCCTTATGACGGCAAACGTAGTGATATGGGCGAGATACCTCGTCCTTAGCATGTAAGGGGTTAACAGACCCCAGTGAGGTGTTGATTGTGTATGCATACTGGGTCCCTCCGCTGGCAATAGCAGGCAGGCTACCCGAGAAATTGAGAACACAAAATAGGGCACCAATGTCTTTGTAGAAATAAGGAAACACATGTATTGCAAACAGGGAAGTAGGCTCATTAGGCACACTATATATGGATGATTGTGTGCACGGGGCTGCAGGCACAAGGAGGGGCCTTGATGAGAGGAATACTGGCTAGGCACATCCAAAGGAAGATTGAGAGAGAGTGACGGAGGTGCACAGAGAGTGACGGAGTGCAGGGCACAGAGAGTGACTGAGAGTGAGGGACGTAGAGAGTGACAGAGTGAGCGGCACACAGAGAGAGAGGGAGACATACAGAGTGATATACAGAGAGAGAGGCAGGGGGCAGAGGCTGGGGCAGATTGGGGAGGAAGGGGAATAAAGGGATGGAAAGGGAGAAGTGCCTCTGGTTGGGCCTCTGTAGCTCCCCTACCCTCAGCCACACATCCAGCACTGCAGCAAAAAAAAGAGCCAGCCCTGGTTCTCTGCCCACTTATAAGGCTGTTGCTCTACCCCTGCAGAGCCCGCCCACAGGGTCCAAGGGGAAGAGTTCCTCATGACGAGGTGATTCACTGGCCGTAAAACTGTTAGCTCGTCTTTGGGTGGGAACAATCTTACAAGATGAAAAATACAGTGGGGGATGAAAAGTCATGTAATACATTGAAATGCTGGTGCAGTCGTATACAGTGTGATATGAGAATGCTTTAGTGGAAATGAAAACTCGTGCAGTACATTAAAATGCACCATGTGACGTGCCATACATTAAAATACATTACAATGCAACAAGTGGCCTAAATGAGAAACACAGGTATCCACCCGTGGACACTCATTTCCACAGCCCCCCTCTGGCCCTGAAAGGGACCATATCAACTGACCTGGGGATCCACGTTACTTGTCAATCCCGGTCATGCTATAAAGTTCTTTGTTTAAGGAGTCCATATGCCAGGATGTGAGGGGGGTATGAGCTATGGTCAAGTAGGATCCAGGTGTCTGGCAACACCTTGATATGATGCACCAGAGCAGTTTGCAGATGGCAATTAGTGCAAGCACTAAGGAGGAGGTGATGTGAGCTGTGTTGTCGGAACAAGTACACACACACCTCTGATCCAATAGGTGCACCCACTCCGCCATGGGAAGCCAATATCAGGTTGCAGTTTTTGAGCCAGCTTTTTTCAACTCCCTCTGTTCTGTGGCCAAAGTTCCCAGTGAGACAGCGACCTCATTCGCCACCACTGATGTCCTGATATACAGCCCAACCCACTCATGATACCCATCTGGGGTGGTGCCATACAGCTGTGCATCTATCAGAGGAGTGTAGGTGTTCATGGGCTTGTTGTAAGTCACAGCATTTGATGGTGGGCACTATGTGCAGTTCTTGTTGCCTCAGTTCCAGAAGAGGTCTTCAGGTGCCAATCAGGTGTCTAAGGTAACGGTAGCTTCCATACCCGGCAGTTAATGTAGGCTATGAGGTGGGGCTGCATTGTTCAATTTTCTTCATACCCAGGGGCGCCCATGCGACCAGAGCACCATGGACTGGTGGTGGTACCTACATCGTCTGCCCCTTTTCTCTTCCCCCTTGAAGCACACGCGGAAGGTGACCTTGTACCGCACAGTTAGAGCCACTTTTTTTTAGGTGTCCACTGGGCTTCCTTGGATGGCGGAGACACTATCAGGAGTGGCCTGGTGGCGTAACTGTGGGCACTGATTGAGAGGCATATGGGCACAGACCTAGTAGTTGGTTTGATTGAGTGCACAGGCTGCCAAATAGCATATCTGGAGGAAAGTGTTCTCTTGGTAGTCTTGTTAACGCAGAAGAGAGGAACAGTGGGAGGAGAGGAAGCATAAACTGGCTGATGTTGGACATTTAAGGATTGGCTTTGGGGTCCCACAAGGAGCAAGAACACCCAGTTGGAGCAGAGCGTGTGCGGATGAGTCGGACTCTCTCTGTCCTTCAAGCCTTTCGGGGAGAAAATGGAAAATTCACTACATTCAGGGGAAAGCGGGAGATCTCACAATAAAGCAAGCTGGAAAGAAAACTGGTACAAAAAGGCAGGACAATGGCATTGTGCAATAATGAAAGATGGAATGCAATGCTGGTAAGCTGGAACAGAAATGTAAAATAAAATACACTTAAAACAAAGTGAACTGGGTACACTGTATCCAAACATCGCAACTCACAAAATATCATCTTCTAATGAGATCAAACGCCAGAAAACCCCCAAAAAATCCAAAATGTTACATTTTAATATTTAAAAAAAATTACAAATACAAAAATTACAAACAAAAATCAAAATATAACTATTCTAACTATCCAACTACAAAAATCCAGATATAACAATTAAAATTATCAAAATACAAAATCAAAACAAATATTTTTTTTAGTTAAAACCCAAAAAGTTAAAAGAAATTAATAAAAGAAAATGCAAATATTTCAATTTAAAATATAAAAAAGGTAAAATATCATAATACCACAATCAAAGTACAAAACATCTACATAAAACAATTTAAATAAAACAAGATTAAAATATCGCAGTTCTGCCAGTGCTGTTTTCTGAACACAGGTCACTTCCCCATGACGGGAGAAGATACCCTGTTCCCATTCCGGCAGGGTTGGGGCAGAATTTGGGGAACAAATAGTCCATGCTTTGGTGTGCAGTGTCCTAGCTCTCCCTCCTTCCTTAATGTAATCTTTGCTGGCCTGGCACAGGTTGTGCCTCGCTGGCCTAACTGCAGAGCTGGCTTATGACTGAAGTAAGGTGTTTGAAATATGCCAGAACTGAATCATCAGACAGTGCCAAAAGCAACCTGTTCACAGAGGCAGGAGCTGAAGCCGGTAGGGGCATTGTGTTTGCCATCATGATCTCAAAGGGAGGGAGTCCAGCAAGAGGCTGGGCATACCTCTCAAGTGCGTGAGGGCAAGGGGCAACTGCCTGATGTAGGGGAGGCATGGTATTACACTGACACAATAGATACAGTTTGTAAAACCTTTATTGAGGTTTCTGGGGTTGGAAAAACTCCTGCTTTGCCCTATAACTAAGATGGAAGTAGTCTCGACCATCAAACGATAAACAAAACAGTCCTAGTGGAGTCTGTCAAATCAAAATAGCCTATGCTAATGAAAACCTAATGCCTGCCCTATCTCTTAAACAAAAAAGTGTTTAAAGGAGAAATATATGCAAAGGAAAAACCAGTGTTCAAAAATAATAAATGTGGCTGAATCAGCTCTCCTCCCCACGTTAGACCACACAGAGTAAGGCAGTCCTTGTAGGCAGCATGACACACTTTGGCTCAGGGTATCAACACAATAAACAGTTCCGAAATGTGGATCAAGGCCCGCCTGGCCTTCCACGTTTAAGTCTCTCTTTCAGACTTCCAAATAATTTTTCAACAAAAAGTTCACGTAGGTCCCTCTTTGTCGATCTCAGACCTCTTCAAAACACAGTTCGCGTAGGTCCCCCTGTGTCGGGCTCAGACCTTTCACAACAAAGTTCACATAGGTCCCACTCTGTCGGGCTCAGACCTCTTCAAACACAGTTCAACAAAACTTGCCAGGGCGTTCCCTTCCCCAAGCTTATTACACTTCGGGTCTCCCTCAGTCGGGCTCAGACCACTGTCGGATGTCGAAGACTTTTCAATGTGCGTGGCTTTCTTTACAGACCTCCGCAGGACCACTTTGACTAAAAGTTCAAGGTTCAACTTTCACTCTCCCCTTCTCCAGGAGTTAATTTTGCTTACTTTGCTTTTGCAGTTCATTCGTTTTATCATTTCAAAGAATGTACCTTTCAGAGTCTTTCGAGTGGGCTACTTCCTTTCGCCAGACCTTTCCGTTACTCAATATCACTGATTTCACTGAGAACACAATTTTCTTGTGTTAAATACTGTGAAAACTGAGGTACTTTCTCATTACTTTTCTATTGTTCTGCCTCTCTCTTTGGTCTTCCTCTCACCCGCTTTCCCCTCTGAAATCTGTGTTTAATGCCTCCATTCATCTTCTTTACCTTATGGCTCCCTGTGACTTTATTGCTTCGTCTCTTCTACTCTTAGATGACTCCCATTTCAGTCCTGGCTTCAATTTTACTTTCTGTGCCTTGTCTTTAAATCTCTATACGGCCTTGCACCTATCTTCCTTTCTTCCCTTGTTTCATTGTATTCTCCATATCGTCCTCTCCGCTCTTGCTCTCAATTTCTTCTTGTTGTCTCTCATCCTCCCTGTGCTCAATCACATTTCCGTTCTTTTTCTTTGTTGGCTCCTTTGCACTGGAATGCTCTCACACTTTCTCTTTGTTCCATTTTTCTATACCCTCTATTCCGTGTATCACTGAAGTCACTTCACCTTCATTCTGATTGACATGGCTGATTGCCCCATGCTACTTGTATTTCCCATTTTTATTGTACTGTTTTTATGATCGTATGTACAGCGCTTTGGCTTAAGGTGCTATATAAATCCCAAATAAAATACCAAAAAAATGACTAGTTGGGTAGATTATCTGGAAAGGTACACCGTACAATTGCGTGATGTTGTATGGGTGTGCAGGTCCTCCTTTGACACTGTGGGAGTTAGACTTGGTTTAACTGGATGGGTACACTGACCTACCCTCAGTGTTACCAACCCCCTCAGAGACTAGGAACCCTCCCCACAAGCTACAAGCTGGCAATATCCGTCAGCGTAACTGATATTTCAGTTCTTACCTACTACTTGATCCGGCAACCAGGCAGCCACAAGCAAGGACAGCAGGCATCTCTCAGGGCAGGAGCCCCCTCTTCTCTGGGACTGGTCCGTAGGTTCTGGAAAAGGGCAAAGTTAGAATCCACGTGGATAGAAATTGCTGTTGCTGAAGGCAGAAAATGGACAGAGGAGTGGAGTACAGGCTGCAGGATAGGGGTGAGTTTAGTCAGAGAAGGTGCATTTGTGTTACCGAGACCTGGTTCTGGATCCGAGTTGCAGGCACCAGAAAACAGTGGAAGTGGAAGGGAACCCAAAATGGGGAAGGCCGTGTAGGGAGTCCCAGGCAGAGCCACAGTTTTCGGTAGAGAATTAACAGACCCTGGTAAGGTGTGCTTTGTGTATGCGGACTGGATCCCCCCCACTGGTAATAACAGGCAGGCTACCCAAGAAAGTGAGAACACAAAAGAGGCAATAATGTTTTATTACACATTCATTACAGACAGAGAAGTAGGCTAATTGCCAACAGAGAAAGTTAGTCACACTATTCATGGATGATTGATTGTCCGCAGGGGGCTTCTGGCACAAGGAGGCCCATTGGTGAGTAGAATACATGGCTAGGCACACCCAGAGGAAGAGTGATGGAGAGTGACAGAGTGAGGGGCACAGAGAGTGATCGATTGAGGGACAGAGAGAGTGACACAGAGTGATGGATACAGCGACAGTGAGGGGCGCAGAGAGTGGCAGACTGAGGGGCATGGAGAGAGAAGGAGACAGACGAGAGAAACATGGAGAGAGGCAAAGGGGCAGAGGAAGGTGCACATTGGGGAGGAAGGGGCACAAGGGGATGGAAAGGGAGAAGTGTACCTGCTTGGGTATCTGTAGCTCCCCTGCCCCACCCACGCGTCCAGCACTGCAGCCAAAAAAGAGAGACAGCCTGGTTCTATGTCCACTTATAAGGCTGTTGCTCCACCCCTGCAGAGTCCAAGGAGTAAGGGGGCAGGGATTATGACCGGTGTGACACAAGCAGACACAGGCCCCCCTCCAAAGCAGTCACTTCCGCCATACTTCGTAGGGGAATTGAAGAGTTTCTCAGGAGGTCAACATATTTCCTAGGTCCAAGTGACAGGACAAAGGGTGGAGATTCACAGGGGTGGGGTAAGCTGACAGATGCAGGCACATCCCTCTCCTCTACAGCTAGGGATCATGGGAGGAAGTCACATGACAGGTGGGTAAACATCAAGGGACAACAGCAAAGCAAGGAGATGGAAGGGCTCCTCTCACTCACCCCTGTGCTGACCACAGCTGTTCTTATGAGTCCAGGGAGGAAGGGGCGGGAATTGGAGTGTTGCATAGGCAGCCCCCCATGGGGAAGCAGGAAGGTCCAAGTGACAGAAAGGGGAGGAGGAGGCCACAGGATGGGGGCAGTTGGGTACATATGCAGGGAATGGAGAGGGGAAGAGTTCCTCAGGAAGAAGTGATTCACTGGCTGTAAAACTTGCAGCTGTTAGCTGTACCTGGGATGGGAAACATTTTAGAAGATCAAACATATATTGGGGGATGAAAAGCCATGTAATACATTGAAATGCAAGTGCAATCATATACAGTGTGATATGAGAATGCATAGTGGAAATGAAAACTCGTGCAGTACATTCAAATGCAACAAGTGGCCTATATGAGAAACAAATTGTGTTAGCTAGTACTCACTGTGTTACCTTATGCACACTGGTGTCGCCTTGCGGCATTTAGCAAGAGATCCACCCAATCTGCTTAAAGTGTGCATCTTGCTACGTAACGCTCTGTGCAACTAATGAGCAACCTATGCATACTTGCTCCGTTCCGTGGCCAATTGTTCATATGCCTTGCTGTGTTAACGTCTGATAGCCTCTTTATACACTAATGCAACCTGCGCATCTGCTTTTGTTCTGCCCAGAATAAGACACACAATCATCGTGATTAGAAAGCTCCACTAGACCTGTCCATCCAATGCCCTGCAGCCTTTGATTGTGTTGGCTAATATTCCTGGTATTATATATACTCCTACGTCCCGTCCCCTTTCCTCCATACTTATGGGACATCTCTCCGTCCTGTGGGATGGGACCGGAGCGCTTTGTAAAAGCATCCAAAATTTTTAAAAAGGAAAATGTTCTTTTGTCCTTCCTCTCTTTCTACTTGGGGCCCAGCATGCGGCCGTAACCCCGCCCATCTCGGCTCCACCCCGTGCATCGCCCATCAGTCCTTTTCTCTGCTCGATCGGGACTGGGCACGCTTGCATCCTCGGAAGATCTTCCCTTTTCCTCCTCTCTGGCTCTCGCTAGCGATCGTTTACTAGTCTGTCTATGTCGTTCAAACTAGACTTTCCCGATTGTTCATTGTGTCACCAACACTTAGCGAGGGTGGATCACGATCATCTTTGTTTAGAGTGTTTGGGTCCGGATCACCGTTGGGACTCCTGTTTTTACCTTTCGGTCGGGGCACTTCAACGTCGGTTGGAACGGTTGGAGGAGGTGTTCCGACGAACTCCTCCTTTGCATTTACAGGCGTTCATCGACGAAAAGAAGAAACGCCCGGTAAATTCTTTACTTTTCAGAGCACCCCGGCCGGGAGATACCTTTCTGGGCTCTTCCCGCGCTGGGAGGAGCGTTGATCGCTCTGTCACCGGGGATTGCCCCGAGGTGCCTTCTGGGCCTATTAATTGTACCGGAGCTTTCTCCGAGGGTCTCTGTAAGGGGCCTGTGGATACCGGAGCACGCTCCGAGGCCCCTCCTGTGGGGGCTACCTGTAGACCCTGTTCTATTGAATCGTGAGGTACCGGAGCTCGCTCTGAGGCCTCGTTATCGGCTTCCCTCAAAAGTACCGGGGTGCGCCCCGAGGCCTTGGCTGGGCTTGGGGTTACCGAACGGATGTTTCGAGGCCCACGCTAGTAAGGCTGTTACCGGACCTGGGTCAGAGGTCCCTCGTGCAGAGACTAAAGCGACCAACATTTCTGAGAGGCCTTCCAAGGCCTTATCGGTGAAGGTTGTTCCTCACCGTTCCCGCTCTTGTGGCGACGCCAGAACTGTTGAGGGGGCAAGGAGTGGAAGTTCTTCCCTTATCGGCAGTGCCGAGGTCCTTCCTGTGAAGGCTAGTTTGACCATTGGTATGTCGCAGAAACATTCCAGGCCTCATAGTACCGGCTCGGCCGAGGTTCCTTATGTAAAGGCTAAGATTAAGACCCCTGACCCACCGAGGGGGACCCCTGCCTCACTTCCACACGTGCTGCAGTTCCCCTCAGGTGATGGCAAAATGGCGGCCGTTCCCGGCACGACCACGGCGGCCATTTTGGGCACTCACCCTACAACTACGCCATCGGCCTCAGGTGTAGGAGTTGGTACCGCGGGTGAAGATAAAGTTCCTTGTACGCATCCATTTCGTCCAGTTTATGATTGGAACGCACGGATGCCCCTCCCGCACAATGTCTCGTTGCCTGTTGGTTCGGCACCTTTGTTTTTTGTGGACACTTCGGGGGATGGGCCTATGTGGCAACCATCCCCGCTGCGTCCCTGGAATTATCCTCCTCATGAGAGGTCTTCTCCGGCGGCTCCAAAACCGTCTCCGGAGGACGCCTTTTTTGGCAAATTTCAGACGCTCATGCGTACCGACCCCACGAGAGAGTATTTCAAGGGTCTTTTTCGGGAGATATGCCCGCCAGCGCCTCCTGCTCCACCTGCTCTACCAGTGGTTCCGCCGGCGCCGCCCTTGCCTACGGTGCCTCCTCCGACCCTCCCGCCTCTTGTCCCCATTGTCCCCCGTGGACAAGACGGTGCCTGACATGGTTCAGCAGGATCCTGACCTATCGGATGATGCGCAGGGCGAGCAGGTCAGCGAAGACCAGCCCCGCTCTATCAGAGCCTTTCATGACCAGGTACTGGACATGATGTGCCTATTGGATGTGCCAGTGCCCGAGGCACCTGATCCGCAGACGGGTGTGCTATCAGGGGCGTTCACTTTGTCTCCTTTGGAGCGTACCGGCCTGTTCTTGCAAAAGGATGTTTTGGCTGAGGTCCGCAGGGTCTGGAAAAAGCCACACTCTGGACTTTTTGTCAATAAGAAAATTGACGCGCATTACAGGCTGCACTCTTCGGAAGAGGTGGCCCTGTCATCTTGTCCGCCCCCCTCCTCCACAGTGGTGGCCGTGGCCACTTTGCAGTCCAGGCCTGCAGCGTCCTCTTCTACGACGGTGACTCAGGTTTTGGGGAAAGAGGAAAAACTCTTGGACTCCCTTGGGAGGAAGATTTTCGCTAACTCGGCTTTGCAGCTCCGGCAGGCCAACGCGGAACTAGTGGTAGCGGGGGCCAACATGAAGATGTGGAAAGGTCTGTCAGCGTTCGAGGAAAAGCTGGAAGACTTTAAGGCGGGTTTAGCTGATGCCAGAGTCTTGACTCAGGATCTGCTTCAGGCTGCCGCTAATCACGTCAACACGTCGGTTTGGGGCCTTATGCTGGGTGTTGACACCTCTCGACAGGCGTGGCTGCATGCCACCAAGTTCTCGAAAGAGGTGCAGGACAAGGTGTTGGACCTACCGTTTGACGGTAAGGAGCTTTTTCATTCCACAACGGATGTTGAGCTCACCAAAACGAAGGACAGCACCCAGACAGCTAAATCCTTGTCAGTCCTGGTTAAAACCTCTTTCAGGACCCAGAGACCGCTGTCGCAGAGCCGGCCCTCCTCTGGTTTCAGGGACTTCCTTGACTGGAAAACTCAGAGAGTAGATACCTCTTTGGGTAATAACCGCCAGAGGCAGCAACGGACTCGGTTTTTCTCCCGCTCCTCAGCCTCCTCTTCAGGTTCAGGTGGTAACACCACTGAAAAGCCTGCCAAATGAGGGTTTTCCTCGCTCGCATGAGACCTCGGCGGGAGGATGCATTGCGTATCATTGGGAGGCGTGGCAGACCATCACTGTGGACAGATGGGTCTTGTCAGTCGCTCGGGCGGGCTTCCGCTTACCCCTACCACCTACCCCACCCTTCAACCCTCCTTTCCAGCCGTCGGGATCGACCTCTCTAAAGGCCGAGGTGCAGAAACTGCTGGACCACAGAGCTGTGGAACCCGTTCCCCTGGGGGAGCGAGGGGAGGGTTCTACTCCTGGCTGTTTACGGTGCCCAAACCCAACCAGGCTGGCCTGCACACCATCCTGGACCTTTCCCAGTTCAATCTTTTCCTACCCCAAGAGAAATTCAAGATCACGCCTGGCCAGATTCGGTCCTCCCTGCAGATGGGCGACTGGCTCAGCGTGGTGGATCTTCAGGACCCCTACATGCATATCCTTATAGGGGGTCCACACAGGAGATATCTCTGTTTATCTGTGGGACAGGAGCATTTCCAGTTTCTAGTGCTTCCTTTTGGCCTAAGCTCGGCACCGCCTGTCTTTACAAAGATGATGTTGGTGATCGCGGCCTATCTTCATCTGCAGGGTATCCATGTATATCGTATATGGACGAATGGCTCTTGCGCAGCCCTTGTCCACAGGAAGCTACCTGCAATCTTCAGTCTCTCCTTCGGCTCCTGTTCCACCTCGGGCTGTCAGTGAACTGGCGGAAATCTTCCATGACAGTCTCTCAGGACTTGATCTTCCTGGGTTTTCACTGGAACACGATCGACTGCAGAGTGTACCTGACCGGGGACAGAATGGCGGATCTGTTGGCCACGTGTCAGATGTTTGCGCGGTCGGACAGCATGTTAGCCTGGTGGTTCCAGAGGCTTCTGGGCCAAATGGCTTTGTGTGTTTTGGTGCTTCCTCTTGCTCGCCTCAAGATGAGGCGGACTCAGATGGCTCTTCGGAGTTCTTGGCTTCAGGCTGTGGATCCGGACTCCAAGTTGATAACGATTCCGGCTTCCATGAGAGTGGACCTGGACTGATGGTCGTTTCTCAGCAACCTGTCGGTTAGGGTGGGGTTTCAGGACCCAACTCAGACGGTAACAGTTACGACGGACTCCTCCCTTCTCGGGTGGGGTGCGACGTTGGATCTTCTTCAGGTCTCGGATCTTTGGTCGCCTCAGGACAAGCTCCTCCACATAAATCATCTGGAACTCCTGCCGATCTTCCTAGCGCTCAAGACGTTCAGACCGATCATAGCCAACAAAGTGGTCCGGATTCACACGGACATTGCAGTGTCGATGTTTTACATCAACAAGCAAGGGGGCACCAAGTCTCCCCCGCTCGTAGAACTGTCCATCCAGATTTGGGAATGGGCGGTGCAACATGGAGTTTGGCTACTGGCAGTACACATTCCGGGCCAGCTGAATATCACGACAGTTGCCCTCAGTCGGCAGACGATAGTCAGCTACGAGTGGAAACTGAAGACAGAGGTCCTCTCATGGATTTTCCTGCGCTGGGGCACTCCGGAAGTGGACCTCTTCGCTACGGCGGCAAACAAGAAGCTTCCTCTGTATGCCTCCAGAAACGGGCTGGGAGCCTCCTCTCTGGGGGATGCTCTCGAGATTCCATGGCACAACTGGAGGGCTTATGCCTTCCCACCTCTACCTCTAGTTCATCGGTCGATTTGCAAATTGAAGAACTCAGTGAACTGTTCTCTCCTGCTCATTGCCCCATGGTGGCTGGCCAGGTTTTGGTTCTCAGAACTTCAACACCTGTCATTGTATCCGCCGATCAGATTACCGGTGACCCCCGATCTTCTTCACCAGGGGGAACAACAACTGTGGCACCCCTCCCCAAATTTCGCTCAGCTTGGCGGCGTGGTGCCTGAGTTCAGGTCTTTAAAGCATCTTGGCCTGTCCGCGGATAACATGCGCATTATCCAGGCAGCCAGAAAACCTTCGACTAGGTCCCAGTACAAAAGCAAATGGCTTAGATTCTGTCATTAGTGTTTAGACAAGCAGATGGACCCAAGGCGGGCTACAGTTGACACGGTTCTGTCCTTTGTATCACACCTAGCAGAGTCGGGAGTTCATGTTTTATCATGTAGAACTTACCTCTCGGCGGTTTCCGCCTATCTATATACGGACCAATGTTCTTACTCTCTGGCTAACCCAGTGGTTAAGAGACATTTTGCAGGCTTGATGCGCCTCTTTCCTCTGATTGGCAATCCGCACCCGGCGTGTGATCTAAATGTGGTCCTGACGGCGTTGTGCCATTAGCCTTTCGAACCAATGGCCACGGTGGACCTCAAGCACCTCTCATGGAAGGTTTCCTTTTTGGTGGCCATCACTTCGGCAAGGCGCGTGAGCGAACTCCAAGCTTTGTCAGTGGAACATCCCTTCTTGGCTTTTCACAAGGATAAGGTGGTCATACAGACAAACCCTGCTTTCTTGCCGAAGGTGGTTTCTGAATTTCATCTAAACCAGTCTATTACCTTGCCGGTCTTTTTTCCGAACCCCGCTTCAGAGGCGGAAAGGGTTCTACACTGTCTGGATGTTAGAAGGGCTCTTAAGTTCTATCTTGATAGGACTTTTGAGGTTAGGAGCTCTTCTCAGCTGTTTGTCACTTTTGGTAATTCACAAGGCAAGCAGGCCTCTAAGGCGACCATCTCCGAGGGATTGCGGCCTACATTACGGAGTCTTAGACCGTTCAAGAGATGAAGCATCCTAAAGGTATTCATGCACACCTGGTGTGGGGCAAGGCAGCCGCAGTTGCCTTTCAGAAATATGTCCCCTGGGAGACCATCGCAAAGGCTGCAACTTGGGCCTCCCCGTCGGCTTTTTGTAAACATTATTGTCTAGACCTGAGTTCAAGAGCTGATGCCCAGTTTGGTCAGGCTGTGCTGAAGAACCTGTTCCAGTAAGGTTTTTTTTCCATCCACCCATAGTTCCTGTAAGGAGTGCTTGGGAATTTCCCATAAGTATGGAGGAAAGCGGTTGGGACGTAGGAGTATAACCAGGTTACTCACCGCAGTGACCACCTTACTCCTAGTCCATAGTCCCCTTTCCTCCATACGCCCGCCCGCCGTCCCCTCTAATAAGGTTCCTCTGTTATTGCTGAAGGGTCTCTGACCCGGCGATAGAAAAGGACTGATGGGCGATGCGCGGGGCGGAGCCGAGATGGCCGGGGTTACGGCCACGTGCCGGGCCCTGCGTAGAAAGAGAGGAAGGACAAAAGAAAATGTTTCTTTTTTGAAATTTTGGATGTTTTTACAAAGCGCTCCGGTCCCGTCTTACTGGACGGAGAGATGTCCCATAAGTATGGCGGAAAGGGGACTATGGACGAGGAGTAAGGTGGTCACTATGGTGAGTAACCTGGTTATTATACCTCATCGCAGTTAACTTAGGTTCAACACAAAATAATCTATACGTACTTTCAGATGTAAAGGCCGCCCACCCATAAGCCATAGGAGTATATGAACTAACAGTCTCCTCCTGACTATAATATGTATGCTGTTAGCCGCCTAGCAGTTACCTTCCTGCACATTGTAGCACAGGCTATACTTCATATTATAGTGGCCGTTCACATTCTTCCAGAGACTAAAAAAGTAACGACAAATATGACCTCATCATTGCTACTGGGGATTAAATCCTCAAAATGTCTGCCACCCCTCAACCTAAACCCACATTACACAAATATCAGACCAAACACATTCCTACCAGAATTAAAACAAATTATCAAGTATCAAGGTCCCTAGCTTTAATCTACCCACCGCCCCGGAAGCAGTACAAACCATAACTCCTTGCCAATGGATTAACCTATGTGCAAGGAAACCTACACCTAACTAGCCCAGCGCCATTAGAGACAGAAATGCAAGGCCTGGTTCTAGACTTAACAGAAACTTCTCCCTACAGTCTAAACTACGGGACATGCCTTCTACTCCTAGAACGATAAATAACCTTACCTCAAAGACATCCTACCCTAAGAAAAGTAGAGGTAACCAAGGAAAGGATTGCACTAATCTTCCCGACGCTAATATCTCTTATCTAAAAGGTGCTTTAATCAATGTCAGATCGCTGATGGCCCATGCCACAGATATAGCCGACTTAATCAATACGGGAGACCTAGACTTCCTAGTTGTATCAGAGACTTGGTTACATGAGGCTGCAGGACCCTTCCTTCTACTGTCCATACCTGACACATATACTATCGTGAGAGCTGATAGAGTCACGTCAAAAGCGGGCAGCATTTCCTTCATCGCGAAGTCAGGTCTAGGGTTTAGAGTAACTACATCGCCTGCCGTTAAGTCTTACGAATTACCAACAGTTAAACTCACCACAACCAAGACAAGTACTCCAACCATCCATTTAATCTATAGACCCCCAGGCCCTATTGGTTCCTTTGAGGAAGACATCACTACCATACTTTCGGACAACACTAAACCTATGTCGCAAATACTGCTGTTAGGTGACTTTAACCTCAGCTATCATGACCTCAATGACCAACCGGCTAAGGTACTATCTGACACCTTAACTTAACTAGGAGTTACGCAAAGAGTCAATCAGCCTTGTCGTGAGAAAGATAGAATATTAGACTGGGTAGCAGATTTCAATTGCGAGACCTCAATCTCATCTATTCAACCCAGACCTGGACCGACCACTATCTCATCTCCTTCACCACTCAGACCAAACGAATAGACACTAAAACTAAACTGATAGCTCCGCCTCTCCTCACGAGGAACAAATGGAACATTACCATGGATAAGCTTCTGCCCCTCCTAATACCTACCTTGAACTCCGGGGCGTTGCTAGGGGGGAGCTAAGAGGGCTATAGCCCCTGATCTTTTGGTTTTAGCCCCAGATAGAATCTCAGGAGCTACAGCCAAAAGACTAGCTAGCCCCCAGTCCCAACAGTTCCAACATCAGCGTAGCCCTGGGTCTTTTAGAGACCTAGCAACTCCCCTGCTTGAACTCCTCATCAGAATCATCCAACAAGCTAGTTGAATTGTACAGTGCCACTATGACGCTAGCTTTAGACGCTATTGTCCCACTGAAAATGCAGAAAAGTAACCCAAAAGCCCACCTCAACGATTGGTTCACCCCCCAGCTAAAAAACCTGCATGCAGAGAAAAGAAAACTAGAAGTCTTGTGGAGGAATCTCCCCTCCAAAGAAAAAAAACTCAACTTGATTGAAATATCTAGTAAATACAAAGCTGAAATTGTACAGACCAAAAGAGAAACGTACAACGACAGGATCAATAAAGCTAATTCCAGCACCAAGGAACTTTTTATGATTTTCTAAGGGAAATGGAATCCCCTATAGCCCCTGAAGATCCTTGCATCAAGGATAAAGTATGGTGTGCCAGCATCCAAAATGCTCTGTAAAATAAAATTGTTACCCTCCAAAATAAAATTGCAGCCAAAAGACTTAACATCACCAATTTACACTCATACCTTGAACCCGAAGTATGCCTACCCAACCACCCTCTTAAATTCAAATTCTCACAAGTCTATACTGCTGAAGTTGAAAAGATGATCGCATCGCTCAAGCCCTCAAGATGCCAAGGTGATATATGCCCAGCCCAAATAATCAAAGAAGCCGCCAGAGACTTGGCCCCATTTATTACTAAATTAATAAATGCATCATTTCGCACCTTCATAGTGCCAACTAACTTAAAGGACGCCTGGGTTCTACCCGTGCTAAAGAAAGCCTCATTGGACCCAACCATTCCAATCAACTATATGCACATTACAACGGCCCCATTTCTCCTTAAAATCATAGATAAAGCTGCATACCTCCAGATCTAGCAAAATCTTGAGACTAATAATCTCTAAGAGCTAAGACAATCGAGTTTCAGGCCACTGCATGGTACTGAAACGGCACTGATCGACCTGAAAATGTAAATTGACTTACTCAAGGACAAAAGGCAATGTGCCTTGCTCCTTTTATTAGACCTGTCAGCCGCCTTCAATTTGGTGGACCACATTGTGCTTTGTAAGCACTTGTGTTCGGCAGCTAATTTCTCTCAAGAAGCCTCTGACTGGATTCAATCCTTTCTCAACAATAGGTCAATGAGAGTCTTCATGTGGAGTCCCTCAGGGCTCGTGCGTTTCTCCAACCAAGTACAATATATTCACAAAGCCTTTATTTGATAACATGGATCATCTGGGTATCATCTACACCAACTATGCAGATGATACCCAGATACTCCTACCCTTTTCTGGAGACTACGACACAGATTTAGCCCTCCCGAACAAAATCTACCTAGTCATTCAGACATGGATGGCTGTCCATGGCCTATGCCTGAATGACGATAAAACTGAAATCCTAATCCTAGGCGCACCAGCCCACCTCAATAAACTTGATGATCAATACACATCATTCAATATTGATGGTATTAACATCAAAGTGGCTAAAGATACCCATACACTAGATTCTACTTGGATTCTACCCTGAACATGGGCAAGCAAGTCAATGCCATGGCCTCTGCAACAGCGTATACTTGCAAGCTAATTCATGCCTGCAAAGCCTACCTATCATCCAAGAGCTGTATCATTCTAGCGAGAGCCTTAATCTTATCGAAACTCGTCTATTGCAATGCCCTCTATGCAGGGTAAACAGATGAATAATAAACTTCAAATATTACAAAATAACGCTCTAAGAACTGCACTAAGCATTCTGAGGAGAGAACACATCTCAGAGGCCAGAAGAGAAACCAAATGTTTCTCCATTAAGGACAGGATTCAATTCAAACTAGCACCAATCACCCATAAATGCCTAAATAATACTGCCCTACAGTACCTCCAAGAAAAAAATCAGAAAATCTTCATCTCGCCCTACGAGGGCTGCCCAATCCTGCTGCATTACAGTTCCCGGATTCAACCTGAAAAGGTCAGGTGGGAATAGCTTCCCCGTCCAAGCCGCCCAATACTGGAACACCCTCCCTATGCACCTCCGAACTGACCAGACCTTCCTAAGTTTCAGGAAAAATACTAAAACTTGGCTAGATACAAATGACATTTGAATATCACCATGTTGCACACAACCCTAGTACCCGATTCCTGCTTGTGCCTTTGTTACCTGTGATAATGCTATACCATGTTTTTAACCGCTGTTATTCTATTCCTCTGTACCAATCCCTGCAACATGCTACATCCATATTGTTATACCATGCTTGTAACTTATTCATGTATGTAAAAGTAGCCATCTCAACCATATGCAATGCGCCCAGATACCTACGGGTTTGGCGAGCTTTACAAATCAATAAACAAACCAACAAACAGGTATCCACACATGGAGACTCATTGCCACACTTCTGTCCGTTGTGAGTCAGGAGCTGAAGCATTGTCATGTTTATAGTAAAAGGAATTATTCAATGATCGCTCAAGCACCTGAATGTGTGGAGAGGTGACTGTTAGGCCTGATTCACAAAACATTGCGTTGAGGTTGTGGCTTGCCAGTGAGTCGCTCTTTTTAACATTTGTTTGAGGGGAAAGCATGCAATGCATGAGCTCAAGCTTTTGGGTGCCAATTGTGATTCCTCCTCAGACCAAATGTTGAAGTATTCAAAGACCATTAGATGTTTATTTGTTATCACTAGGTTAGCAATCGCATCTGCAAAATGTCCTGCAAAGGTTGGAATCTATGATGGTGGTCTGTATATAAGAAAAATGAAAGATTGCTTTGGTGGTTGAGTGTGAGGTGGATCAGGAGTCCTTCAGTCTGGGAAGTGCATTTGGTGTGAAGTCTATATTTTGAGGCGTTGTTTGTTTGTGTGCTGCAGTGATACCTCTTCCTCTTTTGGATGAATTTGAAGTTGTTGGGGATGTATTTGTTCTATTAGCTTGTAGTCCTTTGACAACCAGGAGATGGAACAGGCATTGAGGAGGCTGTAGTGTACCATGTCTTCTGCCTCTGGATGAAGTGTTAGTGGCATTAAATGCCCTGTGTTGCTTCCATATTCTGTGTGAGACCCAGTATCCAAGTTTTCACATGATATTGATATTGATATTTTATTTCTATTGCGCTCTTACACAAGTGTTTCAAAGCGCGGCAAGGCAAGGGAGGGGAACAGGGGAGGAAAAAAAACAACAATCTTACTAGGCCCAGTGACATTGAGAACGTGCAAGTGCATGGGAGAGGGGGAGGAGAAAAGTGCATGGAAGAGGGGAGAATTGGCAAGTGCTGGGTGTAAGGCAGCAGACAGGGTAGGTCTGATAAGTGCAGGAAGAAAAAAGTGGGGGCTGTATGATAGAGACCCCAGTGAAAGGGGGGGCCCTGAGGCAGTGCGGGAGGGTGGCAGGGTGAGCAGGTACCTGGGCACGGAGGGCAGAGGGTGGCCGGGTGCACAGTGCCAAGAGAGAACAGATCAGTAGGGGAGAGGGAGAGCAAAGGCAGAAGCAAAGAGGAAGGTCTTGAGGTGCTTCCGGAACCAGAGATGGTTCTCCTCAAGTTTTAGAGTGGCAGGGAGGCTGTTCCAGAGGGAGGCCACAGCCGAAGACAGAGATTCACCCCCAGCTTGTTTCTTTGAAAAACGACTGACCCTGAAGGAGTTAGAGGTAGAGGAGCGAAGAGCTCGAGAGGCGAGGTATTTGCAGAGGGATAGCTGAAGGTATTTTGGACCCAGGACACAGAAAGCCCTGTGGACATGCAGAGGGTTTTGAATGTAATCCTTGCATTCACTGGGAGCTAATGGAGAGATTTCAGAGCTGGAGAGATACGATCCCAGGGCTTGAAGCAACATGGTTGATTGGTTGTGGGGTGGGCAGTTGCATCGAGTCTGAAGTTTTGTTGTTAAACAGGTCCAATAGGTCACTGGTTGGGTTGTTTATTTCATATGATTGTTGGAAGAAAGTGGCTGTTTGGTGGTCTGTGTTGATAGAAGGAGTGTATAGGATGAAGTTACTTGTTAAGGTCATGTAGTCTCTGGCATCAATCCTGTGTTGAGTTGGTCATGGTTTCCAAGTTGGTATTCTCAGATTGTATTCTTGAGTTAGTCACTTGTAAGGTTGGCATTTCTGGTCCTTGTCCTCATGTATTTCTTTTCCAGAGCTGTTTTTCTTGGTGTGTTCCAGAAAGGCCCTTTCTGTGTAGGTAGGTGGAAAGGTAGGATGAAACAAAATAGGTTTTGGATCTGGCCTGAGTTCCCTCTCTCCGACGGACACAAGGGTAATTATTTCTCCATGTTGTATATGCGAGCCACTCAGTGGGTGGTTGGTTGAGCTGTGGGGGGGGGTGTAGTGTTTGTAGGATTGGTGTTGCGCCTGTAGGATCGTTCTGACTGGGCTGTCCTTTCTTGGGTGTCCCATTGTCACTTTGCTCAGGTGATAAACTGAGGTCTGGGCAACTTACAAATGCTGATGTTGACAATGTTTTACTGTCGTTGGTTATCTGTTACCTAAAGATCTAATGCGCTGCAGAGCGCTTCTACTCTAAGGAAGTGTGGCATGTGAAATGGCGGTGGGGTAATGTGTTTTAATCTAAGTATTTATGCATACTGTGACAGGTTGGAAGGAGTCGCAGACATTTTGGACATGTTAACTCTCTTTTTAATGAAAAGAGAAAGAAAAGACCTATCTATCCATATGCTATCAGGGTTTCCCTGCCTGACTTATGAAGCTCAAGGCGCTCGTTTGTCATCAGGAAGTCCAAAATAAACAGTCCTCTGTCCAAACATACCCTACCACTGATATTAATAACTAAAGTAGGCCACAAGAATGTCTGTCATCTCCTGTTCATTTCCTTTTATGTCTTCTTTCTTGCTTTTGGCTTTTCTTCAGGGTTTTTATCGGGGGCCCTTGTATCCTTAATATACAAATGTGTCTGGATAGAAATATGGTTATTGGGCTCTTCTCGAGTGTCCTTGTATAGTCAACTGTACGGATGTATACGATCTGCCCGCAGTAAAACTGCTTGGGCCCCTGTTTTGACTGTTGATTGAAAACGGGGGCCAGGGCAATTTTTGTCCACCCTCTCCACTGTTAAGGATGCAGAGGACATCCCCGAAACCCCGAGGCTGCAGATTCCTGAACATGAGGAGCGGGGGACACCCCCGTAACACCCGCTCCTCTTCTTCAGGTAAGTAGGTCAAAAGGGAAAAAGGTACACCTATAGTTAGGTCAAAAAGACCTAACAAACAAAACTAAACAATCAAATTGGGAAATTCCAACTGTACAACTGTCTCTGGTTAGTGATACTTTTCTTATCTGGCTCTTCTCTGAGACCCTCTTATGTTTCTTTCAGGAGTTCTGGTAGCTCCTCTCGAGGGCATTCGTCTTCTATTCTCTGTACAGATGTATTCATAATGTCTCTGCTTGATATATTCTCTCACACTCCTGCCGATAAATGTATGCCTTGTACTTCCTTGAGACTCAATCTTTCTTAGGTATTTGGTTTCCTTTTAGTTATATTCATGGTTCGCTTCCTGCGTTCTTCCTATTTGGTTGCATCTCCCTTTATTTATTTTTTATTTTTTTTTATACTTTATTTGTTTTGGTTTAGAAAAACCTTTACAAAATTCATATTCATTACAAAGATACAAAGTCAAAAGAGAGTAACGAAACAGAGACATAATGACATTCTTACCAGAGAAAGCGTAGTTATTCTCGTATATCTAACATAGACAAATACCACTTATACCAAGAACATTTCATTGATTTTCACAACATTGCTTCATAGTCACTTAATTACGATCCAAAAACAAATGATCCTCAAAGCTCTTACACAGTAAGAAACCCAAAGCCAGAAACAATAAAAGAAGAAATTTAACAGTTTGAAAACAGAATGAAAAAGTAAATTTAAAACAGAGCACAAACATTTCTCAGAAATGTTGCTACCCTGATATTCCAATTGCCCTTGCTGTTATGTAACATTTTATACCAAATAAATTCTCTATTTACTTCCGCCGTATTATGAACAAATTGCGCAAAGTATAGAAGCCTTTTTTCCCTCAGCGCCGAGCATACCAAAAGTATGTGTTTCAGGTCCTCGACCATTCCTTCAATACCACAAAATCTGCACCACGGCCATATTGGGTGAACAGTAGATCGAATTGAGAGTATTTGGTTAGTGGGCAAAACATTGAACTAAAACGCATAAAATCGTTACGATTAGTTTATTTGGATATTTTGTTAGGTAACTTTCCATCCCTGGTAACCATTTATTTACGGCACACACTTGTTGGTACAATTTTGTATTCAATATCAAATTTTTAGTATGGATCCAATCAAAACCCAGCACACTTTCTTTAACTCTTCCAGCGTTGTTCCTGTGGGAGATAGTTGAGATACCCATTAACATCAAGTTTTTGTTTATATCTTCATTTAATTCCACTATGAAAGGATTGCATATATCATGACCTGCATGATAGTATAAAGAGTTAGTCTCAAAAGAATTGCATTTCCTCCATAGCGTCATTCTTTTCCAGGTCACAAGTGCCTGGAGCGAGTTTAGACCCATTTCATACTTGATTAAGTTGTACGGAATACATTTCGGTAAGTAATACATTACAGATTTCCAAATGTAAATTTCAACCGCAGACCACACACTTTCACAGGATAAGGAGTGAAATTCGGCCCCATATATTAAACGGGGAATTACTTTTTTTGTATAGAATTCTCTAAGAGGGGTCATTGAGAATTTCCCAAATCTTACATCTAGAGCCTGCATTTGTGAAATAGCGATGTCGGCAATACGTTTCAATTGTGTCCTAAGTAGGGGTCTGGATTGTGCACCTGCTATTGAAAAACCCAAATATTTAAACTCCGATTTTGCTTTGATTTTGTTGTTCCCGGATACCCAAGATAGCATATTTGATTTCTTGTTCTTCCTCCCTAGGCGCACAATCACTGTTTTGTCCTGGTTCACTTTAAGTGCAACAGAGGTAATAAATCCCTCAAAGGCTCTAAGCATACGTTGGAGTCCAACCTTAATGGTGTCAATAAGGAGGAAATCATCCGCATATGCCAACCAGGACATACACATGTTTGAAATTCTCGGTGATACTAGTCCCCTATTTAATAATGCTGTATTAGCGCCGCTAACATATAGGTTAAAGATAGTGGGGGCCAATCTACAGCCTTGGCGCAGTCCATTATGGATGGTAAATTGATCCGAAAGGGTACCTGCTGAGTCCAGTCTAACTTTCACATCTGTCTGAGAGTAAATTGCCGTTACTATGTCTAGCATAATTGCAGGCATATTTAATGTTCTTAATCTTATCCAGAGTATATTCCTATCCACCAGATCAAATGCTGAACTCAGATCCATAGACGCAATGAAGACCGAAGTGTCCACCTTTTTCATTGCCTCAGCTCTTAAACAGTACAAGATCAGCCCCCCACATTCCGTCCCCATATTCCTCCTAAAACCAAAATGTCTCGTATCCAAAATTTGTTTTTCATCGATCCATTTCTGGATATCTCTTAAAACATCCCTTTATTATGTTCACTTGACAATCTTAATCTGGAACACATGGGACACTGTGCCAGGGAGTGTTTTCCCCACTCATTAACTTTGAGTTTTCTTTTCAACTTTCCCTTTATTTCCCAGCCAGCTCATTTCCTTAGGTTCTGTACGGCTTCTTCATATGTCCAGTTTGCTGGTTTATTAAGGGAATGTCGCCTTCCTAGCTTTTTACTTTCTTTATGATTGCTTTATATCTCCAGTTATGCTGGCTTATTAGGGAAATATCACCTTCCTGGCTTTCACACGTTCCACTTCTTACATCTGGTGGCCAGCCTCCCGCTCTTCTTGTGCTCGCCGGTACCTGTGTTTCTCCAGGGTGGCCATGCGAGGCTCGGCACTCGCTCTGGTTATTGGTTTGCCTTTCTGACTTCTCTAGCTTTGCTTGCGTCTCGTTCTCAGCGTCTCAGCGAGAGGTTGTGTTTCACGGGCACTGGCAGTTGGGAGCTGTCAGCGCTCTTTGCGTTAATGGTCTCTGCGTTGTTCACTGGGTGCTTGGCCCACCATGGCAGGACTGTGGTCACGCCACCACGTCGGACAGTCTTTCTCTCCCTGTCCCTACAACGATTTCCCTGTTGTCTTTCTTGCCGGCACTCTGGCGTCTCAGACAGGCTTTCTGCAGTTTTTCAATTGCTGCAGGCTTCATTGCTGTATCCTGTTCCACCTCTCCAAGGCATGCAGACGTCAGGGGGCTTCACCAGTGCGTACTCTCTGTCCTATTGGGATCCACTCGTCTCAGTTAAATACAAGTCTTTTCTCAAAGATATACTCTCTTTGCCTTTGTCTCATCCACGATTGCCTGAAGCAACATAGAAGGAAAACACAGTATTCTTCAAGGAAGTCAGTCCCATATATGCAGATATGGTGGTTGGCCTAGGGAGTTATCCGTGGGTACGGGAGTCCTTGTCCCCTAATATGGAGTCACTCCCAGTGACATCCCACTTGCCCAGACCCATAGGGAGGGTCTTGCGGAGCGGACACACCTCCTTAACCTAGATGGGACAAATACTCCTGATTTGTCACAATACCTAGATGTTAAGCACAAGTGGGCACAGTATACAGCAATCCATTGTACTTTTTTTGTTTAATGATGCCTAAATATGAACACAAATGGCGGTAAACATTTCAAGTTGTAGGCCACCAACAAGGCACAAAAAGTCACCCAACCACCAGCATTCACAAATGCCAAGAGTCCACCACCCTCTGCCAATGGCTAGTATTGAGTGCACATTTTGAGCCTTGCAAATAGTATGACTTCGAAAAAATAAAGCATAAACCTTCACAGATACATTTTTGCAAAATGATGCAAAGCCTTCATTTGGGAGTATGTAGTTGTGGGCATGTTAAGAAAGGAAGAAGGCAATGTGCACGGAATCGCACAGTGTACAACTTTGAATCTAAATATGTGCATACAAAACCCAAGACTTGTGTATACTAAAACCCAGGAGAAACAATAATACCTATATATGAAAAGGAATGTGGGGTAAGCACTTAGAACCTCCTTATGACTGAAAGGAAAGTCGGCAAACTCCTTACCCACTATGCTATTACAGATACTGACAGCGCTAAACCCACGTAGAGGGCAAGCAAGGACAGGATCTGTGAGCTGACACTCTGGATGATACAGAATAAGGAACTTAGAAACTGTACTCACGAGGACCGGAAAGACCACTTGAATGTCAGTAAACTCACGAACCCAGTTGATCAAACAGGAACCCTGAAGGCTATAACAGCAATGGGTGGAGGAAACTAAATACATAAGACCCTAGTCAAGGGGCGAGTAGAAATAGTGATATAAAATAGTGAGGAAACAAAAGGGCATTTACACTGGGACTAGTTACAATAACACCCACACCTAATAATCCATGGGAAATGAATGCAGAAGTGAGATGGAAAACATGGAATGGATCCCAATAGAAAGTAAGGATCAGGAGCAGGGAAAATGATATCACAAAAGGAAACCTTGAGGCAGGAAGCTAAATCTATAAAGGGAAAGACTAAAGCATCAGGTTTTTCAGTAGCAAAGGACAGCAACAAAGAAACAGAAAACACAGGCGAATTGGGCAGCATCAAAGGGTAAAGCACAGAGACAGGCTGCCTGCAGACAGAGGAAGACAGAAAGGGAAATCCAGTGAGCAGAAATCAATTAAGCACAAGAATCCGAAATCCAAGTCAGAGGAACAAGAAACAGGAACTGGGTACTGGGCACAAAAGCAAGGAACAAGGAACAGGAACTAGGAACTCTGCACAAACGCTAGGAATGGAACAGGAACTAGGTACTAGGCACAAAGGCTAGGAACAATGAACAGGAACTAGGTACTAGGCACAAAAGCTAGGAACAAGGAACAAGAACTAAGCACTAGGCACAAAAGTTAGGAACAAGGAACAAGAACTAGGTACTAGGCACAAAAGCTAGGAACAAGGGACCAGTCACAACAGGAACACAGCAACAATGACCAGCGCTGGACTGAAGCAAACTGAGGCTTTTAAAGCTGCTTAACAAGCACACCCCTCAGGCGTGCCGCCTGCTGCACCTGCAGCCACAGGTGTTGCCTATCCTCCACCCAGCCTTGTCCTGCAAGGGAGGAGGTGAAGCAGTGAGCCAGGCATTCTGGGAAGCATAGTCATTTGATTAAAGTAGCATGCTGGCTGCCAAAAACCTGGAATGGATCCGGAAGGGAAGTAATTTGGAAAATAAGGTTTTAGCGCTCCCAATTCATCAGGACACTGTAGCATAAGGTTCGGAGGAAATGTCCAGTAGGGAATAAACCCCAAAACATGCCCCCAAGTGGCGGGAACGGGAGCGAAGGGAGCGAGCCGTGACAGGGCATGATGACCCACAATATGTGGCATTGTACTTGCAAAAGGGCAAGCATTTATGACACACAGCAGTATACCAAATAGAACAACTCAATGTGCCATGTAAAGAATATCAAGAAGTGGGCCCAATGCAATGCGCAATCATAGCGGCACTCACAGTATATAAAAGCAACCAACAAATGCACTTTCCCAGGCACACCCAGGTATGGAAAAAACACAGCAAATTAACAGCAATGCACTGTGTTTGTAGTGATGCCTATTTGTAGAGGTGCGGGAGCCGGGCGGAGCTCGGGCCAACCCAGACCTCGGGCCTCAATTAAGCCTGCCCCGAGGAAGCAGCCAATAGGCCCTGGGAACTGAGCTGACACTCCTGCTTGGCTCAAGTTTAAAACGCACATTATCTGCGTGAAAACAATAGGATTCGAAGCTGCAATGAAGCGTGACAGTGGGGAAGCCTTTGCCACAACTCATTTCAGCTTGCAATACAGTTCACCATCTCCATAAATACAAAAGAAGTATATGCTTGCTGGTGGTTATAGGGGCCGCCAAGGCACCAGATGCCTGCCTCCAGCATTTAATGAATGTAATGTTTTCAAAAGTGGCTCTGCGGCTTCCATGTACGCGGTTCCCTTTTTGTTGTTGTTCTAGTGGGGAAACGTGTTACCTCTCAACCTCCTGCTGCACACCAGACAAATACCACCCATCTCAGCAGCACCACTAGGCGCTGCAGGCGTACTGCTAATCACATCCTTTCTTAAAGCAGAGCATTCAAAGTGGGAGTTATTTATAAGTGATGGCTCATTTAAAAGATCATTGTTTTGGACGAGACGTTCTTAACGTTTCCCTGTTAAGAACTGCAAAGGGACATTTTTTATTTTGAGCACACACACAAATCACCTGTAAGCTGCTTAAATCTAAGCTCTCCTCCAGGACAATTACATACACCACGCAAAACAGTTAAAAATGATCTGCCTTATTTTCATTTGTTTATATTTAACACACCAAAAAGCGTTTATTTTAGATAGAATGTGGCGTTTGCCTCACATATATAAAGCATGCCTTTATCAAACATTGAAATACAAATAGGTAACCTTTTCACACATGAGCTTGTTAAGTGTTGAAAGTGCAGGTAACCTTTTCACACATTAGCTTTTTTTAGCTTAAGTCTTGAAAGTGCAGGTAACCTTTTCACACATTAGCTTTTTAAGTCTTGAAAGTGCATTTTCAAAATGCACAGGACAATTTTGGCCTTTTGCTGAATTGCATTCTGGATTTTGTAGTCTGCCATTAAAGGCGGGAATAATGCCACAATTGTAAACTTTTTGCCTAGCATGTTACAAGAAGGATTTATATATTTGTGTGAGTGCTTTAATATGGTTTCTGTACTTTTCAAGATTTATTTCTAAAACCGAGTATTGTTGAAAGCCAAATGTGGGGGAGAGAGGCGAAAGGATGAGCAGACAAGTGAGTCGAGAATATTTGGCCAGGATGTGGCGGGAAATGTTGCAGTCCGGGAGACTGGAGAGATTATTTTCCCTACTTCTGCCATGCGGGTTCCTCCCATGGGTGCCACCCTCGACAGCCTTTGGCTCCTCAACCAAAAATAACCTGTGCTATCTAAGTGCCACCTGCCCTTCACAAGTGGCCATGCCACTGCCGGCCCCAAGGAGTCCGGCCTCCGTAGCCGACCAGGCCCCAATCATGGGTCTAGTCAGGGCCGGTCTTACAACAGATTGCACCCCAGGCGGGAAGCATCGTTGGCGCCCCTCCTCCCCCGACCTGTGATCTCATGCATGTGTCATGAGCTGAGCAGCGAGAGTGGGGACTATGAGTTAACAAAATTGTCAATGCTGACATCTGCTGAATTTCATGAACCTCAGAAAATAGCAATAAGAGGGTCAAACCCGAACAGGCCTGGTTGTGTTAGTCTGCTTTTGCTCTTCATTTTTAATAACAATGAACTTTTTGCTGCTGTGACTCAGGTCAGAGAATCGACAATTTCAGATCTACACTAATGTCATTCGTATCACCTCAAACATTTAGCCACTCTTAAGAGTTGATGAACTGGTCTTGAACAGTGTTACTCAAACCTCCAAGAACAAGCAACAGCAACATACCCACCGATAGCTGTACAAGCCCGCCTATCTAAGCATTAAAATACATGCATTTATGCAATATGTATTGCATCAAATATTTCACGGGAAGTAAAATATATTTAGGAGAGACACACATAAACAATATCACTACTCCATGTGAGTGGTAAAGTCTACTTTAAACATATGCTGAGAGTTAACATGCATGTACAATTCAACATAGCTCCCAATGTTAATGTTGGAGAGGTGGCATTCTAAAATTCTGACATTACAATGTGGACTTTACAGTGAAACACACCGCGGCAGAGAAATGGCAGTTCGAGTATTGGGGTTTGTTTCGCTCATGCATGTGAACTCTCAAAATTCTTAAATGTTTCCTTCGTAATCACTCATTTTAGCTCCCGACAGCACCATGAAACTGTAAGATCACAATGAAAAATGATGTCTACCATCCCAACATAAAAACAAAAACAATCAAATTCTTATAGGGTGCAAGGCAACCTTTTCTTGGGACTCGTTAAGTTTACTTTTTGTAAATTACTAGTCGCGTGCTGCTTGAATAACAGCGGCCCTTGCACATTGTGCAGTGTATAGACAAATTTAATTTCAAGGGACTTGGAGTACTGCGGGTATCAAGGGAAGCATCTCCAGTGTACCCCAAGTGTAGTGCGCTTTTCCCTCCACCCTCAACCCCCAGCCTTGCAGCCCTGCGCTTTTTCACATTCTCCATTATGGTAAAGAACATTGTCCCAAGCTTGGGAGAGAAATGGACTATGCAGAAGGAGCTGCCTCCCCAGGGTGTGTTTAGCTGCTGGTGTATCAAATGCAGAAATGGGTGGCATCAAGAGCCCCACACTCTGAAACATCTTTTGCGCACTGGTTGGTCACACGACAGAAAGTGTGAGCAGGTGATTCCCCAACACTTGAACCATTCTTTAGAGACCTGGCTTTGATTAATGTGGCGTTAGTTAGTCATGGCCATTTCCCAGCGTTTGTGTTAAAGGAGATCGGAAGCTGTACCATGCAAGGTATTTTAAAGGCCATGAATTGATGCTACAACATGTCGCCCCCAATGGAACAAAGAAAGCGAAGCATGCATCCTGCAAGTCTGGGTATTTGCATTATACGGAAGACGGGCCATCCGTCCATGGAGACGGTTTCTACTGTAGTTGCTGAGTCGCTTTCCCAAGCCAGCTGCTGCGCAGACTTCGGTCAGCTTTTGATCCAGCGCCTGCATCCATCCTTCACACCATCATTCGCAAGGCACGTTCGTGTAGGTGTTTATCTCGTTAGACTAGCGTGATTGCTATTCCAAACAAAACAACGACAAAGAAGAGTATAAGACAAGTCTGAGCGAACAGTGAAATGTATGAAACTCTTGCACTAAAATAAAGTCAGCAGTGCATGTCCAGGAAAGAGGAAACGACTAACAATATGCTCAGGAGCGGGAACTAAGGGGGCATAGTAACCCCCAAACCGGCCCAAGCGTGGTACCGGCCCCCAGGGCCTCGCCCTCAAAGTGATTTTGGCCCGGCCAACGGACTGACCAATCCAACCCCGCTGGAATGTGCAACTGTCTAAGATCTGCTGAGGGTGTCACTCTGCCAAGGTCTTCCGAGAACCGGCCTTTTGATCTCCTGAGGAGAGCTCACCACCAGTGCTCGCTTCCTTTTTCATGACTACTTGAACCTTGACAAAAGTTTCTGGCTTTGTGGCCACCAGGGGCTGTTCTTAGATGGCCCAGTCATCTCTGCAATACCTTTTTAAAATAAATAAAACACCTATGCAGCAATAGGCCTTACTTGCGAGGACGGGAGCAGGAGGAAAGAAGTGTGCTTGCTTGCCTCGGCAGGATGGAGTTACTGCCGGGTTTCCTGAAACAAGGCCAGTCAGCGAGGGCAGGATGCAGCAACTGTTTGTATTTGCTGATTCTGCTGCTGCTTGGCAGTGTGTGCTTGTGATGGGAACAACTTTAGGATTTAGTGACCCACTCGCTCCTCTTTTCTGTACTGGCCGGGGCCGACAACACCAGCCAGCCCCAATCGATCCACACTTCAGTGTCAGTGCGCGCCCATAGTCTGGAGGAGGGCACACCGCACATGCTCCCATGGGCCTGCCTGGCGCCAGCAGCGCCGGTGCCACCCGTGGCCGGGGGAAGGCAATAAAGCAACAAATGTTGCTAGTGGCCCGAGGCCAGGCCCGTTTTTTGGCCTGAAGGAGACGGCCAACTGCCCGTGGCGCAATAGCCCCAGGGTACGCAGTTGCCCCGGTCCCTGGAGCCTCTGGAGGGGATGGAATTCCCCAGTTTGTGGGGCGGCGCATTGACGTGGGGAAAGATCCGCAGGTCAGGTGCTGACGCTGCCCCTTCCGACTGTAATGTCACCTAGTACAAAAGTACTACGTGACGTTACAGAAGTCAGAGGCTCCCTCTGACCACTTCGTGCCACTTGTGGTGGGTGGCATAAGCACACCAATAAAAACACTTTAGGTCTCCCTGCAGCGAAGACCAGCCCCTTCCATCACAATGCCGGCAGGAAAGTCCCATTAGTCACTAAATGGATTTGTGCTGGCATTGAGATGGGAGGGGAGGTGCAGTGGGCTGTGGGGAGTGGGTGTGCCTTGCAGGGACGCACCGTGGGCCCCGTCACAGTACAAACGGAGACCCGTTTGGGCCCATGGTGCGTCCCTGAAAGCCCAGAAAATGGCCAAAATAATAGTTTAAAGCAGCGCTATTTCTTTCATGCCGCTTCTTTTCCAAACTATATATCAAATACACTTTAAACCACTTCCATGGCACTAGTGATGAGTTACTTCACTATGCGGATAATAGTTTTGACCAGTGTTGCTGAGTAAATATTCTTTAAGCTACGAACCGGTTTATTTATGCAATGTTTGTCGGATACCTGTATGCGACACACATTTCATAAATAAATAAATATGCAGGTACCTGCAAACTTTGCATGAATAAATAAATAATCCGGGTCCATGTATCCTTATAACAAGTCAACAGACAGACTTTACTGTATCAAAGCATACACTTGATTCCCATTCAAAGAATGTTAATGTGATTGTTTATTGGGTTTAGGTGTCTCCTTGTCATTGCCCTTTTGGCTTAGGTTGCCTCCAAACCCCCTTCAGCATCTTGTGTTCTTTGTTGGTTTTATATACTTGATCCTGTGCCATATTCATGGTCTCTCGTTTGGTGTGTCCAGTCCTCATTATCTGCAGCCTAAGTGGGACTGGAGCATAAAATGATCTTGCGCACCAGTAAAAAAGTGTCCCACCGTTGCACATGGCAATTCATTGCTTGTGTGACAGACTGTTTGACTTTGGGTAGGAGTTCCTTAACAGTGTCGTTTGGGAATGGCACGCAGGGTGCAGTGGGAGCGGTGCGCGGAGTGCGGCAGGAGTGGAGCGTGGGGCACAGAGGGAGTGGCGCATGGGTTGGGCATTCCTATTGTTTCGCCCTGGGCACTACATGGACTAGAAACTGCCGAGGCCACAGCCTGCAGCAGTGCCAGTGGTAGAATACACGTGTAACACGTTAGTTTCCTAACATTATAAAAATAAACAGGCACATTCATTTTTATAATGTTAGGAAACTAACGTGCTACACGTGTATTCTAGCACTGTAGACTGCTGGTGCAGCGCCCCCTAGAGGCTGACTGACTTCAGGCAGCCGCTTGGGCTGCCGGATGCAAAGACCGGCCCTGGGTCTAGTTTTTGTGGGGTTTGAGGAGGTAGAACGGCAGGCATAGACATTTGTGTGGCTCTTGTGTACAATTTAGAATCGATGCAGTATGGTTTCTTTGGGATAGCTAGATGCAAGACAGGATGAAAAACAATGTAAAGTGTAGGGATAGCAATGTGTGAGCAACATGGAGCGCAAACTGTGGTGATGACCCTTCAGGAGACACTAGATATATAATTAATGTATTGAAGTCAGCTGATGTTGCTGCCCAGCAGATTTCTTACATCGGTATCCACTGGGCATTGGCCCAGATAGCAACCATTTCTTTTGTTGTTCTTCCCTGTGTGCGACCCGTCAATTGCTGCCCTGCACCTTCATAAGCCATAGCTATGACCATCTGATCCAGCCATGGGCGTAATTTTAGGGGCGGACAAGGGTGTTTGTCCCCCCCAACTTTCCTGGCACACCATTTTGTCCCTGTTCATTTGGAAGGGGCACCTTTTCCTTTAGATGGCGTGTCCCCCCCAACATTTTCAGCAAAGTTACTCCACTGGATCCAGCAACTGATACTAACCACTATTGTCTTCCTACCAGCCGAGACTCCAAAGGTTACCAATAGGCTATCTGACATCATGTAATTTTCATACTTTGAAATCACTCAAAGACTGTTCTTTTCACATCTAGGCAATGCCATGTCCCCTCTTCTGGTGACTTTGGATCCTGAAAGAAAAGAGCAAGACTCAGATCTTGAAATCTGTGAAACTTAAACATCATCTTTGGCAAAAAAACGTGGATCACATCTCAGTATCCGTGCTTTCGGCTGTCCCCTAAGGCAGAGAGGACTTCAGTGAAGAATTACAATTTCTCCTAACCTGCGTGCCAAATTTATAGCAATAAGAAAGCTATCTTTCTATGTCAAAAACCTAATATCAATGGCTTCAATTGGCGCAAAGGATGCTAGGAGTTCAAATGGCAGAGTACCTTTCTGGGACAAGGGTCTGGACAAAGAAGTCTTTCTTATAATCTCCCCACCTATTACTTTCCTTCAATCTTCCAATCCTCCCTGATAGTCCTAACTACTGCCCATTGAGCCCTAGGAGACCTCCAATCCTTTATGAAAGCCATTCTGTAACAGCTACCATACGGCTTCAATTCCACATTGCAAAGCGGGAATATTCTGTATATTTCCCATGCAAAGAAATTCACCCAATATCTGTCACATGCTTTTATGTTAGCCAGCCGTTTTGAATGCAGAATTCTTTCTGCTATCTGAGGTGACAAACCTAACCTTCTCTGCTCAATTTTCAGACAACCTTTGAATCTTGCAGGCCAATCTGCTTTCCTGATCCTTCTCTAGAGGGCAATGACACTTCGATATCATTCACACTGCCTCACTCTGAAGTTTCAGAAGAATGGCAAACTAACACCTTCTTGGTTTGTTTGTTTGTTTATTAATTGTGAGCGCCGGACCCTGAGGTGGTTAGTAAGGTACCATCAGAATTACCATATGCTGTCCTTGATTTGACTGATTTCCAGGATGGGAGGGAAGGCATGCTCTAAAGCCTATGGTTACTCTAAGGACATTGCCTCCACCATACAGCCCTGGATCCTCAAGCAGGATTGTTCCACCATGGTCATTTCTGGAGAGGCAAAAATGTTCATCTTGTGAACAACAAGCCTATGTCACAACTCCTAAAATGCTTCCAAGGACATAGCTTGAGAGGTGAAAAACACACTGCTGAGCCTGTCCACTTCCACATTCTCCACCCCTGAACGTGAGCTGCCTCCAGGGACTTCAGATGTATCTCCAATCATTCCACTATTTCATGTGCTAGGGCACCCAACACCCTCGATCTTGTCCCCTCCTGAGGTTTTTGTATGCCATGCTATGGAGTTGTTTGTCTTCCTAAAGGCTAAATACCCCCTTGGATATTACCACGGACAGAGGTAGACCATAAATATTTGTACACAAAAGAGAAGGTTCAAATAATTAATTTCCACAAAATAACTCATCTAGATTGATATTGATAAGGTGGTGTAAACCCTCCTATAACCTTCAGTCCTGAAAAAATTGACTCTGTGCACAACTCATATACACAATTTTGACAATTTTAATTAATTTTCCAATCAGTAGAAAAACCTTTGTAAAATATTGTAAAATAACATGACCCAAAATAAAACCCACATGGTGGGTATAGAATGAACCTTTTCAATGATACAACATACAATTTACCACATTTATCAATTTCATACACATAAAAGTGTTCTAATTCAAAAGACATATATCCCAACATGTTTCAGTTCTTCTTGGCTAAAGATGCATGAACTTTCTTCAGGGGAATCTTGATTATCTTAATCACCACCATGCAATCCAGGGTCAAAAGAAGTTTCCAAATTCAATGAAGGGGTAACCTAAAAGGGACAGTAAAATACACAACCGTAAGCTATCAAATATAGTGAGAATGCTCTTATAGTAGCTATACAATCCTCTCCATATAACCATTAGTTATGTTAAGTGACTTCAATTCAGCAATCCCACTAAGTCAGTGCCTCGTCTGGGACGCCCAAGGGAAGCCCTTATTTATATATTTTTATGACAAGTTATACTCTGGATGATAAACCCTTATATAACGCCCCTCTCTTTGAATCCCCCTGACCTCACTGAGCCAAGAAGTAGGTTTGATTTGCAATTTAAAAGATTTATTGGAAAAATTAAACAATATATATATATCACACTTTTATAATAAATTAATATTTGATATCACACTTAAGAATATGACAGTGATGAACAATGGATAATATTACAATTGTACGCTTATTTAATTACTTAGGAGTTGGTGTAGGAAGGAAAAGGTAACTGAGAATGCTTTTATGGTTTCAAGGAAAAACAATGATGGAAAGAATGCAGTACAGAAGTAAACTGATAGGGTTTCACAAGAAATAATATGTTCACTTTTCCCCTTGTGGCAATTCACTCCCCCCCTATGCAATATAAAAAGATGGAAAGGAGAGCACACAGTTCTCAGGAATACAATCAAATGTAGTTCAGTTCCCCCCTAGCAAGCTTAGATCACAGGGATGATTTTAAAACACAGGCAAAATACTTTAAATGTGATTTGCAAAGAAGGGAAAAATACGCTAAAAATGATTTTTAATTCCCTGTAGGAGGTTCAGGGGAGGTGACAGCTACTTTGAATTAGTTCAGGTCAACCTAACAATGATTAATGAGGGATTATCAAGTTGAAACGAATTTCAGCAATGCAAGCCAAAGCAGCTATCTTGACAGCTTTCGCGCCTTGAAACACTTGTGTATAGGCGCGTTACAAATGCCATATCGTATCATATCAGGAGCAAATTTTTCAATTTGCAGCAATTTTTCCGAATGCGTCGAGCGCGATTACGGAATAACTATAAGGATCGTCGGTTTTAGGCTTGTTGGAAAGCTTAGAATCTTAGCTTAGCCTAGCTTAGCTTTAAAATGAAAGTTAGATCTCGTTCCTAGCAACTACGATTCAACAGATACGGACGATTTTGTGAAGGTAGTTTCTCGAAATTAAAGTAAACTTCAGAATGAAAAAAATGACACTTTTACAGCTTTGAAATTACAGAATGAACACACGATTCCTATGATGCAGTTCTGGACAGGTTAAAATGGTTTGAATCAGATTATTTTAGACTAAGAGATTGGTTCTGGCACAGTTCTAGATGAGTACTCACACTATAAATTTGAAATAGGCCGTCAAGATCTGATCAGGTTTGGACTGGACTCCTGGCGGGTGGTTCTGAAGTCACAGCTCTCTGGGTCAGCTCTGTTCTGCACTTCACAGCGGTCTGGTCTCTGGTTCTGGCAAAAGTTCTTGGCACTGCTGACAAAGTTCTGAAGTCTGGATGCTAAGTTCTGGAGATGGTCCTTCTGGATATTGTCTGGTCCGGCAAAATGTTTCGCAAGAAAGTGGAAAGTGAATGTCTTGCCTGTCCTAAGCAGTCTCTTTGTGTGCGTGGGCATAACTAAGGCTGCCCCTCACAACTTATCATTGGCGAAGCTCTCCTCTCTCCCTTGATTGGGGAAGGAATGGAGTGTCATCAGGCATTCATTTTATGGCATACAGAAAGAACACTCCCCTTGTCAATTCGCACCCAAATCTATTTTTGATCCAAATACATATTTATCTATGTACCATTTTTCTAATATTATATGTCCAGTTAACATATTTTCTGTAGCACGAAACCATCTGATCCCTGCCTTTGTAAGATGTTGTGTCCACTTATGACAGAATTCTGCCCTTTTCATCAAGAACACAACCTCTAAACTTTTCCAGAATTTACACAAACATGCACAAGGAATATGGGCATCAGATGATAAAGTGTCAGATTTCTAACATACAGACATTCGGCGTAATACCTTATTTTCCGCTACTACCCCCCAGAACATACCACAGAGTCCTAACACCTCTTAAAATGTGCACAGAAAAATCACAAGAATAATGATATTAATTATATAATTTTGACAAGTCCGTACTATGAATTATCCATCTTTTTAAAAGTATGCTCTGGCCCAGAGGGGTGTGGTTTCCCAAAGCACATGGTGGAATTTCTGGTTTGTCCACTTCCTCCAACTCAAGTTGCTCACAGAGGCACTGCTCCTCCCAGTTTCTCCCAAGAGGAAGCCATTTACAACCCCCCCCTAATGTAACATTTGCCTGAGCCAAGGAAGGCTCATTGTTCTGTTTCCCTGCTCCCAGGTGCTCCTCCCCTGATTCAATCAGAGAGGTGTAATCTCCTTTTGGTGGGAACAGCAGAAGGCAGCCAGGCCTGCAAATGCAGTGGCTGAGCAAGTTTCAACTCCTGTCGGGGGTAGTTGCCGGGCAGAATTCAATCTCTTCAAGCCAGGCTTCAGCCAAATGTCACTTTTGTTCCCAGTTTTCTTCATTCAAATCAAACTTACAATTTTTACACATGCAGCTAGAACGCTGCTTCTAAGTTCAAAACTATGACCTTTAAACAGTTGCATCCTATGTGACCCTCAAAAGTAGGTCACTCATTTATTTTAAACACTTCGATTTTAGTGGTTTTAAATCCAATTTCAGTTAAGCTGCTGACATCCACAGCTCAGCCAGTTTTGCTATAAACATTGTTTTGGGCTCTTCATCTTTCCAGATTTTGTATGCACACAAGACTACATTCTGCCAAATGCCTGATGGTGTTCAGTGAGATTTTTTAATATCTTGCAATGTTTAAAATAGGCATTTTTAGCTTGCATTTCAGAGAAACAAAGATGATTTCAAAGCGCTTTTTGAGCTAACAGGCACTGCTGTTTTTCCTTTGGCACCACGTTTCACTCATGGTGCTTCTGGCCCATCACGCTCGCACTGGTGGGTGGTAGGTCAGGCGACCATTTTGGTGTGCGCAAAAACTGAACGGTTTTCCTGGATTCTGGCGCAATGTGGGCTTTTTTTCGGCCATCTTGGATTTTCTGAGCCCACAGCCCCAAATGTTGCAGCATAATAACTCGAACATGAGTCAAAACCCCTGACCGTTATATGGAGAGGACTAGGTTATATAGAGGATATAGAGGACTAGGTTATATAGAAGATATAGAGGACTAGGTAAGAAGGTCACCATGAACCCCACCTGCATATTCCACAAAAAAAAACTACATACCTCCAAGTATGGCTTTAGTAGTGCTTGTGTCCATGTACACCAAATACAGCATCAAACTTCATATATCAAGTCTGCTATTCCAATTCATCTACTGCTAATTAATGGCCACAAGTCCAGAGTTCTTCAACAGACATAAACCATGGACACAAAACCAAGTCGTTTATCCTTAGGGTACCATATCATGGAAAGTCTAAGTCCCTTCTCCACTATTACACCCACACTCGTGGCATACCTCTATGTTGGTCACCTGATCCACGGAGTACAAGGTAACTCTTGGTGTTATTACCCGTTAAAATGCGGTCGCAACAAACCGCACGGGTTCTCAAACAGGAGAGTACTGTAAAGAAAGCCCCAACAGTCACACACGTATTCTACCGCTAGTTCGAACACCCCAGCTTGTCAGCGTCCTCAAGATCACATAAAAACGCATTACGGGACACCACAGAATTTCCAAATACCTCTGCGTTCTGGGAAGAGATCAATGCTCAAAGCTCTAAGCAGGTTCTTGGAATCCGACACTGCTGGATGCTGTCGTGAGTATGCGCGTCCTAACCAAACCCAACACTCGTTTGACAGACTAACATAAAGGAAGGACTAATATCGCAAAAGCGACCCAGCAGCACACATGCGCCAATGTAAAATCCTCAAAACAAACCGGGATAAAGTATTATTAATTCTTATCTTGTCCTTTAAGGGCAGACTTATTATTTGAGCATGGAACAATAAAGCCAACATTGGATATAGAAAATCGAAAATTACCAACGTTAATCCAAAGGCTGTATAATGGACATAGAAAAAGGACAACCGAACAAGAAGAGGTGAAATTCAGGCCCCATCTTGGAGCGGGAGAAAAACACATAGAGGCACGCAATACCCACTCTACAACGAAAAGAGGGAGGGGGAGAAGCGGGTTGTTATTATAGTTCGTACCTGCTGAATTGCATGTTGATGTCAACAAAGTTACACAATGGCCAAAAAACACTCATCGCAGACCCAAATTGTGGAAATCATATATCAATGGTGATGCCACATAAAAACAGGAGTAGAAACACCTTTAAACAATGGAGATTACCACTAGCACAATAATGCCAAAGCTTGACCTGATATCAAGCTTTACAATGGAAATCTCTATTGTTTAAAGGTGTTTCTTCTGCTGTTTTTCTTTGGCATCACCCTATTTATATGGAGAGGATTGTATAGCTACTATAAGAGCATTACTCACTATATTTGATAGTTTACGTTGCTGTATGTTAACTGTCCCTTTTAGGTTACCCCTTCATTGAATTTGGAAACTTCTTTTGACCCTGGATTGCATGGTGGTGATTAAGATAATCAAGATTCCCCTGAAGAAAGTTCATGTCGGGATATATGTTTTTTTAAATTAGAACACTTGTAGAGTATATAGTTTGTCTAAGTCATTTATGTGTATGAAATTGTCAAATGTGGTAAATTGTATGTTGCATCTTAGAATAGGTTCATTCTATACCCACCATGTGGGTTTTATTTTGGGTCATGCTATTTCAGAATATTTTACAAAGGTTTTTTTACTGATTGGAAAATTAATGAAAATTGTCAAAATTGTGTATATGAGTTGTGCACCGAGTCCATTTTTTCGGAACTGAAAGTTATAGGAGGGTTTACACCACCTTATCAATATCAATATAGATGAGTTATTTTGTGGAAATTAATTCTTTGAACCTTCTCTTTTGTGTACAAATAAAATATATGCTATGGAGTTGTCCATCCTCCCCGAGACTGCCTGACCTTCCGCTTCCTATTCAAATGGCCTCAGAGCCCTGGCCCTTGCTGCCAATTCTCCCCAGTTCAAGGAAGGGCTTGTCTCGAATAGAGCCCAGTTCATCTGCTAGTGTCCCCACTCCCCCATTGTGGCTCCCCAACGATATGCTGCTGGTGTCTGTGGAAAGTGTGATCCTTATGAGAATGTCCAATCTCATTTTCTTTCTCAGATTTTCAGCTTTGGCCAACAGCCCAGGCCTGATCTTGGCTTCTGGAATGTGAACCTCAAATACCGGAGACTCCGCCTCCAGTGCCTTGTTTATATGTGACACCATAGGTCTTAGATGGAGCTTGGCCCAAGGTATCAAAAAGACACACAATGCCATGTGGTCCTGCTCCAGAATGTTTTCCTTGTGAATGCCCAGTTCTTCCCTAAGCCTTTTGAGAGGATCGACTAAAGTCAAAGGTCCTTGTCCTCTTTTCTTTCCTTTTGCCCAGCATCTTGCTGACAGTAAATTACCTTGACATTACGGCAGCCAAGTAACAATCCAACACCTTGGGCTGTTACATCCCATTTATACCCGTGCTGGTAGCGCCTTGGCCACCCCACTGACTTGACCATCCCTTCTCTAGCCAAGATAGCGTCCACATTCACATAGCCTGCCCATGTATTCATGCAGTGGATCTACCTCCGTCAGTTCAGTATCTGGCTGCCTACTGCCATGCAGCATACATCTGACACAGAGATCTATTTTTATTGAAGTTTAGTTTTAGTAGAAATCTTTATTTTTGCTGCTCTGCAGTGGACCAAATCAAAACGAACAAGAAACCTCGGTAAGAGCAAAGATCGAGTTTCCCTTTGCAGGTTTTTCCCTTCCGACTCCTGTCCAGGGGATGCCGGCCAGCTGCTTCACAAAGTTGATCCAGCCAATGTGTAGGTCCTGGTGCTATGCCGACTTTACAAGGTGCCCTCACCCTACAGTAGACTTTGGGGCCTGCCTCACCATCACTTCCTCCTGTCACACAGAAAGGCCTCAGAGACAGCCTGGATTGTTGCTCCCCAAATCCCCACACCAGAGCGGTATGAGAGTACAGTCATACTATCCCCCGTGTTGGCTCCTGCTGAGAGGTCAGGAACATTTTTAAGATGGGATTGTGGACATTTTTAACGGGAGGATAGCTCAGGGGCAGTGTGCTCGCCTTGGAAACAAGACGACACAGAGCAACATGGGTTCGATCCCCGGGTCCGCGCTTAGAAACCTCTGGGTATTAATCGCTTTATAAATAACATATCATATCACATCATATCAGTATTATACCTATGTATGGCTAGAATCTGGATCCAAAATGTTGGAAAAAGGTTCCTGTCATGGGTGCTGGGCCTCAAAGGTAAGTACGGGGACAAGGAAGGTGACATTGAGATAATGGGGTTAGTTAGCAGGCTTTCAAAGAATCTCAGTTTTGTTTCCCCAATTTTATTCCACTTAATCACAGACCCTCCTATCTGTTTGTCGGGAGCCTTTTTCAGGTTTACACAGCATTCTGTTTTTAAGTCTGGCTTTAGGTATCTTTGAGAGGTTTGTAGATGGGCCATGGTATCAATCATATGCTCTATGATGTGGAAAAAGAGTATCATGGTGAAAGCTCTGTAACAGTTTCAGCCATTTTGTAAAAGCTTGTGCAACTGTGTAAGTAAAGACAGTTGTCCAATAACATTTGTTTGCATTCCTCTTGGTACATCGATCTTTTTTACACTTTTGTGCTTAACTAGAATGTGCTTATAAAACATAATCAGGCTCACAATCCCTAACTATGTGATGCAGAGTTTTCCTATCACAGGGCCATTGCATCTTAACTAAAGCAGTTTTTTGACAAGCGACAGCTTGGGATGGCAGGACATGTCTGACTATATTATTATTCGTGTGTGTGTATGTGTTTGTGTCAACTCTGTGGATAAAGTTTCTATAAGGTTTCCTTGTTTGTGACAACATTAAGCTGCAGCATATGATGATGCATTGTTGTGAATTAATCTCTGAATTGTGGTGTGTTTTACTTTTATTAAAGTGGTTTGTGATATTCTTTGTGATGCAGAGAGGGACTTTCATTGGACCATTGCAGCTTCACTTGAGCAGCATTTCCCTGGCTATTGATGTTATGCTTCAGCTCTGAGATAACATTTAATTTCGGTTTGTGTTTCTGTGATAAAACGACTACTTCGAATGGATTGTGTCCTCCCACGCATTCCTCATCTTGTGATAACTCGTTATCGCCAGCTTTGCTGCTTTGGAAAACATTTTTTTCGGCAGAGGGTGCTGTGCTCGAGGCCGTGGCGTCGATTGTCCCTGTACGGGCTCCGTACCGCGTCGACGTCACTGATGGTATAAGTAGCTCGAGCCGCGTCCATTGGCTTCAGTTCCGTTTTTCCAATTGCTTCGCTCTCGTGAACGGCGCGCTTTGAGATTTTCTGTCAGAAAATGTCTTCTTCATCAACAGCTTTGACTCCCAAACTGGGTTTAAGAAGTGTATCGACTGCGGGTCGAAGATGTCCATCACCGATCCTCACTGTATCTGTCTGGATTCGGATCATCGAACCAGCGACTGTGGCTCTTGTCAGTCAATGATGGAGAAGGCCCTCCGTGAGAGGAAAAGTAAGTTAGCGGTGGGGCGGGAGGCGTCGAAAGGCACTTCGAAGGCTTTCTCTAAAAAACATAAGAAATCGTCTGATTCAAAAGAATCGGAACATCATAAAAAACATTCGAAGAGATCTCGATCTCGTAGTAGGTCGAGACGATCTTCTTCGTCTTCTTCTAAAAAGCTAAAAAGGAGACATAGATCTCCACCGTCATCATCCGATGCATCAACCAAATTGGTTCGATGTCCAACAAGATTGGATTCCCCTTCAAAATGGGAGAGCTTTAGAAGAAAAATGATGCAGGTCTTTGAGAACGCGGCCTCAACCCCCTCAAAGAAACCTTAGAAAAGCCAGGCCCCGGTCGCTCCTCAGGATGACACAGGGAAGTCGCGAACTACGGCGGTAAAACCCAGTAGTACCCATAAAACTCAAGTCGACAAATCGTCGAGAGATCCTCGAGGATCAAGTGTTTCTCCGATCCCTCATAAGAAGCAGAAGTTGTCGAAGTCGAGTGTAACTTCGTCGATACCATCGGCACTGACAGCTTCGACAACGAAGCCTATATTATCCTTGACACCCTTATCGAAGGCTTCGTCGAGTGTGTCGAAGGTTCCTTCGACCCCTTCGAAGAAAACACCTATTCCTTCGACGAATATTCAGGAGGAAGAGAGGTTTACAATTTACCCAAGTCAGATTTTTTTAGGTCCATGTCTTCAATTGTTTATGAATCTGGCTCAGAGGATGAAGATGTCTCTCCTTTTGGAGTAAAATATGGCACTAGACAAGTTCCAGAGGAACTTATAAACCCTGAAACTAAAATGAGAGACCTATGTGAAACTCTGTATTCTGCTAGTGGTGTTGATACATCACCTGAATTGGAGTTTGCTGCACCTGATCCTGCAGAACATGCAGACTCAGGGTACAGGAATTTGATGAGTAGGGTGATAGAATATATGGGTTGGGGAAGAGCATCCCCTACTTTTGAGCAAGATGATATGACGGACATTATATTCCGGGGACCCCGGAAAGATCCAGTTCTCCCTTTCCATAGGGCGCTCCAAAGGACAGTTGAAAAGAACTGGGAAAAGCCTTATAGCATTGCTGCAGTAGACAACAATCTTCCAAAGAAGTACAGAACTTCTACTTCTGATCCAGAATACCTAAATAGACACCCTACTCCAGAAAGTCTGGTTATTCAGGCTGCTACTACTTCCAGGCAGACAGCATACCCAACCATACCTCCGTATAGGGAGGATAAGAAGATTGATGCTTGGGCTCGTAAAGTTTTTACTTCAGGTAGAATGGCTCTGAAATCAACCAATGTCACCTGTACCCTGGCCAGGTTCACACATACCCTGTGGGAATGCATTTCTGCAGCGCCTGAACATATTCCGGAAGGCGAGGAAAGGGAAGGCTTCCTGAATATAGTCAATGACGGGAAGGAGGCAATGGGGTAATGTCTCCAGTCTGGACTGGATACTGCTGACAGTGTTAGCAGATCCATGGCATCAAGCACAGTGCTACGCAGATTTGCGCGGTTGGGAAAGTCGGCGTTTGCACCAGATGTGCAGACCAGACTTCTCAACATGCCCTTTGGTGGCTCGATGGTGTTTGGTAGTAAGGCTGATGAGAGCCTAGAAAAACTACAGACCTCAAAAGCGGCAGCTAAATCCCTTAGTGCCTCCATGCTACAGCCTCAGAAACCCTAGTCGGGCTCATGTTCCTGGAGGGGTCGCCCTTTTCGATACTACTCTTCTGTTGGTAGAGGAAGAGGACAGGCTTTTCAAAGGGGCAAAAGGAATGTCACTTGTGGTGGACAAGGAAAGACCACAAAGCCATCATCAGGAATGGCATCTATGCCCTCAGCCGCTCATGCAGCCGCCTCCAAATCACTCTGAGGTCTTATCATACAAAACACCAGTGGGAGGCAGAATCTCTCAGCATCTGAAAGAATGGCGGGGCATTACTTCAGATGCTTGGGCACTGGAAACAGTAGCTCAAGGTTACTGCCTTCCATTCCTAAAAAGACCTCACAATCATCCACCGGGAGCCAGCTCTACCAAAATTCCAGATCCGTTCATTTTGCAGGAAATTTTAACCCTGCTAGAGAAAGGTGCAATAGAACATGTACCTATAGTGGAGAGGAACAAGGGTTGGTACTCCCCTTATTTTCTCATCCCAAAGAAGGAAGGAGGACTGAAACACATTTTGGACTTAAGAAAATTGAACAAGTTCCTCAGGAAGGACAAGTTCAAAATGGTAACCCTTTCTCAGATCCTTCAAGCTCTCCAACTCCAAGACTGGTTGGTATCATTGGACCTTCAGGATGCTTATTTTCATGTGCCAATCCATCCCAAGCACAAAAGATACCTGAGGTTCGCAGTTGGCGGCTCTCACTATCAGTTTCGAGTTCTGCCTTTCAGGCTAACCTCCGCTCCGAGGGTTTTCACCAAGCTGATGGCGGTAGTGGCAGCGAGTCTCAGGAGAGGGGGGATTCACGTCTACCCCTACTTGGACGACTGTATGATCAGAGCACGTTCTCCAGTAGAAGCTCAGGAACATCTGTCGATCACCTGCCACTTCCTCCACAACCTGGGATTCTCCCTCAATTTCAATAAGTTCCAAATGATACCATCCCAACAACTCTAGTTTATAGGAGCAGTCTTGGACACTTCCTCGGGCAAAGCCTCGCCGCCCGAGGTGAGAGCTCTCCACATCCAGCAGATGGTAACAAAATTCCAGAAAGCCCAGCATCTGCCGGCCTTTGATTTTCTGAGGTTGCTCGGCCTCATGGCATCCTGCATTTTTCTGGTTCCAGAGGCCAGACTGAGAATGAGATCCCTCCAATGGGCCCTCAAAACTCAGTGGTCCCAATTCTCTGGGAATTTGTCACATCTTCTGCAAGTCCCGAGCGCAGTTCCTCAGGATCTATTATGGTGGGCTTGCAACAACAACATTCTCAAGGGAGAAGCTTTTTGGCAACCATGGCCGGAGATAACAGTAGAGACGGACACCTCACTCACGGGGTGGGGAGCTCACATCAACGTTCTGACAATCAGCAGACGTTGGTCTCCATCGGAGTCCAAATTACACATCAACCTATTGGAGCTGAGGGCAATCAGACTAGCGTTGAAGGCCTTCCTGCCCTCCGTACAGGGAAAACATTTCCTGATAATGACGGACAACAAAGTGGCCATGAACTACCTCAACAAAAGAGGAGGCGTAGGATCACTACCTCTGTGCAGAGAGGTGATGCAGCTCTGGTTCTGGGCAATATGAGAAGGAATCTCTCTATTGGCAGTTCAACTAGCCGACGAGCAAAACACGGCGGCAGACGCTCTGAGCAGGCAGAGCACAGTCTCCAACGAGTGGGAGTTATCTCAGGAAGTCCTTCTGGAGATCTTCACCCTTTGGGGAACCCCTCAAGTGTATCTGTTCGCAACCACGGTAAACCGGAGTGGCGATCAGTATTGCTCAAGGGAATTTCCCCTGAGAGGAGCTCTAGGAGACGCATTCGTAGTGGATTGGGATTTTCCCCTGCTGTATGCGTTTCCTCCAGTCCCTGTGATTCCTCTAGTATTCAGGAGGTTGAGAACGTTCAGGAAAACCATGATCCTAATTGCCCCGGACTGGGCCAGGAGAACGTGGTACCCGGACCTTCTGGACATATCCATCTGCCCTCCAGTACGTCTTCCATAAAGAGAGGATCTTCTCTCGCAAGAGGAAGGTTGTGTTCTCCATCCAGAGGTGAAGACACTCAACCTTCATGCGTGGTTTCTGAGAGGTTGAGATACAAGGATTGTGATTTTCCGGATGACGTAATGGAGATTTTGCTTTCGGCCAGGAGGCCAGCAACAAAATCCTTGTACCGGTGTCGTTGGAACAAGTTCAGTAACTGGTGCAAAGATAGGGATGTGGACCCTTTTCAATGTAGCACACCAATGGTCTTTCTTTCCTATTACATCTAGCCAATCTGGGGCTCCAGATCGGTATAATCAAAGGATAGCTTGCTGCGCTGTCCATTTTTAAGCGCTCCTTGGAAGAGGTTTCTTACTTTAAAATACCATTAATAATACAGTTCCTGAAAGGACTTACAAATGTATATCCACCAAAACCATTTCATGTTCCAACTTGGGATTTAAACTTAGTTCTTAAATTCCTGACATGTATACCATTTGAGCCTCTGCACTCCTGTCCATTGAGGCTTTTAACACTAAAGACTGTCCTTCTTGTGACATTAACATCAGCCCGCAAGGTTAGTGAACTACAGGCTCTCTCATGTAAACCTCCATGTACCACATTTTACAAGGACAAGGTAGTTCTGAAGGTTAAACCATCTTTCTTACCGAAAGTAGTTTCCGACTTCCATTTGTCACAGAAAATTGTTTTACCAACATTCTATCCTTCTCCGCATTTGGGAAAAGAAGAGGAGAGATTACATAGACTGGTCCCCAACAGGGCTCTCAGCTTTTACATTTCAAGAATGACAAAATTACGTCAAGATGAGCAACTCTTTGTGGGTTACACAGGTCGTAAATTGGGGTTAGCTGTGACAAAACAAACTATATCCCGCTGGATCATTCTAGCTATATTGGATTGCTACAGATTAGCAGGAAAAGACCCACCGGATGGGCTACGTGCTCACTCCACTAGGGGAATGGCTACTTCTGCGGCTTTGAAGAGGGGAGTCCCTGCAAAAGATATTTGCTCGACTGCAACATGGGCATCTATGCATACTTTTATCAAGCATTACTGCTTAGATGCCTCCTCCTCCAATGAGGGGCTATTTGCCAGAGGAGTACTTCACTCTGTTCATGAAAACAGGAACTAGCACTCCCACCTCCAAATTGATCACTGCTATGGCAGTCTATCACAAGATGAGGAATACGTGGGAGGACACAATCCATTCGAACAACAAGTTACTTACCAATTGTAATGTTCTTTCGACTGGATGTTCCTCCCACGTATTCCTCATCGACCCTCCCAGCCTACCCCGCAGTACAGTTTATGTTTTCTTGCAATTTCCTCTCACGATGGGCCTATCAGTCACAGCCTACGCCTGGATGTTCCACGAGTATTTCCTCGAAAAAACAGAACTGAAGCCAACAGGCGCGGCTCGAGCTCCTTATACCATCAGTGACATTGACACGGTACGGAGCCCGTCGAGGGACAATCGACGCCACGGCCTCGAGCACAGCGCCCTCTGCCGAAATTTTCTTTTTCCGAAGCAGTGAAGCTGGCGATAACGAGTTATCACAAGATGAGGAATACGTGGGAGGAACATCCAGTCGAAAGAACGTTACAGTTGGTAAGTAACTTGTTCTTCTCTGTAGGAGTACCGGGATGAGTAGTGGTTTCTAAACTCATACTCAGCCCCACACTACTAATAACACATGTGACGAATCCTTGGATGTCATTCCTTCTCCACTGGTGGAGCTACTTCCCATGAGGCCAGGGACGTGAGGCCGCTACCCGATAGTCCCCCTGGGGGTGGTACTCAGTGGGTGGATCTCATGGGGAGGCATCCCTCTTATGGGACTAGGGATGACTGTCTGGGAAGAACGCGGTATGCCCAAAACACATCCCCACAAACCTCATCCTCCTACCCTATAGGTAGTCTACTAGTCCCACACACTTCCATGTACCTCTGTAAGATAGATAATCTGACCTCCCTAAAAAGTACTGGGACGAGGAAGAGTAGGGACCACCTATGTGAGTCATATGCAGAAACTGGGACGCAGAAAAGTACGACTAACCCAGGCGAGGATGCGAACATCAGTACTGAGATGAAGAAGAGTGGTGCAGAGTAATAAGGACTACCCGGCAGAACCAAGGTCAGTATCTAGTCGACACGGACAATCTGTAACACATTTGAACATAAAAAGGGAAGAAAGACTAAAACGAGAGTCAGTCCTTCCCAGAGACATCGCGAGCGAAGGAACTGTACCACAGACAGAGACAGTGAAGCTGGTCCTGCAGTTGCTGACTGGGAAAGTTACGGTGTCCCTACCTGCTCCAGAAGTGACCAGGGAACCGAAGCCCAGAAGAGGTAGAGGATTCCGGCACGGAAGAGTGCCGCAGGAGACGGCCCAACAGGTACACTCAGCCCGACTTCCAGGAAGTTCTGGGGAGCCACGTATAGCAGCACGCAAACATAAAACAACACTGAAGAACCGTCGGAAGATGCGTAGAAGCCCGAGAGCGAGGTGAGCAATCAGGAGCCCTACATGGAGGGTACAGGGGCTGCCTGGGAACCTCGAGGGCACATGAGAAACTTCTACAAATGGGTCTGGCACCCTGATTCGAGAAAGCAATATAAAGGGGTGTTAGGCAAAGTTTGTATGCAGTACCCTTTGGGACCACTACACACAGCTAGGACTACAGGTGTAAGCAATCCAACCTTTGGTATAAGTCTGTACTACACAGTTTCGATAGCAGAGCTGAGCAGCTAGGCTTATCTCAAGAGGGGAATGTGAGAAGTAATGATGTTACACAGAGGTCTACAATCACAAGTGGTCAAGTAAACTCTTACACTCAAGGCTTCTTTGATAAATGCTTATTAATTTATGTATCTGTCAGTTATAAAACATTCATAAGAAGGAGGAAATATAATCACACACAAATATACTTCAATACTAATTCAGAATACTTTTCAAGATGAATAAAAGGCAAAGATTATTAGAACATGAAAGTTTACCATATTCTTAGACAGTGCATATACTTTGAGTTCACCAGAAGAGTCAATTCAATAGGCTAGGCCAAAGTCAATGGGCTAAAGTCTTGGATAGGATAAAGTGGTTTTGGTAAGTAAACGGTAAAGTCTCTGCACAAGTTCTTGGAAGTAGTTTGTAAAAAGAAGAATCATATGTTGGGTCACAAGCTGAGAGTTGCAAAAGTTTCAAGTACTTTCACTGCGAGAGGTACGTACTCTTAGTCTGATTTCACAGTACCTTACAATGAAGAAAAATATGCAGCTGGTAACTTCTGTTCCTGGCAGATCCTGCAGATCTCGTTGTTCATGTGTCTCAGTCATGGGGACAAGAGGGAGGACGTTGGGGATTCCTGCACTGTGCTGGGACTGGTCAAAAAGCTGGCACTTGGCAAACTCCAATTACTCCTACGTCCCGTCCCCTTTCCTCCATACTTATGGGACATCTCTCCGTCCTGTGGGATGGGACCGTAGCACTTTGTAAAAAGCATCCAAAATGTTTTTCAAAAATGTGTCCTTCCTCCCTTTCTTGCGCGGCGCCCGGCACGCGGCCGTAACCCCGCCCACCTTCGCTCCGCTCCATGCATCACCCATCCGTCCTTTTCTCTGCTCGTTCGGGACTGGTCGCACTTGCATCCTCAGAAGATTTTCTTCCCTTTTTCCTCTCTGGCTCTCGCTAGCGATCGTGTACTAGTCTGTCTATGCCGTTCAAACTAGAATTTCCAGATTGTTCATCGTGCCACCGTCGTTTCGCGAGGGCGGATCCCCATCCTCTTTGCTTAGATTGTTTGGGTCCGGATCACCATTGGGACTCATGTTTTTACTGCGACTCCCTTTCGGTCCGGGCACTTCAACGTCGGTTGGAGCGGTGGGAGGAGGTGTTCCGACGGACTCCTCCTTCACATTTACAGGAGTTCATTGACGAGAAGAAACAACGCCCGGTAAGTTCTTTACTTTTCGGAGCACCCAGACCTTTCAAGGGTCCTCTCGGGCCAGGAGGAGTGTTGATCGCTCTGTCACCAGGGTTCGCCCTGAGATGCCTGTTGGGCCTAACAATTGTACCAGAGTTTTCTCCGAGGGTCTCCGTAAGGTGCCTGTGGATATCGGAGCACGCTCCGAGGCCCCTCCTGTGGGGGCTGTTTGTAGACCCAGTTCTATTGAATTGTGGGATACCGGAGCTCGCTCTGAGGCCTCTCTGTCGGCTTCCCACAAAAATAAGATCGGGGTGCACCCTGAGGCCTTGGTGGGGCTTGCTGTCACCGAACGGATGTTTTGAGGTCCGCGCAGATAAGTCTGTCACCGGACGTGGGTCTGAGGTCCCTCTTTCAGAGGCTAAAGCTACCAACATTTCTGAGAGGCCTGACAAGGCCTTGCCGTTGAAGGCTGTTTCTCACCGTTCCCGCTCTTGCGGCGACAACAGATCTGTTGAGGGGGCAAAGGAGTTCTTCTTTTACCGGTAGTGCCGAGGTCCTTCCTGGGAAGGCTAATTTGGCGGTTGGTATGTCCCAGAAACATTCCAGGCCTCATAGTACCGGCTCTGCCGAGGTTCCTTATGTTAAGGCTAAAGTTAAGACCCCTGATCCATCGATGGGGACCCCTGCCTCACTTCCTCACGTGCCGCAGTTCGCCTCAGACGATGACAAAATGGCGCCCGTTCCCGCCACGACCGTGGCGCCCATTTTGGGTGCTATGCCTACAACTACGCCATCGGCCTCAGTTGTAGGGCTTGGTTCCTTGGGTGAACATAGAGTCCCTTGTGCACATCCTTATCGGCCAGTTTATGATTGGAATGCCCGGATGCCTCTTCCGCACAATGTTTCGTTGCCTGCGGGGTCGGCGCCTTTGAATTATGTGGACACGTTGGTGGAGGGGCCAGTTTGGCACCCGTCCCCGTTACGTCCCTGGACTTGTCCACCTCATGAGAGGCCTCCTCCGGTTCCAAAGCAGTCCCCGGAGGATGCCTTTTTTGGTAAATTTCAAACGCTGAAGCGTACCGACCCCATGAGGGAATATTTCAAAGGGCTTTTTAGGGAGATAAGTCTGCCCGCGCCTAGGCCCCACCCGTTCCTCCGGTGGTTCCGCCGTGCCTCCTTTGCCTACGGTGCCTTCCCCGACTCTTCAGCCTTTGCCCCCATTGCCCTCCGTGGACAAGGCAGCGCCCGACACGGCTCAGCAGGATCCTGGCCTGTCGGATGACGCGCTAGGCGATCAGGACAATGAGGACCTGCCCCGCTCTATTAGAGCTTTTCATGATCGGGTACTGGACATGGTGTGCTTCTTAGATGTTCCGGTGCCCGAGGCATCCGCTCCGCAGGAGGGCGTGCTTTCTGGGGCGTTCACCCTGTCTCCTTTGGAGCGTACCGGCCTGTTCTTGCAGAAGGACGTTCTGGCCGAGGTCCGCAGGGTATGGGAAAAGCCACACTCTGGACTTTTCATCAATAAGAAAATTGACGCGAGATACAGGCTGCATTCTTCGGAAGAGGTGGCCCTGTCATCTTGTCCGCCCCCCTCCACAGTGGAGGCCGCGGCCACTTTGCAGTCCAAGATGTTTTGAGGACTCAACTTCCGATGATTTACAGAACCGACAAGTGTTAATTGCGGTTTCTTTGTTCCATGCTGATTCGCCACCAAACGTAATGGTTGGAATTACCTGCTGGAGGTAAAACATGATTGCAGGAGTGATAGAGAATTTCCCGTAGTCCTTGCTGATTTTGGCTCCTTGTAGACTTAGGTTTTTAGTTCTATCCATTAGATCGCTAATCCAGGCAGCTTCGCAGATGGAATCATTTATCATTATGCTCAGATAGCGAATAGATTTGACGACATTTAGGCATTTGTTTCAATAAACCATCTGAAAAGCTTATCTTTTCTTGCAGTGCTTAGTCCTATACACATGATCTTGGTTTTTTCGGTGTGTAGGAGCAGATCATTTGCACTTAGATACTCGTTCAGGCGGAGAATGAGATGTTGTAGCCCAATTTGTGTTTGATCTATTAGCACAATGTCGTCAGCGTAGACCAGGCAATTCAATTGAGTTCCATTAGGCTTTGGTGGAAAACAGTGGGCTGAGGCCAACCAATCAGGTAGATCTGCAAGAAATAGTTTTAGAGATCAGCAGCGAGGGGGCAGCAAAGCTTTACCCCTTTGTATGTTCTTATTGGTAGAGTAAGATCGCCTTGAGAATTTACTCTTATTTGAATAGAGGTGTTGGTATGTAAGGCGATGATGGGGTCTAACAGCTGCTCGGGGCATTTCCAAAATCGCAATTTAGCCCATAATTTGCTGCGATTGATTGCATCAAAAGCTTGCCGCAGATCGACAAAGGCAAAAAAGATTTTTTTCTTTGCCTCCAGCGCTGACAATTTTAGGATGGTCAAAATTGTAAGATTTACATCGACTCCGACTTGACTCGTGAAGCCAGTTTGACGACAATCGTGATTGCCAACCAAGAGAGCCCATTGCACCAATCTTTGGCGCAGGTAGGAGCAATATATTTTGGCAATTGTATCAAGAAGGGCAATAGGGCGATAGTTTGCCGGGGTCAGCTCTACTGCCCTTCTTGTATATTGGCACCACGATGGCTTTTGACCATGAAGAAGGTAATTGCATGCTGTTTGCAATCTGCAAGAATAACCAGTTTATGAGTTTCGCCCAATGGGCTTTATGCTTTTTAAGCATAAGGTTGGAAATTTGGTCAGGGCCAGCAGCTCTCGAATTCTTTAGCTTGGAGATCGAAAGTTCAATCTCTGTGCATGATGGTATTATCTCCCAGGCAGTGATTGTTGATTTGGTCGGTGTAGATTCATCATAAGCCTTTTGAACCCATGGCCACGGTGGACCTCAAGTACCTATCCTGGAAAGTGTCCTTTTTGGTCGCCGTTATGTCAGCAAGGCGGGTGAGTGAGCTCCAGGCCTTGTCGGTGGAGCATCCCTTCTTGGTTTTTCACAAGTAAAAGGTAGTCCTACGGACGAATCCTGCTTTCCTGCCGAAGGTGGTAACTGAATTCCATCTGAACCAGTCGATCTCCTTTCCTGTCTTTTTTCCGAACCCTACCTCAGAGGCAGAAAGGGTTCTGCATTGTCTCGATGTCAGAAGGGCTCTTAAGTTCTATCTGGACAGAACATCCGAGCTTAGGAGTTCTTCTCAACTATTTGTGACTTTTGGAAACCCTCAGGGTAAGCAGGCCTCTAAGGCGACTATTTCCCGGTGGATCGCTGCCTGCATTACGGAGTCTTTCACCGTCCAAGGGCTGAAACCTCCTGAAGGTATTCATGCACACCAGATGCGGGGCTAAGCAGTCGCAGTTGTTTTTCAGAAATATGTCCCCCGGGAGTCCATTGCTAGGGCAACTACTTGAGCCTCTCCATCTGCTTTTTGTAAGCATTATTGTCTTGACATGAGCTCAAGAGCTGATGCTCAGTTTGATCAGGCTGTGCTGAAGAACCTTTTTCAGTAAGGGGTATTTCCATCCACCCGTAGTTCCTGTTAGGAGTGCTTGGGAATCTCCCATAAGTATGGAGGAAAGGGGACGGGACGTAGGAGTATAACCAGGTTACTCACCGTAGGAGGAAAGGGGACTATGGACTAGGAGTAAGGTGGTCACTACTGTGAGTTACCTGGTTATTCGGTGGATCTGAGTAAATCACACAAACTGGTGTCCCTCTCCTTGGTTATACAGTTTCCTGCAGCACTCTGAGGAAGATACAACCAGCTCTGAGATTGGTATCCAGATGGCTTACTGTCGAGTTTATTGGTCCTACCAACTCAAAGGGAGAAATCGTCCTTGCAGGGCTTCTCTGTCGAGGTGAACTTGGCGATTCGGACCTGCAGCAGGGCTTCACCGGGCAAACCAACGGTCCAGGAGTCGCAGGAGCCGTCCTGTCCAAGTTAGTCTTTGGTTCTTTCATTCCAGTGGTCGACTCTGTCTTCCAAGGCAAGATACTCGCCTTTTATTCAGTTCTCTCCCATTCATTCCAGCCTAGCTTTCAGTCAACAAGCAGGGTGGCTGTCCTTGTCAGACAGTCAGCCAGCCAATCATCACAGAGTGCATTTGGGTGTCTTAAGAGACTAAGCACAGGGAGTTTCAGGCACCTCCCTCACTTCCTGCCCACCCCAGACACTCGGGTGCCAGAGCCGGTCTTCACTCCGAAGCCTTCCAAAGGCGAATGAACAAAGAGACAAAACCTGGTTTGGCGCGCAGAGCAAAACTCTAGAAGGACCTTTCCACAAATAAATGGCAAAAAAAGAAGACCGGGACCTGTTTTTACAGAGAGGGCTCGGACGCCATCTTGAAAAACATGGCTCCCGCGATTTAACGCTACCCGAGGCACATGGTCGGGAAAAATCCTGGTAGTTTGTTGTAAAACTACTGCCACCAGCCATTCTGAGAGGAAAGGGTAGCATTTGACTGCTACATGAGTATCTAGACACAGGGGATACTAAGAAACCCCTCCAGTACTCAATTGTAAGATAGGGTGTGCTGGGTCTAGGAATTTAAAAGACTAGTAAAGTCAATTTCACTTTACTTACTGTGGGAAACAGTGGTTTATCCCAGATAAGATATTTAAACCTTGGGAAAGCCTGAAAAGGTTTCCCTGTGCCAATGCACTGAGGGTGCTGTGTGACACAAATGAAAAGATGATGCCTACGGAGTTGGTCAGACGCCACAATTCAAAAAGAAACAAACACAGAAAACACATTGAATTGAAAAGTTCAAAGTCCCAAAGTCTAGCAAAAGAGCTGGAGGGCTCTAAGGTGGGAGGAATTGGCACATTTTGAGAATTCTCCCTAACAAGGGGTATGGAATCTGAATCTGAGAAAGCAGTATAAAGGGGTCTGTGAGGGGTGTCATGATCCCCACTGGAGGGCTAGGCAAGTCTCCTCATCATGGCAGTCCTCCCAAACCAACCAGGGCATTGGGTCAGTTTCCCCACACCTATCGCATTGGTAGGGTTTGGGTGTGTAGAGTGGCTGGCTGGTGCAGGCAACAGTACAGGAAACATGAAGGCCTATTCTAAGATGGCTGCCGCCAAATCGGGCCAGTCAATGGCACTCAAGATGGCCCCCAAGTAGCATGTACTAAAATCATCGCTGGTGGTCTAGTGTTCAAGGGTGCGGCCCAGGGTTATGCTCTGTGCCGCACCCTGTGCTTAGTGTTTTTTCTGCTTCAGCAGTGCAGCGCTTATCATCTGTGTCTAGCACAGCGTGTCCCAGCAGCCCAACAGAGCTCCGTCCTGCATATACCTACCTGCTTTGATCCGCTCTGCTCATTGCCGCTGCAAGAAGCTCAGTTCAGCAATACTTACCAGCTGGACCCGATCCGCTCTCCGGCACCACCGAACCTGCAGAAGGGAAACAGAAACAGAAAGCACAGGTTAGAACTTGGATTTGCCTCGCGGCCCGCCCTCCTTTTCAAGACTGCTTACCTTCGCCGTCTTGGACTGCCATTCCCGACTTGGCCAGCCTCCCAGCAGCATTTCGGAGGCAATGCAAACCTGCACAGAGGAGAAGAAAGCAAGGCATGAATATAACATCACGCAGCGTATACATTCCGTAGTGCCTCGCAGCTGTTACCACCAACATTGAACTTCAAGCGAGCAAGACATTAGAGCAGCTAGCGCTTTACGCTTAAACATTTACTGCAAAACTTTATTAAAGGACTCACGCCTTGCAGCGCTCTTGCCATTCCTTCATCCTGAGACTTTACTTACATGAAGCATCACTACTCACACGGAAACTCGTGTTTCACAGCCGGCCTGGACCACAGCAGTCCAGTGAAGTAACCGGACCCAGGTTGGAGCTTGCAAGCAGGGATTTCGGCCACACATGAAGGTGAGCCTGTGCCCTTGCCAGCCAACCAGGAGGAGGAAGGTTAGGGAGGTTGGGAGAGGGGACGAGAATAAACACCATACTAAGTGTGTTCACTCATTGCCCTCAGGTTACACAGCACTCCGGTCGCCGGTCCAGTCAGCAACCATCCTCATCACATCAGCCAGGTTCAACGCCAATCCCAAAACACTCCAGCCTGCACTGTGTGCCGGGCCTAGGTGCCAGTCGGCAAACTCAGTGGGGGACGGAGTGTTTTGGGACTCTCATCACACCTGCTCACGGGAGGGGACTTGCACACACACAGTCAACCACCGAAGACGGGTGCCCCCAAAGGACACCTGAAGGTAAGTGTTACAGAGGTCAGAAATGAGAGGCGGACACAAAGTGGCAATATTATTGACACCAGCCATTCTATTAACAGAAAGGGGTTTGGATACAGGCTTAACTTTCCCTAACCTAAAGCGAGTGTCCCTTCCTGTGAAACTTAAACTAAAGCAGGCTGACCTTATGTGCAAACTAAATCTGACCCTCACACTAACATACACAATCAAAACGTAAATGTTTCCAACTTCAATTCAACAAGAATGTATAAGAACTTAAACATATACCTTCAACCAAAACAATCCTTGTGTCCAGGTGTGGGATCCATTCCCGTAGATTCTTTCAGGAAAAGTGTTCTGTTTCAAGAACAGTCTCTTAAAAGAACTGCAAATATCTATTTTTCCTAATCCTTTCCTCATGGTAGCAAAACAAATGTCTTCTCCACAACCTGGGTTGGAATATGACAAAGAGGAAGTCTATCCTAGTTATCAGAATGGCAAAACAAAATGGGTCTGATCACGAGTTGGGCGTTAGCCCTTAAATGCGGTGGTAACAGTGTTACTGCCACATTTAAGGGCTGGCCCTATCACAAGTCTGGCATGTTTACCTTATTGTCCTCAGGTTACAAAGCACTCCGGTCGCCAATCCAGTCAGCGACCATCCTCATCACACGCAGAGAAATTGCCAATTTTTGACCCAATTACCGCTGGCGGTATTACCACGCGGTAATTGCGCAGAAAATTGACCATTGGTCAATGTGGACTTACAGTTAACACCCAACCCGTGATCCGGCGGTAATACTGCCGGACGGGTGGGTGCTAACGCTAATAAAGTTGGGTAGTATCCCACCCGGGATACCGCCCAACTCATGAACAGGCCCATTGCATATTACAACCAGTATTGTGTAAAAGACAAAGGAAAGTCTTTCCTACTTTTCAGGATGGTTAAACAAAATTATTTTCTCCAGTATTGACTACAGTATGGCAGAGGGCAGGTATTTTCTTGTGTACGATCCCAGTATAAATAAAATATCATTTCATTTTCATTTCATTTTCCAATTCTCTGGTTGACAAAAATGTTCAATTGAAACAACAAATTAATGTAACACAGTTTCTCTTAAAAACACCAGTTCAAAGTGGGATTCCTGGTATACTGCCCTGCCGCAAACTTCTCAGCTGAAACTCTTGATATCCTGCTTTACTCTCCTGCCAGGAATATCTCCCTTTTGGTTCATGCAGATCCCATGGTGTACTCTCCTGACAGGTATCTTTTTCGCAAAAATGTTCACCACCTAATGCTCTTGTCAGGTGTCTCTGCAACATTCACATTCCTGTTAGGTATTACACAATTGTACTTCCTCAACAGCACAACTTTGTTGACTTCAGTTATTACTTGTACCAATTTCCCCCCCATACTGACATCCCATATATGAGGGTTTGTTCAAGCTCTGTCAACTTTCTTTCAATGTCTCTTGGTTCTTGGCAATGCTGGTTCCAGGTTTCCCCCAACTGTCCTCTCATATCAGGAGAATTGTGCAATATTTGCCCTTTGGTACTTTCAGTAATGTCTTTTGGCTTAGGCAATGCTGGTTCCAGGTTTCCCCAAACTGACATCTCATATCAGGAGAATCATACCATATTTGCCTTTTATTTTTCATTCTATTTGGTTGGTATTCAAAATTGCTTCCCAAGGTGTTTGCACCTCCAGGGCCCCCTACTCGGTTAGGTTTACTCACCGGTTCACTGTGCGGCTGCTGTGAGGAGTTTTCGCTGGGCAAGCTTCTCCTTCTTGGCAGAGTCTTGTTTGGTTCCTGCGTCAGCTTCTGAGTTCTTTGCCGACAGAACCAGAGCAGCTCTGCAAGACCGCGTTTCCACTGGCCCCGCTGTGCTCCGTTCACCTTGACTTTACCGTAGTGTCATGATGCCTACCCCCGGGGACCCAGACCAAGTACTGCAACCCCAGAAGCAGGCATCAAGTTATTCCAAGCAAGCCTAACAACCCCTGCTAGGGGCTATTTGGGTGCATTCCTGGCGTCTATGGCGCCAGGCTCATATGTAGAGTCAGTACTGGCGCTATAGGCGCCAGGCTCATAGATTAAAACTTACCTGATGCAGACCATGCTGCAAACTTACCTGATGCAGACCATGCTGCAAGAGCTCCAAGCCAAAAGAGGCTTGGAAGGGACTACTTTACCTAGGGACTATTTTTTTACTGGGGTGGGGCTGGGAGGAATACTTACCTGGGACTACTTTGGAGGCTATTTAAACCACGTCCGAAGAGCAGCACACGCTTCGCGTTATTCTGCATCAAGCAGCGTAACGCTCACCGTGCCTGCAAGTCTGCATCCAGTCTTCTGCCACGCCCACCTCGAGTCTGGAGCTCCTAGAAAAAGGGAAAAAGAAGGAGAAAAGGTTAGAACAAGAGCAATACCTTTGATCCTTACCTGAATTCCCGATCCACCGCGCCTTAGAGCTGGAAGAAAGAAGTTATTTTATGCGTGTCGCCTCGCCTGCTGCAGCACCGCGCTGAACTTGCCGGCCTTTGCAGCATCTTCACATTCCACTGCATCCTTCTGCATGTTCCCGCCGCACTCCGGCACCTAAGGGGAAGACAAGCACAGCAAGGTGAGCCAAGGGAATAAACAGAGGCAATATTAGTTACCCCCCATAGACTTACCTGATTTTACCACCGGGGGTACTATTCCTCTTCACGGGTCGGCGCAGCTTCCACTGCATCCTCGCCGAACCCCGGCCCCTAAGGGGAAACAAAAGGACAGCAAGGTGAAACAAAGGGACAAACAAGGGGAACCCTCCTCACCACAATAAACTTACCTGATTTAACATTTGAACTCTTACGAACTACATACTTACGGCGTCTTGCCGGAAATCTCAGAGTCAATATTGTTCTGGAACTCACCAATTCCTTCGAGCCAGTGAAGCAACTGGTTATCTACGCGCCCCTGCGCTCAATGGAGGATGGAGAGCTCATCTTACCTGATTTTACTCCCGGAGGCATTATTCCCTGAGACTTCATACTTTCTCTCAGCGCCTGAATAAGGGAGAAAGCAACAGGTTACATACTGACATTATTTTATCAAACTGTGTTGGATAATACAAATCCTTACCTGAATATTACCGGTTGCCATGAGGAATTCTTCGCTAGGGTCAAGCTGCAACCTGCAAGGAATCGGACAAGAGTGAAAGTCAAACATTTGAACTCTTACGAACTACATACTTACAGCGTCTTGCCGGAAATCTCAGAGTCAATATTGTTCTGGAACTCACCAATTCCTTCGAGCCAGTGAAGCAACTGGTTATCTACGCGCCCCTGCGCTCAATGGAGGATGGAGAGCTCATCTTTCCAAACCATCAGGTGAGACTATAAGAGGGGACATCAAAGGTGATCAGTGGGGAGAACAGCGGGAGTGGGGGGTGGAGGGTTAACGCTCAACTCCACGGGTGGTTAATCCCTTTCTCCATTTGCAGAAGAATATTCCTACGGGCCAAGCAAACGAAGCTAGGTGGGCCAGTCCAGTCCCTCATCTCGGCACTACGCGTCACATTGGTGGAGACCGCAGCTGTCCAGTTCAGATCGGCGCCCCTGTGGGAGCCAGTTGAGCATAACACATAGTGGCTCATCTCTGGTCCCGAACGCCACCAGTCTGCTACTGGCAGACATTTCCTGCTCTCCCCATGTCACTTGTCTGTGAGTTTGCCTCTGCAGCCTTTCTCCTCTCTCCTTCGATCTGTCAACTGCAGGTAATTTCTAGGTTTAAATGTCCCACACAGCTGACTTGCATCCTGACAATTAGACTGCACTTGATGTCACATTGACACCTTGCTCCTCTTCCTCGTCTCAGTACTTGAGGCTTTCTGGGACTTGGAGTCCAAGGAAGTTACATTGTAGGACAGTTTTATACAGACAAAAATCACTATAAACATTAGATGTTGAATATGTTCTAGGCTTATCATGTACACATGAAGAATAAATAGTTTGGGACAACTGCAAGTTGTCTGATTTTTAAATTTAATTGATTCTGAATAATGACAACATGCCATCAAAAACTCTGGAATTAAGGGATCTCCCTCGAAAGAAAGAGAAGAATACTGCTTCTCTCCTGCTGGAGTCACCACTCTTCTCCTGATAGAGCTCACCTTCCATGTGATCCACCCTCAGAATACCATCCTCAGGGTCAGGATCAGGTAGCAGCTGCCTTCCCCTGGCCACATGGGAGGAGACGGTAGAGGAGGAGCCAAGTACCCCCACCTCAACCGTTATGCCCCTATGGCCTGTATGTTGGAAACAAGAGTATGTGACAGACACAGAGCAGTTGAAACGACAAATGCCAAAGGGAATCCTAGAGGCAAGATTCTCATTGAGGAAACCATATCTGCACACAAGGAGATATGATGGTTGTTTAAATTAGATTCCTGAAGAAGCAGAGCAAATTAAGGGTCAAGATGAATGGTGATATTACAGAGAGCTGAGCTGATGTACCTGTAAGAAATGCAGAGACTAGAGAATGCAGATATTCTATATGGCATCAAGAAAGCATCAAGGATAAGTGACATCTTGGGATGAAGGTGAAGAAGCTTATGCCACCGAAACAGATGAAGACCTTGGGCTTCATTACGATTTTGGCGGTAGCCATGCCGCTATTGGCGGCATGGCTGCTGCCAAAATCGGGTCCGGGATCCCAGAATGAGGAATTACCGGGCCAATCCGAGTTCGGAGGGCCCAGTAATTGCTCCCGCTGGGAACCCAGACCCGGGCCTTCCCCAGTCCTATTTCAGCCCCCATAGGGCTGAATGGGAGAGGGAGCAAACAATGGGCCGATTACGAGCGGCCCGTTGTTTGCTCCCTCTTCCCCTTGCGGGACCCGCCCTGCACGTCTGGCGAAACCAGACGTGCAGACCGGGTCCCACGAGGGCACCTCGTAATCAGGCGGTACGGGTTGACGGCGCCGGCACCTTTACCAGTGCCGTTAACCCCTTACCGCCTGACTTGTAATGAGGCCCATTGTCTTTTTGCACTTATACAGATGCAAAAGAAACGCAAGCATAGGAAGTAAGCTTGAGGATAGCTTTATAGTGAATACATTGCAGAAAGCGTCAATATATATATATATATATATATATGCATATGCATATGGACAAGTAAAGAATGGATAATTCCACTACGCATTATAGCAGTGCTGGACAGTTGCAAAGTAGCAAGAACGCCTCATTTCTAGTATGGCACAGTTAAAAAGCAAATTTAATTATAAAGTGAATCTCAGTAGACAAGGCTGGATGAGCCAAAGAAGCCAAGGTCTTATCAAACTGGAATAAACTGACATTAGATACAAATCGTGTGAAAGAACATAACTCCTGTTCAGAAGGCATGAACATACCAAGGAAGACAATAGAGGTCTATTGTTTGTTTTTATTATTTGTAATGCGCACATAACCCAAGGGTAGCAAGGCGCAGGAGTAACAAGAGGATTGTATAGCTTAGGTTACGTAGAACATATTGGATAGCATCCCTTAGGGTTACAATAGAGGACACATTGACAACATAGGTAGCAGGTGCCAACGTAAAGGTTATCCAGGACAGTTTACATATAGATAGAGTGATTGCAATAGTACACTATGCATATAATAACATACAATATTTACAATTTACAAGTTTAAGTTATATCGGATTAGCAGGGTGAGAAAGGAATGGCAGTTCATTAGTTATCGTGATCCTTAATCCATTGGATGAGATTCGTCCTGATTTGTAAGTAAGGAAGGTCTTCTCTTAGGGAAGGCGGTAGTGAGTTCCAATGTAATGCTGCTTTGACAGGGAAGCTGCTCCCTCCGGTCAAAGTGCGTTTGAATCTTGGTACTAATAGTAGGTTGGCATTGGCCTTTCTAGAAGGGCGGTAGGATGGCTGTCTGCTAAATCTCGTTATAAGATATTGAGGGGCCAAGTCGTGGAGGCATTTGTGAATCAAAGAGACAGATTTAAGGAAGATCTTATCTTTCGTGGAGAGCCAGTTGACAGATCTTCTAGTGTCTGAGATGTGGGCTTTCATTAGCCAGAAGAAAATTCCAGACTCCTGAAAACAATCTATAGTTGTACCTATCTATAAGAAGGGTGATAGGTCACTGGCCTCTAATTATCGCCCTATTTCTCTGCTAGATGCCGATACTAAAATCTTTTTGGGCATCATTCTAGGGGAATTGGAAACCTGGGCTAAAACAAAGGGAATTATCCCTAAGCAGCAATCTGGTTTTAGAAAGGGCTTATCTACTTCATTGAATGGGCTTGTCTTGAATTGCCTTGCTGCCAAATCATTTATCAAGGGTGGCCCTGCTCTTTTTGGAGCCTGGATCGACCTATCCCAGGCATTTGATATGGTTGATAGGAATTTACTGTGGGGAAAACTGGATGCCTGGGGAATCCCTCCTGGTTTACTTTCTATTCTGAGAGAGCTGCATTCCAACAATTACATGCGGGTCAGACTTGGTAGAGCAGGTCTGCTTTCTGATCCAATTAGGATTACTAGAGGGGTACGACAAGGTTGTTTATTAGCTCCCCTGCTTTTCATCCTCTTTATGGCTGATCTATCTAACTGGTTGAAGGATATTGGTTTAATATCTCCTTCCATTGGCAATGCAAAAATTAATTGGCTAGCATATGCGGATGATGTAGTAGTCCTGGATTATTCACAAGTGGGGCTGCAACGTCTGCTGACCGCATTAGAATCTTATGCTAGGAGCAATAAATTAAGTATAAACCCTTTAAAATCCAAGATTCTTCTATTCAAGAGACCAAATAAAATAGTGAAGAATTTTGCTTGGAATTTGGAGCAGTATCCGGTAGAGGTTGTTTCAGAACTAATTTATCTGGGAGCTGAATTGAGATCTTTTCCATCAAAGACTAGTCTGCTATCATCTATTGATCTAACATTGGTGAAACTAGGTGCTCAGATGAAAAAAATTAATTCCACGTTTTGCAAATTTTCTATCCTTCCCCTTATGAGATTCTATATTGGGAAGGTAGTTCCCATAATTTCATATGGTTTGGATTATAACGCTGTAGCTTTGGACTTGGAATGGGATGTTATAGAATCTAGGATTTGGAAACATACTTTGGGTCTGCCAGACTGTGTTCCCATTGTTTGCTTGCGCTATGAACTTGGTCTCTCGTCACTCAGATCATGGCTAGAGTGGAAGTGGTTGACTCTCTACAGATTAATCCTAGATCCTCCTAAGAATTTCCTCTTTGAGGAAGCAGCTATAGAGCTGCATCAAGGGACCAATGATTTTCTGTACAGATTAGGTCAAAAATGTTTAGAACTATCGTCTGGCTGTGACTGTGATGTTGTGTTGCTTCTGCAGAACCCTTTAAAAGTGAAAGAAAAAATGAAATTGGCTGATTGGATTCACACGATTGACGATATGCGAAGAACCAAAAGATCAGCCTCTTTGACACTGCTGGATAAACGCTTATCATTGGTGCCTGCTTATTTAAAGAAGTCCCCTAACCCTTGGTTTAGATCTACTTTTCTGAGATTCCGTTTAAATTTACTTCCTACTCTAGAATTATTAGCTATTAGAGATAAAGAAGGGGGGACCTTATCGATTTGTGACATGTGCACTCGTAGTGAAGTCCAGACTATTAAGCATTTATTCTCTAATTGTCTTGGGACCAGGAGTACCAGGGCCAGACTTTTTGGTAGATTTGTCCATGATGAGTCATCTTAATACCGATGATTTTTGGGCAAGATTATCTTCTGGTAATGAGATGGCTTTATCAATTGAGGTGGGAGGATGTTTAAGGGAATTAAAGTTAGTAACAGATTGAACTATTTGTGTTGATTTGAATTTCTTTTCCATTTTTTTATTTTCTTTTATGAAGTGTTTTTTTTTTAAACTTGTAAACAGCTGGATGATATTCCTTTTTTTACTGTTTTTATTTTTTGTATACTATATGTTATGTTATGTTATTTTGCACTTATATTGCACTTATATTTTGCACTTATATATGTTGAAATGTGTTAAAAGTCACATTTTGGCTATTGCACCATAAATAAAAATAAAAAGATGTTGGCTTTCCTCGGGAGACTTAGGGCTGCTGTTAGAGCGTTATTTTGCAAGATTTTAATCTTATTTGTGATGTATTTGTTGCTACCTATTTAAAGGGCATTGTAATAATCCAACTTGGATAGGATCAGAGCTCTAGCCAGAGTGATGCAGTTGTTAGAAGATAGGAATGGTTTGGCTGCTCTGATAAGTTTACAGGTATAGGAGGTGGCGGAGGCCATTGCGTTTACCTGATTTATGAATGATAATGTGGAATATAGGTAGAAGCCAAGAATTTTTACCTCGTTGGCCACAGCAATAATGTTATTGTCAATTTCAAATGATGAGTAGTTACGGCCAAATTTGTTGATATTAGCTGTTGTACCAAGAATGAGGAGTTCTGTTTTGTCATCATTCACGCATAGTCCATGTGAGGCCAACCATGCCTGGATGATGAGGTACACTCTGTTTACAAAGGCCAAATCCTTGTCATAATCCCCCGTCAACGGGATGAGGATCTGGGTATCATCAGCGTAGTTCGTGTAGGTGATACCCAGACCATCGAGATTATCGAAAAGGGGCTTTGTAAAGATGTTGTGCAGGGTGGGGGAGACGCAAGAGCCCTGTGGCACGCCGCAAGTAATGGGCGTAGGGTCAGCAACTGCTAGAGGGGAGAAGACTTGCATTGTTCTATTACTGAGGAAGGACTGAATCCAGTCTATTGCCTCTTGGGAGAAGTGGGCGGCCGACTCAAGGTGATTGCACAGGATCTCATGGTCGACTAAGTCAAATGCTTCTGAGAGATCAAGGAGCAGCATTAGTGCTGTCTTGCCCTCATCTCTCAACTCATCTATTTGTATCTTGAGGTCGACCAGAGCGGTTTCGGTTCCATGTTGAGGTCTGAAACCTGACTGCCGGATTCCTAGGAGGTGGTTATGTTCTAAATATTGTTGGATTTGTAAGTATGCCATTTTGGTCGAGGATTTTGAACTATTAAAAAATAGTATTAAATGCACTAGAAGTTTGATTCCAAGGTGTCTAGTCACATGGAAGCATGAAGTTGGGCGAACGAGATGGTCACACGTAAGCACAAGAGCAGAGCGTGCTTTCAATCCCTGAATTTCTCAGAGCTAAGAACACACTCCAGGCCGAACTTCAAAGCCTAATTGACAGTAGACAACTGAGGTGATAATGGATATGCTAATTGGTGGGAAGCAATGGTTAAAGCAAGCTCACCAGCACCTGGATGGCCAGCCTGCATGGTACTAGACGTAGATGGAAAAGTACTGACGGAGGTTAGAGTGCCAACCAATTGTAGAGGACTGCGTATTTAGGGGTCCTATAGTTGTGTAAACCAATGGGACGTTGTGTATTTGGTGATTTTCATAGTGGTCCTTTTTAAGGGAGGGCTTAATTGCCACACCTGATGTTAAGTAACCAATCATATACTTGCACTTTTTTAGATCGTATACTTAGATGTTCTCTCAGAGCCAATCACCCATACTCGTAGGTTTTTGTAGTTTGTAGTGACGCAGGTCAACATCATTAATGATGAGTTTTGTGTATAAATTCTCATTTTTTCTTAAATGCATTGAGTAAAACCATCGAGCGAATTCGTTTATGTTCGTTATGATCCCTGTTTTAGGTCATTGATATTAAAACAGTCTTCCTTTTGCCAACTACCTGAGTCGTTTTGATTATTGATGTATGATAAAAATCTGCATTCCCGTCCATCTCCAGAGTAATTGCTACTCATCTTAAAGGGCTGAGTTATCCAGTTCACTTGGTAGCAGAGGATGGTTCAGAGCCATCGACATAAGTAAACTTAAGATTCCCGGCAATATCGAACAACCTTTGCCATTCGGCTGAAAGGACGTGAAGCTCCCTGTAGATAGTGGTTAGTGAAATTTGAAAAATCTTACAAGCGCGGTGTGACGATTCCCCTGATTTCAGACAGAATCCCCTCCCATGTCTGCGAGAAGCTGATCAGACGGAAGGTTCAAGAGGCGGTAAAAGAGACGTACGTTCCAGAGAGTCGGAAGATGAAAATGAGAGTGGTGAGTAAAAATGGAGAGAGTTGGCAAAACGTATGGATGATGAGTGAAGAAAAAAGTGAGTAACCCAGGGAGGCGGGATAAACATTACATGTATATAGTGAATAGATATTGACTTGAGTGTGGCCAAGCAATAAAGTATCGTGAGAGAGGCCACAATAAGAGACTATGCCCTAGCCTGCGTTTTAAAGAACGTATCAGAAGAAATTTGAACCTAGAGTCCTGTAGCGAATGACGTAGAAGACGGATTCGATTAAAGGCGAATCTAAAGAGGTTAATTTACACTCCATATGGAGTATTTTAGAGGGCAAGACGAGTCTTAAAGAGATGATCGTAGGAGATGTATGTGACAGGTCGAGTTTGTCTGTTTGTTTTATGTGATTATGAAAAGGATGACTGCATAAGTGGAAAATATAAATAATTGGTTGTTTTAAATTGAGCTTGGTGATTGTTTATTAGCAAGATTAAAGTAAAAAGTGGGATTAAAGGGATTGGAGCCTACGACGAGTGGTGCACGCTCATATTATGTCATTTTTATGAAACATACTTTTTCTAATCTGTGACTGAAGCAAGCGAGTGTCAAACAGGTTAAGAGTAAAACGAGTTGAGAATGGAGGATATTACTCCACTTGTTTGTGCACCTCTGCAAGCAGTTGCTGAAACATGCACCCAAGCTTAGACAGTACAGTGCAGAATGGGTTAAAGGGACCGCAGACAAAATGTTTATGCCGTGGCCGCAAGGAGGGTCACTATCGAAGGCAGTCCTGCAGCACATGATGACATATTAGCATGTAGCATATATGGGAAAAAAGCTAGATGAGCGACTAGCTAGCTTAGAGCTTTGGAAAATGTACCAAGAGGAGCGAGATGAGGCGCCTCCTGTAGATTGGAAACTTAATGTATGCAAAGAGGGTGGTGAGGCGCCCTCGGCTTCCCCCACCCCAGCTGAAATAGAAAGCGAAAACAAGAAAGACGATGGGTTATACCCATTGAGAGAGCTTAAGGCGGCGACAGGGAATAGCAACCCGGCATATGGATCGCCTACCCAAAGCAGTGACGAGGGCCCAGAGAAAAATACTGAGAGAGATGTAATCTTTAAGGTCCTGACGGACAAGGAGAGACACGATAAAGAGAAAAGTGATCGAGCAAGCACATCTCTAGATATAGGAGTAGAAAGTTGAGGAGATAGCGCTCTTACAGAACGAATGGATGTGTGGCCAGATGTTGCTTAAACTTGATGGTAAAGGTGTCGAGGATGTGAGGCAAAGGGAAGATGAAGATGAGCGAGATAAAAAAGATAAAGAAAGAGAGGAACGATTGAAAGACGAAGGAGCGAAGAGTAAAGATAGACAGTGATATCCAGAGGAGCAATTGAGAAAACAAGAGAGAGCAGAAGAGCAAAGAAAACGTGATAACAGACAAAGAGCAAGGCTGGAACGAAAAATAATAGAAGAGGAGGAACAGAACTTAAGGGACAAGAGAATACAAAGACAAAAGGATGAGGAGATATGCAGGGCAAACAAGAGAAGGGATATGAAGAAAAAAGAGGAAGACAGGGTAAGAGAGGAAGCAAAAAAGCGTAGAGCTTGATGACGACATAGAACGTAAAAGAAGGCAGAGAGCAGGCGATCTCAATTAGGAAGTAAGGAATCCTAATCCAGAAGTAGCATAGGAGGATACAGAGGAATTCTTCCCAGAATACAAGTCATTACCAGGCCCTCCTAGAGTAAATGTAGAGGACGAGTTTGACTCTAGGAGCATTGGGGAAGTGATTTATAAAGTATACCATGAAATGAAAGCCCAGAAAGAATCAAAGGGGAAGGGAAAAAATGATCGACTCGAAAAGTACACAGTTTTATGACACAGGGAGCCTCATGTAGTACGAGGCAGAAGGAGTTGTCTTTAGATAGACTGACTTTGAACAGAGATGAGGAGGAGAGAAGTTGCATGAGTTGGGCACAGAAAATGTCAGACGAAGACAGAGACACCTTCCGTGGGGAAGAGAGAGGGGATGTATGCGGTCCTGAGGGATGTTTTTCAATGGATAAGGAAGTAAGATGGTCATATTTAAACACACCTATACCTAGGCCATCAGAACCGTTGACACAGTCAGACCGACCTAAAGGGCAACTCCCTGGTGAGAGGGGGGAGTCGCCACCATATATGAGCAGATTAAGATTGCTACCAGGAAGACGGCGATGTGGGAATATTGTCCATGCAGTGGACAGACAAATGATGAGCGATGAGAATGAGTTTGGAGCTTCACAGTTTCCCTTGCTAGATAAAGGGGGGGGGGGCAGACCACAGCATATACCGTGACCCCAGATGGACAAGGATAATTTAAGGTGTAAACTTCTGAATTTAGCTTTTGGCGCTGGGAAGTGGATCCATGAGTTAGAGAAAATAACAGGAGGAAACACATTGGCTATAGGGGACATAAGGGTCTCCTGATCACCATACTAGGTGAGAGAGCTGATGACATATGGAAAAGGGCAGGATATGCTGGTGTTACTACAGTTAACACTGTAGAGCGGCAGTCTGGAAAGCACTTAGAGTACTGTAGAACGAGTTGACATGTCTGATATGGGAGCTGTAACGACGAAAAAGATTCAAGACGGGGATGACCCGCTTGTTTACATTCAGAATTTTCAAGAGCAGTGGAGCTTTGAGACGTGCAAATCTTGGGGAAAATCTATACCTGTGTTCTATCATATATTGTGCCAAGGGCTGCCAAACTCTGTACAGAAGCAGCTCAAGAAGTTAGCGGGTATAGAAGCTAAACCGTGGTTAGAGATTCAGCTGACCACTGCGCATTATTGTAGACTCTTGCAGGAAAAGAAAGACAATGCTCGAAAAAGTGAAGAGGCGAAGTTAGTGCAGAAGAAATTGTCCAAATATGCCATTGAAGGGGCAATGTTGACTAGTGTAGACGGATTGATTTCGCAAGAGACTATGAATATGCCACAGGTGAATAACCAAAGGCAGTTTGATCAGAGCAATAGTGGATTTGCTCCGTGAGGAAGGGGAGGATTTTGAGGCTTAGGTTTTCAGAATAATCAAGGGAATTGGCAGAAAAATCAGGGAAGTTTCCAGAATAATCAAGTTGGTTTCAAAATACGCAGAATGCCGGTCAAAATGTGTGCAAAACGGCCAATTATTAAGATGGGTGGACTCCAAACCTGCCGGTGTATTAACAGCAGAGTGGAGATGGGTTTGCTCAGAATCAAACAATGCAGCAGCAACAGCAAGTGCCGAGAGTGCAGCCAGGCTTGCAAACACAGCAGGTAGCAGTCGATCCGCCACAAGGGCAGTCACAGCATTCACCCATGCAGATTCAGGAGAGCACAAGCACAGGACATCTAATGACCCCTAGAGTAGGGGGTGTCACTGTTGATGGAGGGAATCCTTTTACAGGTAACAGAATGAGGCTGTACCCACAATAGGACAGCTCACTGGGAGACCTAATGTGTTCAATACTATCTGTGACGCCGAATCCTCATGAGGAACCGAGGGTAGATGTCAATATAGGAGGTAAACGGTTTTCGTTTTTAGTAGACACTAGTGCAACGCGCTCATGTATATGAGAGGGAATGTTGTCAATGTCTGGCAATGACATGAATACTCAGGCTTTCACAGGAGCTACAAGTAGAGTTCCTTTTACTGAAGAATTACCAGTCTCTCTAGGAGAGTGTGACATGACGGTGCCATTGCTATATTCAAGGCAGACACCTGTAAATATATTGGGTCGAGATTTAATGACAAAGTTGAATATGACAATTTCGTTTACCGATGAAGGCATAGGGCCTCATAACACAGTAGGCGCTAAGGGATTACCCGCACCGGTAAGGTCATCGGTGCCGGTAATCCCTTAGTGCCCTACTACGAGGTCCCTCAGCGGGTACCATCTTTAACGCCTGGTCTGACCAGGCGTTAAGGACGGTACCCGCTGTGGGACTTCAGAGCTAATAACGGTACCGCAAACTGCAGTACCGTTATTAGCTCCTTCCCCATTCTCATTGAGCCCTATGGGGGCTCAAATGGGAATGGGGAATGGTATTTGGAATGGGGATTTACCGGTCCTCCAGGGTCGGAATGACCCGGTAAATCCCCATACCGCCTACCCGGACCCAGTATGCAGTAAGGGAGTAGCCATGCCGCTAATAGCGGCATGGTTACCTCCTACCGTGTAATGAGGCCCATAGTGTGTTCAACACCAGGAATTCATTATTTAAACGTGAGCGAATTTATGATGGCATTTGTAGGACAAATGGCCATGCAGGCAACGCCTTTAGAACCAGAGGTGTTACATTATGGAGTGCGCATTCTGTTGGCATGGCTACCAGGCCTAGTAGGTAGAACTATGAGAATACCTGATGAATGTATGAAGAAGAGGGACAGGTTTTTCCCTTAGAGCTACAAGCAGTCATATTGTGAGGTGAAATGGCTTTGCTTGATGGAAATGATGATGAGGGCAGACAATGGTGTGAAGTAATTTCCATCTGGGAAGGTTACAGATTGACTGACGTCAATGAAGTCGATCTGTTTGGAGATCATCCATCTGATGACGAAGTAATATTTGACATGAGTATTACTTATTGGGTGAGAGGAGTCAAACGAGTGGTTCCTCAGAAAATTATGCTGGCTAAAAAACGTCCTCAGTATTTTGACAAAGATATAGCGAATGTGCCAGTTTCTTTATGGACTACAGGCCCCTATGACATAGGCCTGTTGAAGGGGGTCGTAGAAGTGAAGATTAAATTGAAACCAGAAGCAATTTTACCTCGAGCAAGACAGTATCCCATGTCTCGAGAGCCAGATGATGGTATTTTTAAGATGATTTCTGCCATGATGGATCAGTGTATCTTAGTGATTTTTTGATAGGGTACACCGCAGTATTACTTGGTGACTACTGCGGTACCCCATCAAAAAATCTAAAGGGGGGGTCTTGGAGACTAATTCAAGATTTACGCCCGATAAACCAGATTGTAGAGGCTGAGTTCCCTCTAGTTCCTAATCCGGCTACAATCTTGTGTAATATGCCTGTTGAAGCGCAATATTTCACTGTGATTGATTTAAAAAATGCATTTTTTCTCAATCTCATTGCACAAAGACACGCAGGATCTGACGTAATTCACGTTCAGACAGACTAAGTTAAAAAGCACGAGATTACCTCAGGGGTATTGTGAGTCTCCATCGATTTTCAATAGAGTCCTGCAGATGCACTTAAGCAATATCGATTTAGAAAGTGTTGTGTTGCACTATGTAGATGACATGTTAGTGTGCAGCACTTCAGAGGAAGAGTGCAGACGCGATTCTGTTCAGTTGATGATTACACTTGTTGACAAAGGATATAAGGTTGACAAAGGGAAGTTAGAGTATTGTCAACAGGAAGTGTTATACATAGGCCAATTGATTTCACATGAAGGAAAGAAGGTTACTCCAGAGAGAGCTGAGGCTATTTTGAAAATCACAAAGCCTTATACGATAAAGCACATGCAGAAATTTCTGGGATTGTGTAACTATGTGAGGGCATGGGTTTTTGACTACAGCTAATATATAAGTCTTTTATTGCAGGCTTTAAATAAAGCACAGGTAACGCAGGAAAAAAAATCTTGTGGACTCAGGAAATGGAAGAAGGGTTTGAATAGTTGAAAAAAGCAGTTTGCACAGCTCCAGTTTTAGGGATTCCGAATTATGCTGCAGAATTATTTTTGTTTTTGCACACGGACGGCACTGTTATGAGAGCAGTCCTTACGCAAAGGGCCACATTGGGGTACAAGCCCCTTGTATATTACAGTGGGATTTTAGACCCATTGATGAGAGGTCCTTTTCCGTGCTGACAATCGCTGGCAGGCGCTGCGTTCGCCATAGAGAAAGCTGCAAGCATAGTGATGGGATGCTCTATGACCAGTGGTCAAAGTGGGTGGGAGTGATTGGGAGAGGTGCTCCTCTACTTTTAATTAAGTTTTACCGTTCCTATACCTTTATTTTAAAAAGCAACCGCTCCGGAATGGTTTCATTTTAAAATAAAAGTGTAGGAAGAAGTTGCACTGCACTGGACGTTCCCTTAAACAGCAGGCGCATGTGTTTTGGGGTTTGTATTGTGTGTGGGAGGGGGCATGGCGATGGGGTTTGTGGGGAGTGGTGCAGGCCAGTAGGAAACAGAGTTCCACTGCTTCTTTTCGTACACTTCGACCACTGTCTATGAGGTTATTTATTGAACATGCATTATTTGCCATTTTAGAGAAACCAAAAGGTACATTGACCTCACAAAGGGCTTCTGCCTATGAAGTGGTCATATCAAATTCAGCGATCAAAATAGTTTGATGCAGAATAGTGAATCCTGCCATGTTTGTAGCTGAACCAATGACAGAGGATGAGCATGTGCATGACTGTTTGAACTGTTCGAACTATGAAGAGTTCTATGATGAAATCCCTAGGATAAAAGAACATGCTTTAGCCGGAGGAGAAATAGTTTTTATTGACGGTTCCTCAAGAATCGATTAGAATGATGGGCAGAGATATACAGGTGCCGCTGTAGTAAACCATGCAGCCAATGGGGAGTTTCAGACATTGGTAAGTGCTCGACTACCGTCTCACTATTCAACACAGGATGCAAAAGTTAGTGGCGCTGGAAGTAACATTGTACAGTGACTCCCCCTATGTGACATCAACAGTGCTCCCTGTTTTAGATAATTGATATTAACACAGTCTTCCTTTTGCCAACTACCTGAGTCATTTTGATTATTGATATATGAATAGAAATCTGCATCCCCGTCCATCTCCAGGGTAATTGCTACTCAGCTTAAAGGACTGGGTCATCCAGTTCAAGACTTTAGGCTGCGGATTAGGGATGACTCTGCAGTATTTATCACAGGTCTGGGACCCGAAGACGAAAAACTATTGTGACAGGCTGGAGAGCCCACAAGTGGGGACACAGTAAACCTGTCAGAGCAGGACAGTGTCATGATGCCTGCCCCCGGGCATCCGGATCAAGCCCATCAGCCCCGGGAGCAGGCACCCAGGCATATTAAATACCTGGGTATTTAATAAAACCCCAGCAGCCCCGGCAGGGGGCTGTCTGGGTTCAGTCCTGGCGCCTTAGGCGCCAGGCTCATAATAGAAATCAGTCCTGGCGCCATAGGCACCAGGCTCATAGACTTTACTTACCTCATGCAGGCCATGCTGCAAATTAATCCAAGCCAACGTGAGGCCTGGATGGGACTATTTTTCTACAGGGACTATTTTTTACTCGGGTGTGGTTCTAGGGACTTCTTACCTGGAACTTCTTTGGAGGCTATTTAAACCACGCCGAACAGCAGCACATGCTTCGTGTTATTCTGCATCCAGCAGCGTAACGCTCACCGTGCCTGCAGTCAGCATCCAGTCTTCAGCCACGCCCGTCTCGAATCCAGAGCTCCTAGCAATAGAAGAAAGAAGAAGGAAAGGTTAGAAAACAGATATTATTTCAATCCTTACCTGAATTCCGGATCCATCACGTCTTCGAACTTGAAAAGGACATTATTCTACACGTGTCGCATTGCCAGCTGCAGCTCCGTGCCATACTCACCAGTCCTCACAGCATTTTTCGATCCGGCGCAGCCTCCATCATTTTCTCCGCCAAATTCCACCATCTAGGGGACAAAAGAAACATAAGGTGAGCCGAGAGAGCCAACAAATACAACCTCTCCTCCATAGACTTACCTGATTAACAACCGGAGGCATTATTCTGTAACAAACCGCAACTTCTTACGCCGCACCTGCAAGGAGAGAGAAACCAGCAATTTAAACACACGCATCTTTTGCCGGACAGTGTTGGGTAATACAGACTCTTACCTCAACACCATCAGCTGTCACAAGACAATCTTCCCTTGGACCCAGCTGCAACACAAGAAAGGAATGTACAAGAGTGAACATCGGACATATTGAACTCTTTGAACTTTATACTTACAGGTTCTCGCCTGGAACCTCGGAGTCAATATTCATCCGGAACTCTTCCAACGCCCTCAAACCAGTGAAGTAACTGGTATCTACGTGCCCCTGCATTCCACGCAGGATGGAGAGCTCATCATTTACAAACATAAGGAGAATATTTCTACGGGTCAAGCAGACGAGAATAGGCGGTCCAGTCCAGTCTGCACTATGCTTCACGTTGGAGGAGGTCGCAGCTGTCCGGGTCCGATCGACGCCCCTGTGGGAGCCAGGTGAGCGTAACAGACAGCAGCAATACTGGAAGAAACTAAGTTTGATAAATACAGGGTCCGAGACCGATCGGTAACCGGGGAAGAGTTTCTCAGACATGCATGTTCTTTGGGGCACTACCTGGTAGGTGAGTGTACCAAGTCTGCCCAACTGAGCCACTGAAGAGGCTCAAGTTCTTCTTCTTCGAGGCAGTACGTGACAGGGCAGTCTACCATGTCTGCCTAAATGAGCCACCAGAGAGGCTCAAGAGAGTGCCTTAGAAAGGCCAGGGCAAGGGAGTCATTCCCCCTGGTGTTTGTGAACATTGTGAGACATTGCGAGAAAGGCCAAGGTAAGGGAGTCATTCTCTTGGCATCATGAGAAACCTAAGAAAAGCCAGGGAAAGGGAGTCATTCCCACTGGTGTTTGTGAACACTGTGAAAGAAGGTAAGGGAAGGGAGTCAGTCTCTTGGCATTCTGAGAAGCCTAAGAGGGGAAGTGAGTCATTCTGCCACGTATCTGCAAACTGTTACACATTATCAGCGTTGGTCATGGTGGCAAAGCAGGAGATTAGGAAGAACGGCACATAACGTTATAATGCAGGCTCCCAAAGCGACGGTTCTTTGTAAGGATGACAGTGGTCTAGTTGTTCCACGCACATCTGACGTTCCTGCGTCTGTTCACATGACTCCTGATAAGGAAGGAAGTGTTGCTAGCATACGCGTCGCTACTGTTCATACCGACGCTCTGTAAGTTTGCAGCTAGGATTTCCTCCTTCTGATATTGCAAACTTGTATTCTCCTTTGATATCTAACTTCCACCTTTCTTTCTGCCTCCCATACCCGCAGGCGCACTCTCAGGCCGTATCCCGCCTCCACCATTAGTTTTGAGATAGGAGTTCCGCCCTTGTCAGTAAGTTCACCTAAACTTAGCGTCCTCTCCAGCACACTCTATCCTGCCATATTTAACATTAATTCCTCTGCTTTTCTGTTCGCTCAGCACCAAAGTTCTAATCCTAGTAATCTGACTCTCGGTCATCTGGACACACCCGAGAACGTCCTCATCCCGTTGAGGATCACATTCTGAACATCACGTACGTGTCACTTCCAAACCTTAGTACTCTCCTTTTCGCTCAGTCCTTCCTACCTGGCACTCACCTGTTCTATCTTGTTTTCCCAGAAAGGTATCCAATCCTCTTCACGCTCCAGCTCACCTAGAGGGACCCGTCCAAGCTGCTACCATCCGTTCCGAAGAGCCACCGCGACTCAGGGTTTTATTCCCCAGGAGGGTTTCCCTGGGGATTCTGCCTCCCTCCTCGCTGATATTCAATCCTGGGAGAGAGAGAGAGCAGGACTCCCACTGGGGATTTCTCAATCTCTGTCAGTTGCCTCCGTTGCAAATCGCAGTCTGCCCAGGTTAGTGATATTTAAGCCTTTGATTCTACACCAGTTGACAGATAGCGACGCCATTGGGTATCGGTTTACCAGGGCAGACGGCGATTAGCTATGGAACAACAGATGCAACAACTCATGGCTGTAATGCAGTCCATGTCGTTAGAGATGCAGACTCTAAGACAAGACAATGCACAATTAAAACAGCAGATTGGGCGTGCCTTTTCTGAAACTCCACCGTCAACATTTCACACTGAAAGGTTTGATGGGAACCCGCTTAAGCTCAAAGAGTTTCTGGAAAGCTGTACTATTCAGTTCACCTTTAAGCCCAGATTCTTTCCCACAGAGAAAGATAAGGTGGGGTTTGTGATCTCCCATTTATCGGGTCCAGCATTAGCATGGGCTACCCCTTTGGTTACGTCAGGAAATGTTATCCTTGATTCCTATCCTGCCTTCATTAACAGTTTGAAGACCATGTTTGGCCGAAAAGAAATTTCGGCATCCATACAAGAAAGACTACTAGATTTGAGACAGGGATCTAAGGACCTCATCTCTTATATCACACTCTTTAAACAATTGTCCTCTGAGACCGGATGGCCAGATGATGGTCTTATCACTTTATTTCAGAGAGGACTGTCTCAAGAGCTCAAGGATGAGGTCTCAAATATTCCTAGACCAACAAATTTGGCAGAGATGATCTCGATTACCATGCAGATAGATTACCGGGTGCAAGAACGCCATCATGAGAGGAAGAAGAGTAAGGGTCCTCGAGCTCATTTGGAGTTTCTCACCGGGAATACTAAACCAATTTCTACAGAAGAGACCATGCAAATTGGGACTATGAAAGGTCCTTTATCCAGCACAGAAAGGGAGAGGAGAAAGAATTTAGGACTGTGTATGTATTGTGGATCATCTGTACACATTCACAGAGACTGCCCCATAGTACCACCTCGTAGAAAGCAATCCCAGGTTTCGGGAAACGCCAAAACCCTACCATAGGGGGAACCACAGTAGGAGTCTTTAGACAGGGTTCCCCTACTAGCAACAAATCTTCCCCAGACATTGGGTTTGTTGACCAACCCATGGTCGCGATTCTTTTTGACAATAACCCTCCCAAATGCTATCCTGAAGAATGTCCCTGCACTCATCGATTGTGGTGCGGTGGGGAACTTTTTGGATGACGAATGGGCATCCACTAAAGGGATCCCTAGAGTAGCCAAACCATTAGTTACTCCTATTCAAGGGGTTGACGGGACTCCTTTGAGTTCAGGTCCCATTCGAGAACACACAGTACCTTTAAATGTTCTGGTTAGGACTCACCAGGAAACCATAGAATTTGACCTCATCAGAACGGCCCATTTTCCAGTGATCTTGGGACTCCTGTGGTTGAGATTACATAATCCTTTCATCAATTGGTCAGCCAGTACTCTCTTTTTGGGATCCGAATACTGCACCTCTCATTGTTTGTCCGGCTCTTCGGTGGGAGTACATATCCCGTCGGAGATGGAAAGTTCCGTCCATTAGCCACATCAGTAGGATTCCTGAATGCCATCAGCACTATCTTTCAGTTTTCTCTACTCCCAAATTTCCGACCCTACCACGTCATCGCAGATATGACTGTCACATCGATCTAATGCCCGATCAGCCAATTCCCTTTGGTCGCATGTATGTGCTTTCCCAGAAAGAAAAGACAGCTCTGAAAGATTACCTACAGCAAAACATCCAAAATGGACTAATTTCTGAATCCAATTCTCCTGCTGGAGCTTCATTGTTCTTTATCCCGAAAAAAGATTCAGAAGAATTACGACCGTGCATAGATTACTGCGGTCTAAACAGGATCACTATTCCAGACAAGTACCCCATGCCATTGATTCCTGATATCCTGGAGGCTGTTCGAGGGGCCTCATTCTATACTAAGCTGGACCTCAGAGGAGCCTACCATCTCATTAGAATTACCCCCGGAGATGAGTGGAAAACGGCTTTTCGAACCCCTTTTGGACATTACCAGTATCATGTTATGCCCTTTGGCCTGGTCAACGCACCGGCAATCTTTCAAAGATTCATGGACCATCTATTCGCAGATATCCTTCTTCACTTTGTCATCATATATCTCGATGATATCCTGATTTTTTCTAAGGACAAAGAAGAACACATCCATCATGTCAATCTCGTGTTAGCTCGCCTTCAGGAGAACCAGCTATACTGCAAGCCTGAAAAATTCAAATTTCACCAAAGTCAAGTAACATATTTAGGGTTTGTCTTGTCTCCACAAGTGATTTCTATGGATCCTAGAAAAGTATCATCAGTTTTGGATTGTCCTCCACCAACGTCCATCAAAGAAATCCAGAGATTTCTGGGTTTCACAAACTTCTATCGCAAATTCATCCCCTGTTTCTCTGAAACTGTTCGGCCTATAAGTAGGCTCCTAAAGAAGGGGGTTACCTTCGATTGGGATGAAGAGGCACAGAAAGCCTTTGAAAAGCTAAAAAGCCTTTTTACTTCCGCTGAGATATTGGCTACCCCGGATCAAGATCGACCTTTTATTGTGGAGACGTATGCTTCACATCATGTATTGGGGGCGGTATTACTGCAAAAGAATGAACAAGGAGATGAGAAACCAGTAGCATATCTATCCAAGACGTTTAATCATTCAGAAGAGAATTATTCTGTCATTGAAAAAGAGTTATTGGCTATTAAAAGAGCCTTTGAAGAGTGGAGGCATTTGCTATTGGGAACAAGATACCCGGTCGAAGTACACACAGATCATCAGAATCTCAAAGTTCTGCAACAAGCACATACTACCAACAGCAGACAAGCGAGATGGGCCCATTTTCTTTTTGCCATTTAGAATTGAGTTTACATACCTTCCGGGAAATAGAAACCTCCTTGCAGATGCTCTTTCACGCAAAGATTTGTCTCCTTATCAATTCACTCCCGAATCTTTATTCGCTAAAGCTAGATTTGTAGCAATGACAGCCAACTTTCTTCAAGAGCTGAAACTGGCAATGTCACAGAACCGACAGACATGTCAAGAATTAGCGGGCCACCATCCGCTTAAATTGACTCAAGGCTGTTACTTCCATAAAGCTCAAGTCCTGGTTCCCCCAGCCTCTTTACAAAATGAGGTACTAAAAATGTGCCATGACTCCAGAGCTGCCGGACATCGAGGGTATCGAAACACTTTGGAACTAATCTCTCGACATTTCTGGTGGCCTACAGTAAGAACTGATGTCCATGATTATGTTTCCGCCTGCGTGGTGTGTCAACAGTCCAAGACTCCTCGAGTTTCATCTTATGGCTTACTATCCTGCATGCCTATCCCGGATCAACCATGGAAATTTTTTTCTACTGATTTTATTGTTGATCTCCCTCTTTCGTCTCAACACACCACTATTATGATAACCATCGACAACCTTACTAAATTGGCTAACTTTACACCTCTTACCAAGATTCCTGGTGCAGAACAGATGGCAAAAGTGTTCTTAGCAGAAATCTTCTCCAGACATGGACTTCCAGATACTATTGTTTCAGATTGTGGGTCCCAATACACTTCTAAATTCTGGAGATATCTGTGTCGGGAATTGGGAATAAAGAGGTCTCTCAGTTCCGGATAGCACCCACAGACCAATGGTCAGACTGAGCGTTTAAACCAAACGTTGGAAGGGTACCTTCGGTGCTTTGTTTCCGCAGCCCAGGATAACTGGTTGGAGTTACTTCCACTGGCAGAATTTTCATACAACAATGCTTACCATTCTGCATTGAACTCAACCCCGTTCTACTGCTCCTATGGTTATCACCCATCCTTTTTACCCTCCATCTCGCCTCCCTCTTCACAATGCCCTGGAGTCGACCGCATGATTTGCGACATTCAGAAAGGTCATTGTCTGGCTCGCCAATCTTTGAAAGGAGCCCAGGATCGGGCTAAGCGATATGCAGATCATCATCGCAGAAAGGTACCTCCACTTCAGAAGGGATATTTGGTTTGGTTAGCTTCCCGTTTTCTCCCCAAACATTTGGTTGCTTCCAAATTGTCTCCTCGGATTTTTGGTCCTTTTAAGATCCTCTCCCTAGTAGGAGCATCAGCGGTTCGATTAGAGCTACCCCATTCCTGGTCTCGAATTCACCCGGTCTTTCATGTCTTCCAGATCACCATGCAGATAGATTACCGGGTGCAAGAACGCCATCATGAGAGGAAGAAGAGTAAGGGTCCTCGAGCTCATTTGGAGTTTCTCACCGGGAATACTAAACCAATTTCTACAGAAGAGACCATGCAAATTGGGACTATGAAAGGTCCTTTATCCAGCACAGAAAGGGAGAGGAGAAAGAATTTAGGACTGTGTATGTATTGTGGATCATCTGTACACATTCACAGAGACTGCCCCATAGTACCACCTCGTAGAAAGCAATCCCAGGTTTCGGGAAACGCCAAAACCCTACCATAGGGGGAACCACAGTAGGAGTCTTTAGACAGGGTTCCCCTACTAGCAACAAATCTTCCCCAGACATTGGGTTTGTTGACCAACCCATGGTCGCGATTCTTTTTGACAATAACCCTCCCAAATGCTATCCTGAAGAATGTCCCTGCACTCATCGATTGTGGTGCGGTGGGGAACTTTTTGGATGACGAATGGGCATCCACTAAAGGGATCCCTAGAGTAGCCAAACCATTAGTTACTCCTATTCAAGGGGTTGACGGGACTCCTTTGAGTTCAGGTCCCATTCGAGAACACACAGTACCTTTAAATGTTCTGGTTAGGACTCACCAGGAAACCATAGAATTTGACCTCATCAGAACGGCCCATTTTCCAGTGATCTTGGGACTCCTGTGGTTGAGATTACATAATCCTTTCATCAATTGGTCAGCCAGTACTCTCTTTTTGGGATCCGAATACTGCACCTCTCATTGTTTGTCCGGCTCTTCGGTGGGAGTACATATCCCGTCGGAGATGGAAAGTTCCGTCCATTAGCCACATCAGTAGGATTCCTGAATGCCATCAGCACTATCTTTCAGTTTTCTCTACTCCCAAATTTCCGACCCTACCACGTCATCGCAGATATGACTGTCACATCGATCTAATGCCCGATCAGCCAATTCCCTTTGGTCGCATGTATGTGCTTTCCCAGAAAGAAAAGACAGCTCTGAAAGATTACCTACAGCAAAACATCCAAAATGGACTAATTTCTGAATCCAATTCTCCTGCTGGAGCTTCATTGTTCTTTATCCCGAAAAAAGATTCAGAAGAATTACGACCGTGCATAGATTACTGCGGTCTAAACAGGATCACTATTCCAGACAAGTACCCCATGCCATTGATTCCTGATATCCTGGAGGCTGTTCGAGGGGCCTCATTCTATACTAAGCTGGACCTCAGAGGAGCCTACCATCTCATTAGAATTACCCCCGGAGATGAGTGGAAAACGGCTTTTCGAACCCCTTTTGGACATTACCAGTATCATGTTATGCCCTTTGGCCTGGTCAACGCACCGGCAATCTTTCAAAGATTCATGGACCATCTATTCGCAGATATCCTTCTTCACTTTGTCATCATATATCTCGATGATATCCTGATTTTTTCTAAGGACAAAGAAGAACACATCCATCATGTCAATCTCGTGTTAGCTCGCCTTCAGGAGAACCAGCTATACTGCAAGCCTGAAAAATTCAAATTTCACCAAAGTCAAGTAACATATTTAGGGTTTGTCTTGTCTCCACAAGTGATTTCTATGGATCCTAGAAAAGTATCATCAGTTTTGGATTGTCCTCCACCAACGTCCATCAAAGAAATCCAGAGATTTCTGGGTTTCACAAACTTCTATCGCAAATTCATCCCCTGTTTCTCTGAAACTGTTCGACCTATAAGTAGGCTCCTAAAGAAGGGGGTTACCTTCGATTGGGATGAAGAGGCACAGAAAGCCTTTGAAAAGCTAAAAAGCCTTTTTACTTCCGCTGAGATATTGGCTACCCCGGATCAAGATCGACCTTTTATTGTGGAGACGTATGCTTCACATCATGTATTGGGGGCGGTATTACTGCAAAAGAATGAACAAGGAGATGAGAAACCAGTAGCATATCTATCCAAGACGTTTAATCATTCAGAAGAGAATTATTCTGTCATTGAAAAAGAGTTATTGGCTATTAAAAGAGCCTTTGAAGAGTGGAGGCATTTGCTATTGGGAACAAGATACCCGGTCGAAGTACACACAGATCATCAGAATCTCAAAGTTCTGCAACAAGCACATACTACCAACAGCAGACAAGCGAGATGGGCCCATTTTCTTTTTGCCATTTAGAATTGAGTTTACATACCTTCCGGGAAATAGAAACCTCCTTGCAGATGCTCTTTCACGCAAAGATTTGTCTCCTTATCAATTCACTCCCGAATCTTTATTCGCTAAAGCTAGATTTGTAGCAATGACAGCCAACTTTCTTCAAGAGCTGAAACTGGCAATGTCACAGAACCGACAGACATGTCAAGAATTAGCGGGCCACCATCCGCTTAAATTGACTCAAGGCTGTTACTTCCATAAAGCTCAAGTCCTGGTTCCCCCAGCCTCTTTACAAAATGAGGTACTAAAAATGTGCCATGACTCCAGAGCTGCCGGACATCGAGGGTATCGAAACACTTTGGAACTAATCTCTCGACATTTCTGGTGGCCTACAGTAAGAACTGATGTCCATGATTATGTTTCCGCCTGCGTGGTGTGTCAACAGTCCAAGACTCCTCGAGTTTCATCTTATGGCTTACTATCCTGCATGCCTATCCCGGATCAACCATGGAAATTTTTTTCTACTGATTTTATTGTTGATCTCCCTCTTTCGTCTCAACACACCACTATTATGATAACCATCGACAACCTTACTAAATTGGCTAACTTTACACCTCTTACCAAGATTCCTGGTGCAGAACAGATGGCAAAAGTGTTCTTAGCAGAAATCTTCTCCAGACATGGACTTCCAGATACTATTGTTTCAGATTGTGGGTCCCAATACACTTCTAAATTCTGGAGATATCTGTGTCGGGAATTGGGAATAAAGAGGTCTCTCAGTTCCGGATAGCACCCACAGACCAATGGTCAGACTGAGCGTTTAAACCAAACGTTGGAAGGGTACCTTCGGTGCTTTGTTTCCGCAGCCCAGGATAACTGGTTGGAGTTACTTCCACTGGCAGAATTTTCATACAACAATGCTTACCATTCTGCATTGAACTCAACCCCGTTCTACTGCTCCTATGGTTATCACCCATCCTTTTTACCCTCCATCTCGCCTCCCTCTTCACAATGCCCTGGAGTCGACCGCATGATTTGCGACATTCAGAAAGGTCATTGTCTGGCTCGCCAATCTTTGAAAGGAGCCCAGGATCGGGCTAAGCGATATGCAGATCATCATCGCAGAAAGGTACCTCCACTTCAGAAGGGATATTTGGTTTGGTTAGCTTCCCGTTTTCTCCCCAAACATTTGGTTGCTTCCAAATTGTCTCCTCGGATTTTTGGTCCTTTTAAGATCCTCTCCCTAGTAGGAGCATCAGCGGTTCGATTAGAGCTACCCCATTCCTGGTCTCGAATTCACCCGGTCTTTCATGTCTTCCAGATCAAGTTATCCGTTACGGACCGCTTTGCTAGAACTCATAAGTCTCACCCCCCGCCAGTGAATACTGAGACAGGTCCGGAATACGAGGTGGCCAACATCTGTGATTCAAGATACAGACGAGGTCACCTTCAGTTTCTGATTGATTGGAAAGGATGCTCACCTTCAGAAAGAACGTGGGAAGCTGCTTCGGGGGTCCATGCCCCCAAATTGGTGAGAAGGTTCTATCGCTTCCACCCCGGAAAGCCGGGCTCACCTCCCCTGAGAAAGGGGCATACTGTTACACATTATCATCGTTGGTCATGGTGGCAAAGCAGGAGATTAGGAAGAACGGCATATAACGTTATAATGCAGGCTCCCAAAGCGACAGCTCTTTGTAAGGATGACAGTGGTCTAGTTGTTCCACGCACATCTGACGTTCCTGCGTCTGTTCACGTGACTCCTGATAAGAAAGGAAGTGTTGCTAGCATACAGGTCGCTACTGTTCATACCGACGCTCCGTAAGTTCGCCGCTAGGATTTCCTCCTTCTGATATTGCAAACTTGCATTCTCCTTTGATATCTAACTTCCACCTTTCTTTCTGCCTTCCATACCCGCAGGCGCACTCTCAGGCCGTATCCTGCCTCCACCATTAGTTTTGAGATAGAAGTTTCGCCCTTGTCAGTAAGTTCACCTAAACTTAGTGTCCTCTCCAGCACACTCTATCCTGCCATATTTAACATTCATTCCTCTCTCTTTTCTGTTCGCTCAGCACCACAGTAATCCTAGTAATCAGACTCTCGGTCATCTGGACACACCTGAGAACGTCCTCATCCCGTTGAGAATCACATTCTGAACATCACGTACGTGTCACTTCCAAACCTTAGTACTCTCCTTTTCTCTCAGTACTTCCTACCTGGCACTCACCTGTTCTGTCTTGTTTTCACGGAAAGGTATCCAATCCTCTCCGCGCTCCAGCTCGCCTAGAGGGACCCGTCCAAGCTGCTACCATCCGTTCTGAAGAGCCACCGTGACTCAGGGTTTTATTCCCCAGGAGGGTTTCCCTGGAGATTCTGCCTCCCGCCTCGCTGATATTCAATCCGGGGAGAGAGAGAGAGCAGGACTCCCACGGGGGATTTCTCAATCTCTGCCAGTTGCCTCCGTTGCGAATCACAGTCTGCCCAGGTTAGTGATATTTAAGACTTTGATTCTACACCAGTTGACACAAACGGTGTGAGAAAAGCCAGGAGAAGGGAGTCATTCGCTTGGCATGGTGGACATTGGAAGCCAGAGAAAGGTCAAGCGAAGGGAGTTGTCCTCTTGGAATCAAGGACTTCAGGGGTCGAAATTAGGATTTGTTGTCTAGGAGCAAAAAGCAGCTCCTGGGTATTAGGTATCACCCGTTAGGCAGGAGCTTTCTCTGGGGAACCAGGAGTCGACCTATAGCGCGCAGCACATGTAACATGAGCGCAAGCTGCAAACTTTAACTTGTTGTCCATTTGCATATTATACAATATGCTTTCAATGCCCTTAGGGCATGTCCTTTATTCTCCTGTAAGCACATTCCCAAAACTACACAGATAATATATGATACAGACTCTTGGATGAAAGGGGCACTCTGGGTCTGAAGACGGGTTAATAGGCATTAGTCTTTGCAGCAATTTTCACGTTTATGAACATGTCTTTTAAAACTATTAAAATGTGGGGTCTTAAATGCCACTAAGGCCCTTAAAACCAGGCCAAGTGGACAGAACCACTACAGGTACCTTTCAGACAGCGACGAGCTGGGGTTCCAGGTATTTTCCAGTGGTTCGAGATTATGTTGAGACTGATCAAGTCGGGCTTCCCAGTGAGTCGAAGTTGTCAAGATGGTTTGAGTCGGTGCTCCCATGGGTCGAGTCAGCATTGGAATGCTTTAAAAGGGGTAATATTCTAAAGTCCACTCCATAGGTTTTGTAATGGCTCTAAAATGATTCGACAGAGAGCAGAGAGATGTTCCTTTGTTACTGGTTTGCAGTGGGACCCTCACCAGGGTCACAGAGAATAAAGTAAATCCTTCTTCTGTCCTTCTCAGGCAGGAAGGTTGCCAGAGAGGACTTGCATTGTCTGCCAATTCCAATCGGCAGAGATCTACGTACCAGGGTGGAAGCATCAGGCAAGCCTTGTCCAAACTGCAGGTTACTTCCAATGGTTCTCTGAAGTAGACAAGGGAGGGGTCCTGCTCTCGTTGGAAGTTTTTATCTCCACCATTATGGCAGAGGACTTTGGGTAGACTGCACCCCAATAAAGTTCCATGTGAAACCTTATTTTTCTTGTGATCCAAAAACAATTCAATTAAGGTGGGGTTGCCACACCCTTGTATAGTTATTTTGCTACCTCAGATTGGTCAATTTCAAGCTTCCTGTAAAGGTCCAATCCTGGCTGCTATGACAAGAGTCTTTGGCTGAAGATGCCAGTCTCACAGTGATTTGTATGCATGAAGTTGGAAGTGTAGGTGGCTAAGGAAATTCCAAAATGATGGTACCCATCTCGGGGGGGACATCTCCATCTCCTCCTCTAACTAAACCTCTCTTTTCTGCCTGCCCTACATAAAGGAGGACAGCCATTATTTCCTTGGTGTGAGGTTCCCATTGTACTGACAGGACTTTCTTTTAAGCAGCAGTCCCCAGCTGGCCCATGGGGGGCAGAGTCTGTTCCTTTGAGAAGGTGTCAAGCCTTCCCATCAAAGAACAAAGGGAGCCTCTTGGGCTGGACCCAACCTCCTGTTGTGAGGGGAACCATAGACCATGATAAACAAAACTGGGCATCACTGGGTAGCTAGCTGAATAAAAACATATGGAATGGGGTTTGGCCATTTCTAGCTTCCTAAAGCCCACTATATCAAGCCAGATGCAGCTTTATATTTATTTATCTACTAGCAAAAGTACCCGTTCTCTGAACGGGTTCTGTAGACAGACATGATAACACTCATCAATTGTCGAAAATGAATGAACTTGTAGGTCGCTGTACCACCTCACCCTGGTGTGGTGCAGTTTGTTGCAGTGCAAATATCTTGGAAAGCGTGCATCTAGGGCCTTGAAATGTGGTTTTCGAGGCCCTATAGGGACCTCGAGTGTTGTTCCTTGTATCGGGACTGGTTGAGAAACCACATTTATTGTTTCCCTTCCCGGTGAACATGGTTAATGGCTTCGTTGGCAGGCACCATCTCGTAAAAATCCTCTGGAAAAGTATTTTTACCTGATGCAACAACATTTTTTGTTTCCCTTCCCGGTGAACATGCTTTACAGCTTCATCGGCAGGCTACAAACACATTTTGACTTTTGGTGAAATCGGGACAAAGGGTTGTGGTGTCCAAATGTCATGTAGCCAGTAATGTCCGGAGGGTCCTAACAGGTAACCATGTAAAATGTAGTGCAGATTGGTAAAACAGTGTGGAATTGTATAAGGAACAACGCTTTGCACCACAAACCCACACGCACATTTTGACTTTTATATTTATATACTGTGAACAAGCCACAGGAGTGTGGCGAAACGCGTCAGCCAGCCACTCTGATATTGGGAAGCCTTTTGAAAACTGCTACGAGTTAATAAAATTCCCTTTTCTAATTCTCTACAACTTTGTTGGCCAGTTTTTGGAGTTCCTGAAGCCTTTGACTTGCGGCAATTGGAGTCGTTGTTTGGTGAAATCCTAGTTTGATGGGAGTGCAGCTCCACATAATGAGGGCTTAACCGCCTTACTTTGAGAACATATATATATATATATATATGAAAGGAAAGGAAAACAAACTGCACTCCAGATGAACATATAAATCTCCACAAAGAATGGTCAGTATTATGAAGAAAAAAAACCCTGACTCAGCTCGTGTCAAATAACGTGCTGTTTATTGTTTTAAAAGAAGACTGAAAAAATGTCACGCAGTAGGTCTGTGACTAAAGGTCAACAGAGGCAGGACGCCGTCCTGCCACAAAAGACGTGTTTCGCGCACCACTCTGTGCTTGTTCACTCGTGAGGATGTAGTGCAGACTGCAGTAATAAAAGGACAAACAATAGTCCTACTGCTATATATATATATATATATATATATATATATATATATATATATATATATATATATATATATATATATTCAGCAAAAAAAACTGTTAAAGGGACGTGATGGTTAAGTTGTGCTACTAAAAACCTGTGAAATTCACTAAAAAAACTTTAGAAACGGAATGTTATGGTTCGAAGTAAAACCGAAAACCCCCTGAAATTCGCCAGTTATGGTAGGCTAAGCAACCATAACTTGTCCCACCACCGTGCACTGCTAACACTAACACCCAGTACATCAAAGATGACATCACAAATGTCATTGATGACATGACTGATTACTTTGTACAGAACTCTGACCCCACCAACGATAAAGGCAATATCCTGGATTTGATTGTTACGTGGAATTTGAAAATCCAAATCACTAATACTACCCCCCCTGTATCTAGTCAGATCACTCCGATTGAATTCGTTACTTCCCTTCAAACATCTCTCCCCACATTACCAAACCAACCTAAAATGATCCAGAGTCAGAATTTGAAGAAAATCAGATCTGACTACCTCAAAGACTGTATCACGGATATAATGCGCTCAACCTCAGAAACGGATTTCCCTGACACCCTAATTAAAAGGTATAATGATAAATTCTCCCTATGTTTAGACAAAGTTGCTCCTCTCAAATCTAGGGTGGTCCGTGACAACCCTAAGCAACAGAACTGGTTTTCAGCTGACCCTTTCTCTCTGTTGTCCTATGTGTAAATGTGCACCCTGATGCCCGTGGGTTTTCGGCGCAGTACAAATAAAAAAAATACAAAAACAGAATCCCCAAAGAGGCGACCCATTTCACTGTGATGGATCTCAAGAACGCTTTCTTTTCCATACCCTTGCATCCTGACTCGCATTACCTCACCACGTTTACACATAAGGGAATGCGCTTCGAGCACACAAGACTTCTCCAGGGGTACTGTGAGTCCCCCAATATCTTCAACAGAATACTACATGCTGACTTGGGGAACATCTAGGTACCAGTATGTTGATGACCTACCTGCTGGTGTGCAGTGACAGTGAGCAACAGTGCAGAAATGACTCTGTCACCCTTTTGCAGCTGCTAGCATACAAGGGTTGCAAAGAAGACGAGGCGAGTTTGCAATACTGTCTCGAAAAAAATGTGCTATTTGGGCCAGCTGATATCTGTCCACGGGAAGAAAATGATATCTGATCGCACCACATCAGTGCACAGTACTCCCCAGCCCAAAACTGTCAAAGAAATGCAGAAATTCTTAGGATTATTTCATTACTGCAGGCTATAGATCCTAGATCATGCGGCGTACACCAGGCCCCTACTGCAAGGCATCAAAGAGGCTCAGAAGAATGACCACAAGCTTGCATGGACAGAGGTCATGCTCACCAGCTTCAATGCTGTGAAAGAGGTAATTTCCGCTGCCCCAGTGCTAGCCACCCCTGATTACACACAAGAGTTGTATCTGTTTTCCCATTCCAATGTCCAACTGATGACTGCGGTTCTTACGCAGAAGAGCACGATGGACCACAAGCCATTGGCCTAATACATCAAAGTCCTAGATTTGTTGATGCAGGGCCAGTTCCCATGCGAACAGGCACCTGCTGCCTTTGAAATTGAGAAGAGCTCCACAATTGTCATGGGGTGCTCAGTGACATTGTGTGTGGAGCATGCCATATTTGCAATCCTTGAGTGAACCAAATCTATGCTAACAACGCAATGGGCATCCGCGTATGAGGTCATCTTGTCCAGGCCTAGAATTCATATTGTGCGGTGCAAAACAGTAAACGCTGCCACCTTTCTGGCAGAATTATGCACGGACAAAGACCTTGCAAGATATGACATTTGAGGGGGAGGAAGACGACATCCCAAAAGCAAGGGACAGGGTGGGGGGTTCTTTTCATTGATGGTTCAGCAACTATCGACCAGGGGAACTGGTTTGAAGCATACTGGGGCGGCAGTTGTTCGCTTAGTAGATGGGGTCTATGAGTTATTGGTGCAAAAAAGACTACCTATGCACTATTTGGCCCAGGCAACAGAATTTACAGCACTTATTGAGGTGGTTCTAGCGTCTCAAGAGTGCCACGTGACCATCTACTCTGATTGTGCCTACGTCACCACCACAGTGCATGCATGACTTGCACATTGGAAAAGGAGAGGATTTAGGAGGGCTGACTGGTCCCCGGTACAGCATGCATCACTTAGATAAACTGATTGAAGCACTATCCCAGCCCTCCCGGATGGCGGTGGTGAAAAGCACCGCCCATACTAACGACACAGACAAGGTCCCACTCGGTGACGCTGTCACGGAGGCCAAGCAAGCAGCATATCTCCCTGTGCCAAATGTTTTCCGAGTACCCAGTGGTAGCACAGAACAGCAGCCAGCCTCCTATAATTTACCAACTGCACAATTGATTGAGTTGTGGGGCCTGGCTCCACAGGAAGAAAAGGATCTATGGTTGAAGAAGAGATTTAAGCAGTCCCTTACAGATCTATTGTGACGACAGAAAACATCAGCTAAACCAGTTATTCCACCTGAATTGCTGCTTGTCACATTCACCCAGCTGCACCATCCATCTCATGTGTCCAAACAGTATATTGTTGCAGACATACCGGAGGACTGGTTTGTCCCCATTAGCCATTGCACTGCGTTTCAGGGATATAGCACTGGTCTCAACCAAAGAACAATCCAAAGTACCCTGCTGCAGCCTACAGGGCAGTTCTGCGAATTACACATAGACTACGTGGACATGGGTGAAAGGTGTAATGGGTCAGATTATTTGATCGTGGTTGTATGTCCTTTATCCCGTTGGGTGGAGGCAGGTCCTTGTACACATCCAGCTGCTAAGTGTGCAACCAGGTTTTTGGTCAGAGAGGTTTTCCTTGTTGGGGCTTGTGCGATGTATTAAGGTCTGATAACGGCACACAGTTTTCCAATGAGCTCTTTAAAGAGACCATAGTATTACTGGGCATCAAGCATTGGATGTGCACAATGTACCACTCCCAAGCCAACAGGGTTGTGGAGAGGATCAACGGTTTCTTGAGAAGTAAATTGTCCAAGCTCTGCACAGCGTTAAAGAACTGGGTGGACTGCTTGCCTGATGCACTATTTAGCATGCGTAAGCACCCCTGTAAGGATCACCATTTGTCACCATATGAGGTGGTAACGGGGCGGGAATGCATATGCGGCTATCTCCCAATAGGAGAGCATCTGATGCTCACAGGGCTGCATCCATATTAGGAGACAAATTCCGAAGGTATTTGGTTGCCCTAACAAAAGCAATAAAATGTGTATCTCAACAAATAGCGCCACCAAGGACTGAGGACACGACCAGTGCTGCATCTGACACACCAGCAACGTCACCCCCTCTTCAGCTATTATTTATTTATCAATTTGTAAGGCGCAACACGGTACCCGAGGGCTTAAGGGCGCAGACGTATCACATAGAACTTGAAGATAAATATGAACATAAACATAACTACTCAGCAGATTGTGGGTGTAGAGGCCAACCGTTAACCATCAGTGTTAGGAAAATAGAAAGGTCTCTAATTTCTTCTTAAAATCCAGTGTCAAGACAATGGGCCTCATTACGAGTCTGCCGTGCTGGAATGCGGTAATTCCGTGACGACGGTGACTCTGCTTCCGTGACCGCAAGGTTGCGGAAAGAAGGGCCGATTACGGCACGTGGGTCGCGCGCAACACATCGAAACGGAAACGGAGTCACCGCCGTCACGTGAAAACAGCGCTAGACCCGTGTCCGCCCCCACCGACACGGAAACACCGGAAGCGGAAATACCATGACCGCGGGAAAAAGACCGGAAACAGAGAGGCGGCCATTATATAAAGCACAATCCACTGTCATCCTCAGACACCACAGGTCAGATCACCTCCCTGAGACCGACAACTCATCTAACAGCATCATGGCATCCAGGATACCAGCACACAGACAGAGAAAGCAGCGCTTCAGTGAAGCTGAGCTCACAGTACTGGTGGAGCACATTGTTGAGCATGCTGAAATGCTCTTTAGCCCAGATCAGCGGTGCGCTACTCAGCAACGCCGCAAGGAGGTGTTGGTCGGAGGCAGCACGCAAGTGCACAGCGGTTGGTGTGACCACACGCTCTGTGAAGGAGTGCCACAAGAGGTGGGATGACCTCAGGCTCCGGGTGCACAACCTCATCACTGCACACCGCCAACACAGCACTGGCACTGGTGGAGGCCCTGCATCCCCTCTCAAGTTGCAATCGTGGGAGGAGCGCTGCAGCAGTGTCATGCACCTCGAAGGCATGCACGGCATAGGAGAGGCAGAGGCAGGAATAAGCCCACCTGCAGATGCTGGTAAGTGCACAGAGTACAAAGCCATAAGTGTGAATGGGAGTGACCCAATGGACCCACTCACAATGCCCCCCCCAAACAGTGCAGGAGTGACCCAATGGACCCACTCACAATGCCCCCCCTCCCCAAACAGGGCAGGAGTGACCCAATGGACCCACTCACAATGCCCCCCCAAACAGGGCATGATTGACCCAATGGACCCACTCACAATGCCCCCCCCAAACAGGGCAGGAGTGACCCAAAGGACCCACTCACAATGCCCCCCCCCCAAACAAGGCAGGAGTGACCCAATGGACCCACTCACAATGCCCCCCCCCAAACAGGGCAGGACTGACCCAATGGACCCACTCACAATGCCCTCCCCCGAAACAGGGCAGGAGTGACCCAATGGACCCACTGACTGGCCAGATGATGAGTACCACATCCCCAAAGCATGACCCCTCGAAATTCACACAGTGTGTGCCTGACTGGAAGCAGAGACACACACCTGTGTGTATCAATAGTCAAATGTATGTAATTGCAAGTGGACATGGATTGTGATGTTTGATGCATGTGATGGACACCTTTCTCAACATCACACAACTAACCGCATGCCCTGTGTATCCCCACAGTCGTGACAAGTGACAGCAATGACGCACAAGAGGCAATGCAGCGGCCACCTGCAGGCGCACAATGCAGCACTCCTGTCCAGGAGGATGATGCGAGCTGCTCCGGCACACAGGCACCGGCAGCATCAGGCACACCGGCAGCATCAGGCACACCGGCAACATCAGGCACGCCGGCTGCAGCAGGCACGCCGGCAACATCAGGCACACCGGCTGCAGCAGGCACACCGGCTGCAGCAGGCACACCGGCAACATCAGGCAGACCGGCTGCAGCAGGCAGACCGGCTGCAGCAGGCACACCGGCTGCAGCAGGCACACCAGCAGACACCACCATCCCCATGCAGGCACCCACCCTGGCCCTGGATGATGGTTTGCAGCCCATCTCCACGGCTGAGGAGGCTGAATCAAGTGATGGGAGTGCCCCGGCCATGCAGGCCGAAGCAGTACAACAGGGTGAGGGGGACAACATGGATGGGCTGTCACCCATCCATGGCATACAGTTCAGCCCCCAAGAACTGCACAGCCCCATGCGCTCCCCAACTCCATCCATGGCTGAGCTCTGTACATGATTGCAGCACATCGAGCAACAACAGGCCACCCTGACCCAGCTGGTGGAAAGACAGCTGGAGGAGGCCAGGCTGCAGGGTGAGGAGCAACAAGGTACACAAGGGAGGTGGGGGGATTTAACTGAGGACCACAACACCCCCTAACTTTAGGAACACCTAAAAAATCAAAACTACAAAGTGATCCTCAGTAAAGTCTCACGGTATCACGTGTCCAACCTCACTAGCTAGAGGGTAAGAATAGAAGTGCCCAATTGGACATATATCGAAGCATCAATGCTGGGCATTATAAATACTTCACAAGGGAAATAGAGCCACATATACAATATTAATTTTATTAAGCCATCAATGGCAAATATACAGCTTAAAAATGCCAACATAGCATCGTACAACATTTAATACAAAAGTGGCATGATCCTTAAAAACTATTATACATTTTTATATACAGTAAAACAGGAAAACAACCAAATCACACCAGTGACAGTGTAAGTACACCGGGAAACAGAAGTGTGCATGTAAACCTAGAGAACCACATAATCAGGAATTACAATCAACACAAAAATATCTAAATCAATTTATTACTCATAAGCCCAACCACAATAATGGGGTTAGGAAAAATAATAATAAAACTCCAATAACTACTCACTTCCACACTACTTCACTCCCATTTAACCCAGGGTGAGGAGGCCATGCATCAGCGGGAGGAGGCCAGGCTGCAGCGGGAGAGAAATGCTACGTCGGTGCGTCGGCTCACCAGGTCGATTGGACGATGTGCGGCCACAATTCTCACCCTGGCACGCCATGTCAGGGAAGGGAACAGTGTGCAATCCAGCATTGCCGAGTGAATGTTGGTAGCCCAGCAGGCGTTTCAAGGACGGTTGCTCATAGTTACGCTGACAGTCACCTCAGCCAGCACCACCCCATCCAGCTCTGCCACTGGCACCCCACGGACGCGTTCAAGGGGGTTGACTGGACCCGCCAGCAAGGACACGCCTGCGCATAAGCGCCCCTGTAAATAGTGGCATGTGGGGATGCCAGTCAACATGATATTTGGGGACACCATGGGTGTAGGGGGGTGGGAACGTTTGGGTGGTGGGGGTGGTGGTGGTGGTCCATTAGGGGGTTAGTTGTTAGGGGCCTGGTTGGGGGTGGGAACGTTTGGGTAGTTTGGGTGGTGGGTGGGAACGGGTGTACAGCTTCCCTATCCAATGCACTTTCTTTCCTGGTTAATTAATAATACAACACCTTTGAAAACTACCATAATGAGGGGACATCTGTCATTTCATTAGCAGACAAAAATCATTTATTCACCGGCATCGTCATATCCATGCTTTGTTGTCAATGTGCAATCTCTCAAAAGTAGATGCGAATGAGTGTATCCCGTGCTTGCTGGCCATCTTGCGCACCCCTGGGAGGTTGTGGAGCCACCCCATCCCCATCTTCATCTTCTGCTTCTGGGGGCAGCGGAATGTTCCTGCGCAAGCACAGATTGTGCAGCATGGCACACACAAGCACAATTTTACCCATCTTCACTGGGTTGTAGAGCAGTGATTCTCCAGATCTGCTCAAGCAGCGGAATCTGGCCTTCAGTAGGCCAAATGTCCTCTCAATCATGCCACGTGTGCGGACGTGTGCCCTGTTGTACGCCTCCTCATGCCTGTTCCTTGGCCTCTGTACTGGTGTCATTAGCCATGGCGTGAGTGCATATCCAGCATCACCTACATGGGATGGAAATGTGTGGGACATGTCAGTGTTTGTGGTTCATCTCATGATCTGATGCAGTGCAATATTGTGTCATCATTCATGCATCCATATGGGCCTAGCAGTGGTCTGAAGGGCGGGTGATTGCCATCCATGGGTAATTGTTGTAGATGTTGGCATTTGGACATTGCACTATTACTTGCTCTGCATATGAAGTGGACCTTATACACGATAGTGGTTGGTAAGTATTGCACTGTGCAATGACGAGCACACATGAGGGAGTCAATCCATGGCCTGTGATGATTTGGCTGTTGCAGGATGTCTCATGTGCAGCCGTCATGTGCATTGGGGGGGAAGTGGTCCTAAGTGTGGGTGTCTGGATTGAGTGGATCAACTTGTATGGCCTGTTGGTAGCACTGGTTGTATGTCTCCTTAGGCAGGGTGTGTACTGTGGCAACCTGTCATGTGTAAATAAGTGATGTGTGGGTTATACTGACCGTCCATTACATGGGCGAGGGGGTGATGCATGTGCAGTTTTAGCAGCCCACTTACACAGGTCATTGGCCTGGGCACTCAACGCACTTCCACAGGGCCTATGCATTGGCAGTTGTATTCACCCAATAGCCATGTGCTTTGTCCAGCGTAGCGTTCCATGTAGCGTGGCAATGTGGAATTCCGCAGGACCATTGAGTCATGTGTTGACCCCCGAAAACGTGCGCAGCAATGTGTAATCACCAGTTCGGCATCACATACCATCTGTACATTCAGTGAGTGGTACTGTTTCCTATTGCGGTACACCATCTCCATTGCACGTGGTACTGTCAGCTCAATGTGGGTGCAGTCTATTGCACCTATGAAATTTGGCATGGCTGCAATGGCATGGAAGGCCAACTTGGTTGCAATGACCTCTGCAAGTGTACAGGGTAGGGCGATGTGTTCCGACACATGGCGCAGCAGAGCGTCCAGTACCTGTCCCAATATTTTCAAAAATACAGGGTTGTGAGAGCCCGTGCAGCTCATCAACTGTGTGCTGATAAGTTCCGGTGCCTAGGAAATACAGTACTGACACCACCTTCAGGAGGGGGGGGGGATTGCGGTCGAGATGGCAATGTGGCTGCTGATGTCGTCCTCAATCATGGCGGTGATGTACATGATTGATGGACGGTCCAGCCAGTATAATGTGTGGATCTGTCCTGGGGTCAGGTTCCAGGGTGAGGCCCTGATGCGGGGGATTGCAGGTTGCCTGCGGGGTCGTGCCGGCTGCACAATTGGGTTTGCTAACTGACGCCTGCGCCTCCTCCGCCTCCGCCTCATCCTCCTCTGCACCATTGCTGCCACCATGTGCACTGCTGCCTGTAGGTTCAATAGTCCCAGTCCCAATGCTGCTGCAGCTGCTGCCTGCATTGTTGTGTTTGGAATTGGCCTGGGTGTGGGTGTGGCCCTTTTGTAGTCTCCCAGTGACCTGCCGGGTCTGGCTGGGCTCATTTGGGGCACCTGTTGCCTGATTCACCTCACCTGGTACTGTTTAACGTCATGTTAGTGGTGGCGCCGATACCGCCTCCTTGGCCACGGTATTTCCGCCATTTTTGTGGCGGTGTTTCCATGTTCGTGGTACTCGTGATGCCCATTGTGTTTCGTGTTGCTGATAACTGGGTGGTTTCGCCGCCGTCACATTATACGGATCCCTTAACTCTGTGGCAGCGGTTTGTGGTGGTGGTTTTTCCGGGTTCATGGGTCGTGATTGCACGGTCATGGAAACAACGCCGGTATGGTTTTACCGGTGGCGTTAAGTCCGGGTCGGCGGACTCGTAATGAGGCCCAATGTTTCTCAGAGTGGGAGTTAAGGCATTTCAAGAGAGGGGGGCCGCTATGGTGAAAGCTCCTTTGCAAACTTTATTGGTCTTGCAGCGTGGTATTTTCAGCCGATTTGTGTTGTCTGATCTAAGAAGACGAGTGCTGGGTTCTTCACAATGTCATCTATTAGATAAGATGGCATATGACCACTCATGCATTTGTGTTATAAGCAGGAGTCTAAAGTGGACCCTTGCCTGTATTGCGAGCCAATGCAAGCTCCTTCTCTCCTCTTACACATGGTTTCTGCAATGAAGTTGTTTTATGACCCTCAGTGCCCAATTCTGCACCTCCTGAAGGCGATTGAAATCTGTTGTGGTAATGCCTATCAGAAAGCTGTCACAGTAATCCAATTTGGAGCAAATAATGGCCCTTTCCAGAGTCTCAGTTTTTTTCTCAGAAATTGAGGGCTGAAGATGGCGTAATAACTTGATCGAGTATGAGGACGAAGAAACCAAACTGCTCACTTAAGCCTTCATGTTGAGGTTCTTGCCTAATATTATGCCTAGCGTCTTGATCTTGCTTTTTACCTCAATGACACATTTATCTATACAGAAATTCATGTACATGGGGCCTAGCTTCTCCAATTTGGTCTCAGAGCCAACGAGCAAAAGTTCAGTTTTGGCACTGTTAAGTAAATAAATTTGATTGATGAATAATTAATCGGTGCAATGTGCTCCTGAAATTGGGATAACACATTGCGTGTCATCGGCGTAATTGGTGAAAACAATCCCTTCCTGCTCTAACATAGAGGAGAACAGAATCATAAAAATATTATGAAAACAGGGGGATACACAGGTTCCTTGGGGTACCCCAAATAGTAAAGGGACTGGGTTTGCCTCTGCCAAGTCACTAGCCACCCTAAACTGCCTGCCACTGAGAAAAGAATAGATCCATTGGACGGCTTGGGGTGAAAAGTTAGCAATTTCACTCAACCTGGTGGACAAGATGGAATGGTCCACCAGGTTGAAAACGGCTGAAAGATCCAGGATTATAAATAAGGCTGTTTGTCCTTCGTCCATGCCTTGATGTAAATGGGATTTTAAGGCTAAGAGGGCCGTCTCTGTCCCGTGGTGTTGACGAAAACCAGATTGAAATTTATGGAAGATATGATTATTGTTTAGGGAGAGCGAGATCTGATTGTACGCTACTCTGTCCAAAATTTTCAACAGGAATGTAGTGTTTATTATTGGTCTATAATTAGAAGGCGTAAGGGGACAGAGGTTGGATTTTATTTAGTAGAGGAGTGATCCATGCGTTTTTTTGATATCATCAGGAACATTGTGCTGACTAAAAGAGGCATTCACAAATTTCGTGAGTGCAGGGATAAAAATGGGCGCACACTCATTGATCATAATTGACGAGCAGGGGTCACCCTTACAGCTCGTGGTTTTTAATTGGGCAATGATTTTGGCAAGTTCCACTTCTGATATGGGTGACAAATTGAAAGTCTTCATCTTTCTGTCCTTTGTTGGTTGTGCCTCTAAATCCTTTTTATTAAAAGATATTTTTTTTTCCTCAATGGAGTCTTTCATTTTCTCTAATTTGCTAAACATAGCCTCCTGGATATTTGAGCACCACAAATTGTTTTTCACGATCTGGTCTTTGGCTGGACTCTGTACATGTGTTTGCTCCTTTAATATTTTGAAGAGTTCCTTTGTGTCTAACTTGGCATTCCCAATTCTTTCATTTAAGGACTCCTTTTTTGCTGTCATCATAGCTGATTTGAAAATGGCAACTGCTTTTTTATATGCTTCAAGGCTTGTTGGGTCTTGACATTGTTGACAAGCATAGAATAGTTTAATTTTGTTAGACTTAACCTCGGCAAGGTTTTCATTGAACCATGCATTACCTATGCGTTTAGCTTGAAATTCGACTTTGGCTGGGGCTAGCCTTTCCGTTGCAGTGTTTAATTAATTAACAAGAGTTGTAGTTATTTCCTCCAGACTTCCTAAATTGTTAATTTTGGTATTCAAGGTCAGGGCCAAAGAGCTAACATTTTCTTGTGTCAGTTTCTTGTGGCTTCTGATGATTTGCGAGACCTTAGGCTCCCTTAGTCTTTTTGTGAAATAATCCATATGTATCTGAAAGAATATACAGAAATGATCCAACCATGGGCAAGGTAGGATTTCCCTAACTGACAGAGTCAGATTGTAGGTAGAGACCTAATCTAGGGTATGTCCTTTGATGTGTGTTGGCTCCCTAATAAAGTGGACACAGCCCAATGAGTCTAATGTAGTCTCCATGACCCCTGCATTGGTATCCAAGTCACTACCTAACCATAGAATAAAATCACCCAACAATAAAATGTTACTGTTGGGTTTGAGAAAGGACAATACGTAATTGCTCAACTGAAGTGGAAAGGTGGGTGATAAGCTAGGGGCTCTATAGAGTAGTAAGATGTTCAGTGTCGTTTCAGCACTGATGCCCACTTTAACCAGAACAGATTCCACTCCTGGAATAGTATCGCTATTAACCAGGTTTTTAGTTCTGATTTAATGATAAGGGCCACTCCCCCCCGCCTGCCCTCCTTCCTGTCATACCTTAACATACAATTTCCCTCGGGACTGCTAAAGCCAGCGTGGTGTCTGCGGCCTCATAGCTCCAACTATCTGTGAGGGCACAGATATCCAAATTATGCTCTTCAATGAGTGTGGACACTTCTGTTGCATGCTTAAGCAGTGACCTCGTCTTTAATAACATGAATTTCAGCCTGCAAGATGAGGGACTGACTGGTATCAGTGGAGCTACTTCTCCCAATTCATCCCGACCCACCTCCTTGTGGGTCTTGAAAGCTACCTCATGGGGGGTGGTGGTATTGAAAGGGTGTAAGCGTGTATTATGCATGCTAGGTGCATGTATTCCCAGCATGTATGGTACCAGTGGAGCTACTTCCCCCAATTCACCCCGACCCGCCTCCTCATGGGTCTTGAAAGCTACCTCACGGGGGTGGTGGTATTGAGAGGGTATAAGCGTGTATTATGCATGCTCGGTGCATGTATTCCCAGCGTGTATGGTACCAAAGGTGATACTTCTTCCGGTTCATCCTCTCTCCACTCCTTATGTACAAAATTGGCAATAGGTGGAATGTGGCTTAGGGAGTGAGAGTCCATAAGATGGGATTTTACTATGGGCTCCTCACCCTCAATATTCTTTTTTGAAAAATGAGGTGGACAGCTTGCATCCAATCTCTCCCATGCCAACTGTATGGCTTTTAGGACTTCAAGAATTCCCATTATAAGCTAGTAAACAACTTACCGATCTAAAGAGTACTGATCCAGCACCCTGCCTCCCTGAACTAAACTGTAACAAACCGGCTCCTACGCGCCGGCGCTTACGCGCCTGATGTGAAGTTAAGTACTCCTTGAAACTACAATTATAACTGGGGATTGTAGTTCTGAGGTGTTAGACAGCCCGTGAGCTGCCGTGGCACTTCAGTTCTTGGAGTTAGCTAATATGGCTAACTGAGATCACGCCGATCTATAAAATGCAATTTAGATACACATTTTAAAAATATTAACTTCCTCCTATATCCCAAATTTAAGCAATGCTAAAATCAATATTAAGCACTAGGAGGAATTCTAACAATTACAAAGTTCTAAAAATAAGTAGCAATGAAGAACGTAAATGGACTATTCCCTAGCAACCTTGTGTATATAAAGAACTTTGTCCACGGGTGGTGGGACTAAATATAACGGCCCCTTTGAGGTCGTTTATGCCACTCCCCTTGCAGTGAAAGTTCGAGAGTTGCTGATGTTCGCAAAGCACCCGAGGCCACCCCACCCAAATTCAGTAAACATTGAAGGTGCTAAACCAGTCCTGCACCTTGACTCTTTGACCACATTCATATTCCTGAAGAAACATGTGCAGCTGCATATTAAGTACTGCTTTTTTCTAGTTTGTTTTGAATTTTTCTTTTTAGCACCCTGCAACTGATCTACTGCTACAATACACTGCTATGCATTATTTCCACAAAAAGAATACTCTCTCTTTTCTGTTGTTACAATGGATGTACACGGTTCTAACCACTCCATTTATAAAAAGCAAAATTACCGTTTCTGTGAATACTGTCTTATAACAGTGCTTTCCTCCACGTACACCTGTGTTATGCACTGTGTAGCTGGTTTATTCGCTATTTGTATGTTTGGAATAGGTATGTAGAATTAGCCATGGGACTACATTTCTACAAATACACCCTGATGTTGCAGAATACCGATGCTTTCAGAAGACTACCAAGAATGAACTTCGCACACCAAGGACATAGCCCCCAAAATGCCACCTTATCAAAAATAGTCAACCTCAGTTTAGAGCCCTGCCCAAAGGGGCTACATGTACCAGAATGCTCTTTGGCCCACTCAGTACCAAGGTTTCCATTGGGCTGGGCTATACACATTAGAATTCACTCACCCATGCATAACTGCATTCACAGAATGCTCCCCTCCTCCTTCAAAAAGACTACATGCCACAGGAAGCTCTCTGCCTAACGCTATGTATGAACCCATCTAGAAGAATCTATTCCTTAATAAACAATAATTCTGTATAGTCAATTACTGGCGTTGCATGCTCCAAAGGTCACTGATGGACATGTCTTATTTGGGATGCTCTCTGCTAAGAGATATTCAAAATAGGCATTGTGGACAAATGCTGATGCCCCCACCCTTCATCGCCTTATTCTGGTGAACAGTGAAAGGTACTAATATCTATTCAAACGCTATCTGGATATTGTGACTGCATTTAGTAGAGTGGTAACGGGTTCTATTAAGTGCAGACCGAGCACTCTTAAAAATGCAAGTTAGGAAGAATGTATAAAAATACATGATTGATTTAGGTCTTAGGCAAACTCCTAGTTATTAAAAACCACAGGTAGGTATTGCACTCGACTGGGGTGTACCAAATAGTAGATAAGTATTTGGCCGAATCTGAATAGTTGGACAAGTATTCGGCTATCATTGCCATTTTAATAAATAGTTATGTATATAAGAGAAACACTTTGTAAATTAAAAACACTTGTATATCCATTTGGTCCAATGGTTCTAAATTGTAAACTTGCATCTCCCCATCTTTATTAAACATATATCCCTCCCTTTTAACGCTCTAGTTTTGGGAGGAATATTTCAGCTGCCACAGACTGGGGAATTTTGGTAAAACATATTTTGTATTGGATATCCACTTTCTTTAATAACATTTGCCCCTTTTACCCAATTCAAAGGGAATCATTTAGGCAACATGAGATAGTTTGAGGGCAGGAATTGTAACTGTTTCGATATAATAGGCGCATCTCTGCCGAAGGCACACTTCCCACTGAGCCATCTTGCTTGCTTTATAACCTTGGCCTGCAGTTCTTTGCTGCAGAGACACTATCTCCTGAGCTCTTTTACTCTGGTTTTGGAACTTCCTGGGATATCTGCAGACGTTGCACTATCCCACTTAATTAAATTACTTGGATTGGGAAATTTGTGGGATTGGAACCTGTAACTTTCATATTACTCACACAGGTCATCAGCAAATCAATAAACGCCTAAAGAAAATAACATTTTTCAATAGCGACTTTGTAAACTATTATTCCAGCTCAATGGTTTATTAAAAGCAGGGGAGACCAGACATCTCATTGCACATTTAAAAACACTGAGGGTTTCTTCCAGCTCACCCCTCCACAGCAAACCACCAAATTAAAGTATGTATGTCCACCACATGAAGGGCTGAGACTTTGTTTGCACTTTCACACCTCTGCTCTGTTTGTACTCCATCAAAAAAAAAGTCACAGCAGCATTTGCTGAATGGTTCCAGGCACAGCCAAAGCACTGTTTAATGTATTGTATTTATTTAGTTTATATAGCGCTTTCATCCAAAGCGCTTTACATTAAACAGAATACATAGAACAATATAACAGTAGAAGCAATTTACAATCATGAATCGAACCAATAAAAACAGTAAGTAGAGCAATTAATCTGTAGGGGGAGGGGGAAGGGGTAAGGAAGGAAGGAGGGGGAAAACAGGAGAGGAATAGGGTAAAAATTAGGGAGGATAAGGGGAAGGGGGAAGGAAGAGAGGATCATAGGGAAGATTCAAAGGAAGGGGAGAGAATGAGAGGTGGGGAAGTTTTCATGGCGGGGAATGGAGAAGGAGAGATTTCAGGGAAAGGATGAGAAGGTAGGAATGGAGCGGATTGAGAGAGGTAAGGCTTTCCAGTGCAGGGGGGCTAGGAGCTGAAAGGAGCGGAAACGGGAGGAAGCACATGGGGAAGGGGGAACAGTGGTCGGATGAATGGAGGGAGCGGGAGGGATTATTGAAAGAGAGGAGAGATAAGGGGGAGACAGGTCATGGAGAGACTTAAAGACTAGACAGAGGAAATGAAATTTAAGTTGGGAGTGGAAGGGAAGCCAGGCAAGGGAGGACAGCGAAGAAGAAATGGAGTCATGTGGGGCAAGGAGACAGAGGGGGTACGGACGGCTGAATGGTAGATAGATTTGAGTGGGGCAAGATGAGAAGCAGGTAGTCCAAAGTATAGGGAGGAGCAATAGAAGAGGCGAGAGAAGATAAGGGAAGAGATTAAGAGTTTTGTTGCATGAAAGGTAAGGGAGGAGCGGACTTTGCGAATATTGAAGAGGTGGTAGCGACATGCGCGAGAGGTAAGAGAAATATGGTGGGAAAAGGAGAGGGAAAAGTCAAAGTGAATGCCTAGATTGCGGGCATGGGCAGAGATAGGAAGATTATTTGGGGGAAAGTGAATGAAAGGTGGAGGAGAGGGAGGGGGAAGAGTGTTGGAAGGAAAGAATACGCCTTCAGTCTTATCAGTATTGAGAGAAAGAAAGCGGGATGACATCCAGTTTGTAATGGCAGTAAGACAGGAAGAGAGTTTAAGGTGGAGGTCAGAGGAGAAGGAGGAGAAAGAAAGGAAGAGTTGGGTGTCATCAGCATAGAAATGGTGAGAAATACCGAATGAAGATATAACAGGGGCAAGGAGCGAGTTGTAGAGAGAGAATAGGAAAGGGGCAAGAACTGAACCTTGGGGTACACCATATTCCAAGTGGAGGGTAGGCGAGGAACGGCCGCCCCAGGAGACAGCGAATAAGTGGGAGGAGAGGTAAGAGTAGAGCCAGTTGAGAACAGAGCCTTTGAAACCGAAGGAAGAAAGAGTGTTGAGAAGTAGGGGGTGATCAATAGTGTCGAAAGCAGCAGAAAGGTTGAGGAGAATAAGGACAGGATTGCTTAGAGTATCGAGCGGAGAGAAGGGAGTTTATACATTGTAATATTTATTTGTAATATATATTTGTAAATCTGTAATATTGTAATATATATTTTACGTTGTAATAGTTTCCCTTACAATGTATCTTGTAAGGGAAACTATTCAGCTTCCAGTGAAAATTACGTAAGTATTTGGCCTAAGCCGAATATCTAATTTTCAGCCGGAATTTGACTGATACACTCCTACACTAAACATTCACTTTTGGGGTGCCCTGACTAACGCTCTTCTTTAGAATCAAACAATTAACTACCCCAGAGAACACAAATGACACCATGTATGTGAAGACCAGAGATGTTTGCGTGAAGAAAATGGCAGAGGATGACCCTTGTGGTTCAAACCACGTAGCTAATCCTGCAAGGACTCCGTTCTGGAGCGCTGCAGTTGTAGGAGTTGGGCCACTTGTTCGAAAAAATTGAGGGGTCTACGGAGTCCCAAGTGGGAGCTTGGTAAAGCGCTCAATGCTGCAAGGTAGCCCACGAGTAATCTGATCAGCCGACAGGATGGTTCTGCGACACGTCCGAAGGCTTACAATGGCAGTATCCTCAAGCCAGGGTTGAGACTGGTTGTTTCTGCTAGTCCACAACCATGCTGTTTGGTTGCAACAAGGAGTTCTGTTTCTTCAGCTTCTTGGCTCCATGATGATCTGTTGAATGGCTTCAGCAAACCTCCTTTTATCCAGGATCCGTGACGGATCACATTCCCCCCATAGCCCCATTTAACCATCTGTCCTGGGCTGTCATTTAGGGGCGTTGTCAAATCCTGTTTGCCCCTGTTCAAGCCTGATCATACGCTGACTTGTTTTCTACTCGTTCTTCCATCAACCCCTTATTCTCTTTGTTGTTTCTATGCCTTGTACCGTCCCGCCCAGTATAACCCACAGTTCCTTCCCTCGCGCACCTTCTTCTTGCATCTGCGATCAATCTAACCTATCCTCCTATTTCTTCTGATGCCTTTCAATGTTGGTCTCCTTAATGCTCGTCAGTATGCAACAAAGCTCACTCAATTCTTGATTTATTCTTGCGTTGTGACTTAGATTTTCTTTATCTAATCGAAACCTGGATTACGCCTGATTAATTCTTTTACACCAGCCTCTTTTCATACGGCTTCTACTTCGTTTTCCCACACTCCTTGCCCGTTTTGACGTGGCAGGCATACTGGGGTTCTCTTTATTTAAAAATGTGTTTGTCATTTAAAACATTTAAAATAGTATTTATATAAGTCTGTGTTATAAGTAAGGCTTCCAGTTTTCCGTTTTTACTGATTTTTACACATAAAGTATGTGGAAGGTACTAGTGTAATATGTGAAAAGTACGGGGAAGTATGTAGATGGGATGGGTGAAATACGTGGGTCGAGTGCATAAAACAACTTAGAAATGAACGGATCGGAGTACATGGAACGGATTCGAAAGCATGGAGCGGACTGGAGTGCGTGTAGCGGACTGGAGTGCGTGGAGCGGACTGGAGTCCACGGAACGGATTGGAGTGCACAGAATTGCGCGATTTACATGGAATGGTTGAAATGCATGGAACGTTTGAAAGAGCATGTAACCCACCATGTCACACCACCACGCTTACTCTCTTCTTTACACCACCATTCAACTAGAACACAGAGATACTATGACACCATTCGGTATAGCTGTTCTCATACCAACATCTGCCTCATACTCCCATCACTCTAACTAAACACTGCTGGTTACACACCCCTCAGCCAGGTGTTCTCCTCAGGCCTAACGCAGCCAAAATCAGTCTGGATAAATCCTGCCAGAACGAACACATACTCTTGATCTCTCAACCAACACACCTACCGCTAAGAAGCAGCTATTACACGAATGCCACACCAGCTGCACCCATATCCGGTGCTCACACGCACCCTTTACTCTCTCTACTCTCTCTACTGACTTGAACTTCGGTTCCCAAGGGCGTTCAACCTACCAGCACCTTCATACCATACCAATGGTACATAAGGCACTATATAAATGCAAAGTAACATAACATAACATATTTTTAGGATGTAGTTTTATATGGGTGGTCATATAAAGGGGGTGGAGAAATAGAAATGCAAACAGTACTAATGGGTCCTTAACATATATCAATGATGCCAATATTATAAATGTGTCCCCATTACACAAAGTAACTGAAATGAACAATGCTGCAGCCGCTGTCCTTGCCACAAAGACTAATGCATCTGCTAATGATACCTCTGTCACCCAGCAACATATGCAATAGGCAAAGTCTGCCAATTTACCTATTTTATCACTATTGCCTAATGTATTTTCTGACATAATTGCACATTTTAGTTTCTCTGCCAGTGTCCCACATGTCACTGTTTCGAAACGTTTAAGATGCAAGTTAGAAGAGCAAAGTATGATAAGTACCGAGGGCTTGGTTTAGATACGATAGAAGATGTGCTCCATCCAGAATTAAGCAATAGTTGGAAGGCAGGCATGAGCTCAGTGGGGAAAACAAAGGTTAATGGGAGCTGTTATGTCTGTTTCTTGTTACCACATGGATCGGGGGCCCCCCAAGGTATTGAAGGTATGAATGCCACAAGAAGCTCCGATTTGGAGGCTCAATGTATGGTTCATCTGATGTTGTGCAGATTGTGAAGCACTTTCCAGGCACGAAGTGCGTGTCTAGAGATAATGGAACCAGATCAACTGCAATGTGCCCAAAACCCCAAAAGTGTGCAGTGTTTGCAAAGACCGTACCGGAAGCTGGAAGGCTTGAAGATTGTGGCATGCAGATGACAGGAGACTACAATGTGCTGCATGGCAGGAGGACTTTTCGGATTTGGGAAAGAAGTTCTCGCAAAGGTAAACAACGTATGCAGTCAGTACTGGAATGAGCATGTGGCAAAACTCACATAGATTCAGGCAATGGAAAACCCAGTAAAAGTGCAGAAGCAGGAAGAATATTAACTCTGTTTTTATAACGAAGGTAGTGTTTTTGTGGGGGCCAACTGCAAGTGCAACAAGACGCTGTACATTCCAGACCTCAAGAAAGGCACAGCACGGCACAGCGGGGGGTGGTAAATGATTGGTTTCACAGGGACCCTGGGCTTCCGCACATTGGGAACAAGATCTGATGCATGGGGGAAAGATCGCCCCTCTGGGCCCTGTACGGATCAGAAAGCTTAGTGTCCGATGTGCCAGAGATGGTGCGGCACATCTGCACTGTGTGGGTAGAAACCCTCCAGCACATTGGTTGGGACGACCGACCGACGTCGAGCCAACCCCTATGGAATAACAGGTACCTCCCGGAGGTTCTCAAAATGGGTCACTTTACTAACTGGGAGGACCGGGGGATACGGACTGTAGCTGAAGTAATACAGGAGGGGCAACTGCTAACATTTGCACAGATAGGGGACGGGTTTGGGCTACCCCCTGGGGATTTATTCCGGCACCTACAATTGACACACACCCTCAGGGCCCAATTCCCGAGACTTGCGAACATTCCTAAAAGCTCCCCCATCAAGGTGAACGTCCGCCAGGATAAGATCCTTGGGAAACCCATGTCAACTCTCTACCAGGTGATTACTGCATTCGGGGCTCAGGAACTGTCTCGCCTGTGAGAAAGGGTGGTGGGCCCTTTAGAATCCGATGAATGGGTGGAGGCACTGATGTTCCCGATAGAGTTCAGCATAGACACCAAACTCCGGCTGATCCAATATAAGATATTACACCAGTCCTACCACTCCCGGGCTTCGATGAAAAAATGGGGGGGGTGAGGGTGGAAGATGTAAACTCTCTGAGATACCGCAGGGTAGAAGGGACCTTCTTCCACATGATCTGGGAATGTGAGGTTGTACAGGACTTCTGGCGTAAATGTACTGGTGAGATCAGTGGGGCTCTAGGCTCCTTGGACCAGCTGGACCCCAAGCTGGCACTATTGGGGATATGGGGTGAAGGGGGCTATAAGCGAAAGCGTTCCTTGTGGTGGCAATGGGGCCAGTCAAGAGAATCATAGCCGCCACGTTGGGAGCAGCAGATGGACTGACCCTAAGTTGGTGGAGTAATGAAACGGACCGTTGCGCACCCCTGGAGAGACGTGTATATAATGCCAGGTTCTGCCCGTGGAAATTCTTGAAGGTCTGGGGCAAGTGGACTGGACTAGCATAACCTGGCGGCACTCAGAGACCTCAACCGGGGCAGATACACGCAGGCGGACGTAGACTCTAAACCCTATGCACCATGCCTCTCCCGTCAGTTATCTGATATGCTCCCCCCGCCCGGCAGCAGCAGTGCAGCAACCATGTCTTGTTGTGTTGTGTTTTTGTTTTATTTCACAGTGCCCTGTATATCCTGTATGTCATGCATATCTTTATGTGCTGTAAATCAATAAAAATGGTTTATAAAAAAAAAAGAAAGGCACATCAGCAGTGATAGATAGTTACTGGATCTGTGGTCAGGTGGCATCCCTAATTTGTATTTCCATGTGTATGTTTTTTATATATCTGTGTGTATTTACTCTGGTATTGAGTTTTGTTTCTGGTAATTGGTCCTCTCGTATTTTGGATCATGACAACTGATTTGTGTTATTTTTGAGGATGTGTATTGTCTAGAATGTGCTATTAATATAATTTTGCTATTTGCACTTTCTAATCACCATTGGGCGACTGTTAGCTCCCCATTGGAGTGATCTCCTTCACTCTTCTGGGGTTACCTTCCAGTCTCCTTTTGTGTTGATATTCAGAATTATTGAGATTGATTCATTTCTTGATGATTCGTCGTAGAGGCTCATGATTGGTACCAGCACTTTACCACTGTATGCACTTTATTCCTTAAATGGTATGATTGAACTTGTTACATTGCACAAGTATTGTAAACTATTTAATCTTCTTTAATGTATTGAAATAAATTAAATTTCTACAATATGTCATTCTGTATTATTATGTGTTGATTTCTGTATGGTGATCTGGTTAGTGACAAGGAGCACGGTGTCCAGTTTTGTTATGGTGGGACGATGTTCTTGAAGTAAACATGTATTTTGTTTCCGCTGACTTGACCTCTGTCTACATATATTCCTGTACCTCCCGCCATCATGGAGGGACACTTGCTCGCAGACCACGTAGAACTCCGCTCTGCTCGCTCGTGATCCCTGAAGAGCACCTAATAGTGGCATCCCAGGGCGTGGTCACCCAACAACAGTGCCATTGACAGGTGCCCCCACTATAATTCCAGTGCCGCCCCATATTCTGTATCCTACTAGAGCAGAAAAAGAAAGACAAGCCACGCAGAAGGCAGAGGTCCAATGACCTATTCCAAGACTAACACAATTGCTCAAGTAAATACTAGACCAATATAGACTTTACAACAAGGAAGAGACGTTCTTTGCGTTGCTTTTGGTGCCCGGAAAACAAGCAGCTGCCAATGCCAGATGGCTCCAGATTGTTTGTTGGAAGGTGATCCAGTTGGTGAATGAGACTGAGCAGGGCCTCAATGCTATCAAAGCTGAGATGCGTGCTATCATACTAATGACACTGCAGAACCGTTATGTATTGGACTTACTGACGGCATTGGAGGGAGGCGTGTGCCGCAAAATTGGCAATTCTTGCTGCACATATATATATACCTCCGAACGATGCAGAGAATGGGGGCGCTGCACACTGAACGTTTTAAAATGTACGATTTTTCCGTTATTAAAATTTGATACTACCTTTTAACTACATGTGGTCCCTTGTATCGTTTTACTAAAAGTGCTAAGGCTTGGCACCTCTAGTACCTGTGCTTTAACTTTGTCTCCCTATACACTGACTCTTATCCTCCCAGATATAGACAAAGTATACACTGCTAATCCCAATTAGACAGTAGTATACCGGGCTTCCTCCCCTTGTAAGTTGTGCAATAGAGGAACACCTTCACCCCCAGGCACTACCTCAACTCCCCCACCAGACCCTGAGAATTACAAGAACACCTGGTTGACAGCAGGGTATGGAGGGTATATATTTATGACATGTACCCCCGAGCAATATGCACAAGTGTAGAGCGTGGGTACCAAAGGAAGGGTCACCGCCATATAAGGAAGCTGAGAGATTGGATAGAGAAAGAATAGATAAGGAGGGAAGGGGTAGTATGGGGGTTTGTTAATGTGGTATTAATGAAGGGGGGAATATTGGGAAGGGGGTTCATCATCCAAGGCACCCATTCTCTTTTTGATGAAGCAGAGGACTGGGAGTTTACTATAGGGCTTCGGGGAGGGTGCAGGGGGTAGGGTGGGTGTTAATGTGAGCCGCAGTGTGGAGAGGTCAGTGCATGCTTTGGGTTTAGAATACACTGGGAATCAAACGCCTTCTTAGGAAAATAGCAGCCATATTGAAATCGAGGCCTAACTCTGCGCAGCAGCCAGCATCGCAGGCCCATGCCACGAACCTAGAAATAAGCGTATGCCTGCAGGAATATGCCATCAATGGGTGCCATCATTAAGCCACTGAGTCAAAGTGCTGCACCTCTTGTCTTGCTTGGCCCAATGCTACCGAATGTTGTCCTGCCTGCACCCTATACTATGAATGATGACCTGCCTATGCCCAACATTGTGCATTCCAACCTACCTATGCCTAACACTGTAAATGATGACCTGCCTATGCCTAACGATGTAAATGATGACCTGACTATGCCTAACATTGTGCCATTGAATCAAAGTGCTGTGCCTCATGACCTGTTTTGCCCAATGCTTCCAAAAGTTGTCCTGCCTGCACCCTATACTATGATTGATGACCTGCCTATGCCCAACATTGTGCATTCCAACCAGCCTATGCCTAACATTGTGCATTCCAACCTGCCTATGCCTAACAATGTAAATGATGACCTGCCTATGACTATCTCTGTGAATACTGAGCTGTTTGTGTCAAATACTGATAGCCCTGTACCTAGTCCAGCCAATAGGGCCTTAACCTTTGCTCCTCTTAATTGTGCCCTCATTAATGCCCGCTCTCTCCCCACCCATGCACTTGATGTTCATGATCTTATCACAAGCTCCATTACTGACCATCTAATGATTAGTGAAACCTGGCTCACCAAGGCTTCAGGCCCAGCCCTCCCCCTCGCTATCCCCCCGGGCTACACTATTTTCAGGCAAGACCGTCTTCTCCATAAAGTTGGAGGGGTTGTACTTATCGACAAAGAGGTTATCGCTGTTAGAAGGATGGAGCAGAACTTGGCCATAACTGTGATTATCTTCCTATTAAAGTTAATGTTTCCCCAAACTCTACCTTTGCCCTCGATATTGTATATTGACCACCAGGGCCGGTCTCAGACTTCCAGGATGCTTTGATACATTCTCTGTCTGATAATCTGAAGAAAACCTCCAAACCATTCTCCTGGGAGGCCTCAATCTAGGCCTTAATGACCCCAACGACACCCAAGCAGCCTCCCTTAATTAAGCCCTATCTACCTTAAGGTTCACTCAGGCCATCACAGAACCTACTCACAGTAAACATTGCAACCTTGACTGGGTTGCGCATCATAACTGTTCCCTTAAGGTCATGGACATCTCCCCTATCCCGTGGTCTGATCATCAATCCATTAATTTTGAAATGAATAGCTCTAAGACCTCCATTAAGCAACACACCCCCTCCCCACAGCACTAACCAGAAGTTTCCGGCAGCTCAGGAAGGAAAAGCTCACACCCTACCTCCTAGAGCTGGCCCTTCTGGCACCCTTCTCCAGTGACCCAGAAATGTTTGCCAAGGCTTTCAAATCAGTCATCACTCATGCAGTTGACGCCATCGCTCCACTCACCCTAAGAAAAGCCAAGCGTTCTAAGAATTCTAATGCCCGGTTTTCCCAAGAACTTCTCGAGCTACGGGCCAAGAAAAGGACATCCTCGTTCAACTCAAGGATAGCAAATGCTAAATCAGGGACCAAGGACATTTTTGCCATCTTCAGGGAGTTGGAAACCCCTACAAAGCCCCCGCTAACACTACACGAAGATGAAGACTAGTGTAACTCTATCCATTCTGCTATGCTGGACAAACTTAACTCGCTTCAGAATAAAATCTTAGCCCATCAACAGGCACTCAAGGGAATCAGCGAACAAGAAGTTATCGCCCTCCTGAAATCAATCAAACCATCCTTCTTTAAAGGGGACGCATGCCCGGGCCAACTTATTAAAGATTGTGCCCTTCCCCTTGCCCCGTTCCTCATAGCATTCATTAATGCATCCTTCCAGTGAGGCCACGTATCTATTGGTCTCAAGAAAGCATGGGTACGTCCTCTCCTCAAAAAGCCTACACTTGACCCAACTGTTCAAGGGAACTATAGACCCATTACGACTGTCCCATTCCTCTTAATAATTCTCGACAAGGCAGCTTATCTGTAAATCCAAAAATTCCTCGAGGCAACTCGGCCTCCGGCAATCGGGATTCCGTCTGGGGCTCGGCACCGAAACTGCACTCCTAGACTTAAAAAATCAAATGGACGATTTCAGAGATGCGGGCAAACCGCCCTCATACTCCTCCTTGATCTATCCGCAGCATTTGATTTGGTGGATCATAATACTGTTTGCCACCATCTCTCCTCCGCTTCCAATTTTTCCACTAAGGCCACTGGTTGGATCACCTCGTTTCTCCAGGAAAGGGTTATGAAAGTCTTCTCTGACTCAGCCTGGCCCACCCAAGTTTCATTAAATGCTGAGTCCCACAGGGCTCCTGCATTTCACCTACCCCGTATATAACCTGTTTACCAAGCCATTTTTCCACATCCTTGGACGCCTTGGGCATCACATACACTAGTTATGCTGATGATACGCAGGTCCTCATCCTCCTTACTGGTGACTAGAAAGCCGACATGGCCATCCTTAAGACCATATATTCCACCACCCAAACCTGGATGGCAGAAAACTGGTTATGCCTTAACTGCGATAAAACGGTACTTCTGCTCATTGGATCTCCTGCCACCCTTAGGAAACTGGACACAAAATACAGCTCTTTTACAATTGACAACAAGGTGTAAAGACACTTGGGGGTCTACCTGGACTCTGACCTTACTATGAACAGGCAGGTCAATGCCATTGCATCTACCTCTCCCTACCACTTGAAATTTATCAACGTAGCCAGACCCTTTCTGTCAGAACAGAACTGTCTCACTATTGCAAGAGCAATAATTGGATCTCGGTTGGACTATTGCAATGCTCTCTTTTTTGGAAACATCTGCTAAAAACCTCACCAAACTCCAGACGGTCCAGAATAATGCCCTGAGGGCTGCCACTGGTATCTCCAAAAGGGAACATATCTCTGAAACCAGGAAACAGGTTCATTGGCTCCCCATTAAAGAGAGGATAGTCTTTAAAGCTCTCCCCTTTAACCCACAAATGTGTCCATAAAATGGCACCACTTTATATTGATCAAAGAGTTCTCAAGCCTGTCTCAACCAGACCCACAAGAATTGCCTATACTATCAGGATATCAGTTCCTAAGACCCTGAGAATGCGTGCAGGGGGAACTAGTTTCCTAGTTCTGGCAGCAACACATTGGAACTCCTTACCACATTATGTTAGAAGTGTTGAGTCGCATTTAGCATTCAGGAAAGCAATTAAAACCATGTTGTTTGTCTAAATTAAGCATCTTTGGCACCACTGTCCTATGTAGACTGCATACTCCAGTATTACTGCTTTTGTAGCCTTCACTGCAACCATAATGCTAACCAAATGTAATCACCTTGTATGCCCCTGATCCAGTATCATTGCGAGGCTACATGCTCACTGTAACCAAGAGCCAAGTACTCCTATGTAACTAAGAAAGCTTCATGTAACTAAGACAATTTCGTGCAACAGCACCTCGATGCCCTTGGGTGCTAGTGCACTTTACAAATCGAAATATATAAATAAAATAAATAAATAGGTTTTTTCATGGGAATTGATGATAAATTCCAGAGCCACAGAGATTCATAAACCTTTCATTGTCTTATGTCTTCAGCATTCGTAGCCTGGGAGGAATGCGCCCTGCAAGGCAATGAGGGGGCCAAGAGCTCCCTGTGAAAAGCGATCCCATGAGAAGGAGGGCACGAGCCTTCAACCTCCACCAGTCTCAGCTTTAAGTTATAGTGCCCAAATGCCCCCGTCCCAAGACACCAGGTTTTCACGGTACCAGCCAGTCCCAGAACACTGACCATAAAGCTGATAGACCCCCAATCGATCACAGAAGATCAAAAAGTAGGGACAGGCTGCCTTCACCAGTAGTTCACATGTTTTGTGCTGTGAGGTGCCAGGAGGGGTAAAACAACAAACCTAAAACCAGGGTGGGGAGCTTTGGAAGGGCCCTGATGTGTCTGGAATCGAGCTGGGGTTTGTGAGTTCCAATGGTATCAGGTAATAAAATTGCGGCAAAAATGTCGCTGGTAAAAACAATAGTGGACAAAAAGGTCTTGGTTTGACCCAGTAAAGGTATACCCCATTATACCATTTAAGGGGAGCAGGGTTTGCGGGGGTGCCCCCGCTCCCTTTAAATGGTATAATGGGTCCAGGCGTTGCGGGGTGTCCTCCGCATCCTTTACATGATTGTGGCAGCAAAACCACTGCATTTTTGCCACGATATTTTGTATACACGGCCATTTTTGACACGATTTTAAGACATGGAACCGTTACAATGACCTCTAAGTATCCTTTTAGCCCTTGTCTGCAGTATCAGGTGCACATTAGGTTAGAGATAGAAAATGCATTGTTTTTCTCTGTATCATGAGCAATTGACTATAGCTTCGTGCCCGGCATCCCTTTATGGAGCAGGTAGCCTATATATAGGGTCGCGCCAACCAGCCATTCGGATTTGTAACTTGGGTAACTTACGTCACTAATGACGCTGTATGCCTTTTTAAAGTGTTGCCTGTTCTTGTTTCGCCAGAACATTATGTTGCAGTAGAGCTGTTGCTGGCACATCTTTATTTTTGTGGAAATAAACCTTGTTCTCCTTGCAAAAGGTGTGCTGGGCCTTTTTCCCAGCATTTATTCTGGTGTGAGCATTGAGGGGCTTCTCTACACCATCAACAACACGGCTGAACTTTTCAAAATCTGTAAGGAACTTGCCAATTCTACTGCAGTCTCTACTTCTCCTCTTCCTTCCCAGGTCCGCTACACAGCCTTGGCCCCAAATGTCACAACCTAAACTCAGGACTTCATGTCCTCACTCTCCTCTACTCCTCTCCCTCCTCCACCTGCACTTAAGCCTTCCTTGGCCCCTCTCCCTTCCTCCCTCCTACTCTCCTCCTTCTCACCCATAGCACCGGATGCTCTATTAAAGTCTCCTCCAAACAGGTGCTTCCCTGTTCCTCTAGAACTATTAAGAACAATATAGCTGCCCTCCCTCCCTCTTTGGCTGGGTTCTGCAATCACTCTTCTGCCACTGGCTCCTTACCATTACTGCTCAAGCACTTTCTGGTGCACTCCCTCCTACAAAATACCATCCGCGGACCCTTCCTGCCTGGCTAACTACCATCCTCTTGGGCTAACATTTGGAGAAGTTAGCCATCTCTCAACGAATCCACTAAACTGAATCTGTCTCAACGGCCACCAGTTTGGCTTCAGAGCAGCCAGAGGCACGGAAACTGCTCACCTGAACACCTGTGAAGACTTGCTCTCAAACTTCGACTCCAACTCTGCTTCTGCTATCATCCTCCTTGACCTGTCCTATTCCTTTGTCACTGTCAATCATGCCACCATCCTAAATCGACTGTGATACACTGGGCATCACGGACCGGGCATTGGCGTGGCTGACCTCTTTCCTCTCAAATCGGCCCTCCCAGGTTCAAATGGGTCCTTGTCTCTCCTCTACCTCACTCTCTATCTGCGGCGTCCCTCATAGCTCTATCCTCTTGCCATGGCTTTTTGACATGTATCTTGCCCCTCTTTCCCACCTCATCTCCACCTTCTTTCCTCACTTCCAGTTTTATGCGGATGACACTCAACCCTCCTTTAAGCTTCTCTCCTCTACCTCCTCCCCTTCCTCTCTCATTCCTGATTGCCTGAATGCTATTCAGGCATGGAGTGCTGCTAATGATCTCTGTCTTAATGCAAGTAAGACTGAGATCCTTCTCATTGGAACTCTTCCCTTCATTCCCCCCTACTTTCTGGCCGCCCTCCTTGGGCCCCCTCATCCTCTTGTGATGCAAAAAACCTGGTTTCATCTTCGACTCCTCTCTCTCTCTCCTTCTCACCTTATATCGCTGACCTAGCCAAGAAGGCTGACTTTTAGCTTCACCTCCTCAGAGGCATTCTCCCTTTCCTTCAGAAACTCAATGGGCTTCATTATGAGTTTGGCGGTCCGGAAACAAAGGTGCCAGTAAGCTCACCAGCACCCTTTTTTCTGGATAGGCAAATCCAGAGTCTGCCTGCCGTGGCCGCTGTGCCCAACAAGTCTGACCCTGCCGGGTACTGCGGCCACGGTAGACAGACTGTTCACAGACGTACCAGCACCATGTCTAACGGTGGCAGTGCTTCCGTGTCCCTACTCCCATAGAGTAGGACTCTGTGGGAATGGGCACTTACAATTTGCCGGCACCTGACTTCCCGGGCCACCAGACTTGTAATGAGCCGGTGGCACGAGGAAGTCAGGCCGTGGTAAAATATTACAGGTCCGGCGGCAACCCGCCGGTAGTGCTGACAGGGTTATCGCAGAACCTGAAATGATGCCCAATGTCTCCAGAGCTCTGGTTCTATCCTGGCTGGACTACTGCAACAGCCTCTTCCTCAATCTGCCTCTTTCCTCCCTCCACCCCCCTAAAACTAATCCAGACTAGGACTGCAAAACTTATCCTTGACCTCAAGCCCAGGGACTGCATCTCTCCAGCCCTTCTCTCCACTGGCTCCCAGGGGCTGAAAGGATCAAATTCAAGACCCTCTGCATCATCCACAAGGCTTTCTGGGCCTGGAACCGTGTTAAATCCAACGTTCTCTCCCTAAAATACATCCCAGCTAGAGTCCTTCGGTCCTCTAGCTTTAACTCTCTGCAGGTTAGACATTTCTCCAAGCAGAGAGTGGGGGTAAATCTCTTTCTTCACCTGGAGCGTCATTCTGGAATGGCCTCCCTGCCTCTCTCAGACTTGACCCGGACTCCTTCAGTTCCAGAAGCTTCTCAAGACCTTCCTTTTCTCGTCCTCCTTCCCTCTCCCCTTCCTTGCTAATTCCCCCCACTCCTCCTGCCTGCTGCTGCAACTGACTTCCTGATCCATTTTGAGTGTTACAGGGGCCAGGCTCTCCCTCGACCAGTCTGTCTCAGCTCTCCTTTACCAGCACTTGCCTTCGGGCACCCTTCCCTGACTAGACTACTGAGTCTATTCCACCCCCCTCCTCACACTAGCTGGCCCTCATCCCTTCCCAGCGCACTTGCCCTCCAGGCCCCCCACCCCCTAGCACTTAACCAGCCCCTGGGGCCCTCCCTCCTGCACTTCCCTCCCACTTTCCATACCCTCCCTTCCCCTGACCTTCCCCTTTCCCACTTGCACTTGCTGTTGCTGCATGTGCACGATCCGAATGTCACAAGGCCTAGTAGGACCGTTTATCGTTGTTTATCCTCCTGTTCTCCCCTCCCGCTTAGCCTTGTAGCACCTTGGGAATCAGCACGGTCGTGGAGATACCCATAGAAAGGGCCACCCTCCTCGACACCAAGAATGAGTTAGAGATCCATCAAATGGGGAACCAAAAGAGGCAGAAACCTCTTATAAAAGGGTGCCGTAAATCCATCTGGACCAGGGCCTTTTTTTTCACGTTCTTGATAGGCCATTCTACTTCCCCATGCGGAATTTGGCCTTCGAAAGCCTTGCGCTCCCCAGACGATAGTCTCTGAAAGCTCCAGATAAGCAGTTTGAAGATCAACTGGCCCCTTTTCCCACTTGCATAGTAAAACTGTCTAGTCTTCAACATTGTCTGGGTTGTCCAGGCTGCTAGATGCTCTCCATTTCTTTGGGGAGTTTTTTTAATGCGCACAAAGCTCACACGACCCATCCGCCTGTGCTCTGCTCTGCACTTTTCACTTCCCCCTCCGGACCCACACGGAATATCTGCCGCTCCCTGGTTCCCCTGGACAACTGCCTTCATGGCATCCCAGACAATCTGCAAGGAGGACCGATTTTGCTATTCTCCTGGAAGTAGTTAGTTGTCACTTCCCCAACCTCTTAATGCAGGACCGGGTCCCTCAGGAACGGATCGTCTGACCCTCTCTGGTCTACCTACTATATATAGACAAAGTGAGCCACACTGGAGCGTGGTCCGATTCGATAGCGTCGGCAGCCCTATTTCTATTGCGCGAACACAAGGGTACAACCCACTAGAAACTAACATGAGATCCAACCTCGAGAAGCATGTGAATAGAAAGAGAAGTCCTTCTGTTCACCATGGAACAGTCTCCAGGCATGCACCAGTCCCAACTCCCTAATGAAAGCTTAAAATGATTTGGCATACTTGAACTCCAGCCTAGTAGCGGGCAGAGTCTTGTCTGTCAGTGGATTAGGCACCAAGTTGAGATCACCCCACAGCAAGAGTTGCCTTTCTACAAAGGGAACTGTGTGTAAAAGAAATTCCTCCAGAAACAACCCCTGCCAAGAATTGGGGGCATATAGAGAGACAAGCGTGAGCATGCGTTCCCATAGCAGACCCTTGACACATATGAATTGTCCCTGGGGATCCCGTAGTACCTTAACTTTAGAAAAGGGGATTTGCTCACCCACCAGTCATGTCACTCCCGCTTCTTTTCATCCCCAAAGTAAAGAACTGTCTTGGAAAATGCCCTGGCTTGCAGACATTTCTCATCCAGGAAGTCTATGGAGAGGGACGTGTCCCCTAATTTTCCCAGGACAGATTTTATTTTTATTGGGGGGTTCACCCCCTGCACCTTGCACGTGCCCAGCTGGATGAGGCCTCCCCCCGGTCTACCTCTTTCTCAGCCATGGTGCGCACACTGGCAACGCCACCCCCGGAACCACCCCCCCCCTACCTCTGGCCAACAAATCCAAAATGGAACCCCCTGAAAATACGAGTCCAATGCCAGTTCCACAGTAAACATTTGCAACTTTAACCCCATCCCACCCCTTAGCCCTCACCCTCCTCGAATCCGACTGTAAACAGTACATAAACAAAAATGTAGATTAGTCATCTAGCTTAACCTGAATGGGAGACTGACTTGGAAGGCAATCCATCCCCTTTCAACAGCTCCTTAAATCCCCCAGCACCCACCCTACCTGAGCCCAAACTCACACAACATATTCATTATCAGAGGCCATGGAAACCCACCCGAAGAGAACCCAAAAGATCAGACCATGGTCCCACCAGCAACAAATCCATTCAGGTCTTCCTGACCGGACCATTGACTTTCCTCCCTCTCCCCACCTTCATCCATTTCTGTGCCCTCACCCGTGTGTCCCCAGAACTCACTCCTTCAATCTTGGTGCCCCACCCACAGTCTCCCTGTCATGCAGTACACACTCCACTTCTTCTTTTAGCGTCCTCACAGCCCATGGATTCTCCTGGTATGAGAAGTGAAGCCCAGTGGGGAACCCCCAGTGGTAGTTCACCTCTCTACTGCGCAACCACTCAGTCAGTGGCCTGAGTTCCCTCCGTTTCGCCACGTAGTGGAGGCCTGGTCTTGGTACAGGGAAAGAGGCATGTTACGGAATGCAATGGTAAGGTTTGTGCCTTATGAAAATGGAGAAAGTGAGAGTGCACAGCTTATCTGGTTTCTTGTGCTGTGTTTATCTTGGTGATATTCTTTTATTAATTGGATATTCATTGGTAGGGTGCAGCCCACTATCCAGTTGCACCGTGTGAGGCACTAAAAGTAAACTGAAACAAAAAAGAGCAACCTAGGCTCAATAGCCTTCGGTGTGGGCCGCACACCCTTTCTACCCACTATGGGTTCAAACATTTGTTTTGTACTTAAATATACACTCCAAAAACATTGTAACCATTCAAATCTGGTTTTATTTTTTAAAGATAATAATCTGTGTTGTCAGATTATAAAGTTAGTGCTTAATTTCTTCAATTAGGCTAGCACTGAGACTGGGGCAAACAGTAACTCATTGGGCTAATGCATTTCGGAAGTAATTCCTTCTTCAGAGCCCGGTTATACATTTTAACAAAGTAATATACAGAATATCATGTCCAATAGTGCATTTTACCAAATCCAAATAATAATTCCCTATTTAAATGCAACATAACGTCATATTGTAAGTAGCAATATTTTGAAAATGCACAGGGTGCCCACAAGTACAAACAAACATACAATAATATGTAAAAAGAGAAAACATGAAAACATAAATGAGTTAATGAATAAAATAGAATAGAACAGAAAAGAGTAAACAAATTGGCTCGAGTACAACATAGGCTTGATTAGTTTATATTCATCATGAGGTCACCAATTTTAATTTTAGACATATCCTTCAACCGTTCAAATAAGTGTGCATGATTCCATAGCAATATGACCTTGGCTTAATATTGACTCCACTGTGTTCTCTGGCTTTAGTGGATATTGCATGCAGTGCGCCCTATTACTGTAATTAGTTGTTCTATTAGTGAACTAATCCACTCTGTGTGTTAATGAATTTGTGAATGTGCATGTTTCCATGCACCCAGCGTCACTGACCTGTTTGCCGTATTTCGTAGCTTGCACGGAAAGTTCTGTGTTGTGTTGATCGAGATGCAATGCTAGACAACAGATACTGAGATTTAGTATTCTTCATATTGACTTTTCTATTGTTTGTAACAGTTTTAGTGCGCTTGATCTAACTTTCTGGTGATCTTACCTTCGGAGTGAAGGGAGCTCGGTCCTGCTCCTGCTAACGCGATCAGTAAACCTGATTGCTACACGCAGCGTTACTGTAGCTAAGTTTGTTCCCAAAATGGCCGCTCGTCTGTGGACGCGTTGCTAAGATTATGTTTAGTATCAAAATGGCGCGCGTGTATGAAGACGTCGGCCATGTTGGAAGGGGCACACTTATGATTGTGTATTTAGCTTATTACTGCAATTAACCAAGAATGGAAGTTAATTGGAAAGAATTTAGAGTGCGCTGCAATAAAAGAATAATGTGTGGTTACTGCATATATAGATGGTATGCAGTGACAATTGTTATTAGTATTTCAATTGTAAATTAAATATTTGTGGTCATGGAATCTCTCGCAGTGCATATATATGAAGCAAAAACTGAGTGGGAAACTACTACACTTATTCTATGGTGTAAATCATGGTTATGTTATATGTCACGTAGTGCACGTTTACAGGTTGTTCTAATAATGTGAACCCATATAGCCACTTCTTCAATCATCTTATATCCGTGACATCACAAAATGTTTAGCATACACAAAAATAGCAATACTGTTTACAGAAAACAATTAAGATCAAATTCTTCGTTGAGTCCTCGTGGGGAAAGTGCTTCTAAGCGATCTATCCAGTATGCTTCTCTGTGTTGTCTTCTTTTCTTCACATCTGAGTGCGAACCCTATGCTTCAATGGTTTCTAAAACCTGAAATTTCACCTGAGAGATGTTATGTTTCTTTTCACTGAAGTGTCGTGCGACCGCAGAGTTCATGTTGCTATTGCGTATGCAGGATTTATGTTCATTCATTCGAATTCTCAATTTTCGTCCTGTTTCTCCCACATAGTAAAGTCCACATGGGCAACGTATGCAATAGATGCAATTTTCTGTGTTGCAAGTTGCGTAACACCTGATTGTTATTTTCTCTCCAGTGTAAGGATGTGGGACTAATTCACCTTTGATCACGTTGTTGCAATTGCTGCAATTTAAGCATGGATAAGTCCCTACTTTCTTTGGTTTATTCCTTTTCTTTTTTGTGTCTCTGGTGTTCACGAGCAAATCTCTCAGATTACTTGATCTTTGGTATGCAAATGTTGGGCTTTCAGAAAAGAGATTTTTGGTTCTTTCATCACTTCTGAGTATTGTCCAGTGTTTGTTTATCCACCTTTCGATCTGCATACTCTGTGAAGAGAATTTTGACACATAGACTAATGCTGGGGATCCTTTCTTATCTTTATGAATGAGTGTGCTGGCTCTTGTTTTGGTAGATAGTTTCTCCTTTGCTGTTTGCAAATCTTCTTTAGGATAGCCTCTTTCTTTGAGTTTTTTGCTTAATTTCTCCAGCTCTTGTTCGCATTCTATCTCATCACTGATGATCCGTTTTGAGCGCAGCATTTGTCCATAAGGTACGTTTTTCAGGGTATTCTGTGGGTGAAAACTCATGCTGTTTAATAAGTTGTTCCTGTCGGTAGGTTTAGTAAACAGGGAGGTTGTGATCTGATGTTTGTGTATGTTGACATTGATATCCAAGTAGTGTATACCAGGGTTGCCAATCTCTGTGGTAAATTGTATCCTCGGATCTATACTGTTGATATAAATTATGAATTTATCAAGTGATTGTCTTGTTCCTTGCCAGATCCCAAAAAAATGTCATCTGTGTAACGCACCCATTTTTTCAGTTTGTTACTCCATTCCTCTTTTTGTAAAATGTGAGTTGTTTCAAACCGGTGCATAAATGCATTAGCGTAGGCAGGTGCCATGGTTGCGCCCATCGCAGTCCCCGAGGTTTGGATGTAGAATTCCTTTTTATACTCAAAGTAGGAGTTTATCGAGATGAAGGTAAGTAGTGTGAGGATGAATTCTTTCACTGCTCCTATCTCCCCTTCTTGTAACAGTAGCCACTCGACCGCTTATTGCCCGAGGTCATGAGGGATACTTGTGTACAGATTAGTCACATCTATGGTGAAAAGTATGTCCTGTTCATTGAGTTGTATCTCTTCTATTATATTCAGAAAATGGGTGCTGTCCTTCACATAAATTGATGTCTTCTGTATTAAGGGTTGAAGGAAGTAGTCGATGTGAGTTCCTAGTGGTTGCAGGTTCCGCCTGTAGCAGCCTCTATTGGTCTTCCTGGTGGGTTGATGAGACTTTTGTGTATTTTGGGCAACAGATAGAAATGTGGTATATTGGGTTTCGGATTAAGTAAGAAAACTTTGGTTTTCTTAGATATCATATCTCTCTTCTCTGCTTTATTTATTCATTATGCACTCGTTCAACTTAAAGAAGTGCATGCGGACAACACATCTGGAGGTCTGTCCTGGGATGAAGACATCTGGATCCTCGTCCGATGGGTCTGGTCCAGTTCAATCTCAGCATCTGCTTGAAGGTCCAGGATGAAGCGCAAGAGGTCCGCTACAAACTCAGGGAGTTCCTCATCTCACACAGCCTGGTGAATGCCCCGGATGTGGATGTTGTTCCTGTGGGAACGATTCTCCCCATCCTCCTGCTTGTTTTCCAAGGCGTCACAACTGGCCTCAAGCACCTTCAACCTGTTGGAGCATTCACCCATCTCGTATGATTGCTCACACAGAGTATCTTCCACCTCAGAGACACTCTGCTCCGCCTCAGAGACCCTTTTTTATCTAACGCCAACATTTTGTGGGAGAATTCCTCCATACTCTTGTGGATTTATTTCTGTATCTCAGCCAATAATTCCTACAAATCCATCTTGGTGGGCATCTGTGGGAGTAGGGCCGGGATCGGGTCAGCCCCATGCACCAGAGACATCACCACATCGCTCTGTGTCAGCTGGCTGTAGCATCGCTGAAATGTCACCTAGTTTACATGGTTTGGGTGTCTTAGCCATGATGCTTGCGATAGTAGGATCAGAGGAAGAAGCCCCGGGAGTGCCCCCACAACAGGCTTCACCACTTAGATGCCAGTCAGAGCTATGTCACTGAGGGTACCCCGCACCGGGACTCCCAGAGAGGGAAGATTAGAGCACCAAAGCGCAATCCTGCCACCTCGAGAGGTATAGCCACATAGAGGCCACTAGCTAATGTCACCTGCAGTCCCTCTCAAGGAACCCAGGGCCCCAACAACCATTTAAGCCAGCCTAGTAGTGGGCAGAGTCTTGTCCGTCAGTGGATTAGGCACCAAGTTGAGATCAGCCCCCCCAGCAACTGTTGCCTTTCTACAAAGGGAACTGCGTGTAAAAGAAAATCCTCCAGGAACAACCGCTGGCCAGAATTGGGGACATATAGAGAGACAAGCGTGAGCATGCATTCCCATGGCAGAACCTTGACACATAGGAATTATCCCTGGGGATCCTGTAGTACCATAACCTTAGAAAAGGGGATTTGCTCACCCACCAGTATCACCACTCCTCGCTTCTTTTCACCCCTGATGCAAAGGACTGTCTCTGAAATGCCCTGGCTCACAGACATTTCTCATCCTGCGCAAGTAGGTGAGTCTCCTGTAGGAAGACTATGTAGAGGGACATGTCCCCTAATTTTCTCAGGACAGATTTCCTTTTCATCGGGGACTTCAGCCCCTGCACGTGCCCAGCCGCATGAGGACCCCCCCACCCAGGTCTACCTCTTTCTCAGCCATAGTGCCCACACTGGCAACGTCACCCGCTGATCCCCCACACCCCCCCGGACAACAAATCCCAAAATGTATCGCCCTGAAAATATGAGTCCAATGCCAGTTCCACAGTAAACATTTGCAACTTTAACCCCGTCCCACCCCTTACCCCTCACCCTCCTCGAATCCGACTGTAAACAGTACATATCCAAAAATGTAGAGTAGTCATCCAGCTTAACCTGAACGGAAGACCGAGTTGGAAGGCAATCCATCCCATTTCAACAGCTCCTTAAATCCCCCAGAATCCACCCTACCCGAGCCGAAACTCACACATCATATTCATTACAGAGGCCATGGAAACCCACCCAAAGAGAACCCACAAGATCAGACCACTGTCACATAGGCAACAAATCCATTCATGTCGTTCTGGCCGGACCATTGACTTTCTTCCCTCTCCCCATCTTCATCCATTTCTGTGCCCCCTCCTATGTGGCCCCAGAACTCACCCCTTCAAACGCAGTGCCCCCACCCACTGCCTCCCCGTCATGTAGTAGACACTCCTTCTTTTAGGGTCCGCACAGCCCATCATCTCCCCTGGTATGAGAAGTGAAGCGCAGTGGTGAACCCCCAGTGGTAGTTCACCTCTCTGCTGTGCAACCACTCAGGCAGTGGCCTGAGTTCCTTCTTACTCCTACATCCCGTCCTATTTCCTCCATACTTATGGGACATTCCTCCGTCCTATGAGATGGGACCGGAGCACTTTGTAAAGCATCAAAAAAAAAGTACAAAACATTTTTAGTCCCTCCTCTCTTTCTACGCGGGGCACGGCACGTAGTCGTAACCCTGCCCATCTCGGCTCTGCCCCGCGCATCGCCCATCAGTCTTTTTCTCTGCTCGTTCAGGACTGGACGCACTTGCATCTGCGGAAGAATTTCTTCCTTTTTTCCTCCTCTCTGGCTCTAGCTAGCGATCATGTACTAGTCTGTCTATGTCGTTCAAACTAGACTTTCCAGATTGTTCCTCGTGTCATCGACGCTTCGCGAGGGCGGATCCCTATCCTCTTTGTTTAGAGTGTTTGGGTGCGGATCACCGTTGGAAATCCTGTTTCTATTGTGACTCCCTTTCGGTCCGGGCACTTCAACGTCGGTTAGAGCGGTGGGAGGAGGTGTTCCAGCATACTCCTCCTTCGCATTTTCAATCTTTCATCGACGAAAAGAAGAAACGCCCGGTAAGTACTTTACTTTTCAGAGCACCCCGGCCGGGTGACACCTTCCCGGGTTCTTCCTGGTCCAGGAGGATCGTCGACCGCTCTATCACCGGGGCTTGCCCCGAGGTGCCTTCTGGGCCCAATAAGTGCACCAGAGATTTCTCCGAGGGTCTCCGTAAGGGGCCTGCGGATACCGGAACACGCTCTGAGGCCCCTCCTGTGGTGGCTGCTTGTAGACCTAGTTCTACTGAGTCGTGGGGTACTGGAGCTAGCTCTAAGGCCTCTTTATCGGTTTCCCTCAAAAGTACCAGGGTGCGTCCCGAGGCCTCGGCTGGGCTTGGTGTTACCGAACGCATGTTCGAGGCCCGCAGTGGAAAGGCTGCGACTGGACTTGGGTCTGAGGTCCCTCGTACAGAGGCTAAGGAAACCAACATTTCTGAGAGGCCTGAGAAGGCCTTATCGGTGAAAGCAATTTCTCACCGTTCCCGCTCTTGTGGTGACACCAGAACTGTTGAGGGGGCAAGGAGTGGAAGTTCCTCCTTTACCGGCAGTGCCGAGGTCCTTCCTGTGAAAGCTAGTTTGGCTATTGGTATGTTGCAGAAACATTCCAGGCCACATAGTACCGGCTCAGCCGAGGTTCCTTGTATAAAGGCTAAAATGAAGACCCCTGATCCACCGACGGGGACCCCTGCCTCACTTCCACACGTGTCCCAGTTCCCCTGAGGTGATGGCAAAATGGCGGCCGTTCCCGCCACGACCACGGCGGCCATTTTAGGTGCTTCTCCCACAAGTACGCCATCGGCCTCAGGTCTGGGGAGCGGTTCTGTAGGTGGACATAAGGTTCCTTTTGCGCAATCGTTCTGTCCAGTTTACGACTCGAACGAGCGGATGCCCCTTCCGCATAACATCTTGCTGCCTGTGGGTTCGGCACCTTTGAGACACCTCAGGGGATGGGCTGGCTTGGCAGCCCTCCCCTCTGCATCCGTAGAATTATCCCCCTCATGAGAGGCCTTCTCCGGCCGCTCCAAAGCTTTCTCCGCAGGACACACATTTTTTGGCAAATTTCAGGTGCTCATGCGTACTGACCCCATGAGGGAGTATTTCAAGGGTCTTTTTAGGGAGATATGCCCGCCTGCGCCTCCGGCTCCACCCGCGCCTCCGGTGGTTCCGCTGGTGCTGCCGTTGCCTACTGTGCCTCCCCGACCCTTCTGCCCTTGCCTCCATTTTCCCCCGTGGACAAGGCGGTGCCTGATACGGTTCAGCAGGACCCTGACCTGTCGGGTGATGCGCAGGGCGATCAGGACAGCAAAGACCAGCCCCGCTCTATTAGAGCTTTTCACGACCGGGTACTGGACATGATGTGCCTATTGGATGTTCCAGTACCTGAGGAACCCGCTCCGCAGGAGGGTGTGCTTTCGGGGGCGTTCACCTTGTCTCCTTCGGAGCGTACCGGCCTGTTCTTGCAAAAGGACGTTTTGGCCGAGGTCTGTAGAGTCTGGGAAAAACCACACTCTGGACTTTTCGTCAATAAGAAAATTGACGCGAGATACAGGCTGGATTCTTCCGAAGAGGTGGCCCTAGCATCTTGTCCATCCCCCTCCTCCACGGTGGTGGCTGCGGCCACTTTACAGTCCAGGCCTGCAGCATCCTCTTCTACGCCGGCTACTCAGGTCCTGGGGAAAGAGGACAAGCTCCTCGACTCCCTTGGGAGGAAGATTTTTGCTAACTTGGCCCTGCAGCTCCGGCAGGCCAATGCGGAACTGGTGTTAGCGGGGGCGAATATGAAGATGTGGAAAGGTCTGTCAGATTTCGAGAAGTTCATTCCGAGAGGCTAGAAGACTTTAAGGCGGGATTGTCCGATGCCAGGGTCTTGGCCCAGGATCTGCTGGAGGCCGCGGCTCGTCACGTTGACACTTCGGCTCGGGGCCTTATGCTGGGAGTTGATACCTCTCGACAGGCGTGGTTGCATGCCACCAAGTTCTCAAAGGAGGTGCAGGACCTGCCGTTTGACGGTAAGGAGCTTTTCCATTCCACAACGATGTGGAGCTGACCAAAAGAAAGGACAGCACCCAGATAGCTATGTCCTTGCCCGTCCTGGTTAAAACTCCTTTCAGAACCCAGAGACCGTTGTCGCAAAGCCGGCCCTCCTCTGGTTTCAGAGGTTTCCTAGATCGGAAATCCCGCTGAGTGGCTACCCTTTTGGGTAATTCCCGCCAGAGGTAGCAACAGACTCGATTTTTCTCCAGCTCCTCAGCCTCCTTCTCAGGTTCAGGTGGTAAGACCATTGAAAAGCCTGCCAAATGAGGGTTCTCCGCGCTGGCACGAGACCCCGGTGGGAGGACGCATTGCGTCTCACTGGGAGGCGTGGCAGACCATCACTGAGGACCGGTGGGTCTTGTCAGTCGCTCGGGCGGGCTTCCGCCTACCCTTATCCCCTATCCCACCCACCAACCCTCCTTTCCAGCAGTCGGGGTCGCCCTCCCTAAAGGCAGAGGTTCAGAAGTTGCCGGACCTCAGAGCTTTGGAACCCGTTCCCCTAGGGGAGCGAGGGGAGGGCTTCTACTCCCGACTGTTTACGGTGCCCAAACCCAACCAGGCTGGCCTGCGCACCATCCTAGACCTTTCCCAGTTCAATTTTTTTCATACCCAAAGAGAAATTCAAGATGATCACGCCTGGCCAGATACAGTCCTCTTTGCAGATGGGCGATTGGCTCAGCGTGGTGGATCTTCAGGATGCGTACATGCATATTTTGATCTGGAATCCATACAGGAGATATCTCCGTTTCTCTGTGGGAGAGGAGCACTTCCAGTTTCGGGTGCTTCCTTTTGGCCTCATCTTGGCACTGCGTGTCTTTACGAAGATGATGTTGGTGATTGCGGCCTATCTTCGTCTGCAGGGTATCCATGTGTATCCATATTTGGACGACTGGCTCTTACGCAGCCCTTACCCGTTGAAAGCCACGTTTAATCTTCAGTCTCTCTTCCAGCTCCTGTTCCATCTCGGGCTGTTGGTGAACTGGCGAAAATCTTCGTCTCTCAGGACTTGATTTTCCTGGGTTTTCGCTGGAATACGATCGACTGCAGAGTTTACCTAACCGGGGACAGAATGGTTGGATCTGTTGGCCACGTGTCAGATGTTTGCACAGTCGGAGAGTATGTCGGCCTGGTGGTTCCAGAGCCTTCTGGGCCTCATGGCCTCATGTGTTTTGGCTCTACCTCTCGCTCGGCTCAAGATGAGGCGGTCTCATATGGCTCTTCGGAGTTCTTGGCGTCAGGCTGTTGATAAGTACTCCAAGTTTATTTTGATCCCGGCTTCCATGAGAGCAGACCTTGAGTGGTGGTCGTCTCTCAGCAACCTGTCGGTGGGGCCGGTTTTCAGGACCCAGCCCCTACGGCAACGGTCATGATGGACTCCTCCCTTCTAGGGTGGGTTGCGACGTTGGATCTTCTTCAGGTCTCGGATCTTTGGTCCCCTCAGGACAAGCTCCTTCACACAAATCATCTGGAGCTTCTGGTGATCTTCCTAGCACTCAAAGCGTTAAGACCGATCATTGCCAATCAAAGTGGTCCGTATCCGCACGGACAATATGGTGTCAATGTATTACATCAACAACCAAGGGGCACCAAGTCTCCCCCCTCTCGTGGACCTGTCCATCCAGATTTGGGAGTGGGCGGTTCGTCATGGTATCTGGCTGGTAGCAGTGCACATTCCGGGCCAGCTGAACGTCACGGCAGATGCCCTCAGTCGGTGGACAATGGTCAGCTTCGAATGGGAGCTGAAGGCGGAGATCCTCTTATGGATTTTTCTGCATTGGGGCTCTCCGGAGGTGGACCTCTTCGCAACAGCGACAAACAAGAAGCTTCCTCTGTATGCCTCCAGAAATGGTCTGGGAGCCTCCTCTCTAGGGGAAGCGCATCGAGATTCCTTGGCACAACATGAGGGCCTATGCTTTGCCGCCTCTGCCTCTCATTCATCGGACGATTTGCAAGCTGAAGAACACGGTGAACTGTTCTCTTCTGCTCATAGCCCCATGGTGGCCGGCCAGGCTCTGGTTCTCAGAAACTTCAACATCTGTCGGTGTGTGCGCTGATCAGACTGCCGGTGACTCCCGATCTGCTTCACCAGGGGGATCAGCAGATGTGGCACCCCTCCCCTCAGTCATTCAGCTTGGTGGCATGGTGCCTGAGTTCAGGTCTTAAGAGCATCTCAATCTGTCTGCGGATAACATGCACATTATTGAGGCAGCCAGGAAGCCCTCAACTAGGTTTCAGTACAGAAGTAAATGGTTCTGTCATTGGTGCTTAGACAAACAGCTGGATCCAAGGGCGGCTACGATTGACACTGTGCTGTCCTTCGTATCCCACCTAGAAGAGTTGGGCATTCACGTTCTATCATGCACAACTTATCTTTTGGCGGTAACCGCCTACCTATCTATGGACCAGTGCTCTTACTCTCTGTCTAATCCTGTGGTTAAGAGACATTTTGCGGGTTTGATGCGCCTTTATCCCCCGGTTCACAAACCTCACCCGTCGTGGGATCTGAATGTGGTCCTTACGGCCTTGTGCCATAAACCGTTCGAACCAATGGCTACGGTGGACCTCAAGCACCTTGTTAGGCAGAATCCAGGACAGTTCCCTTAGGGAGCACTACCCCAGATTAGGACTACAGGTGAGAGCAATAAATCCCCTTTGTTATCAGTCTGTACCACAAAGATTTAGTTGGAAGCTGGGGCTGAGCAGTCAGACTTATCTCAAGAGGGAGATGAGCAGTATTCAGGGTTGACACAATAGGTAGTACAGTACTATGGAGCAAGGAAATACTGACCAAAGTTTTGTATTAAAAAGAATATATATTTATTTTATACACTTCTAAGTCAACACATAGATCACAGTTAATAAAGTAAGTTAAGTTTAGTCAAAAGAAAAGCATATACAACTCCCTATTCAATTGGAGACATGTTTGCGGTATAGTGAAAACTGAGCAAAACGGCACAGGGAAAACCTACTACAAATGGCACTCTACCAATTCAACGAAAGAGAGGGAAAGTACAAGTTAAACCGAAATATCTTCAGACACCCCCTAGCAACACTTCCCTGAAGTTTTGTGAACAAGTAATGCACAGTAACACTTTAACCAAAAGACAAGTGAATGAAAACTGAGCAAAATGGCACTCCACAAGTTAAAACATTAGGAAGGAAGAGGGGTTTAGAAGATTTAGGTGCATCAACACATTTCCCATTGAAAACTAAACTAGTGAGAGCAGATCTAACAAATCAGCCAGAGTCAATAGGCCTGAGCCAGAGTCAGTGGTACAGGACCAAGAGCTTAGGAGCAAATATGTTCTTGTAGCTGCAGTCAAGTCTTTAGTAGAAAACTTTTGAAGAGGTAGATGCAAGGCGAAAGACAATGTTAAGAGAGAGGGCGGCCGACCCCACAAGTAGTTAAAGGATTTAAAACACCTTTAGGGCTACCACGGAGAAAGGGCGGCCTGGCGGAAAAATGTACCTTAAACGTGGAGAAATGGCTCCTGCGGTGGCGGTTGTTCCTGGTAGTTCCTGCAGGTCGAGGGGTCCAACAGTGGAAGAGAGGCTCTCGTCGTGGAGGAAGGTTCGAGTCGCTGCACTACCCAGGGATGAAACCAGCCGCGGTGCTGCCAAACAAAGTTTAAAAGGTACGCTCCTTTTAATCGCGTCCGGGTCGATAGCTGCCTGGCTATCCGGTCTCCAAGTGCAGGGCACTGTCGAGTCGACCAAGGCAGGACCGAGGATGCGATAGGTGAACTGGTTGACCCCACCAGCTCAAGGGAAGGAGGCTCCTCCGCTGAAGATCTCCTCTCGTCGTGTGGAAGAAAAGTGGTGAGACGATCCGGCAGGGCTTCAGCGGTGGTGTAGGTGCTGAAGATGTCTCTGGCTTCTCTTCCCTTCGGTTCCGTAGTTCCAGTGGCGACGTCTTGCTCTTCCAGTCCTCAGGACCCTGCTTTTATGCAGAAAGAGACCCATTCATACAGCCTAGCTGTCACTCACACAGTGGAGTGGTCATCTTGGCGGGAGACCCTCCAGCCTATCAGGTTAGAGTGCGACCTGAGTTGCGGTGGCAACTCTTCCCGGGGGTTCTACTCCCCCTCCCAAACAGACCCACCCCAGACTCAGTGGCGCTGAAAGGATGGCTTCTCGGCAGAAGCCCGCCAAAAGGACGAACAAAGGATCCCCGACCGAGGTTAGGAAAATGGAGTAAGACTCGAGAAAGAAGTTTTATCAAAGTTCTGGCAAATAAAACCTACCGGAGTATAGTAAAAAAAAATAGACCGGTGGTACGTTAGAGGCTGTCAGTAAAAGTGGTAGCCTCGAACAATGGTAAAATCCCATAGAGAAATATTTGCAGTTGAATATAAAAGGTAGTAACCACTGCCACCAGCCAGAAAGTTTGTAGAGGGGGACTTTAAGGTACCCTCTCGAAAATGAACATGGGGGAAAAACTATTAACCCCTTCCAGTACTTCCATTTTAAGATGGGGTGTACTGGTTAAGTTCATAAAAATCGACTAGTAAAGTCAATGGGGACTTTACATGCCCTGGGAGACAGTGGTCAGTCCCAGGGTATGGAGTCTATGTTTGGGGGTCGCTACGACACCCCTGTGTCACGGCACAGAGGGTGCTGTGTGACACACGTGCATAAAGATGGTTCCTATGGGTGAGAGAAAAGATCCCATAGGCATTAAACACAAAAATAGCCTAGAACACACATAGCAAAAATGCCTAAGAGTGGGAAAAAGAGTCTCACTCTTAGCAGGTAAAAAGAAACAAACCCTTCAAATCCAGCACAGCTGCTGGGGGACTCTATAGGTAAGGGAAATTAGCCATGAAATGAGAATTCTCCCTAACACACCTTTCATGGAAGGTGTCTTTTTTGGTTGCCGTTACTTCAGCAAGGCGTGTGAGTGAGCTCCAGGCTTTATCGGTGGAGCATCCCTTCTTGGTTTTCCACAAGGATAAGGTGGTCCTGCGGACAAACCCTTTTTTCCTGCCGAAGGTGGTCTCTGAGTTCCATCTGAACCAATCAATCTCCCTGCCGGTTTTATTCCCGAACCCTGCTTCAGAAGCGGAAAGGGTTCTGCATTGTTTGGATGTTAGAAGGGCTCTTAAGTTCTATCTAGACAGAACATCCGAATTTAGGAGCTCTTCTCAACTGTTGGTAACCTTTGGTAATCCACAAGGTAAACAGGCTTCTTAGGCGACTATCTCCAGATGGATTGCTGCCTGTATTACGGAGTCTCACACCGTCCAAGGACTGCAGTCTCCTAAAGGTATTCATGCACACCTGGTGCGGGGCAAGGCAGCCGCAGTTGCCTTTCAAAAATATGTCCCCTGGGAGACCATCGCAAAGGCGGCTACTTGGGCCTCCCCATTGGCCTTCTGTAAACATTATTGTCTAGATCTGAGCTCCAGATCTCATGCTCAGTTTAGCCAGGCTGTGCTGAAGAACCTTTTTCAGTAAGTGGTTTTCCATCCACCCGTAGTTCCTATGAAGAGTGCTTGGGAATCTCCCATAAGTATGGAGGAAAGGGGACGGGACATAGGAGTATAACCAGGTTACTCACCGTAGTGACCACCTTACTCCTAGTCCATAGTCCCCTTTCCTCCATACACCCGCCCGCCGTCCCCTCTAATAAGGTTCCTCTGTTATTGCTTAAGGGTCTCTGACCTGGTGATAGAAAAGGACTGATGGGGCGATGCGCAGGGCGGAGCCGAGATGGGCGGGGTAACGGCCGCGTGCCGTGCCCCACGAAGAAAGGGAGGGGAGACTAAACATTTTTTGTACATTTTTTTTGATGCTTTACAAAGTGCTCCGGTCCCATCCCACAGGACGGAGGAATGTCCCATAAGTATGGAGTAAAAGGGACTACGGATTAGGAGTAAGGTGGTCACTACGGTGAGTAACCTGGTTAGTTTCGCCAACGTAGCAGAGGCCAGGTCTTGGTACAGGGAAAGAGTGATGTTACGGAAGGCAATGGTAAGTAAGGGTTGTGCCTTATTCATCATGCACTGCACTCCTTCAACTTAAAGAAGTGCATGCGGGACAACACATCTGGAGGTCTGTCCTAGGATGAAGACATCCGGGTCCTCGTCCGATGGGTCCGGTTCAGTTCGATCTCAGCAAGTGCTGGAAGGTCCAGGATGAAGCGCAAGAGGTCCGCCACAAACTCAGGTAGTTCCTCATCTCACACAGCCGGGGGAAGGCCACGGATGAAGATGTTGTTCCTGCGGGAACGATTCTCCCCATCCTCCGGCTTGTCTTCCAAGGCATCACAACTGGCCTCCAGCACCACCAACCTGTTGTAGCATTCCCCCACCTCGTATGATGGCTCACACAGAGTATCTACCACCTCAGAGACACTCTGCTCCGCCTCAGAGACCATTTTATCTAACGCCAACATTTTGTGGGAGAATTCGTTCATGCTCTTGTGGATTTGCTTCTGGATCTCAGCCAATAATTCCTGCAAATCCATCAATGTGGGCATCTGTGTGAGTAGGGCCGGGCGCGTGTCAGCCCCATGCACCTGAGCTGTCACCACCTTGCTCCGATTGCAATTGTCATCTGGCTGCAACATCGCTGAAATGTCACCTTGTTTACACAATTTGGTTGTCTTAGCCATGATGCTTGCGATAGTAGGATCAGAGGAAGAAACCCTGGGCGTCCCCCCACAACGGGCTTCACCACTTAGTTGCCAGTCAGAGCTCTGTCACTGAGGCTACCCCCCCACCGGGACTCCCAAAGAGGGAAGATTAGAACACCACTGCGCAATCCTGCCACCTCAAGAGGTATAGCCACATAGATGACGCTGGCTAATTTCACCTGCCGACCATCTCAAGCAGCTATGGGCCCCAACATACCATTGAAGCCAGCAGAAGGTCTGCACAGAGCACACACAGCTATTGCAGCAGAGTAAATCCTTTTGGTTTGAAGGCACTTATACTTCAATGCACCCATACACGCTAGGCACAGCTAGAGAATGATGGCTTTGCCATGAGCTGAAAGCGTGCCGCAAAAATTGCACAACCCTAAGTGCATGCTAGTAACAGAAGTACCCAGCGTCCTGCCAGCCTCCAAGTGTAGAAAGTCAGTAGAGTTATACACCTCCTTAACAGCCAGTCGTGTTGGGCCCACCGTGGAACTAAAATTTTATGTATGGAGCCGAGTTTGTCTGGGAACCGAATTGGCCTCACACCCCGCTACCCCTCCAGGGCCTAAATCAGACCAGCAACAACAGGCACCTACCCGGGGGCAGGAGGCCCAGCAGGCCACACCACTACTGGGGCACACGTCGGGAACACAGCAGCAATTTATAAGGCATCAACACCGTACTCATGGTCCGGGTCCCACAGCAGGAAGTCACTAGAGCCCTTGCAGGCTGTGTCCGGCTCACGGCACCCTTCACAACGAGGCAGGTGTTCCCGTCGGCGGACCTGACTAGCAGGCCAGGGAGCCGCAATCACTTCAGCGCAGTCTCAGGCAGCCAGGATCTCACGGCCGCTATCAGCTCCCGCAGCCAAGCTCTTCATAGGCATCCCAGCGTCCGCTCTCAACTCTGGTCTCCATCGCCTCACCATGGACACCGCAGGCGAGGCATCAGGGGGCTGCAGACCCCTCCTCAGCAACATCTCGGCCCCTGACCAGGGCCACAGAGCCGTGTGTAACGGCATTTCAGTCATTGAGCATAGCTCCCAACCTTTTTTGTCACCAAGGTGGGTGAAAACACCCGATTTTCTTTTCGGCAGGTGAGAGGGCCATAGAAGTTAATGGGCGTATGAGAGACTTGTCGGGTGATTCATCTGCTTTCAAGACGGGTGACACCCGCCAAAAGTGGTTGAGAGCTATGATTGAGTTGCCATCATGGCGGATGGCCCGCCTTGAATCCAGCGCGATCTTCGAATCTCCAGCGTCGTTTGGGAGCCAGAATGCAGCAAGTTAAAGCGCAGCACTGCACGCATTTTATCCCCTCACAATCATGGCTGCCAGGAGAGGGGCACGCCCTCGTTCAAGCCTTCAACTCGCTGGAGGCACTTAGGCAGACATCTTTATGATGACGTGCCTAGCCACGCCCCCTCCAATGTATTATGATTAGAACTGCCTCTAAATCGTATGGCATTTCATATGTGGACAGCATGCGGTCTAATGCCGGAATGACGCTAGTTGCTGCTGTGCTATCCACGATCTGTGCGTCCGGGAATCGGGAGTGTTCATCTATTAGCACTAGCACATATGTGCCATTTCTTAGGGGTCCAAAGAAGTCCACCGCCAGTTCTTCCCATACCTTTTTCGGTAGCGGCGACATGTGGAGTGGGTTTGGGTGCGGAGGCGGTGCTACCTGTGCGCACGTTGTGCATTGACCTATGATTTCCTCAACCATCGAGTCCAGTTTGGGGAACCACACTTTTTCCCTCAGTAGTCTCTTGGTGGCCACCACTCCCCGGTGGCTTTCGTGTGCTACTTGGATCGTTCTAGTGCGTAGCGATTTCGGGAGGAGCACTTTGCACCCTTTGAGTATTACTTGATTGTCGACGATGGAAAGTTCGTCCCGGACATGGTCTATTAGTTTGACGTCTGCTCGGACCTCTTCCGACTCGTGCTGTGCCTGTTGACGCATGTGCGCCCTTCTGTCTGCTTGTATGCAGTGTCGCACGATGCGTAGAGCCGGATCTTGTTCCGAGTGTGCAATGATGTCTGCCCAACTGACTGGTAGTGGTTGTAGATGATGCACTACGTAATTGAGATATTCGTCAGCGATGGAAGGGTGTGGTGTGGCCGGGCCGGTCGGGTGGCGTGATAGATAGTCCGCGGGATTGTCTTCTTTTCCCGGCCGGTGCTTGATAACGAATTTGTAATCCTGCAGTCTTAGGCCCCATCTGGCTATTCTGGGCGGCATCCGTGATTTGGGGTCTCCATATATTGTGATCAGTGCCTGGTGGTCGGTGATGATGGTGAACTCCTTGCCATACACGAACAGATGAAAATACTTGCATGCCCATACCACCGCTAGGCTCTCCTTTTCCGCTTGGGAGTAGGCTTGTTCTGTCGGGGTTAAGCTCTTGCTGGCGTATGCGACCACGAATATGTTTGTCGGTTCTAGCGGGTCAACTTGCGTTAGTATGGCGCCCAGACCTACGGGGCTGGCGTCCACTATCACTTCGGTGTGCCTTTTGGCGTCGTAGTACGCCATGTCCTCTGCTTTGGAGATGGCATCACGGATCGCCTCAAATGCCTTTTGACAGTCCGTGGACCAAGTGTATGGTTGATCCTTGCGCGTTAGGAGGCGCAGCGGGTTACTGATGGTTGCGTAGTCCTTTAGGTATTTGGAGCAGTAGCTGGCCAGTCCTAAGAAAGAGCGAAGTTCCGTCGTGTTCGTTGGGGGTGTAGCTGAGTTGAGTGCCGCCACTTTCTCCGGGTCTGGTCGCATCCCTTTGTCGGAGAATATGTGGCCGAAAAATCGTAGGGAGCCTCAACTCGCATTTGGTTTTGTTGAGCGTTAGTCCTGCCTCTTGCAGTGCAGCGCACACTCTATGGAGAGCAGTGTCGTGCTCTTCCTGTGTCTTTCCAAATACGAGGACGTCGTCGGAGTACTTTAGGCAGTTGGGCACGTGCCTGATGACTCTGTGTATTTCCTCCTGGAATATTTCTGCGGCGGAGGATATCCCGAAGCTAAGTCTCTTATATTGAAATAAGCCCAGGTGTGTAACGAATGTCGTGATGTACCTGGATTCGGGCTCGATCTCTATCTGATGATAGCCTTTGGTGAGGTCCAGTTTCGAGAAGACCTGGGCCCCGTGGAGCAGGTGTATCATGTCCGTGATTCTGGGCGCCTGGTGTCTTTCCCTTTCGATGGCCACATTGGCCCTCCTCATGTCGACACACAGGCGTATGGATCCGTCCGGTGACTTCTTGGGGACGGGAACGATGGGGGACACCCATGGAGTGGGTCCTGAGACAGGTTCAATAACATTGAGTTTAATTAGTTTGTCCAGCTCCTCCTCGACCTGGTGTTGTATATTTATCGGAATGCCCCTGTAGTGCTGGGCTACGGGCGGTATCTTCGGGTTTATGTGCAACTGTACCTTGCGGTGCTTTAGTTTTCCTATGCCTTTGAATAGGTTGGGGAATGTTTGCTCGATGGCATCCGGTCTGGCAAAGTATTTGTGGGCCATTAACTGATACAGGATGTGCACCAAACCCATCTCAACGGCAGTCTTGAAACTGAGAATGCACCTGCTGTTGGCTTCCGTCTTCAGGATGTGTAGCGTGATTTTTGCGGCGTGCGATTTGTGCACGCACCATGCTGATATGGTTCCTTTGCATGGCAGCGGGGTCGTGGCACCGTAGGGGTATATGTCCACTGACGCCTTTCGGATTTTTGGGGGGCTGGGGAGCGAGTTGTACGCCTGTTCACTTATTATATTAACAGTTGCCCCCGTGTCTATGAGGAATTCTAACGGTGTGTTGTTTACTTGAAGCTGGAGCGTTGGGCTGTGCTGGGTGGCTGTGGCGTTGTTGAGAGCCCACACATACCCTTTTTTCCGTTGATCATCCTCTGATGATTGGGATTCGCTGCCTGATGGGGATCTCATCTCGATGTACCGGACGAACCGTCTTCTTTGCGATCGCCTCGATCCGTCCGGGGGCCTTCTGTCGTCTCTGGTGTAGGCGCTCCTTCGTGGTTTTTCTTCTCTCCTGGGTCCCGGCTGGTCTTCCTCACCTCTGCCTGCTGGTGGGCTGTGTCGCGAGCTTCTCCTTCTCTCTAGATGTCTCGTTTTGCTGGGTCCCTGCCCCGGTGGATTTTTGCATACGGCTCTGTAGTGGTCCATTCCGCCACATGCGGCGCACATTTGTCCAATTGCAGGGCAGTCCCCCGCGTGCGGATACTCGAATCCGCATCTGTAGCACGTGGCGTCCGTACCTTTCCCACTCTGTGAGGGGGCCGTGTATAGTTTATTGATGGTCTCAGCGGTCGGTGGCGGGTGTTGAATGGTGACTTTGCCTAGACTGTCGAGTTGCGACTCCACTGCTGCTTCCATCCTGGCAAGTGCAAGGATTTCCTCCAGGGACCTTTGTTTCTGGAGAAGCTGTTTCCTAAATGGCTGTGAGATGCAGCCTGCTATGACTTGAGATCTTAACGCCTCGTCATTAGAGTACTTATGGAACTCACAGTACTTTAGCTTGATGCGTAGGCGCATCACGAAATTGTCGAGGGATTCCCCTTTCTCCTGTCGCATGGTGTGAAAGACGTGGCGCTCATAGTCAATGTTTGAATGGGGCGTGAAGTATTCTGATAGCTTTCCATATAGTTCCACATAAGTGACGGTGTCAACGTTCATCAGTTCGCCTGCGATGTCCCTGACAGCGGGGCCTACTGTCATGAAGAGGGTGTTTTTCAGCATTACGTTGTCTATCAGCACTATTGCCCCCGTGTAGAATTTGAAGTCCCTGAGCCATATGACCCATCTGGGTCCTAGGTTAGAAGTGTCTCTCACATCAAATGGGCCCGGTAGTGGTAGGTTATGGGCAGCCGTACCTGAAGTCGGTGCCTGTTGATTTCCATCGTTCGCTGCTCCAGAACCATCTGACGAGGAGGCTACGGGGCTTGCTGGGCCTGACATGGTCGCTGTGACGGTAGCGCCGTGTGGCAATGTGCCGCCTCTTTTCTGGCTCTAGCTTGCCCTTGTGACCCTCACGGGCTGGTGCGTGACGGCGGTGCCGTGTGGCGATGTGCAGCCTCTTTGCCGGCTCTGGCTTGGCTGGTGCGTGTGCTGGCCTTATTGATATTATTTATTTATTTATTTTTTTCTTTCGTGGGGCCCACCTCTGAGCCTCCCGCCGGTCGCGTGTTGAAGTGGGGGTGGGGGGCGGGACCCTGGCAACTTGCCTCCGGGCCCGCGCGTGCTTTTGCAGGCGCCTCCGCACCCGCTCCCTCGCGGCTCCTAATGCTGCGGCCGCTCGCGACTGCGGCCTCTCAGCTGGTTATGGGAGGTGCGCCGACGCGCCACGCCGCTCGACTGCGGACCTCCGCGGTACTCCCGTGGCGCTGCGCCGATGCGCCTCACCCGCTCTCCTGCGGGTCCCTGAAGTACGAGTGGGTACGCGTACCCCTCGTCGCCAGTTGTGGGGTTTTACGCGGATCCCCGAACCGCGTAATGAGTCACACGGGAGCCGGGGATTCGTGCGACCGCTTTATTCCCTTACACATAAAGAACTGCCCTTTCTGGTCCCCGCCCCCTCCCTAGCCCAACGTCACTTCCCTACCCGGGAACTGAGACCGCAACGGCGGTCTGCCCACACAACGATGTGGGCGGGCTGCATAGCCCTGATTAACAATCCGACACAATTCTTTATAGCATATAGGTGCTGTAAAATGTACAGTGCGGCTAGAGGATAATTTTGGGAAAGTTGCTTGCTCATATTCACGGCAGGGGAAGTATCCCCCCAAAATGAAAATCAAAATTTGGCACCCATGAACCCACAGTGTCAGCACAACAGCTGTTCTTTAGTTTGAAGAACTTCCCCCCTTGGGTTAAGTCACCTGTTTCTTACATGTATCTTTTCTGTTTGATTTGTTTTGTCCCTGGTTTTTTTAAACCCTCATGAACTGGCTCACCACTCGTTCCCCTCTTCAAGCTATTGTACAGTAACCCTTTCTATGAAAGACTCTCATCTGTACATGTGTTATTCTTCATTTCTGATCGAAATTGACATCCCTATTCCTCAAATAAATACAAATAAATATACGCACCAGGGATGCAATCCTGCAACAAATGACACTTCTTGTGCTTCAAACAAAGAAATATTCAGTTTTTTCAACTGCATTTTGCATTTGATACCTGTATGCTACACAACATCAATGCATTTGCATCACTAAACTTTGCATAATCATGTAACTGCTGCGCCCTGTTACCTTAGGGTATGCTTGCGCATTACAGATAATAAAACAAACAAACAAACATTTGTTTAACATTTTCTGGCAGGTCTTCCCAGTTGATGATAACGGGGACCCTACACATTATTGGAAAAGGACCCCCCCTCCCCACGCTTCTTCAGTCGGTCATGTAAGACATGGCCATACAACAAATAAACTGTCTTAAAATCAGAATCAAGTATACCCATTTTAAAAGGCAAAAAGTCATAATTTATCTCTTTTCAATACTTTTTTCTGTCAGTTATAGATGCAAGAACACCCATTTTAAGAATTATAATGAATTTTGTTTTCATTTTAAGAAGACAAGAACATTGGGTTCATGAGTTCCAAAGGCCACAAATGGTTACCATAAATGGGCCAGGAGTGGGTAAAATTAATTGAAACGTATTTGGTGTTATTTTGCAGCTGGGAGATGATCTGAAACCAGTTTGTGGTATGGTGGGGAGTGAGGAGTGGGGTTCTGGAACATATTGCTCAGAATGAGCAATATGCAGGGGGATTCCCAACATTAAATAGAAGTCAAAGGGCTCCTTCTTGAAAACTTTAGCATTGTCCAGGTTTAACATGTAGGTATCTTCAATTATTTAATGAGGTCTGCCTTTTTGCTTAATCGACTTTTGTTGTTTTAATATTGGAAGGGTTGAATTTTGAACATGGAACCTTTAACTGTGACCTATTCTTCTCCCATCCAGTATTGACCACAGTCCAGGATTCAGATGGACCGACATCACAGGGCGACACTGACAATCCCCTAGAAGGTAAGATGTGTGTTAATAGGGATAGATGTTGGCATTCCATTCCCACAATCATCTAACGCGTGGGGCCATATTATGATGGGCATCAAGAAATTATTGATTAGAGTTTGGCTGTGTCTGTCCAGTTCTAGTCTTACCCATGATACTGATCTATCTGTGCACATGGAGCAGACTGATCAGAAATTCATAAATATATGTGGTGAAAGCCATGTGAAACGGCTACAGCGGTTATCAGCTCCATTGGTGTCTGCATGTGTCCGCCGGAGAAGCAAGAAGCCTGCAGACGTCAACCTGCTGTGACAAATCAGGAAAGTTGAAACTGGGTGTTTTACAGCGCTGCTGTGTTTAATAAACAAGGCCTTTTTCCCCCTTTAGGAAAGTTGAATCTGGATGTTTTACATTGCTGCTGTGTTTAAAAAACGATGGGCCCTTTTTCCGGTTTAGGAAAGTTGAATCTGGGTGTTTTACATTGTGGTAACCGTGATACTGTTCACTGTGGCCCATTAGGCTCTCTCCCACTCTCTATGGCCCACATCCCGCGAGGGGTGCAACTGTACTGTTGTGATTCACTTGTTTTCTCCTCCTGTGTTTCCCTATTGTGTCTTACTTTATTGGTTGTGACACTGCCCCTCCCCCCCTGCACATCCTGAGTTGTGTGTCGCTTGGTTTTGCGTCTCTCTCGGTTCTCTCGTGCCCTTCTCCTCCCACCTTCCTCCTTTGCACCTTCTATGGTGCTCTCTGTATCTCCAATCTTCTCTAACTGCTGCTCTATCACCTATCCTATCCCTCTCACTAAGACTGAAAAGAAGACGTTCAAGAAGGACATAATAGTTGCCAGCCCTGACCTCTCTATCGCTGATAGCTACATCAGTGCTTCCTCCAGACAGACTCTCAACCGACATCTTCTTTGTCGTTCCCTCACCGGGCCTATGGACCCCTCCTCATATGGACTCGGCTCTCTCTCCTATCTCCTCCTCTCCCATTAATGGTGGCACTCAGTGACTTGTTCCATTCCTCCAAGACCATAATTAATGTCTACTTGAATGGTACTGTCTTGGTCCAGGGCCCTCAACACAATCTCCTCATTTTTGGTAGGTGTCTCCTGTGTCTTATCAGCTTCCTGCCTTCTCCTGCTACTCATATTAGCACCTCTCTGGCCCCTCTGCCTCTTCCTTCCTCCGCCTCCTTTCTGGCACCTTCCTCCTCCTCTTTAGGTACCTTGTCACCACCTTCTATCACCTCTCTCCACTCTCGAGCACCTCTACCACTTCCACCGAGTTTACCTTGAGCCTCTACCCCCCGCAAGTCTTTCAAATGTGGCAACCTACTCCATGTTATCACCTAACTCTCGCCCCGCTGTCAAACACTCATCTGACATCTGCCACCTCCTTGACAAGCTTGACCTGGATGTCCTCGCTTTTAATGAGACATGGTTCACGGACACCTCTGTCACTAGTTATGACGCTCTCCTCCCTGATAGATGCAAGATTTTCGCTCTGCCCAGAACCAACCGACCCGGAGGGATAGTAGCTCTCATCTTTCCGTAGTGGGTCCCTGCCTCTGTCATTCCTATGCAGGCCTACCCCTCATTTGAATGCCTGGTTTTCAGGCTCTTTATCTCTCCTGGCATCTCTCTGACTGTGCCCACCATCTGTAGGCCAACTGGCCAGGCTGCCCTCTTCCTCTCAGAATGGGCTGATCTCTCCTTACCTCTACCTCTCGACTTCTCCTCCTCTGAGAACTCAACATCCACATGGATGCATCTGATCCCTCCACAGGGTTCTTCCACAACCTCTGCGACTCTCTCTCTCTCCATTTTACCCTCTGGCCTGACACACACTGCCGGAAACACCTTGGATGTTCATGTCTCCTCAGACATCTCTCTTTCATGGCCACTGGCCAGGAACCACAGACCCAACAACATAGAGGGTCCAGTTGGACCCAGTCCTGGCGCCTTTGGCACCATGCTCATGAATAAGTGTGCACTGCACACTTTTATTTTTGTGCAGGGTGCTTGTCTCCCCTGCAGGGGCCTCCACATGCATCCAGTTTGCGCGTGGCCTTGAGAAGGAGCTGGGCTGCACATGCAGCATCCTTTACGAGTGGAACAGTGGGGCCATGTGTCGAAACTAAGGGGTGTGGCCAGAGCCAGACTATTTAAGCCTGCCCCGCCCGCAGGCAAGCGCTTCGCGTTAATCTGCTTATGGCATCGTAACGCTCACTGCCGCCTGAGCGCATCCTTGCCTGCTTCCAGCTACCGCAGCCTGAGCGCATCCTTACCTGTTTCCAGCTACCGCAGGCAGAGCGCATCCTTACCTGCTTCCAGCTACTGCAGCCTGAGCGCATCCTTACCTGCTTCCAGCTACCGCAGCCTGAACGCATCCTTACCTGTTTCTAGCTGACGCAGGCAGAGCACATCCTTACCTGTTTTCAGTTTACGGCCAGCATCATCGTAGACCCAGGCATTCTTCATCCTCTTGGAGACCTACGGAACGCAGCGTTCATGGCGACATCATTTCTCCACGAGCAATCCATCGGAAGACTGAACCTGCAAGAGAAAGAGATAAAGACAGGTTAGAATTTGCAAAAGACATTAAATTTAAGGTTGCGCTTTGACAAATCCTCACGCTAGACCTTAAATCAACACTCACTTTCCGTCGGAGCGTTGCAAACTCCATTCTCTTCTCATTGGGGCCCGCTACATGCACCGCAACTCCCGCTGGGCCGCTTTTCACCTATTGGGAGAAAGTGGAGGAAAGACATTATCGAAAACGATAAGGACAATAATCAAGAATCAACACTACAATATCCAAAAGCCAAAAGACACTTACCTTAAGAGTGGTTCAGCCACAGCCGGTCTGGGCTGCCACGCACATGGGCCAGTGAAGGAACTCGGTCTATCAAACGCACCCCTGCAGTGAGAAGCAGGACGGAGAGCTCGCCATCATCAATAAACAGGTGAGACTATATGGGTCGGCGCACGCTCACCACATACTGGGAAGAAGGGTTCGTGCGAGACAGCAATCATATCGCAGCATTCTCACGTTCTCTCATATCCTCACAGGGGCAGTCCCAACAACCAGCGCAGTCCATAGCACACAAGTTGGGGAAGAAGCCTGACAAGGGGAATCCACTTCAAGGAAGGGCTGCAACCGTGCCCCAATGACCCCGCAGAGACCAAGTGAGGGTAACTCTCTCTCTCTAACCCTCTCACTACTCCTCTCTCTTGGACTGACCATGTCCTTTTTTCCTCACACCTGCTGTCCCCCCGGCAAAGCCCACGCCAACACTGCCACCTACTTTCTCGATCATTCAGCCCATGAAGCATGTGTCAGTTGATGCCGTGGCCTCCACCTTCTCTGCTCCTCCTATTCCTGCGGCTGACTCAGACCCTGACATAGCCCTCTCTAATCTGTATCTTGCCATTTCCATCACTCTGGACTTCCTTGCCCTTGCCATGAGAATCCGTCTGAAGCCTACTTCCAAGTGCAACTCTTGGTATGACTCTGACCTCGCCGCCCTGAAACGCAAGTACAGGGTTGCTGGGAGAAAGTGGAGGTCTTCGGGTTCATCCTCTGACAAACTGACCTGTCGCCTGCTCCCGAGGCAATACAGACTTTTATAAAAACATGTCCAAACTCTTTAAAATCTGCAAGGAGCTGGCCAATCCTTCTGCAGTCTCCACCTCACTCTGTACGGCCCTGGCTTCTCACTTCACTACTAAAACTCAGGACATCCTGTCCTCGTTTTCCTCTTACACTCCCTGTACCGCTCCCGGCCCCCCTCCGGCCGCCTCTCCCTCTCCTCCTCCTTTCTCCTCTTTGTCTCTGATAACACCCGAATATGTTTCAAGACAATTCAGATCTATGAATGTGTTGTCCAAACAGGTGCTCCCATGCTCCTCCGGAACCATCAACAACCACATTGACATCTTCGCGCCAGCCTTGGTCGATTTCTGCAACCACTCTTGAGCCACTGATGCTTTTCCCCTCTCTCCTCAAGCACTCCCTTGTGCAACCCCTCCTTAAAAAGCCTTCTGATCCTACCTCTTCGGCTAACTATCGGCCGAAATCTATCACTCCTTTCCTGGGCATACATCTGGAAAAGCTGGCCATCTCCCAGCTTAGTCTTAACACTGAAACTGTTGGCTGTCTGCATGACCACCAGTTTGGCTTCGGAGTAGCCAGAGGCAAGGAAACTGCTCTCCTGAAGAGCCGTGAAGATCATCTCTCCAATCTCGACACCAGCACCCCTTCAGTCTTCATCCTCCTTGACCTTTCCTCTGATCAGGATGGTGTGATTTACCGTGTCGAAAGCAAACGATTCTGTGAGAACCTGGGCATCACAGATCAGGTCCTGGAGTGGCTGACCTCTTTCCTCCCGGACCGACCCTCCTAGGTCCAACTTGGGTCCTTTCTCTCCACCACCTCTCTCTCCACACATGGTGTTCCCCCGGGCTTTAACCTCTCACTCTGGCTCTTCAATCTTAATGTGGCCACCTAATTTCCACCTTCTGCTCCAACTGTCAGTGTTATGTGGATGACACGCAGCTCTCTTTCCGGCTCCCTACAGCCTCCTCTCCTCTCTTGCACATTCCAGACTATCTGCGATTCAGGATAGGTGCGCCTCCAACGATCTCTGCCTTAATGCCAGTAAAACAGAGATCCTTCTCATTGGGACCCCTGCCCCCACTTTCCCTCTCTCACTCTGGCCCCCCTCCATGGGCACCCTTCATTTGCCTTCCTGTGAGGCAAAAAACCTTGGCGTCATCTTCGACACCACTCTTTCCTTCTCTCCTCACATCACAGATCTTTCCAAGAAGGCCCACTACCAGCTGCACCTCCACAGAGGTACTCTTCCTTTTCTCACTTTCCCCCAGAATCTCATTGTCTCCAGAGCTCTGGTTCTCTCCAGGTTGGACTACTGTAATAGCCTCTTTCTGAATTTGCCTTCCTCTACTCTCCGCTCTCTGCAACTAATCCATAACAGGACTGCAAGACTTATCCTCGGTCTCAAGCCCAGGGACCGTATCTCTCCAGCCCTTAAATTTCACCAATGGCTCCCAATGGCTGCAAGGATCAAGTTCAAGACCCTCTGCATTGTCCAGAAGGCTTTCTGGGGCTGGTGCCCGCTCTACATTCAACACTCTCCTCCTAAATACCTTCCTTCTAGAGTCCTTCAATCTGCTGCCTCCAACTCTGAGTGTCAGCCGCTTCGCCAGGCAGAGAGTAGGGGGCATATCACTTTCCTCTGCATGGGCTACATCCTTGACCTTGTTGACAGAAATCTGTTACTTTCAAGAAACCTTCAAGGCAGAAAACGTAAGACCAGGAAACAAGGATAAAGAATTCTGCATTGTGTGTCAGAGATATAGAGGGTCCTCCCGGGTAACTGACGAAGGGGGGAGGAGCAGCAGACGCTGTGGTATCGTCCTCGGCTCCAGGAACAAAGGAGCGACAGAGAACAACACAGCCATTGAATTGGGGAGACCGGTCTCTGTTGAAGTCAAGGTTGCAAGCAGCAACATTGTAAAGTGAGCGCTGGAAGGAACATTGTTGACCACGTATGATGAAAGATGCCAGTGAAGCTAAATTGCTGGTGAATAAATTGTGTGAAGTGAATCGAAGTGGTCCTGCGACGGTTTAAGCAAATCCCATTGCACATTCGAAAGTCTTTGTTTCTGGTATCAAAAGGGGATCTGAGCCCGGACGAGGGGGATCCATGGTCCGAGCCCAAATGAGGGAGACCAATCTTGAATTTGTGAAAGTGAAACCTTGACAAAGGAAAGGAACTTTTGTGTTTTGCCTGCTGCATCAGGCCCTCTGCATTAAGAGACTGTCATTGCGAGAGAGATTTTGGCGGAAGGCCCTGATGCCTATGTGTTGAACTGTTACCTCGTGACCAAGAAGCTAGAGTGTGTGCGAAGCTTACACGTGCCGCCTTACCCTGTGCTGAAAAGGTGGGGAAGGGAAGCTAACTGCCCAAATATCCAGACATAATTTCTTGAACACTTTTCTTTTGCATATATTGTTATCCCACACCATTTTGTATTTAGAAGTAAGGATTGGCAATAGGTTTATTAGTATAGGCCCTTTTATTTTGACAGACTCCACTAGGACTGCGTTATTATTATTAGATGGTCGTAGCTTGCTCCCATCCTTAGATTTAGGTTTAGATAGGCGTTTTACCAACCCATTGAAGTTCAATAAACACCCTTGAACTGTGATCACTTGTGTTTGTCTTCACTGTTTGATACCCTGCCTTCCTTACAGTACCTGGATCCTCTTGATCGGTCTCCCCCACACTGCCTGTCGCGCACTAGGGGCTGTAACTGTAATCTCTACAGTGCCCCGCCTCCCTGCACTTACCCAGAGCTGCGCTGCCCTGGCTGCACATACTCAGAGCTATGCTGCCCTGATTGCACTTTCCCCACCCCTCTTGCACTTTGCCCGTCCCCTTCCCCTGCACTTTTCATTACCGCACTTGCACGATCTGAATGACACAAGGCCTAGCAAGATCGTTTGTCTTGTCCTTCCTTCCACCCTCCCTTGTCGTGTCGCACCTAGAAACACATGTGTACAGGCGCGTTATAAATGACTTATCATATCATACTCACCTGTATTTCCATGCCTTGCACCACCCAGGCATGCAGTACATGCGTGTGAGCCCAGCACAGAGCTTAAGTGGCAGCCACCATAGCACAAAATGTTACTGCCAGTTTCAAGGCTTGAATCCAGGCATAATCGATGGAAGTTAAGCCATTCAATGGTCCTCAGACTGATCGATTGCTGGCTGCATATAGACCCCATGTGGCTACTCTGGTTCCAAGCCTTCCAGAAAGAGACTGTTGGTGAGTTGCTTTACTCACAGTGGAACACATCATGCAGCAAAGCAAAGCGTGAACTAGCGTTCGGTTCACATGTGCTTCAGTATTGATATAGGTGTACCTCGGAATTCATTCATTGCATGAGACAGACAGGCAAGCACACTACCACCTACATGCATGATACATTTAGCCCGTTCACACATGCAGGTGTGCCATTCAATGAAATATTGGCTCCTGCCTTTCATTTGTATGACCAACTTCCGACCTATGCTACCCATGTGTAATATGACAACACGTAGCCTTTTGAAGGAAAGCATGAGGGCATTTACTTAGTAACTGAATGAAAAATATTTAAAATAACGAATGAATGCCGATGACCAATAGCAGCCTCACCTGAAAGGGGAAGTACAGATGTAAGACCAACCCATTGACTGAAACCTTCCTTTCCAGTAGCCCTTCACCCTGTGGGCACCACCTCTTTGCCAGAAAAAAGCAAAAAACTTTGGGGTAATCTTCAACCCCAAACTGTTATTGGAACCCCCTCAGCAAAAGATAAAACTTCCAACTCTTCAGGTTGAAAAACGTAACCCCCTCCTGATCTGGTGTGTTCCTTGTGTGTGCGGTCTGTAGACTGTGCCCCCTTCAGCCTGTGTGGTCTGAGTTTTCTTAGCGGCCTTCAGACCTCGAACGCCTTGCTTAGGCCGTCCACATGCCACACCCTCTAACGGCCTACACACGGAAGGCTGCAAACAAAAGGCCGCCTCCCAAACGTACGTCTATAGGGGGCTCGGCCTAGATGGTAGACGAAAGAGTGCGCAAAGCGCAGCAGGTAATTGAGGTGTGGATAGGCAGGAGTTGGGGACCACACAGCTGTGGGGAGCCCAGGTGGTAGAAATGGAAAGGGGAGAGTGACAGTAAAAAAAGGCCAACCAGGCGGATGCAGCCTTTTCGTCCTGAAATCTGCGGGGTTGTCCTTTTTGTTAGAAGCCTTCAGACCCTGATTCATTCCTTGATTCTCCACTGCAAAGGCTCTTGTAACAGCTCGACCTCGTATAAACTCACCGCCCAGGGTGGGTGTAAATACAGGATCACATTTCCAATCTGCAATCCCTCAGCTGGCTCCCGATTGAACAAAGATGCACATTTGAAGTCCTTGGCAAGAAGCATATGTCACTATGTGGCCCGCATCAGCCTACCTAAAGACCTGGTTTACCACCTACAACTCACCTGGATTCGGCCAACCGCCACTTCTCTGTGCCCAGAGATGCAATTAAGACTATGCTGGTGACAAAAGACTTACAGTTGTAGGTCCACACCTATTGGATAACTTACCAGAAGCAGCCTGTGCACCCCGGTCACTATTGAGCTTCAAAAATGGAGAGAAGACACTACTGGTCAGGTATCTGATGTTTCCATCCAATTACTATCAAAATGTATTAATTGAATTGCTTTTCCATCGAAAAGCATATTCATTGAATGAATTTCGATGGATAATTTCGATGGATGGTTAGGTTTAGGGTTAAGGTTAAGGCTAGGGTTAGATTTAGGGTTTGGGCTAGATTTAGGGCTAGAGTTCGGGTTAGATTAAGGGTTAGATTAAGGGTTGGTTTAGGGGTAGGGTTTAGGGTTACGGTTAGAGTTAGGGGTAGGGTAAGGGATAGGGTTGGGTTAGGGTTAGGGGGGTACCCTTGGGGTTGGGGGGAAGCCCCCACCCCCAATAAACAATAAGCACTAAAACGTTACATGAAGCTGGCCAGTGCCGAAATACTTTAAAGGTTTCAGGACTGGACAGCTGCATGTAACGTTATAACTGAAAAATAAATGCATCGAAATGCTATCTTTTACATTTAAAAGTACATTTCCAATGAAACTTGTCCATTCATATATTTGATGGACAAGATTCGATGGATATGTACTTTTAATTCAAAAGATAGCATTTCTATGAATATATTTTCGATGTTTTTTTTTCGATGGATTTTAATTTCGATGCCTTGACCTGGCTTTCTAACGTCCTTTGGATGCACTCATTTTTGTGATTTCAGCTTGTTACACTGTCCTCTTGTTCTATCTTGAAGATCGCCTGCATGTAAGTCATAATCAGTCTGTCTTCCTTTCTGGGCCATGTCCATCACTCCTTCCTTATCTCCCCTCCCTGCTATGTGCTTTTAAAGTGGCTTGTCACAATGTAGCACCAATAAAACAATACAATAAATAATAAATGCCATTGGTCTATAGAGTATATTACAGGTGTTCTTACAAAAGGTCCCTGTCTCTACTGCTCAAATGTTGACAAAGGTGATGTGCTTGTGTGCAATATAGGGCACGTGCACATGCAGTCATTGTCTGTTCATAATTTCCATAGCTGTGCCTATGCACACATCACCCTCAATAGCACACTGTACTGCTGGATGTGATTGAGAGTATGTTTTTACTGAACTTGTACTCTGACTACATTTCCTCACATAGTTAGAGGCTTAAGATGTCTGTTGTAATCTCAGCCACGTGGCTTATCCTCCTGACCCTGCATGGCATCCTTCTGCCATGCGCAGTGCGAGGTTGAGCAGGACCTCGTGGCACACAATTAAAAGTAAGCGCCATTTGAAGTAACCACCAAACCACTCTGGTAAAGTTAAGTTTATTCGTGCACCCCACAGCTATCACCCCAGTCTCCCAGTGTCACCAGTGTAATCATGACTGATGATGCCTACACGGTTCTACATGGAGCCAATCACATCACAACCATGCATGCACAGTAAACGTTCTAACTTGTCTAGGGAGGATAGCTCTGGGGCAACTCGCTCGCGCTATAAATAACCAATTGTAACTACATCACCGTGCCCAAGGAAATTCCAGCTGTGACCTGGATGGAGCCTCTGTCCCTTGAAATACAATAAAGCGCTTACTTGGATCAACTGTCGTCATTGGGCTGAGCAGGGCTCAGAACATTGTGCTGATGAGGTAACCCTAGCAAATTAACTGATGTGTACAGTTACTTTCAAGCGTTTTGTGCTAAAGATGCAGACGCCAACTGTGGGCAGCTTGTCACAGAATACTTTACATGAAGCCACAGTAACACCTGATGGAGGAAAGGGGTACTGTATCCTGTTAGCTTCCAGTGTACATAAGGTCCAACAATGGCTGTCACGTGTGTGTGAGTTAAGCAATACAGGAGCAAAACACAATTTTTGACTCAGAGGTCAGGCACCCAGGTCAGAAACTGAGCAAGACAACACATCAAGTAAGTGCCGTGAACAGAAAGGCTTATTATTATTAAATACTGTTTTAATACCTGCAATGCTGGTGCAGATAGACACTAGTGAGGAAACAGAACGTAGACCCACCCCCCAAGTTCCTGGCCATATCAGTTGAGCCGTCAATAGCATGTGAGGTCATGAAAGACCATTTTACATTTTATTTTGTGGCGCCTGGGGGTGAACGATTTTTCTGATGTGAGGAAGCTCTCTGCAGTCATATGTTGCCTGGGGACAGAGGCTTTGGCGATTATAAAGAAATGGAGAGATGTGGAAGCAACACAGGAACGTGAAGTGGGCTAGAGGGGAAGGAGATTTTCTGTTCAATAGAGCCGCGAGGAAACGGGACGCTCAATTTGGGAAACAAATATACATAGTATTGGAAAGATACAAATTATTTGCAAGAGCCCAACTGTCAAATGAATCAGAGGATGCTTTTGTGGCCAACATTAGGGGCTTACTAGCAACTTGTGAGTTTATAGGCGTTGAGGGTGAGTACAGATGTGACCAACTGATGATGTACATGTCCACTCTGAATATCCAAGAACGTTTATGGCATGCAAATAATCCATCCTCAAATCAAGCACTGTCAATTCCAAAGGTCATAGAATTTACTCCAACATGTTTGGAACAAATGCATGCTAAAGCAGGATGTGAAAATATACAAGTTCTGTATGAAGCAAGAGGAAGGTCACCGGAGTCTGATGATTTGAGCGAAGTAATCAGTGTTCTAAGGAAAGAAGAGAATGGGAATATCTGTAAAGGCGCATCATGGTTAGTTAGGAAAAATGTGTGTTTGATGTGGTTTCGAAAACCACACCAACAGCACTAAAGAGTGTCCAGCATCGATAACAGGCTGCATGTGTGGGGCGTTGAAAGGGAATTTTGGCAGGGTTTGCGGGATAAAGTAGACAGTAGGAGGGAAGACTACAGATAACAAAGGATAGGTAAGGAGAGGTGAAGCAGAGGGAACATATTGCAATAAAGTAGTATGAATTAGCTGTGTCGACAAGGAGAAAGACAAAGGGTGCCAACCACCTATGACCGGAGTGAGGGTGGTGGGAACAACTGTGGAAATGTTGGTGGATTCCGTGTCTACATACACTTTAATAGTAGAGCTGATTAAGAGGCAAATATGGGCAAACACTGACCATCATTTTTGCAGTAGTGACATAAAGCGTAAAGCAAATGCAGGGGGATCGATTGAGATGTTCGGTATGTCGAAGACACAATGGCACAAATAGATAGTGTTAAAAGCCCATATATATGCAGGGATTGTTGGAGATTGCTTGTTGGGGTGGTGACAGTAAAGCAAGTTGAGTATGGCACTCCATGCAGGCAAGAGCAAACTTGCAGTACAGGAATATGTCAGTATGGCATTCACAATAGAGGTGACTGAGCGAGTCCAGAGAGTCTTTTCTACTCATGAAAGGGCAACTGAAAGGGTTGGGCCATAAGATAAAATCATGGAGGATGAAGAAGAAGATGAACCTGAAGTTTCATCAACAGGGGTAAAATATGGTGCAAGGGAAGTCCCTGAGGAATTAATTGATCTTCACTCAAAACTGCAAGACCTGTATGAATGTTTACAATCTGCAAGTGGACTAGATACGTCCCCTGAATACGAGTTTGAAAAACCAGATCCAGCAGAACATGCTGATTTGGGTTATAGAAAACTTATGAACAAAGTTACAGAATTTATGGGATGGGGTAGGAACTCACCTGTATACCAGGATGATGATATGACAGATATTTTGTCAGGAGGTCCTAAACCAGATCCCATACTTCCCTTTCATATTGCCTTGCAAAGGAGTGTAAATGCTGCTTGGGAAAAACCTGAATCCATTCCAGCAGTGAATAAAAAATATGTGGCAAAATACAGACCTTGTAACTCTGATCCAGAGTACTTGAGTAAGCATCCATCTCCTGAGAACCTGGTAGTTCAGGCAGCCACATCAACAAAAAATGCTGCACACCCTACAATTCCCCCTGATAGGGATGACAAAAAAGATCGATGCATGGTCGAAAAAGGTTTTTGCATCGGGGAGCATGGCTCTAAAATCCACAAATGTATCTTGCACTCTGGCGAGATTCACTTATACTCTGTGGGACTGCATGTCAGCGGCAGCTCAACACATCCCGGAAGGAGAGAAACGTGATGGTTTTCTATCCATAATAAAGGATGGCAAAGAGGCTTCGGGGGAATGCCTTCAAGCAAGTTTGGACACAGCTGACAGTATCAGCAGGTCCATGGCGTCTAGCGCAGTGCTACGCAGCTTTGCGTGACTAAGGAAGTCAGGATCCGCACCAGATGTTCAATCTAGACTTCTTAATATGCCATTTGACGGCTCAAGGTTGTTTGGCAGCAAGGCGGATGAAAGTTTGGAGAAGCTGCAGACCTCCAAGGCAGCGGCAAAGTCACTCAGTGCCACTATAAGACAACCTCAGCAATGCCCCTACACAGGCTCATCTTCCTGGAGGGGTCGTCCCTTTCGTTTTTACTCATTTGGGAGAGGAAGGGGACAGGCCAGTCAAAGAGGGCAAAGGAAAATTCCTCGGGGGCGAGGAAGGGGTGCTAGATCTGCCCCAGTAGCTGCATCTGTCCCTTCAGCCGCTGCTGGAGCTGTCGCAAAACCACTCTGAGGTTTTGACTCACAAGACCCCAGTGGGAGGCAGGATCTCACAGCATCTGAAAGAACGGCGGGGCATTACCTCAGATGCTTGGGCGCTGGAAACAGTACCCCAAGGTTACTACCTTCCCTTTCTAAAGAAACCTCAGAATCACCCACCGGAATACAACTCTACCAAAAATCCAGACCCGCTCCTGTTGCAGGAAGTTTTAACTCTGCTACAGAAAGGTGCAATAGAACATGTACCTGTAGCGGCGAGGAACAAGGGTTGGTATTCCCCATAATTCCTCATTCCAAAGAAGGACGGAGGACTGAGACCCATCTTGGACTTGAGATACTTGAACAAGTTCCTCAGGAAGGACAAGTTCAAGATGGTCACTCTTTCACAGATCCTTCAGGCTTTTCAAATTCAAGACTGGTTGGTATCATTGGTATCATTGGACCTTCAGGATGCTTTTTTTCATGTGCCAATCCATCTCAAGCACAGAAAGTACCGGAGCTTCGCGATTGGCAATTCTCACTATTCGGGTTAACCTCTGCCCCAAGAGTATTCACCAAGTTGATGGCGGTAGTGGCAGCGAGTCTCAGAAGAGGGGGGAATTCATGTCTACCCCCTATTTGGACAACTGGATGATCAGGGCACGTTCCCCAGAACAAGCCCGGGACCATCTATCCAAGAATTGCCACTTCCTTCACAAACTAGGGTTTTCTCTGAATTAAAAAGTCAAACATGATACCATCACAGAAGCTCCAGTTTATAGGAGCAGTTTTGGATACTTGTTCGGACAAAGCCTCGCCTCCCGAAGAGAGAGCTCACCACATTCTGCAGATGGTAACAAAATTCCAGAATGCTCAGTATCTACTGGCCTTCGACTTTCTCAGGTTGCTCGGTCTCATGGCATCCTGCATTTTTCTGGTGCCAGAGGCCAGATTGAGAATGAGATCTCTTCAATGGGCTCTCAGGACTCAATGGTCCCAATTTTCAGGGGAAATGTCAGATCTTTTACAAGTTCCAACCAGAGTGGCACAGGATCTACAATGGTGGACTTGCAGACAGCACATCCTCAGAGGGTAATCTTTTTGGCAACCATGGCCGGAGATAACAGTAGTGACGGACGCCTCCCTTACAGGATGAGGGGCTCACACCAACGAGCTGACGATCAGCAGTCGTTGGTCTCCATCAGAGTCCAAACTACATATCAACCTATTGGAGCTGAAGGCAATCAGACTAGCACTGAAGGCCTTCCTGCCAGCTGTACGGGGAAAGAATGTCCTGATAATGACGGACAACACAGTGGCCATGTACTACCTCAACAAGAGAGGAGGTGTAGGGTCACTACCACTGTGCAGAGACGCAATGCAGCTCTGGTTCTGGGCAATACAAGAAGGAATCTCTCTGTCGGCAGTTCACCTAGCTGGAGAGAAGAACACAGCGGCGGATGCTCTGAGCAGGCAGAGCACAGTCTCCCAGGAGTGGGAACTAGCTCTGGGAGTCCTTCTGGAGATCTTCACCCTTTGGGGAACCCCTCAAGTAGATCTGTTTGCAACCAGTCTCAGCAGGAAGTGCAAACTATTCTGCTCAAGGGAATTTCCCCCGAGAGGAGCTCTAGGAGACGCGTTTGTTGTGGACTGGGAGCTTCCGCGCTATACGCGTTTCTTCCAGTCCCCGTCATTCCTCATGTGATAAGGAGGTTGAGGAGGTTCAGGAAAACCATGATCCTAATTGCCCCGGATTGGGCCAGGAGAATGTTGTACCCGGTGTCACACTCACCTGTGTCTCTGCAGCAGCGATGGATTGGCCTCCTTTGACCCTGAGTTCTCACCCGGAGGAACACCTGTCAAATATAAGATGCACACTTAGACCTGGGTTTACCTGATTCCCCTGGGCCCCTTCCCTTCTCTCTACTATGTGCTGTGATGTCCTTTAAGGGTTTACCTTGGTTTTTAGTGGGGTTTGCACTCCATCCTGCATTCGCAGGGGTGCTGTTCTATGAGAGAATCACAGCCCTACACTTGTAGGGATGATGCCAATGTCTGTTTGCCGAGTTCTGATGCCACATGTTGTTATATGGGCTTCACAGCGAGGCTGAGTGTTCCATGTGCTAGTTTCTTCACTAACAAGAAAGTCCTTTCCACACGGCGAACGTTGCGTGGTGGATTTTGAGGGTCCGGTATTGTCCGAATTGTCTTTATGTTGCCAAAGGTATCTTGGGTAAGTTTGCACTGCGTGTAGAACTCAGAACCACCGGTAGGTATGCGCGGCGTTGTAGGGTCGAGCGCACCAAGTAATGCCTCTCCTTTCCTTTGCAAGAGTGGATTATGGACTGCTTACGCCACAAGCCTGGATTCAGCGCAACTGGAGAGCCTCGGAGGTCCGGTAAGTATGCGCTGAGGCTCTGGTAAGTATGCACAGCATTACTGGAGCGGGCGCAGTAAGTAATGTCTCTCCTTACTTTTAGGGATGTGGGTGCTCGGGCTACGAACCTGGATTCCAGCGTAGTGGGAAGATTTGGTGAGTATGCGCAGCGTTACTGGAGCGAGCGCACTAATGAAAGTTCTTCTTTGTGTTTAAAGGTGCCGGCGTAGGTTTAACCTCGTGTCCGGGGAAAGCTGCGGCGTGGAGAAAGCACTGAGGTTGATCCGGGGCAGGTAAGCAGAAGCAGGATGATCCAGAGCAGGTAAGCAGAAGCAGGATGATCCGGAGCAGGTAAGCAGAAGCAGGAGCACGGTGAGTGTGTTGCTGATGCAGTTTACAGAAAGCAACACAAAGCACTGGAAAAATCTAGGGTGTGGCTTATATAGCCAGCCACACCCGAACACTAGAGCTCATGGACTTTCATGCACTTCCTGTTGGGCAACAGGAAGTGGCAACCAGGAAGTTATTAAAAACACCAGGAAGAAATGAAAGGAAGTTACCGGCTATGGGTTTTCTTTTGTGTGCCTATGCCAGGCCTGCCAAGCCTCCACCCAGCTTGCCCCGACTACATGCCTGGCACCCATGACATCCGGACTTTCTAGACATGTCCATCTGTCCTCCGATTCGTCTTCCACAAAGAGAGGATCTTCTCTCGCGAGAGGAGGGTCAGGTTCTCCATCCGGACATCAGGACTCTCAGCCTTCACGCATGCTTTCCGAAAGGCTGAGGTACAAAGATTGGGACCTCCCGGACGACGTAATGGAGGTGTTGCTTTCGGCCAGTAGGCTTCTTCATGCAATACACTGATGGTGTTATCTTTCCTCTTACACCTAGCAAATCTAGGACTAAAAGTCGGCACGATTAAGGGTTACCTAGCGGCGCTATAGGAACCCTCATACTTTAAAATGCCTTTAGTAATTCAATTCTTGAAAGGATTGACCAATGTTTACCCTCCAACTCCTTTTCAAGTTCCCTTGTGCTACCTAAATCTAGTCCGAAAATGTCTAATGGGTACTCCCTTTGAACCCCTCCATTCGTGCCCATTGAGATTTCTTACCCTCAAAACTGTCTTTTTGGTGCCAATAACTTCGGCCAGAAGAGTGAGTGAGCTTCAAGCTTTATCTTGCAAACTCCCACACACTATCTTTCACAAAGATAAAGCCTTTCTACAAGTGAAGCCTAATTTTTTCCCAAAGGTGGTTTCAGAGTTTCATATCACTCCAAAAATAACTCTGCCTTGCTTTTACCCTCCTCCACATCCGGTAAAAGAGGAAGAAAGGCTGCACACACTTGACCCAAAGCGTGCTTTGAGTTTCTATATTAGCAGACTTGCAAAACTTAGAAAAAATGACCAATTGTTTGTAGGATACACAGGTCATAAGCTGGGCCTAGCCATCACCAAGCAAACCATTTTAAGATGGATTATCCTGACAATTCTAGAATTCTATACATTGGCGGGTAAAGACCCTCCACAACATCTGAGGGCTCATTCAACCAGGGTATCGTAGCTTCGTCATCTCTCCAGAGGGGATTTCCAGTAAAAGATATTTGTGCAGCTGCCACATGGTCGTCTGCACACACCTTTACAAGATTCTACAGCTTGGATTCCTCCACTAGCCAAGAACCAAATTCGGGAAGCACTTAAAAAATATTAATTTTACTCCTTTCTCCTGTACGCATTACTGCTTTCAGAGTGTATCAAAGATAAGGAATATGTGGGAGGGCACAATCCATTCATAGAACAAGTTTATTACCAAATGCAACATCCTTTCGACTGGATGTTCCTCCCACATATTCCTTATCGCCCCTCCCATCCTTCCCTGCAGTTGCAGTCTGCGCCCCCTCAAGGGTATTAACCATCTCACCCTGGACAAGCCTAACACTTCAAAATGGAACTGAGCAACGGACGCTGCGTGTGACTACTTACACCCGTGATGACGCCGACGTCGAGACGGAGGCCTCTGAGGGACATCGACTCGACAGGCATCGACGCACCGCACCCTCTAGTGAAAAGAAATTTCCGAAGCCAGCAAGCTGGATATGGAGATATTAAAGATAAGGAATATGTGGGAGGAACATCCAGTCGAAAGAACGTTACAGTTGGTAAGTAACTTGTTCTTCTCTTGGCAGAGGGCGCTGTAGGTCAAGACGGTTAACTCAATGTCCCTCGAGCTCTTACATCTCGGCTGATGTCACCGTCAAGTATAAATACCACACGCAGTACCCGTTGGCTTTAGTTCTGTTTATCCGTGAATGCGATTGCTTCGAGAATTACGGCACTCTTCAGTTTTCTTTGAAAATGCATCATAAATGAACTGGTCTTCAGCTCCGAATACTTCAAAGACGGACTTCAAAAAGTGCCTAAAATGCAGCTCCAAAAAGTCCCTCACTGACATGCATAAGATATGTATCTGGTGCCAAGGCGTCAAGCATGTAACCGACGACTGTCGATCCTGTCAGTCGATGACAGGTAAGGCCTTGAGAGTGCAAAGCTAAACTGTCGGTAGGTAGGATTGTTCCAAAATCCCTGTGCATTCCATCTAAATTTGGGTCATCGCACAAGTCGAGAGATTCCTCTCCTCACAAAAAACTATCAAAAGAACGGTCCCACTTGAGGAGCAGACACTCCTCGTCGGAAAAAGTCAAAGAGAAGGCATGGATCACCTTATTCCTCGTCTTCTTCCTCAGAAAGTAGTGTAGTCTGCCCGACTAAATCTTACTCCAAAGTGGAGTGGGAATTATTTAGGAAGAAGATGTGCAAAATCTTGGAGGATCATGCCCATCCTCCTCGGAGCATAAGAAAAGTGGTCATGCTACAGTCCTTGACAAGCATGAGGCCAAGGGAAAATCCAGCGCGTCCTCGAGCCCTGGTCATAAGCCTAAGACTACTTGAGAATCTTCGAGTACTTGACGAGATGAGAAATCATCGAAGAAGCCGTCGAGTCGAGGGTCAAGTCCCTTGAAGCACAAGTCCAAAGTCAAGCAGTCAACACCATAGACGCCATTGATGCCAATACATAAAACATTGATGCTGATTGTACATTCTTCGATGCCTTTACCACAAAAAAGCCAGGAAAAGGTTTTTGAACCTTTACCTAAGAAGGATTTCTTTAGATCTTTAACTTCCATAAATGAGGGCTATGAAACCTCAGATGATCGTCCTCCATGTGGTCTCCGATTGGATACACCAAGTATTTAAAACAATATTTATATACCTGAATGTTTCATTTCAGAAGAGACCAGGGTTAGGGAACTGCATGGCATCCTACAATAAGCTAGTGGGGTATCCTCCCCAGAACTAGATTTTGGGAAACCAGACCCAGCTGATCATGCAAAGGCATCTTGCAGAAGCTTAATGTCCAGGGTAGTAGAATTTCAGGGATGCGGTAGACCAGCTCCAGCTTTTGAACAAGACGACCTAACTGACATATTGGACAAAGCTCCTCAATATGACCCTATATTACCATTCCATGTGGCACTGCAAAAAAAGTTTGTGACAAACTGGGAGTCCAGCCCAGCAGTAAACAAAAATATAACAAAAAAAATATTGGCCATCCATTAGTGACCCTGGCTACCTATCAATACATCCAGCTCTGGAAAGGCTAGTACTACAAGCAGCTACATCTGCCCCCAAGCAAGCTGCATACCCAACCATTCCCCCTGATAGGCATGACAAATGCATTGATTCTTGGGCAAAGAAAGTCTTTTCTGCAAGCACCATGGCTTTAAAGTATGCTAATTCCACATGTGCCCTTGTAAAGTTCACATTCACCCTGTGGGACTGATTACCGATGGCGGTTGATCACATCCCTGAGGGTGAGAATGCTTCATGAATCTAAAGGTATGGCAAGGAGGCCATGCGTGAGTCTCTGTAATCAGGTTTGGAAAACACTGTCATATGCAGATTTGCATGGTGAGGAAGTCAGGATTTGCACCTGATGTTCAATCCAGACTCCTTAACATGCCCTTTGATGTCTCCCATTTATTTAGAAATAAGGCTGACGAAAGCCTTGAAAAGCTGCAGACCTCAAAGGCGGTAAGTGCCGTAGTCAGGCAGCCATAGCCTTTTCACCCCAGCAGAACATCTTGGCGGGGTAGGTTCTTTTGCTACAACTCCAGGCTTGTCAAAGAAGACAGAGAAGATTCCCTTGTGGTGGATGAGGGAGAGGTGCAAAGACCCACTCAAGCAGCAGCGTCTCTACCATCAGCTGCTGCTTCAGCTGCCTCAAAACCAAAATCTTGACTCACGACACCACAGTGGGAGGCAGACTATCACAGCTTCTGAAAGAATGGCGAGGTAATACTTTGGATGCATGGGCACTGGAAACAGTAGCCGATAGTTACTGCCTCCCCTTTATAGAAAGACCTCAGGATCATCCACCGGGAAACCATTTGCTAAAGGTTCCAGATCCATTCATGTTGCAGAAAATGTTGACCCTGTGAGAGAAAGGTGCTATAGAACCAGTACCTATGATGGAGAGGAGGAAAGGATGGCATTCTCCCTATTTCCTAATCCCCAAGAAGGACGGAGGACAGAGACCTATCTTGGACTTGGATACTTGTTCAAGTTCCTTAGGAATGACAAGTTCAAGATTTTCACACTTTCTCAGATCTTTCAGGCAGACCAGCTCCAAGATTGGATGGTATTGTTGGACCTTCAGGATGCTTACTTTCATGTGCCAATCCATCACAAGCTCAGGAAGTACCTGAGGTTCACCATTGGTGGTTCTCTTTATCAGTTTTGAGTTCTGCCATTCGGGTTGACCTCCGCCCGAGGGTTTTCACCAAATTTATGGCAGTGGGGGGCAGCAAGTCTCAGGAGAGGGGAGATTCACGTCTACCCCTACCTGGACGATTGGCTGATCAGGGCATGTTCACCCGAACAGGCCCAAGAACATCTCGGTATCATCTGCCACTCCCTCCACAGTTTGGGCTTCTCCCTCAATTCCAAGAAGTCTCACATGATACCATTTTAGAGACTCCAATTTATTGGAGCAGTCCTGGGTGGCTCCTTGGGAAAAGCGTCGCCACCCGAGGTGAGGGCTCAAGACATTTTGCAAATGCTCACCAAGTTTCAGAGTGGCCAGCGTTTTACGGCCTTTGACTTTTTGAGGTTGCTCAGCCTCATGGCATCCTGCATTTTTCTGGTGCCAGATGATCGACTGAGATTGAGATACCTTCAATGGACTCTCAGAAAACAGTGGTCCCAATTTTCAGGCAGGATATCAGACCTCCTTCAGATACCGAACAGAGTCTCAAAGGACCTTCTGTGGTGGGCCTGCGAGTACAACATTCTGAAAGGAGAACCTTTTTGGCAAGTATGGCCTTAGATAACAGTAGTGACGGATGCCTCACTCACGGGGTGGGGAGCCCACACCAATGATCTCACAATCAGAGGTTGTTGGTCTCCATCCGAGTCCAAACTGCACATCAACCTTTTGGAGCTGAAGGCAATCAGACTAGGGCTGAAGGCCTTTCTAATCTCTGTACAGGGAAAGAAAGTCCTGATAATGACGGACGAGACAGTGGCCATGTTCGACCTGAACAAAAGAGGAGGCGTAGGGTGCTACCACTGTGCAGAGAAGCAATGCAGCTCTGGTTCTGGGCAATTCGGAAAGGAATCTTTCTATTGGCAGTTCGTCTAGCCGGAGAGGAGAACACGGCGATGGACACTTTAAGCAGGCAGAGCACAGTCTCCCACGAGTGGGATCTAGCTCAGGTAGTCCTTCAAGAGCTTTTCACCTTTTGGGGAACCCCTCAAGTGGATCTATTTGCGACCAGTGTCAACCGGAATAACAAACTGTTCTGCTCCAGAGAATTTCCCCCAAGAGGAGCTCTAGGAGACGCGTTTGTAGTAGACTGGGAGTTTCCACTCCTGTACGCAGTTCCTCCAGTACCCGTCATTCCTCATGTGATCAGGAGGTTGAGAACGTTTGGGAAATACATGATCCTAATTGCCCCGGAATGGGCCAGGAGGACGTGGTACCCGGACCTTCTGGACATGTCTATCTGCCCTCCAATACGTCTTCCAAAAAGTGAGGACCTTCTCATGCAAGAGGAGGGTCAGGTTCTCAATACAGAGGTCAAGACACTCTGCCTTCACGCATGGTTTCTGAGAGGCTGAGATGCAAGGACTGGGACCTCGCAGATGACGTAATGGAGATTTTGCTTTCATCCAGAAGGCCAGCAACAAAATCCTTATATTGATGCCGTTGAAACAAGTTTTGCAGCTGGTGTAGGGAAAAGAATGTGGACCCTTTTCAATGTGCTACACCTACTTTGTTATCTTTTCTACTACATTTGGCAAATCTGGGGCTCTAGATTGGAACAATCAAGAGCTATCTAGCAGTGCTTTCCATATTCAAGCTCACGTCGGAAGAGGCATCCTATTTCAAAATACCCTTAATAATTCCAATTCTTTAAGGACTCACGAATGTGATTCCTCCTACACCATTCCAAATGCCAACTTGGGACCTTAACTTGCTTTTTAAGTTTTTGACATGTGCTCCTTTTGAGCCACTCCTTACTTACCTAACCATTTTTTTAGTAGCAGTAACTTCATCCTGCATGGTGAGTGAGATGCAGGCATTATCCTGTAAACCTCTGTTTAACACTTTTTGCAAGGATAAGGTAGTCCTTAAGGTCAGACCCTCTTTTCTACCTAAGATTATGTCTGATTACCATTTAGCACAGAAGATTGTGCTTCCATCCTTCTATCCTCCACCTCATCCTGGCAAGGAAGAGGAAAGATTTCATAGACTCGATCCGAGGAGAGCTCTAAGCTTTTATATTTCAAGGATGGCAAAGTTGCGACAGCACAACCAAATTTTCACTGGCTATACTGGGCATAAACAAGGTCTATCTGTCACCAAACACACCATATGCAGATGGATCATACTTGCTATTTCGGAGTGCTACAGGCTAGCTGGGAAAGATCCCCAGAAGGTCTAAGGGCTCATTCCACTAGGTGCATGTCAACTTCCTCTTCAGAGGGGAGTTTCCACGTATTCCTCATAGCCCTCCCAACCTACCCCACTGTAGAATATCCGAGCTTTAGACCATGTGCTCTTTTAAGGTTTTATCATTTAAATGGACTTATCAGGCCAGTAATTCTGCATATGAGTAGCAAAAAAACAGAACTGAAGCCAACGGGCGCTGCGCATGGTATATATACTTGAGAGTGATGTCAACTGAGATGGAAGCCCTCGAAAGACATCGAGTCGACCGTCTTGACGCACAGCGCCCTCTGCCGAGAGAACATTTTTTTTTTCTGAAGCAGCTAAAACTAGAAACGAAGATATCATAAAATGAGGAATACGTTGGAGGATCATCCAGTTGAAAGAATGTTACCAGGGGTAAGTAACTTGTTCTTATCTTATCGTGCACCCACTCTATGGAACTCCATTCTAATGGATGCACATACCGATGCACAGACTCCAATTCACAGTACTGCGCTACCGTTAAAAGATGCCAGCCCAAATGCTGGCTACCTACACTCTGAACAGCGCTCCACAGTCGAGTTAGGTTGGAGCTTTAAATAAAATGCCCAAAAATTATTGACTATTGTCCCCTCTTTCATGTGGACAGTGTTTCCGCAGTCCGATATATCAACTGCTTAAGGTGGGGGATGCAAGAGTCTAGTGGCTTTGGTAATGGAATTTTGGCACTTCTGTCTGGACACGAAAATACTCTTGAAGCAGTGTATCTTCCAGGTCAGGTCAACACTGTAACAGACTGGAATTCCAGAAATATACAAGACAGGGGCAATTGGAGGCTGAACCCCCACCTGTTTGTCTCTATTCAGACCTCTTAGAAGTCAATCTTTTCACTTCTCACCTTAACTGTCAGGTACAAACCTTTTTCAGTTGCCTGGAGGCTGTGGCAGTGGATGCTTTCCTACAAAACTGGGCCTGCGCAAAGTGTTATGCGTTATCCCATTTTCCATGATAGTGAGTATGCTGGTTCAATTGTGCAGGCAGCAGGGCTCCATAGTTCTACTGACCCTGTTTTTGCCAACACAGGACCTTCAGGCATTGTAAGTAGACTTGTCCAACCTATCCACTTCTACTCACTTTCCCAGGGGGTCTCCCTCACAATCTGATCATTATGGGTCATCTCACTCTCATGGCTTCAGGGCATCCTGGTAATTTTATGGACTTTCAGAGGACGATTTCCAGGTCATCGGGGATTGCTGGGCCGATTTCACAAAATCAGCATATTCTTCCTCATTGCCATGATTTTCTTTTTAAATGTATTGATTGTGCATTTGGAAAGCGCTTGCACATCAAGTAAATTAGGTTTCAAACTGCCCACAGGGCAACAGGGAGGGAACATGGGAATGAAAACAAAATATAACAAAACGTGCAAGTGCAGAGAGAGAGAGTGAGGGGAAGATGGAGTGGGGTAAGTGCTAGGTGTATCACAAGGGAAGTGCTGGGGAGTGAGCAGCTGTAAGTGTCTAGGTGGAGTGGTCAGCTTCCAATAAATAACTGCAGGCCTATGGTGACATAGGCCAGTGGGTGGCAGTGGGTGTCAAGGCAAAGTGCTTGGAGGGGCTGAGGCTGTAGGGGATTGGGTGTTGGAGGTCAGAACGCAGAAGGACACATAAGGGCCCTGGTCACCAATCTCAGATGAGCTCAGTGGTGGGTGGATGGACACTTGGAACCCATATCTGGCCCTCCAGTGAAGACAGTACATTTCCTGGTGGAGTTGTTTAGGGAAGGCAAGGCATACAGAACTATTAATGGATTCAGATCAGCAATATCATGAGGCCATATCCTAAACCGAGCCCTCCACTTTATATGCATCAAAGCACCGCCTAATGCTAAGTATTATGTGTTATTGGCTGTCAGTGTGGTGCTTAATGGTTCTATGTTGTTTTGCTGATGTAAATCAGTATGTGGTAATTTACTTTGACAAAAATCACTTTGAATTTATTTTGAATTTTTGTTTAAAAGCATATACGGTTCTCAACTTGTCAATGGTATGCTATATTTTCAAATACTGCTGACAATGTTGTTGTGCTTACTCTCTAGTATGAGTGTTTCAGATGTGAAAGCATTGGATGTTGATCATAAAGTTTATGCACCTGAAGGGGTTACTTTCCTCATTACACAATGAACAAAATGTAGGACCTCTTCAGTTTATTATCCTTTCAGGAAGATCAGAAGCTTTGTTTGGCTCAATGTTTAAAGTGTTAAGAGCAGAACACAGTTTGTATTAGATCTCCTCTTACCTCTCCGTTGAGGATCTCTTTTCAAAACCCTCACCTCCCAGTTTTCTCAGTCACTTTGACTCGGTTGATTCGTTGCATCTAAAGGAGGCTGATATAGACATATCTCTATTTGGGGCTCATTCCATTATTGGGGCTATGGTGTCGAAATCGCCATTCATGAGAGGTAAACTTGAGCACATACTCCATGCAGCTAATTGCTTTAGGGAAATAAATGCCAAGACATTTTATTATAAACGTCTTGGCCATGTAGTATTAAATGTGTTGCATGGGCTTTGAACTTGCATACTAATACGCTGCCAGTCTTTACATAGAATTACTAATCCAGCTCACTCACACGAGTGGGGGTTTAGATTCTGTTAAATACAGAGTCAGCTAATAGCCTTCCCAGCCACCATTGTTTATTTGTTTTCTTGCAGTTGCCTACACAGATCCGGAACGGATGACTGTGCTGTTCAGGGACGACTGCCAGAGAAATGATCTGAATCCAGTTATGGGATGAATTGCTTTCATGTGTCGTCTTGTCCTGTGGTTATCCGGGGCTTTATTGCAGCTATAGAAAAGGATCAAGTAAAGCTGCAGAACCCTTATATAAACTCACATGTAAACTAATTGGATGTTATGGGGTATGACCTGGACCTCCATGGTGGGTTGGGAGATTGTTCATATATGTTATGTTGTTATTCTTTAAATATGAAAATCTTGTTTAAAAATTGTTAAAGGTGTTTATTTCTGCTGCTGGCTCTTAGTTGTAAAGGGGTTGATGCATACAACTGCCCTATTTGTGTTTAACTTGACCCCTGCTCATGCCAATGAGGATCATTAGTCATTCAGCAACATCTTTGGCTTATTTATCTGCATAACTAATTGAGGAGAACTTTGCACTATGGAGCTGCTTTATGGCAAACTGGGTAGCATCCTGTCAAATTGAGATCCATCCACGCACGTTGATTAGCACACTCATGTTTGAGCCACAGCTTTGGCATGTTGAGCAACACTCTCATTTTACTGGCAGCAAAATGACATGTTGAGGATCACCCATTTGTATTGGCAACTCTCTGAACTCGCATTCTAGCAGCACAGTCATATACTTTGAGCATACTGTAATAGAAGAGTGTGAGAAACCTGAAGGTGTCTCACTTACTAGTTCTTGGGGATCTGTCATCCAGGGGGCCAGGACACAGCCATCGATATTGAATCCAGTTCCTGGTGGTGGACCAGTGCAGGAGGATCTCCTGAATGGGGGGGGGGGTCTTTGGAGAGTGGAAGTGGGACACCGAAGGGTGAGACGCGGTATCCCCTTCCCTTTGTCACCTATTCCCCATCCTGTCCACCAAGATACTTAGAAACTCTTCTCTCCCCCTTTTCCATTACAAACACTTTCACGCCCTGTGAGCAACAACAGACTAATATCAGAGCCATTTACCTGACATGTCCCAACACAAGGGACAGGCAGAGTCAGGCAATTGCCAACAACTACACACACCTGACTGTCCATTCCCTTCCCCACTGGGATAAAAGGTGGAGCACAAGAGCACACTCTGAGCAAGGCCAAGCGCACGAGGAAGCAGCTATTTGAGGATGGAAGTTCAAGCAAAGCAGAATGGCGGTGAGACCTGAAAGCACGTCAATGAGGGAATTGCCCTTGCCCTTTTCAACCCAGACCCGCGAAGCCTCAGGCAAAAGAAACATATGACCGGGAATCGCAACTGGTGAAAGGTGTGACGGATGTCAGTGGTACAGGGCACACTCCCGCACTGATAGCCAGGTTGGGGAGACACGTTGCCCTCATGGTACCATCCTTTACTCCAGCGTGAAAGAAATGCCAACGAGTTCAGCAAAGCCTGTGAGTCGGAAGAACTTGAAAGTGGGCCGGACTGTATTTGACTCAAGGTTGCAGTGGCGACATTAAGAAGATTAAGAAACAGAGGTCTTTCTGAAAGAACTTGGTACCAGAGCTAGAGTGGTCTGGCGCCACGTGGGCGCTCATTTGATGGTCTCTAGCTGGTAACCCTCTCCTGAACAAGGAAGGTATTGAACAGCGAAATAGTGAAACTACAAATACCAAGAGGCAATAGGGAAGGCCGGTGTGAGGTGTCAAGGTGGTCATACAAGGGTAAAGACAAACCCCTTGTACAATCGAAAGCCTTTGACACGTGGAAAGTGTGACCCCGACAAAGATAATTGTGACACAGGTGTTTGCACCCGGTGGAGGGCAACGCTGTGCGAACTGGTCGTTGTACATAAAAACGTCCTTGCCATAGGCTAACAAAGTGACCCAGCGAGACGTGATCCCCCTTCGGAAGTCTTTGTGTTAAAGGTGACAAGTGCTGTGGAAGGTCTGAGCCCAGATGATGGGGACCTAACAAAAGGTGGTTGTTTAAAAGACATTGAGACTTTTGAATATATTACGAATAAGGAACTTGATTGAAAGACAATAGTGAACCTGACTGAGGGACGTCAAGAGAAAAGTGTAAAGAATCTAACGGACCCACATTGTGACGACAAGTATGAACCCGACTGAGGGATGTCCACAGTGAATGGTTGGTCTGAGCCTTTTTCAGGGAGGCTAACCACTAAGAGGAGGATCAGAGCCCGGCTGAGGACGATCCATGGGTAAAGAGTAATCACCCTATGTGAAAGATATCAGAAAAAAACTTTGTTTTGTTATTTTTGACATATGAGGCCCTCTGAAGCAAGAGACTTTGCATGAGAAGAGACTTGGGCACAGAATGCCCTGAAATAGAGGCAGTGAACTGTGAACTTGTGCCAGAGAAGTCCAGGAGTGCACTGTGCTCAAGAGTCCCGCCTTGTCCGGTTCTAAAAATGTGGGGAAGGGAGACTCCGGCCATAACATCCTGAATTATCATTTTGGGAACACTTTCTTTTCTTGTGAACATTATACCACATTATTTTGTAGCATATTGGCAATAGGTTTTCTTAGCATAGGCCCTTTTTACTTGATTAGACTCCACTAGGACTGCCTTTTTTATTATTTGATGGTCGTAGTTTTCTCCCAAATTAGATATAGGTTTAGATTAGGTGTTTATCTCACCCCTTTTACAGTTTAATAAACACTTTTGAACTCTGATCACTTGTATCTTTGTTACTTTGAGAGTAGTATGTAAATTGGGTACTTCCACTTATTTATTTTTTATCCGGAGACCAGACTCAAGTGTGGAAGAGCATGTAAAATTCTGTCTGTGGGAGACTGGTTGCCCCTCCCTTATTATATAATTAGCACAAATGCTTGCACTTTCAGAATTACAAAACTGTCAGCTATCACTGTTGCTTCTGGATCAAAAGAAAAGCTGAATCCTACAGAGCTAATATCGCTCACACATTTTCTATTAAAAAACAAATCTTTATTTATAGTGTGTATTGAGAGCCTTACACATGGCTTTACAAATCAACATAAAACATTACTTCACATAATCACATAGTGTTAAGGAGCCATAGATAATGATAACACATCGCTACTGATACACACATAATTGTGACTGGGGGTTAATACACAAGTGATTTTTATCATGTTTTTAGACACTTTGGAGAAGGCTCTTCATGCATCTGAGATATCCTTGCTAGCTTTCTTTGCCTATTTGTCTAGTATTGTTTTGGTGTTTTATCCTTTTTCGGGAGCACAGGTCCAAGATAACCCTAGTGTGTTGTTTTCTTGTCCAAATTGTCGCCGCATGTTTCGGCTCTTAACTCGTATATACGATGTAGGATTTTATAGAGCCATCTTCAGAATGTTAAGGATTTCAATCGGGCGACACACCTTGGTTTTAGCCTAGTATGTAGCACACAATTGGAATGCTTTCTCTTTATATTCTATGAATTCAATTTGACATTGCACACAACCCGTCTCACACCCCCTTTTTCAAATACCCCGGGTCACAATGGACCAGGAAATCCTAAACATTTTAATATTGGGCAGCAATCACCAATGGGGTGATAATTAAAATGGAAACTGAGACAATACACTTGCTTAACATTCTACAAGAACATATACAGGATTTTAAAGCCCTTTACAATGGCACAAAATGACACTTGGAAATTGACAAATAAATAATTAATGTGCAGTTAAATCTATGAGGCAAATACGATTTCTCATGATAGCAGGAATGGTTAAACACTAGCAATCACAAGGAAAGTTGTCAACAAAAGGCATACAATAACAAGTTGAAAGGCATACAATAACAAGTTGAAAGTAAGAATACGATGCAGCCGAATCACACGTTGGAAAGTGGCATTTTACACGGATGCAGTTTTAAATATCACAGGGACAATATAAGAGTGAAAGGATGGTTGTAGCTGAAGATTTGGATGAGATTTGCAAGATCAAAGGAGGCTCGATTTTGCCAAAATGAAGCAGTGAAAGAGAGAAAATCGGCTGGGAAAGAAAGACAGATTTTACTTAAACTAGATTATTAAGACTATATTTTTAAAGAAAGACACGGTAGGATCCCAGGTTAATTTGCAACTTAACCCTTTCACCTCGCGTTCAGATCTATATGGCAATTCATTTAAATTATTCCAAATATCACTAAGGAGTTACAAGATGGGGTGAATGAAAGAATGGCGCTAACACTAGGAAAACACAGACAAGATGCACAAAGAATTCTGACAATAGGACAAATTACTGTCATGATCTCTGCTTCCAAAAGATCAGGACTTGCCCGACTCCCTTGGAAGCAGACCCATAACCCCGGTTCCGAGTGCCAGCCAGTCCCAATTGGGACCTTTTGGACCATGTCCTGGCGCCAGTGGCACCAGGCTCATAAAGATGCCCAGTCCCAGCGCTGGAAGCGCCGGGCTCATAATGCTTGGGTGGACTTACCTGCAGCAGACCATGCTGCTTACTTACCTGCCAGTTGAACCCCTGATCCTCTTCTGTTTGGGACTACTTTTCCTGTTGGGTGGGGCAGGAGCCACTCCCTAGGTTCAGAACACTGGAACTCTTCTGGAAAGCAGGAACTCTTTTCTTACCTAGGCGTGGCTGTGGAAGGAGACACCTAAGCATTACAGGAGGCTATTTAAACCACACCCGATGGATGAATCTTGCTTTGCGTTATTCTGCATTCTCTGCAGCAGAACGCTCATCGTGTCTTCTGCTTCTGATCCTGGGCCTAAGGGAACAAAGGCTTACCATCCTGGAATCCAGTCTTCAGCAGCACCTGTAAAGACAAAGAAAGAACAGGTTAGCACTACGGTCTTCAGTGGCAGCGCATCTCTTACCTGGTCCATCGGCTGTCACCAACGCCTCGCGCTGCATTCCGGCATCTGAAAGACAAAGGCTTACCTACTCTTCGCATGCTCCGGAGGTCTTCGCACTGCATTCCGGCATCTGAAAGACAAAGGCTTACCTACTCTTCGCATGCTCCGGAGGTCTTCGCACTGCATTCCGGCATCTGAAAGACAAAAGCTTACCAGCTCTTCGCACGCTCCGGAGGCCTTCGGCACTGCATCCCGCATCTGAAAGACAAAAGAAGGTGCGTTTAAAGACATTGGGCAACTTTATTACTCACGTGCCATTACTCCTTCCCACGCCAAATCCAGTGGGTATTCCAGCACCCTTCAGCTTCTCTAAAGCTCCGAACTTGTACCTGCAAGATAAAAGGGACAGTTAGTGCGCATCGTGAAGCAGGCTACAAGCGCTTACTTACGTGCTTCCAGGCGCTTCTATTCCTCACGCGGGTTCGATCCTCAACTCTCATCAGCCCGCCATCCGCCATCGCCGGAACCCTGCAAAACAAGAGATATCATTACAAAAGACTTTTAAGACATTTGAAGTGCCCAGAACTTACCATTCGTGCAGTTAACGACGGACAGCAGTCCTCTGAGGTCAAGAGGCCTGCACCCTTATCCAGTGAAGAAACTGGTTACGGCACCCTGCCCCGAGGCAGATGGAGAGCTCGGCGTTCACTTACCTAAGGTGAGGGCGTTAACCTTTGGGGTTCTACAGGAGAAGAGAAAGGGAAGAGGAGAGAGGCACCCAATAACCCCAGTTCATTAATCCCATATTTTCTATCTGCAGACATCTTACTCTTCGAGTCAGACATACAGTGCACAGGGGTCCAGCCCAAAGAGCCAACCATGTGTTATACATCACCTTTGAAGATACGGCATTCACCCAGTCAAGACCGGCGCCTCTGCGGGAATCAGGTGAGCGTTACAATTACCAAGGCATGGATAGGATGGCTTAGAGAGTGGAATAAAGATAAAAGGGTCAGAATGGGTAGGCTATGTGTTTCTATGGGAGGGGAAATACTCACAGTCCATGCTTGAGTTTGGGGATTTTGGAACAGTCAACCAGGTCTGGTCACCGCACGGCGGGCACCCCTTACAGCAAACAGCTGGGCAATTCTGGTCACTGGATGGCACAGGTACAGATGGATGCAATTAGTGGGCAGCAAGCCAGTATGATCACAGGATTCTAAATGTACCACAGCTTTTCCCCTGGTTAATGGGATTTTAGTGGGATTTCTCGATCAATGCCTTGCTGGGATGGGTCAGCTATGCTTTGGCCTGGCAGTGGAATCTGGAATCTGGCAAGATGGATGTAGAATATCAGGAACGCAGGCACTGGAAATTCAGGAGAGAGTATCCCTAGAGTCCTGTCAGCCACCCTTTATATAAAGCATGGTGACATCACAGAATTGTATGGTAGGGCAGGCTTAGCTGAGTACACCCCTAAACAACTGGATTGGTCAGGGGTGATTGTTAGCGCCTTCTTGTTAACTGATTGGACTCTTAGAGACATGTTAATTTTGCCAGAACCCAGTTTTGACATAAATGGCACATTTGTACAGTTGCGGCATCTTAACAAATCACATGGGCAGATTACATATTTTATTTAGAGCATTGCAGACCAATTCGCACAGTTGTAGGACCTTGTTTCGTCCGTTTAAAAATTTCCTATCGTTTTCAGTGAGAAATATTTGTCCTACAATTCTATAACTCCATACATGTGTATAGATTATTATTAGGCATATCAGTATTGAAGTTCACAATGGCATCATGTACACTTTCCTCTGAATGTCCACTTTGAATGGATTGTGCCCTCCCACGTATTCCTCATCTTAAATATATGCTTACCTTCAGCTTTGCTGCTTCGGAAAACATTTTCTCTCTCTACACCAGAGGGCGCTCCCCTCAAGGCCGTGGCATCAATGTCCCTCTGCGGCATCCGTCGATCAGCGACATCATCCGCTGTATAAATGCATCAAGCTCGATCGTTGGCCTCAGTTCCATTTTTCCCTTAGCTTCGTTTCGGATCGTTACAAACGGCGCTTCAGTTTTCGTGAGAAAAATGTCGTCTTCATCGAACCCTTCCACACCAAAGACGGGATTCAAGAAATGCCAGAAATGTGGAAAGAAAATGTTGTTGACTGATCCACATAAAAATTGCCTCTGGTGCCGACCACCATATTGATGACTGCGGTTCTTGTCAGTCGATGACCCATAAGGTCTTAAAAGAACAAAGATGTAAAGTGGCGATGGGGAGGGGTTCATCGAAGACTTCTTCAAAGGGGAGAAAAGACTCGACCGAGTCTTCGGTAAAACACCATAAGAAATATAGGTCGAGGAGCAGATCTGGGAAGTCTTCTTCGTCCTCCAAAAAGACGAAAAAAAGACGCCACCCATCTCCCTCTTCTTCTTCTTCCTCGAAGTCATCTAAGGAAGTGATAACATGCCCTTCAAGACATGACTCCCGAGGAAATGGGGAGCATTTAGAGCTTCTATGTTGAACATTTTTGAGAACGCGACCCAGACCCCCTCAAAAAAGTCTAAAGAAGACCATGTCCCTGCTCACGAGAAACGTGACAGGGGAAGATCTAAAACAAGGAAATCCGTCAAGAAATTGTTGAGGGTGTAATCCAGGGACTCTTCCCGGACACCTCATGAAAAAAACCTACCGGTACATAAATTGGAGGTGGAAAGAGACCACATGGCGTTAGGCTCTCGTGCGTCATCGAGGTCGGTATCGAAAAATGCCCTCTAAGCCATCGAAGGTAGTGAAGTAAAAGGCGTCGATGACTCAACCTAAAAAGGTCACGTTGAGTATACAGTCGACATCATCGAAGGCTTCTTCGACAGTGGCGATGGTCTCCACAATTCCTTCGATGATTCCTTCGAGGGCATCAAAAGCTACCTCAACAATATTGAAGGTTGTTGCTACTAGATCGACGCCGTCAACGTTTTTGTTGATGCCCATGCCTATACCAATGGAAAAACCTATACCACCTGAAAAGGTTTTTCATCCTGAAAGAAGACATGATTTTTTTAGGACCATGTCATCCATATATGAGGGAGAGTCATCGGCAGATGAAGAGGTTTCTTCTGCTGGTGTTAAATCTGGCACAAGACCAGTCCCTGAGGAGTTAGTTGACCCTCAATCTAAGATACAAGCTTTACATGAATGCTTGCAATCAGCAAGTGGTCTGGATACCTCTCCAGAATACGAATTCGTAAAACCGGACCCAGCAGAACATGCTGATGCGGGCTCCAGAAAATTAATGAGTAGAGTCACTGAATTCATGGGATGGGGTAGAAATTTACCTATCTATCAAGATGATGACATGACTGATATCCTTTCAGGAGGACCTCAGCAAGACTGCATACTTCCCTTTCATATAGCCTTAAAAAGGAGGGTTAATTCTGCATGGGAACATCCTGAAGCCATTCCAGCAGTTGATACATATTTTGTGTCAAAGTATAGACCCTGTAATTCTGACCCAGAGTACTTAAACAAACACCTATTTCCAGAAAGTCTGGTAGTTCAAGGAGGTACCTCTATTAGAAATGCTGCATACCCCACAATTCCCCCGGATAGGGATGATAAAAAGGTTGATGCATGGTCCAGGAAGATTTTTACATCAGGGAGCATGGCTTTAACATCCACTAATGTAACTTGCACCCTGGCAAGGTTTACATATACCCTGTGGGAATGCATGTCAGCGGCAGCTGAACACATCCCAGAAGGTGAGGAACGTGAGGGGTTTCTAACCATAATAAGGGATGGAAAGGAGGCTGCAGGAGAATGCCTTCCATCAGGTTTGGACACAGCTGACAGTACCAGTAGGTCTATGGCATCTACCGCGGATGCTACGTAGATTTGCGTGGCAAAGAAGATCGAGTTTTGCATCGGATGTGCAATCCAGGCTTCTTAATATGCCATTTGACGGCTCAAGGTTGTTTTGTAGCAAGGCGGATGAAAGTTTGCAGAAGCTGCAGACCTCCAAAGCGGCAGCAAAATCTCTCAGTGCCGCTATAAGACAACCTCAACAACGCCCCTACACAGGCTCATCTTCCTGGAGGGTCGTCCTTTTCGTTGTTATTCCTCAATTGGAAGAGGAAGAAGACAGGCCAGTCAGAGAGGCCAAAGAAAATTTCCTCGGGGTGAGGAAAAGGTGCTAGACATGCCCCAGCAACAGCATCTGTCCCTTCAGCCGCTGCTGCAGCTGCCGCAAAACCACTCTGAGGTTTTGACCCACAAGACCCCAATGGGAGGTAGGATCTCACAGCATTTGGAAGAATGGCGGGGCATTACTTCAGGTGCTTGGGCACTGGAAACAGTATCCCAAGGTTACTGCCTTCCTTTTCAAAAGAAACCTCAGAATCACCCACCAGAATACAACTCTGTCAAACATCCAGATCCGCTCCTGTTGCAGGAAATCTTAACCCTGCTACAGAAAGGTGCAATAGAACAGATACCTGTAGCGTAGAGGTACAAGAGTTGGTATTCCCCATATTTTCTCATTCCAAAGAAAGACAGAGGACTGAGACCCATCTTGGACTTGAGAAACTTGAACAAGTTCCTAAGGAAGGACAAGTTCAAGATGGTCACACTTTCTCAGATCCTTCAGGCTCACCAACTACAGGATTGGTTGGTATCATTGGACATTCAGGATGCTTACTTTCATGTGCCAATCCATCTCAAGCACAGAAAGTACCTGAGGTTTGCGATTGGCAATTCTCACTATCAATTTCGAGTTCTGCCATTCGGGTTAACCTCCGCCCCAAGAGTTTTCACCAAGTTGATGACGGTGGTGGCAGCGAGTCTCAAGAGAGGGGGGATTCATGTGTACCCCTATCTTGACGATTGGATGATCAGGGCATGTTCTCCAGAACAAGCCCAGGATCATCTGTCCAAGACTTGTCACTTCCTTCACAGACTAGGGTTTTCTCTGAATTTAAAAAAGTCAAACATGATACCATCACAGAAACTCCAGTTTATCAGAGCAGTTCTGGATACTTGCTCGGACAAAGCCTTGCCTCCCGAAGAGCGAGCTCACCACATTCTGCAGATGGTAACAAAATTCCAGAATGCCCAGTATCTACTGGCCTTCGATTTTCTCTGGTTGCTCGGCCTAATGGCATCATGCATTTTTCTGGTGCCAGAAGCCAGATTGAGAATGAGATCCCTTCAATGGGCTCTCAGGACTCAATGGTCTCAGGGGAAATGTCAGATCTATTGCAGGTTCCAGCCAAAGTAGCACAGGATCTAAAATGGTGGGCTTGCAGTCATCATATCCTCTTAGGAGAATATTTTTGGCAACCATAGCCGGAGATAACAGTAGAGCTCTTAGCTTCTATATTTCAAGATTGGCAACAATACGTCAGTGTGATCAACTTTTTGTGAGGTACACTGGCCGCAAATTAGAACTTGCTGTAAGTAAACAAACATTATTTAGATGTCCCTCCCAGCAGTACAGTTTACGTGATTTACACTCTAAATTCTTTTAAGGCAAAAGAGACACGCCATTAACTACAATCCATTGGCTACAATATATGAAAAAAACGGAGGCCAACGGGCGCGCTCACGGTATTTTGTCATGATTCATCCCTAGCCCTCCAAGATGTCAGGCTGGAGCCAGGCCACGATCACCTAGATGGCCCTCAAGGGCCTCTCCATCCCTCCAAAGACCCACTTGGAGTCAGACTTGGCGCTTGTGGCACCAGACTCACTCACTCCCATAGGATAACATTGGGGTTTGGACTTGTAGTGCATTGATGGGGACAAGATGGATGCCCCCATATATTTCGGTTCACAGAACTGCATGTGCGGTCTACTCTTTTGGGTGTGGTTCAGCCCAGAGGCACCTGGGATATCCAGAGACTATTTAAGCCACACCCAGGCTGAGAAACATGGTTTGCGTTTTCTGCACCTGCAGCGTGACACTCGCCGTGTTCGGATCGGTCTCCAGTAGGCCTGCATCTTTCTTCTGCGCTCAGCTCCTGAAAGAACAAGAACACCGTTAGGAACAGCCTTACCTTGCGGCGCTTCTGCCCATCAGTCATTGCTCCTTATGTTCTGCGGGCATCTTCGGTGGTGTCATTCCCATCCTGGCACGCTGCTTCCTAAGGAAAAGGGAAAAGAACAGAAAAAAGGCATTAGTAAGCATTCTGCAAATCTTCGCTTATTTTTAAATACTGTACAAGCTTCAAACGCTTACCTGAATCCCAGCCACTCTGGGGGAACTCTGTCTCCGGAACTTCTCATCCATCTGCAAGAGGGAAAAGACACTCCAAGTTAGCGTGGAAACATCTAGAGGCGCCGCATTCCACGTTTACCCACAGCATTTGTTCTTCATAACCGGCATCCACTCTGAAAACGTCGCGGCACCTAAAAGACACAGAAAAAGAACTCAGTTCAATGCAAACACAATAGGGGTGCATCGCGCTCTCGCTCACCTTCAGCGCTACTCATCTCAGCAGCACACCGCCATCCCCGGACGCCGGCCATCATCTAAGAAAGGAAAGGAACGAAGTTAGAGAACTGTTCAAAAGACTCATTATACTTACCTGTCGGACTCTTGCCAGTGAAGTAACTAGGCAGCAACCAGCCCACATCAATCAACGCGCCCCTGCACTGAAGGCAGGGCTGAGAGCACACTATCCAAGAAAACAAGGTGAGCTGTGGATCAAAGGGAAGGGTTGGACCCCGGGGAAGAAGGGGTTCAAGCACACAGAGACAATAGGGAGTTAAACTCTACCAATCCTGTGTTTCAGGCCCAGTCTCTAGTCGAATAGCCTCCAGGGAAGGGTTCGAGGCCGTAAGAGGTCAGAACAGGCTGAGTGACGTCCCCGTGGATACCAGGTGAGCTTTACACATTTATATAGCGGATGACGTCGGTGCTCGATGGATGCCGCCGAGGGACATCGACGCCGCAGCCTCGAGGGGAGCGGACTCAGGTGGAGAGAGAGAACATTTTTTCCGAACCATCAAAGCTGAAGGTAAGGATATATCTAAGATGAGGAATACGTGGGAGGAACATCCCATCGAAAGAACGTTACAGTTGGTAAGTAACTTGTTCTTCTCTGCCATTTCTGTTCCCAACATGGCAGTGAAAGCTACTACGTCTTAAACTAAAAACAGCAAAATTACATTTACACTGTTAACTTTTTTACATTTTTGCGAAGTCCTGTTGCAAAGATAAAAGTTTTAACATTTTATTAATAACATAGTCTTTGGAAACACAGCCTTTGTCCTTCACATGGCCCATTTTTTTCTCAGCTACCACCAACTGTCATTTCAGCCCAGGGTGGGGATGGGAGTTTCCAGTTTGATTGAATGTTTATTCCCACTTCTCCACTTCACAGGTTGGTGTCCCAGAATTTATATTGTAAGAGGCCTCAGCCCAGACAAAAGTCTGCCAAGGTAACAATTATCACCCATGTGTGCCCTAGAATCTACTGTGAGGGGCCTTCTGTTGCTAGCAACCCCCACACAGAAACCTGTTTGGGGCTGATTTACCCCAAGTAGCTAATGCAATTTAAATGCTTATTTTGTTTATTTTTGTTCTGAATCAGAAGAAAGCCTGTTAAATAAAACCTCCCATATATGTTCCACAGCACAAACCCCTTTACATTGCTAAATAAGGGCATGGACTTATCCAACATACACTGTTAAACAAGTATTTTTCTTATTTGCATAAGTACATTTAAACATGTGGTGACGGCTGGCATTTTCCTTTCAAATTAGGTTTTTCTCTTCCATCTGAATTCCCACATTGTTCTGTAGCCATTGTTAGTTTCTTGTATGCAACAATTTGTTTGAAACACAGATTCACAGAAATTGACATAGCCCAGAGAGCTGGGGTTCCTTTGAAGCATTGATCTTTTTGACATTTTGTAACTCAAATGTCTAGTGTTTTCTGTGGCTGAAAATGAAGTTTCTTTTTGGGGTTTTTTCTTCAGATTTGGCTAGCACAGCCTGCCATTCAGGGATCATGGTTTGTTCTGCTGAAGCACAATGTGGATATGGATGCGCATGGCAGGGTCTTTTTGATAAAAACAATGTGATGTGGAATAGTTGATAATAGCGTCAGGGCAGAATCCTTTTCAGTGTAAAATATTCCCTTTTCAATGGGAACTTTTTGTAAGCAGCAGAGCAGCGCTGCTTTGATTCGCTTCTTTTGGGTGCACCCAAGAAAACACTGGCACCATTCTCGGTGTGCCCCCTGTTCCAACTCGCCCAATAGGAGTTTGGCAAGATGGTGCAGCCATCCTTTTATTGCTGCAAGACGCAGTTTTGATGCAATGGTGCTCCAAGAATCCAGTGCAGCTATTTCGCTGTTGACTGCAAAAGCGCAGCTTAGTTATGAATAGGAATTCTGGGTCAATGTAGCCCACAAGGACATATAGAAAAAAACATTTGTAGTGCAGAACAAATCAGATGACGACCCTACTCTTCACGTGATCTACAATACGCAATAAACATTACAGGGATTGGTTTCAGATTTCTCTTGTTTCATTGATGGTGTATACTTATATTCAAGTAAGCCATAGAAAATGTGCTACCTTTAAAGAAAGGCAGGAAAAATAGGGAACTTGTGTGGCCGGTCATTTCCAGTCACAGGTACTTGGTGCGCCCGATTTCTTCAAGGTCATGCAAGGATTAATTTGCTTCTCTACAGGGACAAAAGAAGACAACAAATGGTTTAGAATCTCCTATTGCCACATAGGCTAGGATGCCATTGCTTTTTCACTGTATTCAAAGAGGTTTACGTGTAACATACTTCACCTACCCAAAATCTGACTAGGAGGTAGTCCTAGTTGCCTGTGGGGTGGATGCGCCTCGTTGGGTGGTAGTTTGAGTCCAGTCCATTCCGGATCTGTATATGCTCTTTGTAAATAAATAGACAGAAGGCTGAATTTAGCACCCTGTCATGTGAGGTCAGGCTATATGCATGCACTGAAATACGGGATTTGTGCACTAATCATTCCTCGATTGTTACATTCTGAGCACTTGGTCAATGAGTCATGTCTCTTCATTCTACATGTGTGTTCACTTAGCTAAGTGCTTATCACAATATATCATTTGAGTGTCACCCTCATTATCCATGTTCTGAGCGTGCAAGCATCCATAAAGTTAAACATGTTTGGCATATATTAAGCAATGCCAGAAGGAATGACATGATCAATGCATCATTTCACGTCCCTTCGTCTGGACAAATGTCAAAGTGTTTATTTATTTATTTATAACGCGCCGAAGCTCGCAAGCATCAGGGCGCGACAAAGACACGTGGACAGAGGGTTCACAGGACAACATAGACAGTAGAAGAAGAAATGAGAAGCAGAAAGAGTGTAGCCCAATGCAGATATGGGGACTACGTAGTTATTTGAAGAGTGTGGTCTTCAGCTGCTTCCTGAAGGATTGGAGGTTGCTTTCCAATCTAATATTGCCAGGCAGTTTATTCCAGTGAGAGATTGCTAGGTTCGGAAAAGCTTGACCTAGGCCTGTAGATTTACCAGGAAAACTGGGATTGAGTAATCCTTGTTTAGCGGATCTCAAGCTACGACTTGGTTCGTACCAGCTAAATTCTTTCTTTAAGTATGTTGGGGCTGTGCCGTAAAGACAGCAATGGAGCAGGGTCAGTGATTTAAAAATAGTACGTTCCTTCACTGCCAGCCATTGAAGGTCGTTTCTGTCCTTGGTGATATGCTCCCGTTTGGATTTTCTTGCAATGGACCTGACTGCATTATTTTGAATGATCTGGCATTGTTTCAGGCAGCTGCCACTGGTGCCAAGCATTAATGTGTTGCCGTAATCTAATCGGGACAGAATGGTGGCTCTCGCGATCGTGGCACTGTTTTTAGTATTAAGAAATGGTCTGATGCGGCAGAGAAGTCTCTGATAGTATTGGCAATTACGCTTTAAGTATGCGGTTTGGGCTTCTGATCCTAGTGAAGATTGCAGATAGATACCAAGGGTTTTGACCTTGTTTGAAACTGTGAATCTTTTATGGTGAATGAGGAGTAATCCGAATCAAGGTTGTTTAATGCTTTTGTGGATCCAAAGGTCAAAAGCTCTGTTTTAGAGCTATTAAGGCACAGCCAATGTGAAATCATCCAATTTTCAATGGTGTTATAGATGACAGCTAGCTTTTCGTTGACTATAGAATGGTTTCCGCTTAGCTCTAAAATGAGCTGTGTGTCGTCTGCGAAGTTGGTGAAGAAGATCCCAAGCTGTATTAAAAGGGTGCAGAGACAACGGATATAAAGGTTAAAGAGTAGGGGGGAAAAACTAGCTCCCTGAGGGACGCCACAATCCAAAGGTTCAGCCAAGGTCGAGTGTCCTCCCCAAGTGATTTTTGAGTTCCTATCTTCCTTGATTCTCTTGCAAGGAATCGCTGGAAAACAGCGATCACGTCCCAATATGGAGTATGCGTGTTGCAGCAGTTGCTTACCTCGGTATCTAATCGTGCTGGACCCGATGGTCGCTATCAAGACGGGTTTGTGGACGTGGCACAACAATCTGCGTCTATTTGTGTATGTAACTGAGGCAACAATGAAGCCAAGCCTCATTATGGCAGCAAGGCTTGGATGCTGGAACATCGCTTTTGGATGTTTCCATGGAGGTAACATTATCCACCAATGTGTGAGAGCATAGTGCTATCATGTATATTGGAAACCATAAGCAAAATAGGTCACACTTCCGAATCACATCAGCATAAAAATGTAAATCATACAGAATGACACGAGAGTAAACTTACGGCTTATTTCTTTTGGTAACAATTAATAGAAATACTGTATACTTAAACCCCATAGGAAAATATTTTTTAGGAAAATATTTTTTAGGAAAAGATTTTCTTACATTTTTTTTTTACATTTTCTACATTTCTTATAATATTATTTACAACTACATATGGAAAAAACACAGTTGTCAGCAATCTTGTTGTAAGCCATTTGGCAAGTTCAATAACAAACAACAAACAAACAGACAGTGCTGCTCTTATTACCCCGGTGTTTTGGGTGGTATACCCTCATGTAGTGTATTAGTCAAATATACCCTGGTAGGCTGTGGTGCCCCTCACAAAGTGCTACGGGACAGACACGGTCACATCTCAGTATTTTGAACCACTTTAGAAATTCCAACAGTTTACAGTATTAATATTCTGATTAGTTCCTAGGCTCACTAACGTTTAGGTATCACTCCGACTTATATCTCAGAGTGGTAAGTAGGCGTGTCCTCACCGGGTGTGTGAGTTAGATGTACCCTAATTGGGGGTAACACCAGTTAAGAGCCGAAACACGTGTCGACAATTTGGACAAGAAAACACACTAGGCTTTTCTTTGGACCTGTACTCCGGAAAATGGATAAAACACCAAAACAATACTAGATAAATAAGCAAAGAAAGCTAGCAAGGATATTCTATATGCATGAGGAGCTTTCTCAAAAGTGTCTAAAAACATGATAAAAATCACTTGTGTACTAACCCCCAGTTCCAATTATGTGTGTATTTAGTGTTGTATCAGTAGCAATGTGTAATCATTATCTATGTCTCCTTAACACTATGTGATTACGAGAAATAATGTTCGAAGGGATTGTGTCCTCCGACATATTCCTTATCTATGATATTTGTATCTCCAGCTTGCTGGCCTCGGAAAAACAAATTCCCAGTAGAGGGCGCTGTGCGTCGACGTCCGTCGAGTAGGTGTTGCTCGACAGCCACCGTATCAACGCCGACGTCATCATGCCTATAAATCGCCACGCACAGCGTCCGTTGCTCAGTTCCGTTTTTCCGCGCTTCGTGTGCCTCGGAATACCGTTGCTCAGTTCGTCAGTCGAAATATATTCATATTTCCTCGAGAAAATCGACTCGTACTCGATGGCTTCCTCCTCCGACCTGACGACTCCTCGGTCCGGTTTCAAAAAATGCCGAGACTGTGGGAAGAAAATGTCGTTGACGGATCCTCACAGGATCTGTTTGTGGCGTCTGGGAATCGCACACTAGTGTTCGGAGTGTGAGGAATGCCTATCCATGACGGCGAAAGCCGTGAAGGAGCGTAAGGGGAAGCTCGAGAGAGGTAAGTCAGTTTTAACTTCCTCGAAAGTTTCTGCGGTAGAGTCGAGTCATTCGTCTCCTCACCGTCGAAATCATTCTCGGTCCAGGTCTCGAAGTGGCTCCCACCACTCGTCGAGGTCTAGACACTTGAAAAAGAGACATAGAAGATCTCCTTTGTCGTCGTCTTCTAGTTCCCCTGAAAGAGTAAATTGCCCCACAAAACACAGCTCTCAGGCTGAGTGGGAGGATTTCAGAAAAAAGATGCTAAGCGTCTTCGAGAAAGCGGCCTCGACCCCCTTGAAGTCAGCTGAGGGTGATACCCCGGGTGAAAAGCCCAAAAAATCTAAATGCCGCGAGTCAAAGCACCCGGCGAAAGAGTCGACCCGAAAGCGCCATGAGCCATCGGGAAGTAAAGCATCTTCGACGCCATCGTCGAAAGCCCCTTCGAAGCATAGATCGGCGCCATCGACGCCATTATCGAAGGGTTCTTCGATGCATCCGTCGATCAAGTCGACGCCGGCGTTGACGCCGACATCGACGCCGATAAAAGAAAAACCCACGGCTACTCCACAGCCAACGGTTACACCGAGAGCCTCCGACACGACGTTGAGAATGTCGTCGACATCCTCGAGCAGGATTCCGATCCTCTCGAGTTCTTCGAGGCCTCTTCCAGTTTTCTCGACGCCTTTGTTGGCGCCTTCGAGAATTTTTACATCGGCGTCGACGACATCGACCTTTTCAAGGCCACTGAGGATGGCTCCCTCTGCTTTAGAGATGGATTTTCTCCAGCATGGGGTCTGGCATGGATTCACATGCTCATGAATATTCCCCGTCGTCAGGCTGGGAATCCTCGGTAAAGAAAAAACCAGTATCAGTTTCGTTTCTGATCTGTCTTTCGTAGTAGTAACCAATCACTGATCTCTGCATCATACTGACCACAGCCAATGACTGCCCTCTACGTAAGCCCCGCCTCTGGCAGCCATCTTCAGATTTTTACTGCACGTTCATGTGTTGGGATCCTCGTGCTATTGCTCTCGAGCGTTAGTGCTATTTTTTCATGTTTTTTCTCAAAAACTTTGTTTTTTCGGTCAAAAGAGCCTCAAGCTCCACTGACTCTCCATCCGATCAACGGGGACCCGTGTCGGATTCGTCTGCGCCCCTCAAGGGTGAAGATTTCGTCGAGCTACGCTTTTGGAGGACTCCAGAAGTTTCTCAGGCCCATCTCGGTCATGGCCCAGGAGAAGGGAAGCTCTGCGCCCGGAAAGCTGTTCAGGATCTGCCCTGGATGCCAGCTGCAGAATGTCTTTAAGGAAGACGAACACTCCTTTTGTCTTTGCTGCCTACATGAGGACAAGACGCACGTGGAGAAGGACTGTGCGTTTTGCAGCAACATGTCGGAGCGGACCATGAAGGACCACCATCAACGTCTCGCCAACTGGCTGGAAGGGAAGAGCCCGTCCGGCGAGAAGAAGAGGAAGAAATCCGAGCAGTCTTCTAAGACCTTTGAGGATGCCCCGGTGACGGGGGTCCAACACAAGGCCAAGCACCGCGAGTCCGCTGGCACCGGGAGCGCCGAACGGTCGGGCTCTACGGGCGCCAGGCAGGGTGCACCCTCCCCGGCACCATCAACCAAAAGCCAACGCTCTGGGTCGGGTAAGAGGAAGGCCGAGCACCCGGCGAAGCTCCTGGAGAGGCCCCGGTCGAGCTTGAAGGCGGAGGGGGAGCGAGGCAGTGTCCCCCCCTCAAGGAGAAGGCGGTGAGCGCACCTAAGGTGGTGAAAGCCTTAATCCATCCGGCCAAGGCCTCTATCGAGACAGTTGCGGCGGCCCTGGCTCAGCCTGTGGAGGCTACACCAGTGGTGGCAACCTCGGGGCTCAGAGTCTCCCTGCCACCGCAGAGGGAGTCGTCTTTTATGCCCATCGACAGGACCCCCGTGAAACCTCCGACGGAGAAGAAAAAGGGGGGGCAGGAGATCGTCGTGGATTCTGCCTCAACCTCTGAGGAAGAACTGATCGAGGTCTTAAGCCACAGCGTTGGCATGGAAGAAGACCAGCCCGTCGGGAGGGATCCTGACGCAGGAGACGACGACATCGTCGAGGGTACGGACGGGGCCCCTGACCGCCCGTCGGACTCCCCTCTGCCAGCGCCGCAAGACAACTCGGCGGCCATTTTGTTGGCTATACAGTCCTTATGCTCAGAGATAAGGACGAGACTGCCGTTACCAGTGGAGGAACCACTCCCGTCGGGGGATCCGGAACCAGGCCCTTCTGGCAGCCCCCCTCCTAAGAAAAGAAGGATTCACCCTCCACCTCCTTTTCATCCGTCGCGCCCCGTTCAGCCCTCCTCCCCGTCCACGACTCGAGGGGATGACATAGGGACTGACACGGCCGCGACGGGTACGGACGACGAGGTGTACGACGAGGATCTGCCGTCGTCACCTCCCACCCGGGCTTCCCCGCCCGACGAGATTGGATCTTTTCACTCCATGATCGCCAGGGCATCCGAGCTCTTCCAGCTCTGCCCTGAGGATAAGAAGAAGGAAGGTTTCCTTTATCAGCGGCGCAAGGCCAAGAGGAAGACGGTCCTCGCGGTACCTCTACTGGACGATATTTGGGATGAGGGCCTCGCCCTCCTCAAGAACCCATCCACGACGCCGGCTAGAAGAGGCCGGTACGAGAAGAAGTACCGGGTCCCAGACGCGGCCCCCTTGTGCCTCCGGGCACAGCCTACCCCGGACTCTGTCGTCTCCGCGGCGGCCAGGAAGAAAGCGGGGGGGTGCGGCCTCCACGTCGACTTCCCCGCCGGACGGCGAGGGAAAGAAATTGGACACGATGGGGCGCAGGGTCATCTCGTCTGCAGCAACTACGGTTAAGGCGGCCAACGCCTTGGCTATCGTAGCCCGCTACGACAGGGAGCTGTGGTACAAACTGGCTCCCCTGCTGGACTTCCTACCGGACGACAAGAGGGCGGATGCCCTGGAGATCTTGCAGGAAGGTGAGGTGGCGTCGGACCACGCCATCACTATTGCGACGGACATCGCCGACACTGGATTTCGCCAGTTGGGCAACGGCGTGTGCCTTAGGCGGCGTGGATGGCTCAAGGCTACTGACTTCCGTCAAGACGTACAGACCAGAGTCCTGGACATGCCGTTTGATGGGAACAACCTGTTTGGGAAAACCGTGGACGATTCCCTTCAAGCCATTTAAGCGGACACGGAGACGGCCCGGGCTCTCAGGGTTCTCCAGCAACGGCGGCCGCCCTTTCGGAGCGGCGGAGGCCAGGGCGCCTCCAAAGGTTCTGGCGGCGGATTTTCCACCTACCGTCAAGCGGCCCGTTCGTCGTCTCAGGAAGCTTACAGGAGACGAGGCAAGTCAGGCGGACCCCTCGTCTAAGCAGGATTGAACCGGCCGTGGGGTCGGGCCCCACAGAAGCACCCCGGTGGGAGGCCGGCTGGCGAGCTTCGTCAGCGTGTGGGAGTCCATCTCCACCGACCGTTGGGTGCTGGACGCCCTAGCCCAGGGCCACGCGCTCGAGTTTCAAAGAAGGTGCCCACGCGTCCCCCCTGTGGCCAGGAAAGAGCTTCACGTCCCTCAGCTTCTCCTGGAGGTAAAGGCGATGCTCAGGAAGGGCGCCATCGAACTCGTCCCAAAGAGGCTTCGGGGCTCCGGAGTTTACTCAAGATACTTCCTCGTGAAGAAGAAGACGGGAGGATGGCGCCCCATCCTAGACCTACGACGGCTGAACAAGTTCATCAAGGCACAGAAGTTCCGGATGGTCACCCTTCAGCACGTCCTGGGTCAGCTGGAGGAGGGCAACTTCCTGTCATCGTTGGATTTGGAGGATGCCTACTTCCATATTCCCATCCTAAAGGGGCACCGAAAATTTCTCAGGTTCGTGGTCCAAGGGCGTCACTATCAGTTCAGAGCCCTTCCCTTCAGACTACGGTCGGCACCTAGGGTATTCACCAAGTGCCTTGCACCAGAGGCGGCGCAGCTGCGCCGAGATGGGATCCACGTCTACCCCTACCTGGACGACTGGCTCATCTGAGCCAAGACGAGGGAGCTCGCCGTGGAGCACACGGCAAGGACCGTCCAACTTCTCACGGACCTGGGATTCTCCGTGAACTACGCCAAGTCCCACCTGGTACCCGCGCAAGACGCACTGTTTCTGGGAGCGAAGCTCGACACAGTGTCCCTTCTGGCCTCCCCGTCGGAGGAAAGGACCAGGGCCATCCTCGGCAAGGTACAGCGGATGTTGGTTGCCGACACGGCCAAGGTGAGGTCCATCAAGTCCCTCCTCGGAATGATGTTTTCTTGCATCTACCTCATTCCCATGTGCAGGCTCCGGATGCGCCCGTTGCAGGAGTTCCTGGACGCGCGCTGGATCCAAACGACGGGCAGCTTCGAGGAGAGGATCACACTCGACGAGAGTTTCCGACGAGCGATCCGGTGGTGGGGCACCCGCGCGCATCTGACGGCAGGCATGGACTTCCAGACCCCAGGCCACCAGGAGACAGTGACCACGGATGCCTCCCTGGAAGGGTGGGGAGCGCACACCGAAAATCTGCACGCGAGAGGCCTTTGGCTCCCGACGGAGAAGTCCCTCCATATCAACGTCCTGGAGCTCCGTGCAGTGTTTTGGGCCCTCAGGTCCTTCCTTCCGTCCCTCAAGGGCAAGGTGGTGAGGATCTTCACAGACAACACCACCACCATGTTTTACATCAGGAAACAGGGCGGAACCAGGTCCCCAGCACTGTCCAAGGAGGCGCAAGACCTGCGGCATTGGGCCGTCGCCCAAAGGATGTTTCTGGTGCCGTTTCATCTGGCAGGGATAAAAAACACCATCGCCGACTCACTCAGCAGGGAGCTGCGCTCGTGCCACGAGTGGGAACTACGGCAGGATCTAGTGGATCGCCTCTTCCGACGGTGGGGCACACCCCAGATCGACCTGTTCGCGACGGCGACGAACTCCAAGTGCCGGAGGTTCGCCAGCAGGTTTCCCCAGCCGAGGAGCATGGGTGATGCTTTCTCGTTCCCCTGGGAGGGCCTGTTCCTGTACGCGTTCCCTCCATTGCCACTGCTGATCCGGCTCATCAACCAGCTCAAGAGGTCACGGTGCAGGATGATCCTTGTCGCACCTGCGTGGCCGAGGCAGATATGGTTCCCGGACCTTCTGGACTTGTCAGCGTCCCCGTCAATCAAGCTGCCAGTGGACGCGAATCTGCTCTCCAGGGAAGGAGGCGCCATCCTCCACCACGACCCGAAGTCGCTGAGCTTGCAGGCCTGGCTCCTGCAACGCTAGAGTTTGGAGGATACGACATACCGGCCGACTGCAGAGAGGTTCTTGCAAAGGCCAGGGCGTCCTCGACTCTTAAATGCTACGGACACAAATGGAAGAGGTTCTCTGTCTGGTGCCACGCACAGAAGATTAACCCTCTAAGGATTACAGCTCCCCACGTACTGCCGTACCTGTTGACGCTGGCGAAAGCTGGACTGGCACACGCGTCCATCAAGATTCATCTTGCTGCGATCTCCCGATACACCAGAACCACGGGGCGGACGTCCTTGTGGTCTCATCGTCTGGTGAAAGAGTTTATGAAGGGACTGTTCAGATCGTTCCCGCCGGTGAAGGCTCCGGCCCTGGCGTGGGAGCTCAACGTGGTGCTGACCAAGCTCATGGGACCTCCGTTCGAGCCTCTGCACTCGGCCCCGTTGAAGTTCCTGTCGTGGAAAACAGTGTTTCTTGTGGCCATCACCTCCGCACGACGGGTGGGAGAGATCCAGGCCCTTTCCTGCAAGGCCCCGTACTTGACTTTTCATGACACGAGGGTGGTGCTCAGGACACACCCCTCCTTCATGCCCAAGGTGCCGTCGGACTTCCACCTCAACGAACCCTTGGTGTTGCCTGTGTTTTTCCCGTCGCCTTTGTCGCCGGCTGAGAGGACTTTGCACTCGCTGGATGTGGCTAGAGCGCTGAAGTTCTACGTGGACCGCACAAAGTGTTTTCGGAAGACGTCACAACTCTTTGTGAACTTTGGACCTGTCAATCAGGGGAAGGCTCTCTTGAAGGCTTCCATTTCCAGATGGCTCTCCGGCTGTATCATGTACTGTCATCGGTTGGCAAACCGACCGCTGCCTGGCCGTCCGAGAGCTCATTCCACCAGAGCGATCGCAGCTACCACGGCGTTCCTAACTGGTGTGCCCCTGCTGGACATATGCTGGGCTGCTACGTGGAGGTCGACGCACACCTTCACGAAATTCTACTGCGTCGATCGGGATTCCAGGGAGGAGTCCAGGGTCGGCCAAGCAGTGCTGCGCAACCTGTTCGCCTGAGGTGAGCCTGGTGAGGAGGTAAGATTGCTTAATGTTGAGTTTGATGTAATGCTTAATGTTGAGCCTTTGCCACCTCCCGTGGTTGTGCATGTGTGTACTGCTATGTATTCTTTATTCATAAGCATGTGAATCCATGCCAGACCCCATGCTGGAGAAGGAACAAGTTACTTACCTGTAACACTTGTTCTCCAGCATGGGTCTGGCATGGATTCACATGCGAACCCTCCCGCCTACCCCTCTGCGGCTCTTCACTTGGTCATACTGCCACTTCACGTGCTTCCAAATCTGAAGATGGCTGCCAGAGGCGGGGCTTAGGTAGAGGGCAGTCATTGGCTGTGGTCAGTATGACGCAGAGATCAGTGATTGGTTACTACTACGAAAGACAGATCAGAAGCGAAACTGATACTGGTTTTTTCTTTACCGAGGATTCCCAGCCTGACGACGGGGAATATTCATGAGCATGTGAATCCATGCCAGACCCATGCTGGAGAACAACAGTTACAGGTAAGTAACTTGTTCCTTATACCATTTCACAGGCCAGAGCATCCCCCTTAACTTCAATTTATGAAGAACGGGAAGATTCTGATCAAGAAAGGCTTTTGGGCTGCAGAGGACCACATAACCTGAACCAGAGACTTTTGCCTCTGAGGAAAGAAGGTTGAAAGACCTTCAGGATGCATTACAGGAATCAAGTGGCCTAGACACTTCCCCAGAAGTGGGATTTGTCAAACCAGACCCAGGGGAACATGCTGAAACCCCTTATAGAACCCTAATGTCAAGAATTATGGAGTTCATGGGTTGGTCTGCGCCTTCACCTGTTTTTCAACAGGATGACCTCACAGATATTCTGGATAAAGGTCCACAGGAGGATCCTGTGGTTCCCTTTCATTCTGCTTTACAAAGAAAGATTTTAACTAACTGGGAAACTCCTGAAGTTGTCCCTGTGGTTAACAAGAAGTTGTCAGTGAAATATAGGGTATCGGCTGCTGACCCTGAATACCTATCTAAGCACCCTACTCCAGAGAGTCTGGTGGTCCAGGCTGCAACTTCATCAGGCAGTACATCTGCATACCCCACTGCTCCACAGGATAGGGATGATAAAAAATATGATGCCATGGCTAAGAAAGTCTTCTCGGCCTGTAGCATGGCTTTAAAATCTGTTAATGCGACTTGTACACTCGCTAGGTTCAGTCACACTCTTTGGGAGTGTGCTTCATCAGCGGCTGACTGCCTCCAGGAAGGAGAAGAAAGGGACGCATTTTTCAATATCATCAGAGATGGTAAAGATGCAATGTGTGAGTCCCTTCAAACTGGCATTGATTCTGCTGACAGTATCAGCAGGGCCATGGCGGAAAGTACCACAATCCGCAGGCATGCGTGGTTGAGAAAGTCCGGCTTTGCTTCTGACGTACAGGCCAGACTTTTAAATATGCCCTTTGACGGCTCTTCCCTGTTTGGTAAGAAGGCGGATGACAGTTTGGAAAAACTGCAAACATCTAAAGCAGCAGCCAAGTCACTAGGAGCTGCAATCCGCCAAACTCATTTTCGTCCCTCAGGATCCTATTGGAGAGGAAGGTCCTTTCGCTATTATTCCTCATATGGAAGAGGCAGAGGACAGCCGGCTCAAAGAGGCCAAGGAAAATTTACCCGTGGTGGACGGGGTAAAGGAAAGAAAGCCGCATCAGCAGGAGCCGCTTTACCTTCGGCAACTGCATCAGCCGCTCCCAAACCACTCTGAGGTCTCCCATCACAAGACACCTGTAGGGGGCAGGTTAACTGACCATCTGACGGAATGGCAGGCTATTAGTCAGATGCTTGGGCATTGGAGACAGTTGCCCAAGGTTACTGCCTGCCTTTTCTACGCATCCCTCAGAGCCATCCACCAGGGAACAGCTCTCTGAAAGTGCTGGTTCCGCTCCTCTTGCAGGAAATTGTAGACCTGCTAGAGAAAGGTGCCATAGAACCAGTACCTGTAGCGGACAGGAACAAGGACTGGTACTCCCCCTACTTTCTCATACCAAATAAAGACGGAGGACTGAGACCCATCCTGGACTTACGAGAATTGAACAAGTTCCTCAGGAAGGACAAGTTCAAGATGGTAACTCTCTCTCAGATCCTTCAGACCCTTCAGCTTCAGGACTGGTTGGTATCTCTGGACCTTCAGGATGCTTATTTGCATGTGCCAATCCATCCCAAGCACAGGAACTACCTGAGGTTCACAATTGGCAACTCTCATTATCAATTTCGAGTTCTGCCATTTGGGCTGACCTCCGCCCCGAGGGTCTTCACCAAGCTAATGTCGGTTGTGGCTGCAAGTCTAAGGAGGGAAGGGATTCACGTCTACCCCTACCTGGATGATTGGTTGATCAGAGCAGTTTCTTTGGAACAAGCTCGGATCCAACTAGATTATGTCTGCCACTTCCTTCACAAGCTGGGCTTCTCCCTCAATTTAAAGAAGTCACAGATGATACCATCACAGAGACTCCAGTTCATTGGAGCAGTCCTGGACAGGTCCCTGGGAAAAGCCTCGCCACCATAGGTGAGGGCTCAAGATATTCTGCAGATGGTCACCAGGTTTCAAAATGCCCAACGTCTCCCAGCCTACGACTTTTTGAGGTTGCTAGCCCTCGTGGCATCCTGCATATCCCTTGTGCCAGAGGCTCGCCTGAGAATGAGATCCCTTCAGTGGCCACTGAAGACTCAGTGGTCACAATTCTCAGGGAGGATGACAGATCTCCTCCGGATTCCAGACAAGCTAGCCCACGACCTTCAATGGTGAGCCTCTCCAGAGAACATCTTGAGAGGAGAACTGTTTTGGCAACCATGGCCGGAGATAACAGTAGTCACAGACGCCTCACTCACGGGCTGGGGGAGCCCATGCCAACGACTTGACCATCAGCGGTCGTTGGTCTCCATCGAGGTCCAGACTACACATCAACCTGTTGGAGCTGAGAGCCATCAGACGGGCACTGGAGGCTTTTCTGCCGTCTGTACGGGGGAGAAACGTCCTGATAATGACGGACAATACAGTGGCCATGCACTACCTCAACAAAAGAGGAGGCGCAGGGTCACTGCCACTGTGCAGAGAGGCGATGCAGCTCTGGTTATGGGCAATTCAGGAAGGAATCTCTCTATCGGCAATTCACGTAGCCGGAGAGAAGAACTTGACAGCGGACGCTCTGAGCAGGCAGAACACAGTCTCCCACGAGTGGGAGATAGCTCAGGAAGTCCTTCAAGAGATCTTCGCCCTTTGGGGAACCCCTCAAGTGGATCTGTTCGCCACCAGTATCAACAGGAAGTGCAACAGATTTTGCTCAAGGGAATTTCCCCCGAGAGGAGCTCTAGGAGACGCGTTCGTAGTGGACTGGGAGTTCCCACTTCTGTACACGTTTCCTCCGGTCCCTGTCATTCCTCAAATGATCAGGAGGTTGAGAAGGTTTCGGAAGACCATGATCCTAATTGCCCCGGATTGGGCCAGGAGAACGTGGTACCCGGACCTTCTGGACAGGTCCATCCATCCTCCAATTCGTCTACCGTACAGAGAGGATCTTCTCTCGCAGAAGGGAGGTCAGGTTCTCCATCCAGCCATCAAGACCCTCAACCTTCACGCTTGGTATCTGAAAGGTTGAGGTACAAGGATTGGGACCTTCCAGATGACATCATGGAGGTGTTGCTTTCGGCCAGAAGGCCAGCAACTAAAACTCTATACCGCTGCCATTGGAATACATTTTGCAGCTGGTGCAGAGAAAAGAATATCAAACCCTTTTCATGTGGTACACCTGCGGTGTTATCCTTCTTACTTTATTTGGCAAATTCAGGCCTTAAAGTTGGCACTATTAAGGGCTATATCGCAGCGCTATCAATCTTTAAGCGCACTGCAGAGGAGCAATCGTATTTCAAAATTCCATTGGTAATACAATACCTGAAAGGTCTAACTAATGTTTACCCTCCAAGACCATTCCAAGTTCCCTTATGGGACTTAAATCTAGTTTTAAACTTCCTAAAGGGTGCTCCTTTTGAACCACTCCACTCTTGTTCATTGAAGTTTCTCACCCTCAAAACTGTTTTATTGGTAGCATTAACATCTGCTAGAAGGGTTAGCGAGATACAAGCCCTATCTTGTAAACCTCCTCATACAATTTTTCACAAGGACAAAGTCATTCTACAGGTGAAGCCTAACTTCCTCCCAAAGGTAGTTTCTGAATTTCACATTACTCAGAAGATTACTTTACCTTCATTCTATCCTCCTTCCCATCCGGGGAAAGAGGAAGAGAGACTACACAGGCTGGACCCTAAGCGAGCCTTGAGTTTTTATATCAGTAGACTTGCTAAAATTAGACAAGCAGACCAACTCTTTGTAGGTTACGCAGGACATAAGCTGGGATTACAAATAACCAGACAAACCATCTCCAGATGGATTATTTTAGCCATTCTGGAATGCTACAAACTGGCAGGGAAAGAGCCCCCTCAAAATCTAAGGGCTCATTCGACCAGGGGTGTCGCAGCCTCCTCAGCTCTTCAAAGAGGGGTAGCAATTAGAGACATATGTGCGGCTGCCACATGGTCGTCCGCACATGCCTTTACCAAATTTTATAGCCTGGATTCCTCCTCTAGTCAAGAGACTAGATTTGGCAAAGCTGTGTTACACTCTGTTCATTCTTAAAGAGTAATATGGCATCTCTTACTCCCGCCTCCAATCACATACCACTGCTATGGGAGTCTATCATAGATAAGGAATACGTCGGAGGACACAATCCTTTCGAAGAACAAGTTACTCCTTAACTGGTAACGTTCTTTCGATGGGATGTTCCTCCGACGTATTCCTTATCGCCCCTCCCATCCATCCCCGCAGTAACATTTCCCTTGTGGTTGCAGCTTACGCTCCTTCAAGGGTAATAACCATTCATGCAATAACTACCTTACTCTACAAAACGGAACTGAGCAACGGACGCTGCGCTTTGCCGTTTATAGGCATGATGACGTCGGCGTCGATACGGTGGCTGTCGAGGAACACCTACTCGACGGACGTCGACGCACAGCGCCCTCTACGGGGAACATTTTTTTCCGAGGCCAGCAAGCTGGAGATACAAATATCAAAGATAAGGAATATGTCGGAGGAACATCCCATCGATGGAACGTTACCAGGTAAGGAGTAACTTGTTCTTTTATGTTGATTGGTAAGGCTCTCAATACACACTACAAATAAAGATTTGTTTTTTAATAGAAAATGAGTGAACGATATTAGCTCTCTAGGATTCAGCTTTTCTCTTGACCCAGAAGCATGAGTGATAGCTGGCGGTTTTGTTATTCTGAAAGTGCGAGCACTTGTGCTAATTATTTAATAAGGGATGAGTAACCAGTCTCCCACAGATAGATTTTTGTCTTACTTTGATTCCATGCCTTCCTTACAATAGCCACACAAATATACTTTAGTGGCACATAGATACATATTGACATGTGCAGCTTTCTTTTTCATACACAGTAATTCTGATTGAATGTTCATTGGCACAGGAATTGTGGTTACATATCCCTGCACAGTGTATATATAACAGATGATATAATGTTTCTTCGGCATAGGATTAGAATGTACTGGTTCTGCCAGCTGCACAGTTTCTGATGGCAGCATAAATGAATTACCTCCTCATCCCATCTTCCTCGTCCCAATCCTATACCATGTGAGGGGTGTCAACTCTAGACAGACACTTTTTTACCAAGCTTAAAGATCTACATTATTCCATTCCTCAATGTAGCTCCGCCCCTACCTGTTGGGTGGGACATGTATACCCGGACTGACCCCTCCTCAACCTGTTTTGTTTCTGTCTACCGAAAGACCTATTGAGTGTTCGAATCACCTCCATGCTGCAATTAGGTGATCATTTGGGGGGAAGATGTGATTGGGTTCTGGTAGCCTGCGGAGCAAATGTGCCCTCGAGAAGTGGTATTAGTTGCTCTACATAGCTGGTGCTACAGTAGTGGAGCAATTTCTGCATATCATTTCTGGTGACCGCAGCAAGGAACAGCAATACTTGATAGCTCAGTGGAACACTGTTGATTGCTGCATACTGTGAGAAACCTGAAGGTGTCTCCCTGACTAGTCCCAGGGGTGGACGAGTGAGGGAGAATCACCTGGATGCGGGGTCCTCGGGGAGTGGAAGTGGGACACCGACGAGTGAGATGCAGTATCCCCTTTATAATACCTTTTCCCCAACCTACCATGTAGGATACTTGAAAACTCTATCATTCCAATCCCCGTTTTCCAATGCGAACACTTTGGCGTATCACGAAGGACGACAGACTACCACCCAAGCGATTTACCTGCCATGTCCCAACACAAGGGTCAAGCAAAGTCAGGCAATTAACCAAAACCACACACACCTAACGGCCCTTTTCCTTCCCCACAGGGATAAAAGGTGTAGCACAAAAGCACAAGACGAGCAAGACAGACCGCACGTCGAGAGAGCTAACTCAGCACAGCAGTTCAAGAGGCCGAGAAAGAAGGCGCGAACCGAGAGGGTGACAAGGAGAGAAGCGACCTTGCCCTTTCCAACCAAGGCCTGTGAAACTTCAGCGGTAGGAATCGTAAAACCGCGAACAATAGCCAGCGTGTGTTGCAGCAGATGTCACCGGTACACGGGACCCTCCTCCGTTGATAACCAAGCATGGCAGAGACGTTTGTCTCAGTGGTACCAACCTTGACTTCACAGAGAAGAAAAGCCAAGTGGTTCATCACAGCTGGTGAGTTGAGGTGAGAGCCGATAAGAAACCGAACTGTGTTGAATGAAAGTAGCAAACGGCTAATTGAATTGTGAAAGAATACAAAGAACTGTTGATACTAGAAGGGGTAAAACCAGCAACAGAGGAGTTCAGCACTATGCGGGTGGTCTCCCAGGAAACTCTTGGCGATTGCCTGGTTGATCGAAACTACCATTACCAGAAGGCCTTGGGAAAGGGCGAAAAGGTGGTCAAAGCAGTCATACAGGGGTACAGTAAAATCCTCTGTACAGTCGAAAGTCTTTAACCGACAGAAGATTGTGAAGCTAAGGGAACCGAATCCTGCATCATGAGAACTGATTGACAAAGATGGCAAGAGTGAACCCGAAGGAGGGATGCCGATAAACCAGGGGCGAAGTCTAAAGTCCCAATATACAGTCTGTTGACACGAGTGAACCTGGTCGAGGGATGTCCTCTGCAAACTGTTTAAAAAGACATAGAGATTTGTGAAGGATACAGAAAACATTGCGTTGAAGGCAGTAGTGAACCCAACGGAGGGAAACTAACATTCGAGAAGGGCCTGAGCCTGGAAGCAGTGGGAACCAGGAGGGAAAAGGTATCACTCAACGTGTGTACAGAAAGGAACATTTGTTTAGTTTGAAACCCATCAGGTCACTGGAGGAAAGACTTTTTGTAGAAAAGAGACTTACCACTGAAGGCCCTGATTGCTGAGAGCAGAACTGTTGGCTCGTGCTGGGAAAGCTCGAGTGTGTGCTGTGCTCCAGAATCCTACCTTGTCCCGTGCTAAAAATGTGGGGAAGGTAGAAACTGACTACTGCATTCTGACCTATTATTTGTGAACACTGCCTTCTTTCTTTAGAACATTATCCCACGCTTCTTTTTGTATTTAGCGTAAGGACTGGTAATAGGTTTTTTAGTATAGGCCCTTTTACATTTTGAAAAGACACCATTTGGAATGCCTTATTATTTTTTGATGGGCGATGCTTGTTCGCATCTTAGATTTAGGTTTAGATTAGGCGTTTTCCCTACCTATCTATACAGTCTAATAAACACCCTTGAACTGTGATCACTTGTGTCTGACTTTACTGTTGCCACCATGAGTTTCTTACAATACACTCCTCCAAACCATCCTGCCCCAAAAGGGATGAGGCATGGAAACGGTAAGCACTGTGGGTGGCGAGTATGTACAGACCTGATTGTAGCGGCCTGAAGAAATCCACAGCTATTTCTTCCCAGACATTTTCCGGAAATGGTGTCATGCAAAGTGGTTCTGAGCATGTCTGGGATTACAAACTCAGACAGAAGTTGCTCATCTTTAGGACTTCTTCTAACATCTGATACATTTTTGGGAACCAGACCTTTTGTCATAATAGCAGCTTCGTCGATACGATTTCCTTGTGCCCTTCGTGAGCCAGGTCTATGACACGCTCCTGTAGAGAGGACAGATCACAATTCTATTTCCTTTCAATATCATCTGTGAGGATGAAACCGATAGCTTGTCTTTTTACACATGTGAGGGTCTGTATCGTGTGAATGTCCACAGCTGCGTTCAACGTGGCAAGGCGTTGAGCATGTTTCCACTTTCCTGACTTGAGCCAGGATGAGACTATGCTAAGGCTAGGATCATCAGCTGTGTGTTGTGTTAGCTCTTCCATGGAGAGGCTACTGGGGCATGCATGATGTACCATGTAGTTGATGTATTATTGGCCTGCTATGTTGGTAGACGACATGTGCGATGGTAAAGGGTGTTGTGACAGGAAGTCCGCCAGGTTTGCGTCTTTGCCTGGCTTAATGCTGACTCTGATTCATTCCTGGATGGTGGTTTTGTTACTAAATGATGAATTTGTCTTCTGCTCTTTTGCTGTTTGGCTGGTGATTCCGACCACCTGGCTCGTGTGTCCCTGTATTCACAGGCTACCGGCGTCTGCCAGATGCTCTTCTGTCATCATTGGCTTAGGTATGGGTGAGTTGTCACATGCGAATGCGACTTGCTCATATGGACCATGCATACTTGGTGTGCAACATACAGCTCGAAAAATGGTTTTCGCCGCCACGTGCTGAGCATGCCTGCCCCATCGCTAGGCAGGGTCCCTTCTGTGGGAATTCATAGCCACATCTGTAGCAGTCGTTTTCTCCACCTGACTGGCATTTGTGGAGGTGGTTGTGATGTGATTTTGTACAGTTGTGCACTCTGAGTGGGCAAGGCTATCGTTATCTTCAGCTTCTCCATTGTGAAGACTTGTAAGCCAATGGCCATGCTAGGAGTAGGTAATTCTAGTATTTCGGGTAGCGGAGGCAGTTTTTGGAAAATGTTTGTCTTGAATGTCAGCGACTCGCACCCAGCTTTTAATTGAGATTTGATAGCCTGTTCATTTAAATACAGATGAAAATCCCAGTGTTTTACCCACGTGTGTAATCGCGTGACAAAATGATCCATCGTTTCATTGGGACTGCATGGTGGTGTGGAATACGTGGCGTTCAAAATGTTTGTTTATGCACGGTTTTAACTCTGGGTATGTGGTCATATTTTCTGGCATTTCATATATGATATTTCCTATCCCTGAGTCTGATGCCAAGGTGAGAAGACCTCTGAGCCGTCTATACTATTTGAGATGATAGCGCATCGAGGTACACCTCTAAATGGTGAATTCATCTGGCCCACCGGGGCTTTAAATTTGTGTTGTGTCATGTCGAAATGCAGTGGCGTCTGTATTGCGAATGTGTCCATCACTGGTTGTGGGCGCTCTTCTAGACCGTGCGGCTATCCCAAAGGGGCAGACTCCTGGTCTGACAATTTCCTTCCTGATGATCGTGCCCTGGTTATGTGCTATGCTCCACACCCCTTGTCTTGCTGTTATTCGGTTTCATTTTCCATTCCCAGATGTCCACTGTCTCAGGGAGCTGTAGAGTGCGACCCGTGCAGATCACACACTCTGCATGCGGCGCTGCGCTGGCAGGTCTGCATGGTATGGCATCATTCCTCGGTATGCCACCTGCACTGGACGTGCTTGTGTCTACTCCTTCTCATCTCTGCGCCTTGTGGGGCTACCCGACTCCCACCGCAAGTGTCCGCTGCTGCGTGGGGCGTAGAACGGGTCTGCTCCCGGCTACGTGTGCGACTGGAGTGTCTCAACAGCTGCGCTCGTGGAGGCCCGATTTCCACTATGTGCATAGGCAAAAGCCTACGGGTCCGTATTGACAAATGGGGTTGACAACCCCCAGCCTTTGCCGCCTGTTTCGAGTGCGCCGTACAGAGGTGTTGCTAGTGGGGTGTGGAGAGGGCTATTTATAGCCCTGGGAATTTTTGATTGTGGCCACGGATAGAAGGTCAGGGGCTATAACGAAATATCCCTGGATTTTTTCCAGACCTAGCATCCCACAATAACACATGTTTACACACTAAGATGGTTAAAGGTCAGCTAACTTTATTTCTGTTTCTCCCACTCCTTGCTACGCCCCTCCCCTCACATCCCACTGTCCATCCCTTTACATAATGAGGATGATGGTTTGACCATTGAGGACGTGAAATGTTTGGCCATAGAAAAAGGTTTCGGTTTTTGCTGTTCTGTTTCACATGGCAAGGGATTCTGTGGTACAATGCTGGCCTCAGTTTGCAAAGAAAGTGCCACTGATAACGTGGTATTATTTATTTAATTTTTTATTTATAGTGTTCTAGTTTTCTTTTTTTTACACCTTTAAGAATGAATAAAAGAAGGAGAGAGTGGGAAGGAAAAAGAGGCAGACAGCACGATAGGAAACAAGACATCTCCATCTTTTGTTAATTTCTTTTCTTTTTTCTTCTTTCCTATCCTTTCCCTGTCTCTTCATTCTTAGCCATTTTCTTACATGGCTCCCAAGTTCCCATATTTTGTATTTTCCTAATTTCTTCTATGTGAAATAAAATTTCAACCAGTGCATGTTTTAGCTTCCTTCCTCATTTAATTTTTGATCTAATATGGGTTTGAGGAAGTCTATAGTTTTACTGTGTTTTCACCATCCATGGAAAGCTCCTACCATTCATCTGCAGTTAATGTATTGGTAGTTTTATTTCCTAGATAATTAGTTCTTTCCAACGTTAACCCAGGGTATGCAGTCAACATGTTCATTCAACAACATTTGCTTGCTTGCAGAATCAACAGAAGTTGTCAGTATAGTCTCTTTGTTCCCATCCAAACAGAATCTCATTTGTTTGATATAAGTTTAGTCTAAGCAGTAAGAATTGGTTCCTTTGATATCGGCTGGGAAGCCTTCGTAGATACTTTGATATCTTATTCAGCCTTTGATGAACTATTGGCATATTAGATAAGGATTTGTACTGTGCTCTTTCATTTTGAGTTGCTATCCAATCTCTGATTTGGATTTTTTTTTCACTGCTTCAGGATTTTCAATTAAGGTGATAGATAATAATGGACCTCATTACTACAGGCAGGCTACCTCCAAACTTGCGAAAAAATCCGGCACCCGCGAATGGGCAATTACCGGGGTATTCCAGCCCCACCGGACCAAGTAATTGCTCTTTTGCGGGTGCCGAAATTGGGTGATCTCCATTCCCATTTGAGCCCCATCTGGCTCATATGGGAATGGGGATGCCTGTAGCACCGGCACCAAACAATTCAGTGCCTGTGCTACAGGCATGCTGTGCGCATGGATGCCTTTCATTCCGTCCGGTCAGACCTGGTGGAATGAAAGGCACCTGCGAGCACAACAGTTTGCTGTTCCGGATACAATGGTACTGGCAAACTTACCGGTACCGTTGTATCTGGACCGGCAAACTCGTAATGAAGCCCGTGTCCAGATCGAGGTGTGTCAACTGCTTCATACAATTCTTCTTCCAATAATTTAAGGGTATAGACTTTTTTTGGGGGGTGGGAAAGGGTAGATAAAGGGTTAGGGGGGTCAGGAATTGTTAAAAATAGATAGGGGAGGTTTTTTGGGGGGGCGAATGCCTCCCCCAAAAAAGAAAAAAATAGGACCTTTTTTGTAATTCTGTACTTGTTTAAAAGGCAGTCGTAAAAATGACTGACGATGAAAGAAAATAGAACCCATTTAACGGCCATGTGGATGCACCATTATCTGGTTCTGCTAGAATTCGATATGGAACTGCAGCTCTTTCAACATAGTTTTCCTTATCAGTGCCAACGTTTTTCATATTATTATCGAGTGTAATGATTGCAAGCCTAGTTCACTACGAATTGCACTCATCGGGATCATTTTGGGGAAAAGAAGGACTCTTAAAAAATATTCCTTCAATTAAATTCTGGGTTGGCCATACCATGTTCAAAGCCGTTTCAACTTTGTAAGTAACTATTGGTATCACTTTTTGTTTGTAAAAGCTTAGTATCATTGTGAATTTTCCATATCGTGTATGAATTATTGCTCCTTGCACAGCCAATAATTTGGTTTTTGATCTCAACATCTCTATCCGAATTTGTTCACCAAAGGTTTTATTAAACTGAATTCCTAGGTATCTGATGGACTCGACTTGTTCAAGACTGCCATTGCCGAGTTACCAATTTAATGGCCGTTTTGTACTTCTAAATCCTTGGTTGAATGTTACTATGTTGGATTTCTTTGTGTTTACTGAAAGCTCGTTAGTTCGCATATAACTTTCCAGTCGGATCAGCTTCCGCTGCAGCCCAATTTGTGCCTGATAAATGAGCACCAGGTCATCAGCGTATATGATCCATGCTATTTGTTGACAATTGATTTCCAGTGGAAACTCATTTGCCACCATCCGTGTTTTTGATAGGGCAACCTTGTTTTTTACTCCTTTGTTTGTTTGGATTTTAGAGGATACCTCTCCTGTTTATTTAGCCTGTTTTGAATTGAGGTGTTAGAGTAAAAGGCTTTAATCACTTGTAAGAGTTCTTCTGGAAAGATCCAAGCTTGCATTTTTCCCCAGCGTCTAACTCTTTTTACGGTGTCAAGCACCTGGTGCAGGTCAATGAATGCTAGATGTAGATTCGTTTTAGTTTTCATTGCATGAATTTTGAGTAGATTTAGGATGAATAGATTTAACTCTGTGGCCGTCCCTTTAGTGAAACCGGTCTGTCTTGGATCCATAATCTTTGTTTTGTTGTCCCATGATGCAAGTTGCTTTTGTATATTTGATGACAATACTTTACCAATTAAATCCAATAGAGCTATTGGCCTGTAATTTTTCAGATCTGTTTTGTCTCCTTGTTTAAATTTGGGTACAATAATTGCAGCTGTCCACGATGGAGGCAATTGGCCCATTTTTCCTATTTCTGATATAATTTTAGATATCAATTTGGCCCATGCTGACGGGTTCCTTTTTTAGCATGTTATTTGTGAGACCATCTGGTCTCGCAGCGTTTGATTTTCATTTTCTTATTGCAATCTTTATATCTGTTTGGTTAAAATTAATTCTCCATCCAGCTTCTCGAGTGTTCATAGACACAAAGGGATTTATCTTGGGATCCATAAAAACTTTGGAGAAATGATCCACCCATTGACTTTCTGTTACTCTGCTGCATATGATTGCCTGTTGGTTGCATGTGGTTTGATTCAACAGTGCATTTGTTACTCTAGCATTTGCTTGTGTTACTGCCTTCAGCATTATCTCTCCTTGTTCTTGTTCTCTCAATATTCGAAAGTTAATCAGCCTGTTTCGATACTGTTGTTTCCTCTTTTTATTTTGGTCTGTCCTTTTACCTGCATTTAGGTTCTTCCTCTTTTTTAGGTCTTTTCTCAGGCATTTTTTTTGTTTTGCTACCATGTAGCTATATTGATGCTTATGTTCTAAATGTGGATATTTGAAGCCAGTTTGGATGGTCTTGTAGCTTTCTAATAACGGATGATAGCATAGACCACTGCTTCCATCCTTTAAGTGCTCTGTATAAGCATTAGTTTACTGCACAATGTCTTTTGCATTAAACTTTAGCCAATTTCTTACTTGATTTACTGTTATATACATTGCGAGAAGGGACTGAGGTTTCTTTGTCCATATGTTCCATGAGAGAAGCAACGCGTCATGGTCGCTTTCGGTCATTGATAAAATATCTAAATACTTGATGTTGTGTGTGTAGTTACACAAGCTCCAAATATAGTCGATGGTAGAAGCGGAAATCCAACTCTGCCATGTCATTTTCCTGGGATATCTCCTACGTTGTCACAGTTCTTGATAATGCATTTGGTTACTTTGTTTCTCCTTCTGAGTTACTGCGTGTTTAAATGACAACAAATACCTCTCTTAGTGACCACAGATTAGCAGGTGTGGGTTTCTTAATTATAGGTAACAGTTGTCTATTATTGCAGTAAAAAGTTCTTGTTTGTGATCATAGCTGGATTCCAGTAGATATTTAAGATCACTGAATTTATTGGATAGTCATCATCGTTGTGCATATGCTGTAAGGTTGTTACCTGCATAAACGGGCTGGGGTTTCATTTTTAATGACCATAACACTATAATTATTTTTAATCATTGTCAGTAATCCTGAGAATGGTCTACCACATTTCCCTTTTAGCCCGGAATTTGAGAATATTGCATATCCATCTCTAATTGGTAACTAACGCAACCAAGTCTCTTGAAAGCATATGACATCATGGTCTCACACTTCTGCTGAATTGGCTCCAAAAAGATGTTTAAACTCTCTTGTGTTCCATGAAAGCAGAGTTCCTGTTTTATGTAGACCATTTTCCTTCTAGCTAATAGTTGTAGTTGTTTGCTAGGACATTGGGTAACAAGCTCCAACTATCAGGATCATCTTGGCACTTGTTGTTTGCCTAATTTAAGGCAACTTGCCTATTTTGAGCCACTTTATTTGTAAAAGGGATTTTCATTGCTTGTTGGGGTCTATCCAGATCAAGAGCTGTATTCACTACTTGTTTTTTCTGGTCGTTATTTGTCCCACAATTTGATGCAATTCTCCCGCTTAACATCACTTCATGTCTTACTGGTAGCCTGTAGTCTCTGATTTCAAAGCCGAGTGGCAGCTATGTCTCTTTTGCATGTAGTAGTTCTTTGGCAAGCTCTGATTTTATGTGCAAAATTACCCAATCCAGCCTCAACTCTTTTGCATATTCGATGATAGCAATGTCTTCGGATGAAACTGATTTTAGGGCAGGAACACAGTGTAATAGTTCAATCACATCTCTTCTGTCTAGATTTATCTCGTTCTTGACCGTCAGAATATTCTCTAGATGTACTGTGCACATGTTGATGTTCCTTCTTCCTTTCCTGTCTTCTGTTTCCATAGTGTCCAATCTTAATTTATTCGTTCTCTCCCGGTGGTTACTAGGAATAAAGGCTTTGACATTAAACGCTTTACTGATATTGCACTTTTGGTTGTTACTTGGCTCAATAATATATTGTAGTTGCCTGCGTTTCTGAGATTATGTCAAAACACTCGGCCAAATCCCTTTCGACCGATCCAGGTGTACCTCATCTTCTACCTCTCTCAAATTGATCATTCATTTGTCTCTCTGATGTTGGTGATGTTGAATTACCTGAGAGCTCCTGTATGTCCGATGTAAAACTTGTCTCCTGATCGCTTGGACAGAGGTCTTCATTCTCTTCCAGGTATATTGATGAGTCATCTATTAAGTCAACCTTTTCTATTCCTATCCTCTCTTGACGGTTAGAAGGATATGAGGCCTCTTGTGGCGTTTTAGGTTTGTTTGATTGTATCTCCAAATTAGCCTGTATTGTAACACTTCTTTTGGAGATTGTCGTAATTTTTGGTTGCAGCTGCTCAAGTGGTCTTATACCTTCAATCTTAGCGTTCTTTATTGGTGGTGTAGAAGGTTTCACAGAAATGCTTGCGACCCATTTGATTTTGGTTTCGGTCTTCAGCTCTCATTTTTGATTTAATTTCTATGTTTTGGTTTCCCATTCTATTGGTGTGCATAGGTATTTTCTCATTAACAGTGTTTCCTTGTTTCTGAAAGATATCAAAGACTTCTCTACATACATTAGGAAGATTAGACTCCATGTTGCGAGGGTTTTCTTTGCAAGACCTCTTGCTCACCATTGTCTGAGTCCCTTTTGGTGAAACAATCGCTTCTTGTGAAACCAGGCAGACTTCTTCACAGCGTTCATTCATTTGCTGTGTAATTTCCATTGGTTCTGGCGCTTTCTCTCCTTTTTCATGTATTACGCCTTAAACCTGAGACTACATCTCTACATGATTGACCGCCGACAAGTTTGAGGGTGCAGGACGGAGTCTTACGTATGTGCTTGCCCCCTTTTACTTCGTTTTACTCATTGCGGTTACTTTCGATTGTCCAGTCCATTTAGGATTCGCCTGCTGAGTCAAATTAGTATTTTTCAGTTTTCCATCATGCGGGGGTTTGGAGCTTGTAGGCATTACATTCTTCCTCATCCATTTCATGGATTCTAAAAGCGCTTTATCAGTATATTCTCCTGATGCAATATCACTCAGTCCTGCTTGCCATCTGGCATATGCTTCTGCTTCCATCTGAAGTCTAATTTGCACCAATGTAGTAAAACTTTTCAAGTGCAATAGTTTCAAGTGTATCATGGCAAGCAAGGTATCGTGGTCTTTCATACTACTGTTTATATCTTCATATCATTTTAGAATTCGTGCAATTGAAATTGATAATGCAGCGATAACATTGCTATGTATTTGTGTCAACGCTGCAATTGAAGCTGCGACTTAGGCCCAGTTAAGTCGGTATCCTCTGAATGCTCTGATAATGGTGGTTTCATACATGCTTTGTAGCTATGGCCCTACGTTGTGAATGACAAGGAATATATGTATGAATATGCGGTTCTGCATGCTAGGGGTGTAGTTCTATCCTCATGGCATGTTTGTTCAGAGCAGGAGATTGGTGAGTATTATGTGCTCCTAAGTCCCGGTTAGTACCTGGCCTTCCTGCTTCTTTTTGTTTCAATCTAGTTTAAACAGATTGTGTAGTGATATCTGCCCTCCTTCCACAATGAGTGTTGGGCTGTGGGTCCTTGTGAGCGAGCTCATATAGTCATGTCTTGTGCTATGCAGTAAAATATTTCTCCATAAGGCAGAACGCTGTTGGTAGCAAGCATTACCTGTTGTTGGTATGGGATGGATGTTGCTCTAGAGGGCCTAAGTTCTGTTTCTTGGGTTCTACGTTAAAATATCATAGCCAACAACAACACGGCTATATATTGCAAACTGAAAGCCTTGCATTCCCAAAATGCAGACTTCTCGCTTTCCCTCAACCCCCACCCCTTTTACTGCTGTATGCTTACCTTACTCATGCGGCTCTCTCCCTGCAGTGTCAGTTCCTTCTCCCAATTATGGGTTTATTGGTGGTGTGGGTTCTCTGAACACCCCATACTAAATGAGACATGAACTCGTCCAATTTAGGGGTCAGATGTGTACGTTTGGGGCTATCGGCCACAGCACACTGATTGTGTCTGTTCCTGTCTGGTGTTAGGAACTAAAACTGCCTGCAAAGTACAAAGGCTATTGGTTTAACAGAGACGTGTTTTGCATAGGGTCTGTTATCTCCCTATTTACGATGGTCTCCTGTTATTATGGAATTTATTGAGCGCGGACCTAGCTTCAAGAAGCAACAGTGTTTTACAGAGGTAACAGAACAGAATAGATATACAGCGGGGGGTAGGATACAGAGGGGCACATAGGAGTGGTATAGCGGTCATGAGGGGCGAGAGGCAACGTGACGGCCTGGGTGTTAAGGAGGAGAGACTCCTTGAAGAAATGGGTCTTGAGTTAATTTCTGAATTGTAGGATTGTGGGGGCGAGTGTAATACTGATGGGAAGGAGGTTCTATAGTCTTGGGGCGTAGGCAGAGAAGGCTTGTTTTTTGGTCCTTTCGTTTTTGCAACAGTGGATTTCAGGTCTGCACATGTCCTGGCTTCTGGTGGTGCGCTGTCCACCGGAGATGCTGAGTACTCTGCAAGGTAGCTGGATGACTTGAGGACGACTGCCTTATAGATGATGCAATAAGATTTGAAGGTGATTTGTGCATGCAGTGGGAGCCAGTGAAGGTGGCAGAGGGCCGGGGTGATGTGGTCGTATCTGCGTAGACCCTTGATGAGACATGCATCCTCGTGTAGGACACTTCTGAGGGGCACAAGGGAGGATGACGGGAGGCCTTCAAGGAGTGCATTGCCCTCATCGAGCTAAGATAGGACCATTGCTTGAACAGTGGATCTAAAGCTGTTCGGAGGGAGGATGGGCTTGACTTTCTGCAGGAGGGAGAGCTGATACCAAGCTGTCTGAGTTTTCTTGATATGATATGGTATGATATGGCATTTATAACACGCCTATACACAAGTGTTTCAAGGCGCGACGAGGCAAGGGAGGGGGAATAGAGGGAAGACAGACAAACGATTTTACTAGGCCAGGTGTCAATCAGATCACGCAAGTCCAACGGAAGGGGGAAAGGAAAGTGTGCGGGGACAGGGAAAGTGCAGTACATGAGATAATAATAATCACATAAAATAAATAAAGAATGTCCAGCTGGTGGCAAGTGCAGGGTGAGTGCAGAAATAAGTGCTGGTTAGGGGACTGTAGGGATACAGAAAACAGTCCCCCAATGCAGGGTTGCCAGGGGGGGCAGCGCAAGCGTGCAACTGGCAGGGCTAGGGCCCGAGTTCAGATGGGTGGCCAGGAACCTGTGCAGTCTCATTGTCAGCCAGGGCTTCAACAGGGCTTAGGGGTGGAGAAAGCAGAAGCAAAGAGGAAGGTTTTTCGGTGCTTCCAGAACCGAAGATGGTTCTCCTCAAGTTTCAGGGGGGCGGTGAGGCTGTTCCAGAGGGAGGCCCCAGCTGAAGAGAGAGATCTACCCCCAACTCGTTGCTTGGAGAAGCGACTGACCCTGAGGGAGTTGGAGGCTAATGAGCAAAGAGCTCGATAGGGAAGATATTTAGGAAGGGAGAGTTGAAGGTATTGCGGCCTCAGGCCCCAGAAGGCCTTGTGGACGATGCCGAGGGTTTTGAATTTAATCCTCACAGCCACAGGGAGCCAGTGCAGAGATTTCAATCCTGGAGAGATACGATCCCTGGGCTTGAGGCCAAGGACAAGCCTCGCAGTCCTGTTCTGGGTGAGTTGCAGAGGGCGCAGCAGGCAGATTTAGAAAGAGGCTGTTGCAGTAATTCAGCCTGGAGAGAACCAGAGCTCTGGAGACAGTGAGCTTCTGGGGGAAGGAGAGGAAAGGAAGAATACCTTTGAGGAGGTGCAGCTGGTAGTGTGACTTTTTAGAGATGTCAGAGATGTGAAGGGAGAAAGAGTGTGGAGTCGAAGATGCTATTTGTGTCTTGAAGGAGAAGTGTTTGTCAATTTAGAGCCTGAGGGACTTGGCACAGGAGGTGAGCTCGGGTGAGAAGCCCTCCGAGTTCATGGTTGATAGCCAGGTCTGTATGTCTGGGTGTTTGGTGTTGGTGAGGAGTAGGAATTCTTTCTTGGAGAGCTTGAGTTTCAAGTATGCACTGGACATCCATGACTGGAACAGCGAGAGGCTGGTTTTGAGCTTATGGATGTCCTTGATGGAGTCGATCTTGAAGTATAATCGCGTCGTCCGCGGATCTATGTGATTTTAACGAATACAAAAATAACAAATGCGTTTTTACTAATGCATTTAACAAATGCCTTTTCTTCGGTTGCCCAGCTCCCGGTTTCCCCTTATTTAAAATCCCACACAACCCCCTCCCCACCCCACCCCCACATATATTTTTAATACATTCATTATTCTTTTGTTATTTTCTATTTGTAAAGAAAATTAATTTGTTATTTTTTATTTGCTAAATCACTGGATACCATTGTTGGCATATTGGTGGATGTGTATGTTGTGTGTGGCTAGGAGGGCAGCCAGCTGCTGCATGTATAGATTGAAGATCACTGTGGAGAGGATAGAACCCTGTGGGACTCCACAGGTTACGGGTAGCATTGGCGATCTAGAGGAGCCCATCTGCACAAACTCCTGGCGGTTAGCGAGGTAGGACTTGAGCCAACGTAGGATAAGGTTGCTGATCCCCATGCGCAGATGTAGGGCGTCCGTAAGCGCCTGGTGGTCTACTGTGTCGATAGCGGCAGAAGGTCAAGTAGAATCAGGAGGAAGGGGTGGCTGTCATCAAGGATGTTGAGAGTGTCATCAACAACCTGTATGGTTGCTGTCTCTATGCTGCATCTGGGTCTGAACCCGGATTGGTATGTTTGGAGGAGATTGTTGGTGTCAATGTGTTGCTGCAGATGTGCAGCTACCGCTTTCCCGATCTTATATAGGAAGGGAAGATGGGTGATGGGGCGATAGTTACCTAGGTTGTCGGGATCCAGAGTGGGTTTCTTTAGTAGAGGGAGGATTTGTCCTGTTTTTAGAGTTGATGGGAAGGTGCCCTGAGTTAGGGAACTGTTGATGATCTCCAGGTAGAGAAGGAGAGCTTCTGCGGGAGGGTCTTGAGGATGGCTGCTGGGAGGATGTCGTCTGCATACGATTTGGCTTTGAGGGCAGCCAGGGTTTCAACCAGGTTCTCTGTCATTAGTGTCTTGAATGTTGTCCAGGGTGTGAAGATTTCTCGAGGAGGGTCATGAGGTGGGTTTGTGAATGCAGAGCTGGTTCTAGGTGCTGGCGAATCATGCTGATTTGTCATCCAGATTATCCCCAACCAGTATGTTTTGAATGTTCTATTTTTGCAAGTTCATCATGTATATTTATTTATTTTTGCATTTGTAGCAGCACGCTGAGCCCTCAGGTATCTAGGCGCTAGTTACATTAGGGTAAGGGGAATGGGTTTAAAGGTAAACAGAGAAGTAGGAAGTGTATGTTCAGGATGTTCAGCAGTAATATGGTGTCTTGGCTCTGCGGTGCTTAGGTCGAAAAGGCAGGTTTTCAAATTTCTCCTAAAGGACAAATAGGAGGGTTCCATCCTCAAGAACAAGGGGATATTGTTGCAAAGCTCGGTGGTGGCGACAGGGAAGCTTGAGCCTCCTGCAGATTGCGGATAGAAGCTGGGCACTTTGAGCAAGTGGTCATGTGAGGATCTTAGTGGGCGAGAGGGGGTGTATTTTTCCACACGTTGAGAAAGGTAGGCAGGTGCCGCTTCGGAGAGGCACATATGAACGATGGAGACGAACTTGAAGTTGATCCGCTATCGGATCGGCTGCCAATGGGTGTCTTTTCTGGCTTCTGAGACGTGGGCATTTTTGGTAAGTCTGAGGACAGATCGGAGAGCATTGTTTTGGAAGATTTGTAACCTTTTCAGGTTGAGTTCTGAATTGCCAGCAAAGGGGGTGTTGCAGTAGTCCAACTTGGCCCCGGTGATGGCTCTTGCAATTGTGAGGTGATTGGGTATGGAGATGAAAGGCTTACTGGCGTTGGATCAGTTTGGCTGTATGGGTGGCAGCAGAGGAGATAGCGTTAACTTGACGTGAGAGGTCGAGTGAGGTGTCTAGATAGACACCCAATGTTGTGGCAGCCGTTGAGATGGGGATTAGGTTGCTGTCGATGTTGAAGAAATTGTAAGCTGGATCCAAGTTGCGGAGAGTGGTGGGGAGCCAACAATGAGAATCTCGGTTTTATCGTTGATTAGTCATAGCCTGTGTGTTGCCATTCAGTTTTGGACGATGTTGTAGACTGAGTTAATGGTAGTGGTGTCTTAGTGGTAAGAGCCTTTGTTATAGGGGATGCCAAGGACATCCAGGTGATCAAAGAGGGGTTTTGTATTGATGGTGTGCAGAGTCGGAGAAAGGCAAGAACCTTGGGGGATGCTGCAGGTAACTGGCATGGGTGAGTAGGCATGATTGTCTATGAAGACCCGAGAGCATCTGTCAGCTAGGAAGGATTTGATCCAGTCAGGGGCTGCAGAAGAGAAATTTGCTGTGGTGGTGAGGTGATCATAGAGAACGGATGGTCGACAAGATCAAACGCAGCAGCTATAAGCTCCAGCTTGAGGAGCAAGGCAGGTTTACCCGTGTCTTTGATGTTGTCTAGTTGATTTTTCAGATCAAGCAGGGAAGTTTCTGTGCCATGCCTTCTGCAGAAGCCTGATTGACGGGTGCCGAGGATGTGGTTGGCTTCAAGGTATTGTACTTGGATGTGGGCTGCACGGTTGAGTATCTTTAGGATGAAAGGCCTTGTTGTGATGGGACGGTAGTTGGGAGGGATGGAACCGTCGAGGTGAGGGAGGTTTTATTTTGTAGTGGGATGATCTATGCTTCTTTCTGGGATACTGGAACAGTTTTATGTGGAGAAGGATGCATTGATTATGGCTGTGATGAATGGTGTGAGTGACTTTTTTCTCCAAGTCGTTTCTGCATCACGTTTTAGAGTGTGCAAAGCAAGGAGCTCAGGGGTGAACCATGAGTTTTTCTTTAGAGCAGGATTGACTTTGTGCTGTTTGAGCAGGGCGAATATGTCAACTGCTTTAGCAATCGTGGCATTCCAGGTCTGGAGTAAAGTGAGTGCGCCCAAACCGGAGTTTACGCGGTTGCTGTGTCGCCCAGCTGTGGTGACGAACTTTGCAAGTTCATTGCAGCTGTGGTCCTCTGTGCCCTGAAGCCTGCTACAGTGGAACTGGCCTGATCCATCCACCAGGAGCGGAGAAATCACCACTGTCCCGTAGGGGAATCAACACTGTATCTTCGTTGATGAAAGCCTCAGAGCCGCGAGATTGACGCATTTGAACCTGCAACCGAAGTGGACTTGACTGCCGAAGTTTGGTCCGGAGTGCACTGGGGGTTGGTGAGTAATTGCAACCCTATCCTGTGTACCCTAGCGGATCCATCAAATATTACGCACGAGTGGCCCCTGAGGGCCCCTTTCCACTGCTAGTGCGAACGAGTAAACTGTTCCCGAATCTTGGAATCGGCTCTGCCCTCCAGTGGAGACTCTCCTCGAATAGTGGGAACCTATTCTGCATCACCTCACCTACCTTCCTGACCTGCTACAGCCCCTACAAAAGACCCTGTTTTGCCCATTTGAATTACCGTGTGCGCCAGCTTCGCAAGTACATTTGAGCATTAGGCTCCTCTCATGTTAGGGATTGGACTGCCTCTCAGTTAGGATTGTGTTTGATACAGAAGGGCCTAAAGACTATTTGCACTGCCTGCTTCCTTCCCTGTTTAGGTTGTGGACCCATTTGGTGCATTCATTCTTTGGATCCCATTGGTCTTGTATATATGTGTATATATAGGATTGTGTTGGTTTAATGGTATTGCTGTGATTTTCTTACTGTTTATTGAATTGCAAAGGCCTTGGAATAAATTTATTTGGATTTTCGATATATATACACCTGACTGCGAGTGATTTGTAAGTGTCCATTACTCTGTGTGCTCATTGAGGTCTTTCAGTCACCCGCACCCCTCCTGAGACCTAGTCTTGACCGCCGCCATAGCTACCTTGATAGGTCTGGCTTGTGCAGAAGGTTACCCTGTTCCACGAAACTAGGCTGGCCTTCTGAACCTCTGCCCACAAGGTCAGAGTTCAGAAATCCATCTAACACTCCACCCACACGTGATTGGACAACACCTCTGCAAAGAAATCCATCTCTCTCCAATTCCTCCATTCTCATTGGTAGCTGTTATCTAATCTACCATCTCGAGCTCAAGTGAAAAACACACCTCCTTTTAGGATTTATCCGTGGTAGGTCATGACATCATCAAACAGTTAGAAATATGTGTGCAAACATAATTCATTACAAGCAACAACTGGCCTAAGCCCTTTAACCTTAATTGTGATGGCACATGGTCCGCATGGATACTTTAGCGATATGAGAAAAAGCAGAGCAAACAAGTTTTCTTTGAACTATCAATGGCTATCTTATCCACCCCGGTTTACTGGCCGAGTTGACATTCTGATTCATACAACAACCACTTCAGCACGTATGGCCTCTAGTTTCACCCACAATTGAGTATCGGACACCATGGGCTCGGGCACCATTTCACTCCGTCTTTATTGCTAGCCAATGGAAATGGCCAGACCCCTCTGCACGACTTCAATGCAATGGAAATTATTACATCTCTTCTCTGAGGAACTGCCAAGCCATAAACCACTGCATCCTGTTCGACGGCTGACCTTCTACTGGATTACTCATTATTTCTCTGTCAACACCCAAGCCTGCTAAACCAGAACTTCCCAGTTACCTAAAACACATTGCACAAGCTGAATGTATTAAAAGCCCACTAAATACAGATTTATATAAACTCTGTTTGTATGTTCCTCAGTGTGCATGTCTAATAAATATGATTTCTCTTTTTACTGTGGGTTTCCAGGACAAGCCTCTCCTTCGCATTTGCATTAAAACCTCCTAGTTTCTCAGGTTCCTCATACTTCAGAGAACCCAATCCATAATTAACTACACTCAGGGCTCCAGATAAGGAGAGTACCAATCCTTTTTACGCATGAAAATCTTGTAAATACGCCAGCTTTATTATTTTCCTGGGTACATTTACACACAGGTTTAGAGCAGAGGGCAGTACAAAGGCAGGTTACTTGACAGAAACCAGAAGGTTTCTTGTGATTTTTATCTACATGGATGTAATTGCAAGCCACCTCTGAAACAGAAGGTATTTCTCTGAAGCCTTTCCAAAAAATAAACTGCACACTGATAAAAGGAATGGTTTCTTTCCATTCAAATTCAGAAGCACTGTGCAGGTTTTCCTCGAATTTTAGGATTGTAGAATTAATAAGATGGAAAACTAAGTTGCAATTTTCTTTTTAACAAGTTATGCTTTATTTCCTGTGAAAGCAAACCAGTATTGCACACTTGTATTTTTCAGAGTTCCGGTGCTGTGTGCATAATCATGCAGAGGCAGATCATTTTTACACTTCTAATTTAATTTACAGTCTAATTATAAAAACAGTGTGTAAAATGATGACTATGCACAGTCTAGTTTACATCCATTCAAACTTGCAGCCAATGGGGCACATTACTGTAAATGGTCAGTGGCAGCAGAGTCTTTGCTCAAGGGTGAGTAATTGTCATTACACTGATCACAGGTGTTCTAGCCTGTCAAATCTTCAAGACTACAAATAAAACATCAAAAACCTGACTCTCAAGAAAGTGCAAGCGCTGTTCAAAAACAAATGAAAGTTACATTGGTAATTGAAATAATAACTCAAAACCTGTCCCTGTGATAATCCAGATGGGTATTTAAACTTTATGTAGCGCTTCATAAATGGTTCGTCATACATCTAGGTACTGTGATCATTATACCTCAGTCGATACTCAGTTAACCAATCTCTGAAGGATATTAGCCAATAAGATAGCTCGGCCGGTTGAGCACTCGTTGCTGCAATCTCTGCTTGATCTGTGGTGTAATCCCGGCAAGTCCAACTCAGCCTTTCGTCCTTTTGAGGTTGATAAAGGAGTACCGACTTTGGTTTGGTGGTAATTGTGATAAATATTTTCTATGTACAGCGCTTTGCCAAAAGAGCTATATAAATAACCATTTAACCACTAGATTAGATATAGAATTTAGCATGGAGTCCTTCCCTTTCTGCACTGTTGTATCATAACATTGGCATACCATTAGGTAGTAATAGCTCCAGGAAATTAGAACTTTAATTAAACATCACAAGACAATCTGCTATCGAATCTCAACACACACAATACACATTCATGTATGCTTTACTATATAATTGGCTAGGTTTTTGTGATTTGAACATTTAAATATATACAGGAGAGATCAAATCGCCAGAAATAAGGAAAGGTATTCTGTCACAATGCAGAAAGCTGCTGCATAGTAATGATTTCCATACCGTTTTTCACATGTTGGCTGGATGTCGCATACATTTTACTCTCTTGCGAAGGAGAAAAGTCATTTTTACTCTCTTAAAATCACATTTACTCTCAAAGTTTAAAAATAGAGAGTAAAATACTCCCACTTCAAAATCTTATCTGGAGCACTGACTACACTGAATACATATGAAATTTCAACATCGCACTCCCAGTCATCAACATGGTGTGCACAACATGAACTCCCCGTGCCTGTGGGGACCTTTCCTGGCCACCCCAACAAGTGTATTCGGTCTGTGCTTTGATCCGAGTTGTGGGTCGGTGGGTTCAATCTCCTGTTGTACTGAACACTCAAGGCATAGCATGTTCGTCCTCCCCCCACTGTATTTATTATTTATTATGTATTTAATTATTTCTCATCTCTGTGTCCCCTTCCTGTTGCCCTGTCGATGCTTTTATCCAGTATTTACTTCTTGTATAAGCATTAACAAGCAAACAATAAATAAATAAATACATGTATTTCCTGCCCCCTCATACTCATGATGCATCATGCCTTTTTCACTGAGAAGTGATTAGCACTTGTTTGTGGCAATTGGTGATTTTAAAGAGGGCTTAATTAGGGGAAGTTGAGTTCTCTACTTCCAGTGACCATTGGATGGGTTATGAAAAGTGTCCTTTCTCTGGTTCTTTAGCAACCTGCCTAGTTATACAAGAAGTTTGCAACGTCCAGCAACATATAGAACAGTGTTCATTGTTCAGACGATGAGTGCGGAGGTGGAGGTCCCCAGTGGTTCGAAACTGAAGTACCTCCCGATATTTCTATATTATGACTACTCTTTGGCGCATGTTGTCTTCTGACATGCCTCATCAGCACTGTTTTACTTATTCATATTTGTGATATGGTTCCTTTTTTCCTGCAAAGAATATGATCCCAATGATAGGCATACCCCCGTCCCCTGCACTACATGAAGGCAAAGATAGCCAAACATTCATAGAAATACTCATAGAAAAGATATTTCACAGATTAATTTCAAAGGTTTTTTTTCAATTAATGATTTCAGTTCGTAAAATCTTCTTCCACAAAACTTATTTTATTAAAAAACAGCTCAACATGTTTCGGGACATCCGTCCCTTCTTCAGGAACAGATCACAATAAGTCTGCAAAATGAATAGAGATCGAAAAATAATCAGTTTCATGATGTTCCAAAATACATTTCTCTGATATTTAAGAAAGCTCTTATTGGTCATGTACATGTGTTATCTACAGAATCTTCTAAAAAATGGGTCTGCCTGAGGCAAATATCGATGATTCCCCAAGAGATCAGAATAAAAAATACTTATCTAGGGTAAAATGTGATATAATGGATCTAACAAATATAAAAGTATAGACACATAGAGAAAAAAAATCAACTGTACCAAGGACTGGTCAGTGGCATACCTAATGCTACCACTGAAAACTATTCCAAACATAATGAACAAAATGTACGCCTTCTTTTAGATCAGTCCTAAATCTCACTAATGTTCTAGTATGTTCATCATACTCCTAAAAAAGGAAATGGGAGCCAATGTACAGTGCCTATTGATATTATATCACCAGTGACAAAATAATGCATACCTTTTAGTAGAATCGTTACATTTCATTTATCTCGAGATATGATCATCATGATCCTGACATTTTAAATATAGAAACCAATGAGGTCACATTTACCTATTAGTGAACTTATCACAGATAAGATATTATGTCTTGGCTATTCTTAGTAGTTATACACACTACAGAAGCAGTGGTCATACGAAAAATAATTGCAGTGTAATGTCCAGCGTGGCAGAAAATGGCCACTCTTAAATGAGAATGTTGCTCTAACAGGATAACGTCACCAAGTCGCAAAATGACATTGCCATCTTTCAAGTCGTTTTAAAGTTACAGAGATATGAATGCCCTTGATCATCCATCCACAAACAGTGATGAAAACAGCATCCGCTAGCATCTAAAAATAGAGTATAGTAATGTACCCTTAATCTGATGTAAATTACCAGTACATTGTTCATAAATATCTTACAATGCGATAACGGTGATGTATAGGCTTGTGCTGTAAGCAATGCTCAATAATTCGCAACATGTAAAAACACAGTAAATCTAAACAGGTTTCCATGTCTAAATGCTGATGAGCCAATATTCAATAACGAAAGATGAATTAATGTAACCAAATATATTACATTTCCCACGAATTATAGAGCATTTTGGCACAATGCAAATCCCCATGTTAAAGGACACAGTGAAGAAATCGACAACATCCAACATTATGCTGTTAACAGACCAATAGGCAATGGAGACATATAAGTATTTTCATGTAATGTTGTCAATATAGTCACTCTTGATAGTAGCAAACTTCTGAACATCAAATCATAAAGTAAAGTCAGATTTCGAATGGATTGTGTCCTTCCACATATTCCTCATCTTAGATGTATCCTTACCTTCAGCTTGCTGCTTTGGAAAACATTTTTTCTTCTCTCCACCAGAGGGCGCTCCTCTCGAGGCCGCGGCATCGATGTCCCTCGGCGGCATCCGTCGAACACCGACGTCATCCACTGTATAAGAGCCACGAGCGCGCCCGTTGGCCTCAGTTCTGTTTTTCCGTTAGCTTCACTTTGGATCGTTTCAAACGGGGCTTCAGTCTTTCGTAAAAGAAAAACAATGTTGTCTTCATCGAACCCTTCCACACCGAAGACAGGATTTAAAAAATGTCTAAAATGTGGAAAGAAAATGTCTTTGACTGATCCACACAAGAATTGTCTCTGGTGCCTTGGTTCCGACCAGTGAATTGAAGACTGTGGTTCATGCCAGCCGATGACCCATAACGCCTTAAAAGAATGCAGAGGTAAACTGGCGATGGGGGGGGTTAATCGAAGTCTACTTCGAAGGGGAAAGACTCGGCCGAGTCTTCAAAAAAACATCATAAAAAATACAGGTCGAGGAGTAGATCGGGAAAGTCTTCTTCATCATCCAAAAAGACAAAGGGCCTCATTACACGGTAGGCGGTAACCATGGCGCTAATAGCGCCATGGTTGCTGCCGGTATTTTACCGTGTCTGCCTTGGTGGATGGCGGAATTACCGCCCTACTCCAAGGTGAACGGGGGCGGTAATTCCCCATTCACCAATGCACTTCCCCATTCCCATTTTTGCCCCCATAGGGCATAATGGGAATGGGGAAGGCGCTAATTACGGTACCGCAAATTGCGGTACCGTAATTAGCACCAAGGTCCCTTTGTGGCACCCTACTTTAACGGCTGGTAAAACCAGCCATTAAGGTCGGGTCCCGCAAAGGGAACTCGTAGTAAGGCGGTAAGGGTTTACCGGTACCGGTGCCCTTACCGGTACCGGTAAACCCTTACCGCCTACCGTGTAATGAGGCCCAAAGAAAAGACGACATCGATCTCCCTCTTCTTCCTCGACGTCTTCGCAGGAGGTGATAGCATGCCCTTAGAAGCATGACTCCCCGAGTAAATGGGAATCCTTTCGAGTTTCCATGCTAAAGATTTTTGAGAACGCAGTTCAGACCCCCTCAAAAAAGTCTAAAGAAGACCATGCTCATACTCACAAAAAACGTGACAGAGGAAGGTCCAAAACAAGAAAATCAGACAAAAAGTTGTCGAGGGTGTCATCCAGGGACTCTTCCCGATCACCTCACGAAAAGACCTTCCGGTGCATAAATTGGAGGTAGAGGGAAACAAAATGGCGTCATAACACCATACGGCATCGAAGTCGACATCGACGCCATCGAAGTCTTCGAAGGCTCTCGAGTACAAGGCATCGACAACTCATTCGAAAGAGGTTGTGTTGAGTACACGATCGTCAACTTCGAAGACTCCTTCGACAGTGTCGAAGGTTTCCACAATTCCCTCGACGATTACCTCAAGGTCATCGAAGGTTCCCTCGACAACATCGAAGGTTGTGTTAACGGCATCAACGCTTTCGTCGACGCCGAAGCCTTTAACAAGGGAAAAAAATACATTACCAGAAAAGGCTTTTCAACCTGAGAGTAGACATGACTTTTTTAGGACCATGTCATCTATCTATGAGGGAGAATCATCAGCAGATGAACAAATCACCTCTGCTGGTGTTAAATTTGGCACAAGACCTGTTCCAGAGGAATTAATTGATCCTCAGTCAAAAATTCAGGATTTACAAGCATGCCTGCAAACAGCAAGTGGTCTGGACACCTCTCCAGAGTACGAATTTGATAAACCAGACCCATCAGAGCATGCTGATGCGGGCTACAGAAAACTTATGAATAGAGTTACTGAATTTATGGGATGGGGTAGAAATGCACCAGTCTATTAGGATGATGGTATGACTGATAGTCTATCAGGAACACCTCAGCAAGACCCCATTCTTCCATTTCTCATTGCGTTGCAAAGAAGGGTAATTCTGCACGGGCACACCATGAAGCCATCCCGGCAGTAAATAAAAGGTTTGTATTTAAATATAGACCCTGCAATTCTGATCCAGAATATCTGAGCAAACACCCATCTCCAGAAAGTCTGGTAGTACAAGCAGCTACTTCCACAAAAAATACATTACCAGAAAAGGCTTTTCAACCTGAGAGTAGACATGACTTTTTTAGGACCATGTCATCTATCTATGAGGGAGAATCATCAGCAGATGAACAAATCACCTCTGCTGGTGTTAAATTTGGCACAAGACCTGTTCCAGAGGAATTAATTAGGGAAATAGGGGTGATAAAAAGGTGAATGCATGGTCTAGGAAGATTTTTACATCAGGGGGTATGGCTTTGAAGTCTACTAACTTAACCTGTACCTTGGCAAGGTTCACATATACCCTGTGAGACTGCATGTCAGAGGCAGCTGAACACATCCCAGTAGGTGAAGAACGTGATTGCTTTCTAGCCATAACAAGGGATGGAAAGGAGGCTTAGAGAGAATGCCTTAATCAGGTTTGGACACAGCTGAAAGTATCAGTAGGTCCATGGCAACCAGCACGTGCTACGTAGATTTGCGTGGCTAAGAAAGTCTGGTTTTGCGCCGGATGTGGAATCCAGGCTTCTTAATATGCCTTTTTACGGCTCAAGGTTGTTTTGCAGCAAGGCGGATGAAAGTTTGGAGAAGCTGCAGACCTCCAAGGAGGCGGCTAAATCTCTCAGTGCCGCTATAAAACAACCTCAGCAACGCCCCTACATAGGCTTATCTTCCGTGGAGGGGTCGTCCTTTTCATTATTATTCCTCAATTGGAAGAGGAAGAGGACAGGCCAGTCAGAGAGGTCAAAGAAAATTTCCTCGGGGGCGAGGATAAGGTGCTAGATCTGGCCCAGCAGCGGCATCTGTCCCTTCAGCCGCTGCTGCAGCTGCCGCAAAACCACTCTGAGGTTTTGACCCACAAGACCCCAGTGGGAGGCAGGATCTCACAGCCTCTAGAACAATGGCGGGCATTACTTCAGATGCTTGGGCACTGGAAACAGTATCCCAAGGTTACTACCTTCCTTTTCAAAAGAAACTTCAGAATAACCCTCCGGGATACAACTCTGTCAAACATCCAGATCTGCTCCTGTTGCAGGAAGTCTTAACCCTGCTACAGAAAGGTGCAATGGAACATGTACCTGTAGCGGAGAGGAACAAGGGTTGGTATTCCCCATATTTCTTCATTCCAAAGAAAGACGGAGGACTGAGACCCATCTTGAACTTGAGAAACTTGAACAAGTTCCTAAGGAAGGACAAGTTCAAGAGGTATCAGGTAATATTATCCCCACCAAAAATATCGCCGTACATATGGTCATCAGGAACGGCCATAGGCAGATATCTTTGAGGGGGATAATTTATGGGGTAAATGGATAGAGGGGTTGCAGGGGTGTCCCCCGCTCCCTTTTAAAATATATGGGAGTTGCGGGGGTGTCCCCCGCAGGTTCCATGGGGTAATATCGCCGCAAAAATATGGCAAAATGTTTGTATGGCGATATTTTTGCAGGGGTATTATCACATGGAACCGTTCAAGATGGTCACACTTTCTCAGATCTTTCAGGCTCTCCAACTCCAGGATTGGTTGGTATCATTGGACCTTCAGGATGCTTACTTTCATGTGCCAATCCATCTCAACTACAGAAAGTACCTGAGGTTTGTGATTGGTAATTCTCACTATCAATTTCGAGTTCTGCCATTCAAGTTGATGGCGGCGGTGGCAGCGAGTCTCAGGAGAGGGGGGATTCATGTCTATCCCTATCTGGACGATTGGATGATTAGGGCATGTTCTCCAGAACAAGCCCAGGATCATCTGTCCAAGACTTGTCACTTCCTTCACAAACTAGGGTTTTCTCTGAATTTAAAAAAGTCAAACATGACACCATCACAGAAACTCCAGTTTATCTGAGCAGTTCTGGATACTTGCTCGGGCAAAGCCTCGCCTCCCGAAGAGCGAGCTCACCACATTCTGCAGATGATAACAAAATTCCAAAATGCCCAGTATCTTCCGGCCTTCGATTTTCTCAGGTTGCTCGGCCTAATGGCATCCTGCATTTTTCTGGTGCCAGAAGCTAGATTTAGAATGAGATCCCTTCAATGGGCTCTCAGGACTCAATGCTCCCAATTCTCAGGGGAAATGTCAGATCTGTTGTAGGTTCCAGCCAAAGTAGCACAGGATCTACAATGGTGGGCTTACAGATATCATATCCTTAGAGGAGAATCTTTTTGGCAACCATGGCCGGAGATAACAGTAGTAACGGACGCCTCACTCCCGGGGTGGGGAGCCCATACCAACGATCTGACAATCAGTGGTCACTGGTGTCCATCGGAGTCCATACTACACATCAACCTTTTAGAGTTGAGGGCAATCAGACTATCGCTGACGGCCTTCCTGCCCTCTGTACGGCAAAGAATGTCCTGATAATGACGGACAACAAAGTGGCCATGTACTACCTCAACAAGAAAGGAGGAGTGGGGTCACTACCACTGTGCAGAGAGGCGATGCAACTGGTTCTGGGCAATACAAGAAGGGATCTCTCTATCGGCAATTCATCTACCTGGAGAGCAAAACACAGCAGCGGATGCTCTGAGCAGGCAGAGCACAGTCCCCCACGAGTGGGAGATAGATCAGGAAGTCATTCAAGAGATCTTCGCTCTTTGGGGAACTCCTCAAGTGGATCTGTTTGCGACTGCTACCAACTGGAAGTGCGAACTGTACTTCTCAAGGGAATTTCCCCTGAGAGGAGCTCTAGGGGACGTGTTTGTGGTGGACTGGGAGTTTCACTCCTGTATGTATTGCCTCCAGTACCTTTGATCCCTCAAGTAATCAGGAGGTTGAGAAAGTTCAGGAAAACCATGATCCTAATTGCCCCGGATTGGGCCAGGAAAACGTGGTACCCGGACCTTCTGGATATGTCCATCTGCCCTCCAATACGTCTTCCAAGAAGAGAGGATCTTCTCTCGTGAGAATGTTCTCCATCCTGACTCAACCTTCACGCATGACTTCTGAGAGGTTGAGATATAAGGATTGGGATCTTCTGGATGACGTGATGGAGATTTTGCTTTCGGCCAGAAGGCCAGCAACCAAATCTCTGTATCGTTGTCGTTGGAACAAGTTCAGTAACTGGTGCAGAGAAAAGAATGTGGACCCATTTCAATGTAATAGCCCCACAATTTTATCTTTTCTATTACACTTAGCTAATCTGGGGCTCCAGGTTGGTACGATAAAGGGATACTTAGCAGCGCTATCTATTTTTAAGCACTCTTCAGAGGAAGAATCTTATTTCAAGATACCTTTAATAATTAAATTCTTAAAAGGTTTAAATAATGTATTTCCACCAATACCTTTTCAGGTTCCAGTGTGGGATTTGAACTTCGTTCTGAGATTCCTCACATGCATTCCATTTGAGCCTTTACACTCTTGTCCGCTAAAGCTCCTTACTCTAAAAACAATACTTCTTGTAGCATTGACATCAGCCCGCAGGGTAAGTGAGATAAAGGCGCTTTCTAGCGGTCCTCCTCACACCATCCTTTATAAGGACAGTAAACCATCTTTTTTGCCAAAAATTGTTTCGGATTTTCATCTCACAGAAAATAACTTTAACTACTTTTTACCCTCCTCCTCATGCAAGTAAAGAAGAGGAGAGACTACATAGACTACATCATAGAAGAGCTCTTAGTTTCTATATTTCAAGATTGGCAAAAGTACGTCAGTGTGATCAACTTTTTGTGGGGTTCACTGGCCGCAAATTGGGACTTGCTGTAACTAAACAAACATTATCTAGATGGATAATTTTGGCTATCACAGAATGCTATAGATTGGCTGGGAAAGAACCACCAGATGGACTGAGAGCTCATTCAACCAGGGGCATGGCAACTTCAACAGCACTAAAAAGGGGTGGCCCTGTACAAGATATTTGTACAGCAGCCACATGGTCATCCATGCATACATTTATAAAACATTATGCCCTGGACTCAACTTCTTCTCAAGGAAGTTTGTTTGCTAAATCTGTACTCCATTCTGTACACGATTAGAAAAATTCTGTACTCCCACCTCTGAGACAAAACTGCTTTGGGAGTCTATCTAAGATGAGGAATACATGGGAGGACACAATCCATTCGAAGAACAAGTTACTTACCAACTTACGTTCTTTCGATTGGATGTTCCTCCCACGTATTCCTCATCTACCCTCCCAACCAACCCCACAGTACAGTTTACGTGAATAACACTCTAAATTCTTTTAAGGCTTGGGTCAAGAGAGGCACACCATTAATTACAATCCCTGGGCTACAATATACGAAAAAACAGAACTGAAGCCAACGGGCGCGCTCGAGGCTCTTATACAGTGGATGACGTTGGTGCTCGACAGATGCCGCCGAGGGACATCGATGCTGCGGCCTCGAGAGGAGCGCCCTCTGGTGGAGAGAAGACATTTTTTTTCCGAAGCAGCAAGCTGAAGGTAAGGATATATGTAAGATGAGGAATACATGGGAGGAACATCCAATCGAAAGAACGTTACAATTGGTAAGTAACTTGTTCATCTACATCTCTTGACATTTTCTTGATAAACCATAAATGCAAATAAGTGTATAAAGCAGATAATATAAATGAATAATACCAAAAGTACGAGTTGACCCCAAAGAGATGTTTACATATCTTGTTCATAAACAGACCTAAAATATGTACAAACAGTACTAATCTATATATCAAACTAGCATACATTTTTCAAAAAGTACAGTTCGAAGGGATTGTGTCCTCCGACGTATTCCTCATCTTAGATATCTCCTTCCAGCTCAGCTGGCCTCAGAACATTTTTTCTCTCTAGAGGGCGCTGCGCGTCGACGTCCTTCGAGTCGATGTCCCTTGACAGCCGCCGTATCGACGTCGACATCCTGACTATAAAGGCCGCGCGCAGCGCCCGTTGCTCAGTTCCGTTTTTCCGCGCGTACTCAGTGCCTCGGAATACCGTTGCTCAGTTTTGTCAGTTAAACCTATTTACCTCGAGTTATTCGATACCGTACTCGATGGCTTCTTCATCGGAACCGACAACTCCTCGATCCGGCTTCGAAAAATGCCGAGATTGTGGGAAAAAGATGTCGCTGACTGACCCTCACAGAGTTTGTCTGTGGTGTTTGGGAGCCGAACACCATTGTTCGGAGTGCGAGGACTGTATGTCCATGACAGCTAAGGCCCTGAAGGAGCGTAGGGGGAAGCTGGAGAAAGGTAAGACTTTTAAAGCTTCTTCTTCGTCGACGAAGTCGAGACATTCGTCTCCTCGTCACCATTCGCGCTCCAGATCTCGAAGTGGATCTCATCACTCCTCGAGATCGAAGCACTCGAAGAGGAGACGTCGAAGATCCCCTTCTCCGTCTTCCTCTTCCTCTGTTTCGCCAAAGAGAATCCCGTGCCCCACGAAACATAGTTCCCGGGCTGAATGGGAGGAATTCCGCAAAAATATGATGAGCGTCTTCGAGAAAGCGGCCTCAAACCCCTCGAAGACTGCCGAGAGCGATGCTCTGGTCGAAAGACCCGAAGGTCAAAAACGCCGCGAGTCGCAGTACCCGGCGAAGGAAACCGCTCGAGCGCGTCACGAACCCTCGAGTAGGACTATGACCTCCAAACCTTCCTCGAAGGTTCCGTCGACGCCGTCGACGAAAGTTCTGTCGAGGTCGATGTCTTCGACGCCGTTGTCGAAGGGACCTTCGACACACGAGTCTGTCGACTCGACGCCAGCGTCGACACCGGTGTCGACGCCAAGAAAAGTCACGGTTACGACACACCCAGTGTCTATCCCCAGGTCCTCGACGTCGATGGCTTCGAGATCGTCGAGTAGAATCCCAATTCTGTCGAGGTCTTCGAGGCCTCCTCCTTTGTTTTCGACGCCACGCTCGAAGCCTTCGACGTCGGCGTCGACGACATCGACGTTTTCGAGGCCGATTATGACAAGTTCGGCACCCTCAGCCTTGGAAATGGGGTTTACACCCTTTATGAGTTCAGAATAATTGAGGACTATGTCCTCAATATTGGAAGAGGGTGAATTGTCTGAACAGGAAGACACATTTGAGCTGCAGGGACCTGTAACCCCAATTAGAGAGGAATTTTCCTCTGAAGAACGCAGGTTAAAGGATCTTCATGATTCCTTACATGAGGCAAGTGGGTTAGACACCTCCCCTGAGGTGGAGTTTGCTAGACCAGACCCGGGGGAACATGCTAAAACCCCCTATAGAGCCTTAATGGCCAGGATCACAGAGTTTATGGGGTGGTCTGCACCTTCACAATCTTTCCAACAAGATGACCTCACGGATATTCTTGACAAAGGCCCACAGGAGGATCCTGTGGTGCCTTTTCATAAAGCTCTTCAGAGGAAGATCATGACAAACTGGGAAACCCCAGATGTCGTACCAGCAGTAAATAAAAAACTGTCTACAAAGTACAGGGTATCCTCTACAGAACCGGAGTTTTTGTCTAAACACCCATCCCCAGAAAGTCTGGTGGTACAGGCAGCATCCTCTACCGATGTCAAGACGGCTTATCCTACCGTCCCACAGGACAGGGACGATAAAAAATATGATGCTATGGCAAAGAAAGTCTTTTCAGCATGTAGCATGGCGTTAAAATCTGTTAATGCTACTTGCACCCTTGCTAGGTTCAGCCATACACTTTGGGAGTGTGCTTCTACAGCGGCTGACTGCATCCCGGAGGGAGAAGAAAGGGATGTGTTCCTGAATATTATACAGGACGGTAAAGACGCTATGTGCGAATCCCTCGTGACGGGCATTGATTCGGCTGACAGTATCAGCAGAGCAATGGCGGCAAGTACATCAACCAGGAGATTCGCTTGGTTGAGAAAGTCTGGTTTTGCCCCAGATGTGCAAGCCAGGCTCTTGAACATGCTATTCGATGGCTCTTCTTTGTTCGGGAAAAAGGCGGATGACAGTTTAGAGAAACTGCAAACTTCAAAAGCAGCAGCAAAATCCCTAGGAGCTGCAATCCGTCAGACTCCTTTTCATCCCACAGGAACCTCTGCGAGGGGCAAGTCCTTTCGCTTCTACTCCGCATTCGGAAGAGGTAGAGGACGACCGGCTCAAAGGGGACAAAGAAGAACTACCCGAGGTGGACGGGGTAGATATTCAAAAGCCGCAGCAACAGCAGGTGCCTCTTTACCATCGGCATCTGCATCAGCCGCCCCAAAACCACTCTGAGGACTTCCCTCACAGGACACCTGTAGGAGGCAGGTTGACTCAACATCTGGCAGTATGGCAGGCTATCACGTCAGATGCTTGGGCATTGGAAACAGTTGCCCAAGGTTACTGCCTGCCTTTCCTACGTATACCTCAGAGTCATCCACCGGGGATCAGCTCTCAGAAAGTTCCAGATCTGCTCCTCTTGCAGGAAATTTTGGACCTGCTAGAGAAAGGTGCCATAGAACCGTTACCTGTAGCGGAGAGGAACAAGGGCTGGTACTCCCCTTACTTTCTCATTCCGAAGAAAGATGGAGGACTGAGACCCATCTTGGACTTGCGAGAATTGAACAAATTCCTCAGGAAAGACAAATTCAAGATGGTCACTCTTTCTCAGATCCTCCAGGCCCTTCAGTTCCAGGACTGGTTGGTATCTCTGGACCTTCAGGACGCTTATTTCCATGTGCCTATCCATCTCAAACACAGGAAATACCTGAGGTTCGCAATTGGCAACTCTCACTATCAATTTCGAGTGCTGCCATTTGGGCTGACCTCCGCCCCGAGGGTCTTCACCAACTTAATGTCGGTAGTGGCGGCAAGTCTAAGGAGGGAAGGGATTCACGTCTACCCCTACCTGGACGATTAGTTGATCAGGGCTGTTTCTTCGGAACAAGCTCAGATCCAGCTAAATCACGTGTGCCACTTCCTTCACAGACTGGGCTTCTCCCTCAATTTAAAGAAGTCACAAATGATACCATCACAGAGACTCTAGTTCACAGGAGCGATCCTGGACACTTCCCTGGGAAAAGCCTCGCCACCAGAGGTGAGGGCTCAAGATATTCTACAGATGGTTACCAAGTTCCAACATGCCCAACGTCTCCCAGCCTTCGACTTTTTGAGGTTGCTAGGCCTCATGGCATCCTGCATTTTCCTAGTGCCAGAGGCTCGCCTGAGAATGAGATCCCTCCAGTGGGCACTGAGGACTCAGTGGTCACAATTCTCAGGGAGAATGACAGATCTTCTTCAGGTTCCCGACAGAGTAGCTCGAGACCTTCAGTGGTGGGCCTGTCAGGAGAACATTCTGAAAGGAGAACAGTTATGGCAACCCTGGCCGGAGATAACAGTAGTCACGGATGCCTCACTCACGGGGTGGGGAGCCCACGCCAACGACCTGACCATCAGCGGTCGTTGGTCTCCATCGGAGTCCAGACTACATATCAACCTGTTAGAGCTGAGAGCCATCAGACTTGCGCTGAAGGCGTTCCTGCCAGCTGTACAAGGGAAGAACGTCCTGATAATGACGGACAACACGGTGGCCATGCATTACCTCAACAAAAGAGGAGGCGTAGGATCACTACCCCTGTGCAGAGAGGCGATGCAGCTCTGGTTTTGGGCAATCCAAGAAGGAATCTCTCTATCGGCAGTTCACCTAGCCGGAGAGAAGAACTTGACAGCGGACGCTCTGAGCAGGCAGAGCACAGTCTCCCACGAGTGGCAGCTAGCTCAGGAAGTCCTTCAAGAGATCTTCGCCCTTTGGGGAACCCCTCAGGTAGATCTGTTCGCCACCAGCCTAAACAGGAAAAGCGACCTGTTCTGCTCAAGGGAATTTCCCCCGAGAGGAGCTCTGGGAGACGCGTTCATAGTGGACTGGGAGTTTCCGCTTCTGTACGCGTTCCCACCGGTCCCTGTCATTCCTCAAATGATCAGGAGGTTGAGAAGATTCCGGAGAACCATGATCCTAATTGCCCCGGATTGGGCCAGGAGAACGTGGTACCCGGACCTTCTAGACTTGTCCATCTGCCCTCCAATTCGACTTCCACTCAGAGAACCTACTCTCACAGAAGGGAGGTCAGGTTCTCCATCCAGACATCAAAACCCTCAACCTTCACGCTTGGCTTCTGAAAGACTGAGGTGCAAGGATTGGGACCTCCCTGATGATGTTATGGAGGTGTTGCTTTCGGCAAGGAGGCCAGCAACAAAGTCTTTATAACGCTGCCGTTGGAACAGATTTTGCAGCTGGTGTAGAGAACAGAATATCGACCCTTTTTCATGTGGTACACCAATGGTTTTGTTATTCCTACTATATTTGGCAAATTCAGGCCTTCAAATTGGCACCATTCAGGGCTATCTCGCAGCGCTATCCATCTTTAAGCGCACTGCGGAAGAACCATCCTATTTCAAGTTACCCTTGGTAATACAATTTCTTAAGGGGTTAACCAATGTTTATCCCTGTGATACTTTGATTAATTCTGACAACAATAAGACTCTGAGTCGAATGCGTAGTTGTATGAGTTTCAACGAGAACCCAAATCTTTTATTAACAAAACTCTTTCTTCCTAATACTGTTAAAGGATACGTTTCTCCGATCTTCTCAGGGGTCTTAAGTGAAGGTCTGTTGGGTCCCTTTCAGGTAGGGGTTTCCTTTATTTAATTATTTGCCGTACACTATGACTTTCAGGAGTTCTTTGCTTTCTCCGACCTGTCCCTTTCTCTCAAACAGTCTTAAAAGGGTTTTGCCCTTCTCCTACCGATTCCCTCGGATCTTCCTGAATTTTCCTCTTTCTCTCCCTTTCTCTGGTTTTCTCTCTTTCTCTTTTCCTTGTCCTTTTCCCCACACCTGCTTTTACTTCATTTGCCTTTTAGCCAGCCTCCTTCCACCTCTTGGCAACAAGATCCTTTTCGCCGTAGCCTGTTGTGCTTGTTGTTATTTATCTCCTCCTTTTACTTCACTCTCCCTTTAGATCGGCGTCGCTGATGAGTGCAACAGCACCCGACTTTGCTCAGCACCGCTGGTGAGGCGACCGTATCTTTAATTCCCCTCTCTCACTGGGTTCGGTTCCCATGCATGAGTCCACATCCAGTCCTTCGCCTCTCCCTCAGTATCACCCCTCTCTCTCTGGTTTCACTGCTCCTTCTTTCTAAGCGGGCAGGCCCGGATACTCACAGCGAACCCGTCATCGGGACAACGGTCCCCTCTTGAAAACGAACTTCGTTGTGCGCAACAGTGCGACCAACTCAATAACCTGGACTGGCGACAACGATCGCCTTGTTTAAACAACGCTCTCTCTCTCTCTCCTTTACTTCTCTTCACGTCGCGACCGGAGAAACCCCAGGATTTGAGGTTCTCCCGTTTCGCCGTCTTCTCCCTCAGTACGCCCAGCTGCAACCGTTGGTCTCGATCTCCGGCTCCTCCTCGTCTCCCGTTTCCTAGGATACCAAAAACACAGCCTTGATTAGAGGAAAGTCCATACAGGGATCACTTCCTGGTTCTGTATTCGGGCTTTAATAGTACTCCCCGCTGTACATAACCACCGGCAGACCCAAGTAAGAAGGCTCATATGCTGTCACATCGTCACAATCCCCCAAGACCATTTCAAGTTCCCCTATGGGATTTAAACTTAGTCCTAACTTTCCTGATGGGCACACCTTTCGAACCTCTCCATTCTTGTTCGTTAAGATTCCTTACCCTTAAAACTGTTTTATTAATAGCACTTACATCTGCTAGAAGGGTGAGCGAATTACAAGCTCTTTCTTGTAACCCCCCTCACACTATCTTTCACAAAGACAAAGTTGTCCTGCAAGTGAAGCCTAATTTCCTCCCAAAGGTGGTTTCTGAATTCCATATCACTCAGAAGATTACCCTACCATCTTTCTATCCTCCTCCTCACCTGGGGAAAGAGGAAGAGAGGTTACACAGGCTAGACCCTAGAAGGGCTTCAAGCTTTTACATCAGTAGACTAGCCAGGGTAAGACAGGCAGACCAGCTGTTTGTAGGTTACACAGGTCACAAGCTGGGGTTACCAATAACTAAGCAGACCATTTCCAGATGGATCATCCTAGCCATTCTGGAATGTTATAAATTGGCAGGAAAAGAGCCCCCTCAAAACCTTAGGGCTCATTCGACCAGAGGTATTGCAGCTTCATCGGCCCTCAAAAGAGGTGTGCCGGTTAAAGACATCTGTGCGGCCGCTACATGGTCGTCTGTCCATACCTTTACACGATTTTACAATTTGGATTCCTCCTCCAGTCAAGAGACTAGGTTTGGAAGGGCTGTACTGCATTCTATTCATCAATAGAAGACAACATGAAGTCAGTACTCCCTCCTCCAATAATAGAATACTGCTATGGGAGCATATCTAAGATGAGGAATACGTCGGAGGACACAATCCCTTTGAAGAACAAGTTACTTCTTACCTTGTAACGTTCTTTCGATGGGATGTTCCTCCGACGTATTCCTCATCGACCCTCCCATCCATCCCCGCAGTTCTACTTCCCTTGTTGTTGTATTTTACGCTCCTTCAGGGTGATTAGTTTAGTCCAGAAAGCATATTTGTGGGCTACAAAACGGAACTGAGCAACGGGCGCTGCGCGTGGCCTTTATAGCCAGGATGACGTCGGCATCGATACGGCGGCTGTCGAGGGACATCGACTCGAAGGACGTCGACGCGCAGCGCCCTCTAGAGAGAAAAAAATTTCTGAGGCCAGCAGAGCTGGAAGGAGATATCTAAGATGAGGAATACGTCGGAGGAACATCCCATTGAAAGAACGTTACAAGGTAAGAAGTAACTTGTTCATCTCTTTTAGTGTATGTTAACACTGGGGGTATTTAAATCTGATAGAATTATATGCAGAGAATTACAATCTGAAGAAATATTGATGCATTCAGTATTAACTAATTGTTACACATATATAACCAGACAACAGTATGTAACCTAAATATATATTGAAAAGACTGTTAAATCATTATCTGTGTCTTCATCATTGAAATAGTTTTGATGGTCAGATCTCCTAAATTTGCAAAAAGGGACCCAGGTAAAATACTTCATTCATAACTGAAGGAATCCTTTGTAAATCTCCTCCCTTAGCGAGAGAATGTAGTACTTCTAGCACTACACACCTCATCTGCAATTGTGTGATGATGTTCCCGGAAATGCCTAAATGCTGGTGATTTTTCATTGCTTGTCCTTATGTTGGACTTGTGCTCTGTCCATTTCTCTTGAGTGCTTCTCCTAGTTTGTCCAACATAATATTTGCCACATGGATACCGTAAGCCATAAATGCCATTACTTGTGTCACATGTGACATAATCACGTAATTTGATTTTCTTCCCTGTGTTGGGATGTGTGAGAAACCTGATGGTATTCTCCCACCTACTTTCCCGGGATCTTCCATTCAGGTGGCCAGGGAAGGGCCATCGCTTTTGGATCCTGATCCTGGGGGTGGACAAGCGAGTGAGGATCACCTGAGTGGAGGGTCAAAGAGGTTTGGGAGGAGAATACCCAAGAGCGAGACATGGTATTGCCCCTTTACCAATTATACACCAACCCACTCTCCCTCAGCCTTAATGTGGCATTTCCAATCACACCCCATGTCCCCACCCCAGCTCCAATAAGTACTGGGACGAGGAAGAGGCAATTGGGAGCAATGAGGATTATCCATAGAAATAACCTAAGGATACAAAGTGAGGCCTACCATCCAACACCTTTGAATTGTCCCACTAATAGTCAGGCCCTTTTCCCCAAATGTGCACACCTGACTCCAATTGACTCTCTCTCACCTGCAATATAAAAATGGTGGTTCTGTCAGAATCAGAGCGAGCTGGGGATGCTGACTGGACCAGAGAAAAAAGGAGCAGGAAGGTGCAGGAAGAGAAACCTGGAGGATCTGGAGGAGAACGGTGTGTCGAGAAGCTGGCCTGGTGTTCGTGAGGGGCTGCAGCGTGGCTAGGGAGCAGTGTTTCCAGGGAGCCGGAGCAAGGCAGCCTGTATACCGTCGGTGGTGTTCAGGGAAATGCTTGTTTCCCTGGGACGTATACCGTACCGGGCTCTGTGGTGTCTGAGAGGCAGGTGGTGAGACAATGGGCCTCATTACACGGTAGGCGGTAAATCATGGCGCTATTAGCGCCATGGTTCATGCCGGTAATTTACCGGTACCGCCTTGGAGGAAAGGGGAATTACCGCCCCATTCCAAGGTTGGCGGGGCGGTAATTCCCCCTTCCACCATTGCCCTTCCCCATTCCCATTTTTGCCCCATAGGGCTCTATGGGAATGGGGAAGGCGCCAATTACGGTACCGTAATTAGTTCCACTGGTCCCTTTTGCGGGTTGGTTTTTAACGCCTGCAAAAAGCAGGCGTTAAATTCCCCAACCCGCAAAGGGACCCCGTAGTAAGGCGGTAAGGATTTACCGGTACCAATAAAATACTGGTACCGGTAAATCCTTACCGCCTACCGTGTAATGAGGCCCAATGACTTTGAGCTAAAACCAATTTTACTTGTTTGCCACCGCTGCGCTACTGTTGGTGAGTTTCATGAGACAGAGAGAAACTCATTAGCGTGCGGGTGGCGTGAGCAGGAGCGTCGTTGAAAGAATAGACCGGTCAGCGAAGGCTGGACGAAACCAAGTGAAAGCTAGAAAGCAGTGAAAGAAAGCAAAGCGAAACAGGAGAAAGGTAAAAGCAAAGCTAAGCAAGCAAAAGATGGGAAGCGGTGAAAGAAAGCAAAGCGGAATGACAGAAAAGATGCGCTGGGGTGCAGAAATAATGAAAGACAGCAAAATGTGCTAGCAGCCCAGAAACAGCCAAGAGTGGCTGCAAGAGAGACCCAAAGGTAAGGAGAGGGGTACAAGTGACCTGAAACCGAAAGAGACAGTAAAGAGATAGTGAGAAGGAAAATGGACAGTTAAAGGGCAAATGAAGGTGCAAGAGAGCAGAGTGAGAAATTGAAGGTGCGGGAGAGCATGGTGAAAAGGAGAAATGTGCAAGAGGCACAGAAAGGTGAAAAGGTGCAAGTGTGCACGACAGGAAAAGAAGGTGTGTAGGAAGCACAGTAAAGTAAAAAAAAATTACAGAGTGAAAGAGGCACAAAAGAGGAAAAGGTGCCAGAGAATATCGAGAGGGTTTAAAGGCTAGAGTGGTCGCGCCTCAGAGGAGCAAAGAACCCGGTGTCTCTCAAATGTCTCTGATTACTACCCCCATGAAAGAACTGTACATTAAAAAGTACATCCTGACAAGAGGAACATTTTGTTTGTTTGAGACCAAAGGGTCCTGGGCTCGGGGAAGGGAACCCTTAGAGGCCCACAAGAGACATTGGTGAACTTTGTAAAGAGGAGCGTAGGCTTGGGGAAGGGAACCCTAAGAGTCCCACTAAATATATTGTTGACCTTTGTGAAGAGAGGCCTAGACTTGGGGAAGAGAACCCAGAGCGGCCTAACGGAAACTGTCTTTTTGTTGGGAACTGGAAGGATCGAAGCTTGGGGAAGAGACTTTTGAGTCTGTGTCTCCCTTGTTACCATGCCTGTCTCACAGATGTCTGATGGAATCACCTTTAATAATATTCCCATAATGTTGAAAATTAAGGCAGGGAAAAGTCCCTACTTGCGGTTTATGCAAACACCTTTGTGAGTTCTCCTTGGGTCTGTGAGCTTTGACAAGATGATCCCTAAAATGTATTCCTCCTTTATATGCCACCATCAGTGGTTTAGGATTTTACCCTTTTTCCTGCAGTCATTCTGGATCTCCTGGATTTTACCCTTTTTTCTGTAATCATTCTGGATCTCCTGGCACTGTTCGTAAGGTTGTATGCCTATGTTGAGTGTTCTCATGGAACATGGACTGTTATAGCCTATTTTGCATATGTTGAGTGTCCTCCTCATGGAGCATGGACAGTGTTGTACGTTTGTAGCAGGTGGATTGTGTACTGAATGTGAGGCCCCCGAGGGGGTTGTGTCTGAGTTCTCAAGATCATTAGTATTATGTATGATTGTGATGTTTGATTCCTTCCTATGGTTTGGAAGTATGGCCTCCGGTTTGGGGATACTGGCTAACTGCATTATAATTTAGCAGCCGATATATCTCCTATTTCTCATGGTAGCTTCACTATGGAGGAAGATTAGCATTTCTCATGCTTTTCCTACAGTGGTTCTGGCTGTCTGGTGTGCTCCCTTTCTGACAGTTTTTTTTTTAAAACCGGGAATTAGAAACTGTCGCTGGTATATTTAAACACTGACTTCCATGTCGTTCGGGCCTGGGTTTGGATTTTCAGCTGTATGTGTTGTGTCCATGGGTGTTGGTTACTAATTCCATCCTGCAATGTAAGGCTACTCTCAGCTCTAATAGACTTAACTTCAGACCCATAACCACCGTCCCGTTCCTGCTCAAAATCTTAGACCATGCAGCATACCTGCAGATCCAAGATTACTTGGAATCCAATAACCTTCTAGGTCTTAGACAATCTGGATTCCGTCCCAGACACGGGACTGAGACGGCTCTAATAGATATCAAAACACAAATCTTGAAGGACAAAGGCAAACTAGCCATGTTACTTCTCCTCAACCTCTCTGTGGCACTCGATCTGGTCACCAAATCTTATGCAGGCACCTCCACTCTGCTGCCCACTTCGAAGGGATTGTGTCCTCCGACGTATTCCTCATCTTAGATATATCCTTCCAGCTCTGCTGGCCTCGGAAAATTTTTCTCCAGAGGGCGCTGCGCGTCGACGTCCCTCGAGTCGATGACCCTCGACAGCCGCCGTATCGACGCTCGACGTCATCTTGCCTAGAAAGGCCGCGCGCAGCGTCCGTTGCTCAGTTCCGTTTTTCCGCGCTACTCGGTGCCTCGGAATACCGTTGCTCAGTTCTTAGTACTATTTACCTCAAGTTATTCGATACCGTACTCGATGGCTTCCTCGTCGGAACCGACAACTCCTCGATCCGGCTTCAAAAAATGTCGAGATTGTGGGAAAAAGATGTCGTTAACCGATCCTCACAGAAATTGTCTGTGGTGCTTGGGAGCCGAACACCATTGTTCGGAGTGCGAGGACTGTATGTCCATGACAGCTAAGGCCCTGAAGGAGCGTAGGGGGAAGCTGGAGAAAGGTAAGACTTTTAAAGCTTCTTCTTCGACGAAGTCGAGACATTCGTCTCCTCGTCACCATTCACGCTCCAGGTCTCGGAGTGGGTCTCATCACTCCTCGAGATCGAAACACTCGAAGAGGAGACGTCGAAGATCCCCTTCTCCGTCTTCCTCTTCCTCTGTTTCGCCAAAAAGAATCCCTTGCCCCACGAAACATAGTTCCCGGGCTGAATGGGAGGAATTCAGAAAAAATATGATGAGCGTCTTCGAGAAAGCGGCCTCGACCCCCTCGAAGACTGCCGAGAGCGATGCTCTGGTCGAAAGACCCGAAGGTCAAAAACGCCGCGAGTCGCAGTACCCGGCGAAAGAAACCTCTCGAGCGCGTCTCGAACCCTCGAGTAGGACCATGACCTCCAAACCTTCCTCGAAGGTTCCGTCGACGCCGTCGACGAAGGTTCCGTTGACGTCGAGGTCTTCGACGCCGTTGTCGAGGGGACCTTCGACACACAGGTCTGTCGACTCGACGCCGGCCTCGACGCCGGCCTCGACACCGGCGTCGACGCCGAGAAAAGTCACGGTGACCACACATCCAGTGACGATCCCCAGGCCCTCGACGTCGATGGCGTCGATATTGTCGAGTAAAATTCCAATTCTGTCGAGGTCCTCGAGGCCTCCACCTCTGTTTTCGACGCCACGCTCGAAGCCTTCGACGTCGGCGTCGACGACATCGACGTTTTCGAGGCCAATAATGACAAGTTCAGCACCCTCTGCCTTGGAAATGGGATTTACTCCCTTTATTAGTTCAGAACAATTGAGAACTATATCCTCAATTTTAGAAGAGGGTGATTTGTCCGAACAAGACACATTTGAGTTACAGGGACCTGTAACCCCAGTTAGAGAGGAATTTTCCTCTGAAGAGCGCAGATTAAAGGATCTTCATGATTCTTTACATGAGGCAAGTGGGTTAGACACTTCCCCTGAGGTGGATTTTGCTAAGCCAGACCCGGGGGAGCATGCTGAAACCCCCTACAGAGCCTTAATGGCCAGGATTACAGAGTTCATGGGGTGGTCTACACCTTCACAATCTTTCCAGCAAGATGACCTCACGGATATTCTTGACAAAGGCCCACAAGAGGATCCAGTGGTGCCCTTTCATAAAGCTCTTCAGAGAAAGATCATGACAAACTGGGAAACCCCAGATGTAATACCAGCAGTAAATAAGAAACTGTCTGCAAAGTACAGGGTATCTTCCACTGACCCAGAGTTCTTGTCTAAACATCCATCCCCAGAAAGTCTGGTGGTACAAGCAGCATCCTCTACCGACGTCAAGACGGCTTATCCTACTGTCCCACAGGACAGGGACGATAAAAAATATGATGCTATGGCTAAGAAAGTCTTTTCAGCATGTAGCATGGCGTTAAAGTCTGTTAATGCTACTTGCACCCTTGCTAGGTTCAGCCATACACTTTGGGAGTGTGCTTCTACAGCGGCTGACTGCATCCCGGAGGGAGAAGAAAGGGATGCTTTCCTGAATATTATACAGGACGGTAAAGACGCTATGTGCGAATCCCTCCAGACGGGCATTGATTCGGCTGACAGTATCAGCAGAGCAATGGCGGCAAGTACATCAACCAGGCGGTTCGCTTGGTTGAGAAAGTCGGGTTTTGCCCCAGATGTGCAAGCCAGGCTCTTGAACATGCCATTTGATGGCTCTTCTTTGTTCGGGAAAAAGGCGGATGACAGTTTAGAGAAACTGCAAACTTCAAAAGCAGCAGCAAAGTCCCTAGGAGCTGCAATCCGTCAGACTCCTTTTCGTCCCACAGGAACCTCTGCGAGGGGCAAGTCCTTTCGCTTCTACTCCTCATTCGGAAGAGGTAGAGGACGACCGGCTCAAAGGGGTCAAAGAAGGACTACCCGAGGTGGACGGGGTAGATATTCTAAAGCCGCAGCAACAGCAGGTGCCTCTTTACCTTCGGCATCTGCATCAGCCGCCCCAAAACCACTCTGAGGACTTCCCTCACAGGACACCTGTAGGAGGCAGGTTGACTCAACATCTGGCGGAATGGCAGGCTATCACGTCAGATGCTTGGGCATTGGAAACAGTTGCCCAAGGTTACTGCCTACCTTTCCTACGTATTCCTCAGAGTCATCCACCGGGGATCAGCTCTCAGAAAGCTCCAGATCCGCTCCTCTTGCAGGAAATTATAGACCTGCTAGAGAAAGGTGCCATAGAACCGGTACCTGTAGCGGAGAGGAACAAGGGCTGGTACTCCCCTTACTTTCTCATTCCAAAGAAAGACGGAGGACTGAGACCCATCTTGGACTTGCGAGAATTGAACAAATTCCTCAGGAAAGACAAATTCAAGATGGTCACTCTTTCTCAGATCCTCCAGGCCCTTCAGTTTCAGGATTGGTTGGTATCTCTGGACCTTCAGGACGCTTATTTCCATGTGCCTATCCATCTCAAACACAGGAAATACCTGAGGTTCGCAATTGGCAACTCTCACTATCAATTTCGAGTACTGCCTTTTGGGCTGACCTCCGCCCCGAGGGTCTTCACCAAGTTAATGTCGGTAGTGGCTGCAAGTCTAAGGAGGGAAGGGATTCACGTCTACCCCTACCTGGACGATTGGCTGATCAGAGCTGTTTCTCCGGAGCAAGCTCAGATCCAGCGAAATCACATGTGCTACTCCCTTCACAAGCTGGGCTTCTCCCTCAATTTAAAGAAGTCTCAAATGATACCATCGCAGAGACTCCAGTTCATAGGAGCGATCCTGGATACTTCCCTGGGAAAAGCCTCGCCACCAGAGGTGAGGGCTCAAGATATTCTACAGATGGTTACCAAGTTCCAACATGCCCAACGTCTCCCAGCTTTCGACTTTTTGAGGTTGCTAGGCCTCATGGCATCCTGCATTTTCCTTGTGCCAGAGGCTCGCCTGAGAATGAGATCCCTCCAGTGGGCACTGAGGACTCAGTGGTCACAATTCTCAGGGAGAATGACAAATCTTCTTCAGGTTCCCGGCAGGGTGGCTCGAGACCTTCAGTGGTGGGCCTGTCAGGAGAACATTCTGAAAGGAGAACAGTTTTGGCAACCCTGGCCGGAGATAACAGTAGTCACGGATGCCTCACTCACGGGGTGGGGAGCCCACGCCAACGACTTGACCATCAGCGGTCGTTGGTCTCCATCGGAGTCCAGACTACACATCAACCTGTTAGAGCTGAGAGCCATCAAACTTGCGTTGAAGGCTTTCCTGCCAGTTGTACAAGGGAAGAACGTCCTGATAATGACGGACAACACGGTGGCCATGCATTACCTCAACAAAAGAGGAGGCGTAGGATCACTACCCTTGTGCAGAGAGGCGATGCAGCTCTGGTTTTGGGCAATCCAAGAAGGAATCTCTCTATCGGCAGTTCACCTAGCCGGAGAGAAGAACTTGACAGCGGACGCTCTGAGCAGGCAGAACACAGTCTCCCACGAGTTGGAGCTAGCTCAGGAAGTCCTTCAAGAGATCTTCACCCTTTGGGGAACCCCTCAGGTAGATCTGTTCGCCACCAGCCTAAACAGGAAATGCGACCTGTTCTGCTCAAGGGAATTTCCTCCGAGAGGAGCTCTGGGAGACGCGTTCATAGTGGACTGGGAGTTTCCGCTTCTGTACGCGTTCCCACCGGTCCCTGTCATTCCTCAAATGATCAGGAGGTTGAGAAGATTCCGCCGAACCATGATCCTAATTGCCCCGGATTGGGCCAGGAGAACGTGGTACCCGGACCTTCTAGACTTGTCCATCTGCCCTCCAATTCGACTTCCTCTCAGAGAGAACCTACTCTCACAGAAGGGAGGTCAGGTTCTCCATCCAGACATCAAAACCCTCAACCTTCACGCTTGGCTTCTGAACGGATGAGGTACAAGGATTGGGACCTCCCTGATGATGTTATGGAGGTGTTGCTTTCGGCAAGGAGGCCAGCAACAAAGTCTTTATACCGCTGCCGTTGGAACAGATTTTGCAGCTGGTGTAGAGAACAGAATATCGACCCATTTTCATGTGGTACACCAATGGTTTTGTCCTTCCTACTATATTTAGCAAATTCAGGCCTTCAAGTTGGCACCATTAAGGGCTATCTTGCAGCGCTATCTATCTTTAAGCGTACTGCGGAGGAACCATCCTATTTCAAATTACCCTTGGTAATACAATTTCTAAAGGGGTTAACCAATGTTTATCCCCCAAGACCATTCCAAGTTCCCCTATGGGATTTAAACTTGGTATTAACTTTCCTGATGGGTACACCTTTCGAACCTCTCCATTCTTGTTCGTTAAGATTCCTTACCCTTAAGACTGTTTTATTAATAGCACTTACATCTGCTAGAAGGGTGAGCGAATTACAAGCTCTTTCTTGTAAACCCCCTCATACAATCTTTCACAAAGACAAAGTTGTCCTGCAAGTGAAGCCTAATTTCCTCCCAAAGGTAGTCTCTGAATTCCATATCTCTCAGAAGATTACCCTACCATCTTTCTATCCTCCTCCTCACCCGGGGAAAGAGGAAGAGAGGTTACACAGACTAGACCCTAGGAGGGTTTTAAGTTTTTATATTAGTAGACTAGCCAGGATAAGACAGGCAGACCAGCTATTTGTAGGCTACACAGGTCACAAGCTGGGGTTACCAATAACTAAGCAGACCATTTCCAGATGGATCATTCTAGCCATTCTGGAATGTTATAAACTGGCAGGGAAAGAGCCCCCTCAAAACCTTAGGGCTCATTCGACCAGAGGTATTGCAGCTTCATCGGCCCTCAAAAGAGGCGTGCCGATTAAAGACATATGTGCGGCCGCTACATGGTCGTCTGTCCATACCTTTACACGTTTTTACAATCTGGATTCCTCCTCTAGTCAAGAGACTAGGTTTGGAAGGGCTGTACTACATTCTATTCATCAATAGAAGACAGCGTGAAGTCAGTACTCCCTCCTCCAAATATAGAATACTGCTATGGGAGCCTATCTAAGATGAGGAATACGTCGGAGGACACAATCCCTTCGAAGAACAAGTTACTTCTTACCTTGTAACGTTCTTTCGACGGGATGTTCCTCCGACGTATTCCTCATCGACCCTCCCATCCATCCCCGCAGTTCTACTTCCCTTGTGGTTGCAGCTTACGCTCCTTCAGGGTGATTAGTCTAGTCCAGACAGTAATACTGTGGGCTACAAAACGGAACTGAGCAACGGACGCTGCGCGCGGCCTTTATAGGCAAGATGACGTCGAGCGTCGATACGGCGGCTGTCGAGGGTCATCGACTCGAGGGACGTCGACGCGCAGCGCCCTCTGGAGAAAAATTTTCCGAGGCCAGCAGAGCTGGAAGGATATATCTAAGATGAGGAATACGTCGGAGGAACATCCCGTCGAAAGAACGTTACAAGGTAAGAAGTAACTTGTTCTTCTCTCCGTCAGCCACGGCCTGGATCAAATCCTTTCTGAGTAATAGATCTATGCGGGTCTTTTCTCAATCCGCAGCTGCAGATCCCTCCCCAATTCACTGTGGCGTCCCTCAGGGTTCTTGCGTGTCACCCACACTCTATAATGTCTTTACTAAACCTCTCTTTGATGTACTTGACCATCTGGGTGTCTCCTACACAAACTACGCCGACGACACCCAGATACTCATTCCCATCACTGGAGACTACTTAGTTGACACCAAGGCCCTGAATGACGTCTACCTGGTCATCCAAGCCTGGATGCCCAACACCAGCTATGCCTCAATGACGACAAGACGGTGCTCCTCATCCTAGGCACTACGCAACGCCTTAGCAAACTTGAACCGTCCTACCAGTCGTTTATCATTGATGGCAATACCATCCAAGTTTCGAAAGACACAAAAACCTTAGGCTTTTACCTTGACGCCACTCTATCCTTATCTCGACAAACAAATGCAGTCAGATCAGCCTCTGCATACACCTGCAAACTCATCGCAGCCTGCAGGCCATTTCTGACTACTCTGAATAGTGTCACACTAGCCAGAACCCTCATTATGTCTAAAATTGACTATGGTAGCGCCCTCTACTTAGGAACTAGCCAAAAGAACCTGAATAAACTACAAATCACCCAGAACAACGCTATCAGAGCTGCCTTAAACATCCCTCGAAACCACCACATCTCTGAATCCAGAACCAATCTCCAGGGGCTACCCGTCAAGCAGAGAATTTCACTGAAATCACTTGCCCTCACGCACAAATGCTTGGCCAACAAGGACCCCCATACCTCTGCAGTCGGCTATCCCGCCATGTGCCCACCCGACCTCAAAGAACGGCCCAGACCTACTGTTTATCGATCCCTAGATTCAAACTTCAAAAAGAGGGGGCACAAGCTTCCCTGTCCTTGCCTCCAAGCTATGGAATGCCCTCCCTATCACCATCAGATCTGAAGATTCCTTTAACGCATTCAAGTCCAAAACGAAATCATGGCTCTTCAATCAGCATTGAAACATGCTCTGCACACCACAGCCCTACTAGCATCAGCCCACTTATCTCGCCTGCTGTACACTTTTGTCTATATGTCTCATGTAAAACATTTGCTCTGTAAATTATGTATATTGTTATACTCACTGATTATTATGTATGTACATTTGCCCGTGCTTGAAATTATGCATGTTTATATGCTCTGTATGTAACTCTGCACAAGTTGCGCCCTGATGCCTCTGGGCCTGATGGTGCGCATTACAAATAAAACAAATACAAATACAAATATTGATTGATGCCTGTTCTTCTCTAGACTTGTGTCTTGTTCATACCTGCGCAGTAGGTTCCCATGTTCTCACTTTCTTCCACATTGTGATGGTTTCCAGTTATACCTATTTTGATTTCTTATCGGATTTCTGTGCTTCTAATCTGATCTGATCTGGTCTTGGTCGGTGGGGATATGGAACAATGGATGCATTGGGAGTATGCCTAGTTTGCCGAATGGCTGCATATATTTGGTTTTCTTGTGTAGATTGAGTTTTGCTGTCTCATTCTCATTGGGTGGACGGCCAGTTGGGCAACTAAGACATGTGGTTGTCTTCCATTACCAGGTGATGGAATAGTGGGATCGAACAGTGACCTGCAGGCTATGGCCTTATTTATCAATGGCCATGGAGGGTCTTATTGTGCTGTCAATGGGGCGATTGAGTATTTCTCCCTCTTAGCTTGCAGTGTTTGGTGTTCTTTCGCTCCCTGCAGAGCCTATGTGGCTGCGATGCCTGCTGGTGTTGTCAGTTTTCTTAGTATCTGCCTGGTGTGCAGTCTTATTTTATTAGGTGTTTCCCGGAAGGGTTTCGGCTGTGGGGTGCATTAAAAGGCCCCAAACCAAAGTCTCTTTTACATGAATGGTAAACATTTTAAACACTAAAACAAAAACAGCCTGGTTTTTCAAGCAAAATTAAGGAGCCATGTGGAAAGGGGCCTACCTGTCATTACCAATGGACAAGCAGCATTTTAATTAAAAACAAGCAGGAGGAATCAAAGATCCCTGTCACATGGAAAACAGGATTTTTACCTATTGAAGACAAAAACTGCCTGCACATGTCTGTGCAAATAAAAACGGTTTAAAAAAAAAGGTAAAAGTGAAAAAAATATCACTGCTCACAGAAAAATGTCAGGAAAGCAAAACATGATGTGCGGTTTGAACAAAAGCAATGTATATTATGTTTCACCTACCACACTCAGCCTGGATGCCAAATCTCCCATCTAATGACCAACCGCAATAAACTTTTCCTGCTAAAGGCATCGAAATTCAGTGTTCTCCAGACCTGCTGGCTCTGAAAGAAAAAAGTTACCCTTGGCTGAAGCATGACTTATATGTGCAAACTTGGGGGCACCCACTTCAAAGAGCAAGCTTCCAACAAAAAAGAGATTGATAAAAAAAATCTGTTGCCGCAGGCTGACCCAGTGAAAACAAAACGCCGGAAGCAGGAGCAGGACCATTTGTCCCACATGAACATTCACAATTGATTTAAAATGACTATTATTATTTAGGCCTTTTTCTCAACCATCATAAGGCGGATGGATTTCATCTATGTACCATTTTCTTTAATGTAATTTCCAGCAATTTTGGGGATATAAAATGTATCTACCTGTGACTCTGGGAACTGTAATGGCTAGTTAAACTAGGTTTCTGACTGATCTGAACATGTTCCAAATATGAGAGTTAGTGAGCGGGTGGAAAATGAAATTAGGGATATGTTTAATAACTTCCATATTTATAACTGTTACGCTTTTCATGGAAATGGCAGAAAGTTGGCACATGGCCGTGCTACATGATACAGACTTGGTGGTCGGCTTATATAATTCCCCATGATTAGCGGAAACAGAAACTATGTTTAGTATGGCAGTTGCTAGTAAAATTATGGAATTGTGATACATAACTAGTTTTTGCCAAAAAGTTTCTGTTGCCAAAAAGTTGAAAGCAGGACAAAGTGCGATTACAAATGTCAATTACCATATGTTGCGCCAGACCCCTAAACCAAACCTGACTTGGAGGCTGGGTTGGGAGGAGAGAGAAGGGTAACTGTCCAATCCTAGTGGCAGCTATTATTGCAGGGTACTTCCCCAAGACTGTAAAATTGGTTGTATCATCGCTGCCATATAAGGGTGACTGCACTAGACAGGGAACACACACACAAAAATACAGGCAGAAAAGGGAGAAAGACAGGAGGACAGAGACAAGAGACAGACCATCAGGAAGGCAGCTGAAGCTTATCATCTGACCGCTGTAAGGAGACACCAGAGGAGATTGCTGAGAGTGCATCTGGGTAAAGCTGTCTATCTCTAGGAAGGCCTCAAAGCTGACTGGGTCCTATGGTGGAGAGTAGGAGGCCATCTGTGAGAGTGGGGTGACCAGAAATCTGCCCTATCTTTCCAGAGTGTCCTGAGATGCAGTTGGCTTTCCTGAACCTTAAACAGAGGCTTGCCATGTAAGTAGAACTGAGCCCTGAGAAACCAAAAGGTGGGGGAGTATGTTTGCCTTGAATCCTTTCCCTTGATAGTGGGTGGGAGGTTTGGGGGGGGGGACTGTGTAGAACCTTAGCCTGTTTCAGTAAGGGGCGGTCTGAATACAGAATGCCCCAAAGCATTCCAATTTTTCTGTCTGACTTCCCAAAATAGACCAAAGCAAGGGGGGGTCTGAAAAACAAAGCGACGAATCACACTGTGTTTGTTTTAAACCAAAAGTGTGGGCGAAATTATAATTGCCATATGTATTTTTACCAATCTTGAAATCCTATTGCTACCCTTTTAAGCCTGCAGGAAAATCAAAATCGCACAACATTACATAAGAGCCTTTGTTATTGATCAGTGTCATTATTTTGTGAAGTGAAATTTGCAGAAAGTTAAGAATTGTGATTGTGTTATTTTTAACTCACTTTTGTGATTTATTTATGCTGAGAGAAGTTGATTGTGTTATGCCTCGGATAAAGTGTTTTTTTATATCTTGGTGCTAATTTCTATTACTTTTAATTTAAATAAATACCAATATATTTCCTGTACACCGGCCCTGGCTCATTGTTAGCTCAGGGGAGAGGGATCCAAGGGACATGATATGTGTCTGAGATAGGGCTAAAGAAAATAATCTGTTAAACAGTTTGTTGCGTCACCACTTGAGTGGGGAGGGAAGGAGCTCCCCGTGTTGAGGGTGGCTTCTCAATAAACCGTTACATGGCCGGTTGTTTGGTTATGCCTTTTTGGTGTTCTCTCTGGAGGACAGTTGCCAGGTTGTTACTTTTTATCAATGCTAAAGGGTGTTTCCTGACGGGAAGTTGGTGGGACAGGCACGCGTGCTTATCCCACGGGTTTTGTTCTCATTGCTGTGTTTGACAGTTTTTGAGTCTAGTAGGTTTGTAGATGTCTCCTTTTTGATCTTATTGTAGTAGTTATGTGTTACATTACTAGGTGTTTGGATCCTCTTAGTTCAAGTTGAGCTTCCATCCTCATATGATAAAAAGAGGTCAGGGTGCCCCTCTGCAAGAAGTAACACGGTATGATAACCTGTTCTTTGGGAATGCACTCAATCAGAGTCTGCAGCCGTATGTTTTAGCTCACTGTCCCTTTCACAAAGGAGGAATATCCATTTGCATGTCAGTGTTTGTCCCGTACATTTGAGCAGTCATCACCGAAATGCATTGGCAATCTTCCTTTGAACAAGAGTACCAACAGCAGCCCCGGACACGTGTTTCGGCCTAGTCGGGCCTCATCAGTGAGGTGGAGCTGTGCCTCTCTGAGCACAGTGAACAAGTGGTGCACGTCTGGATAACCCTAGGTAACTTAAAGTGACCAACCCCAAATTCCTTTTACTTATAAAAAGAGGCCAGGGCGCCCCTCTGTAAGAAAGAACACGGCATGATAACCTGTTCTGTGGGAAGGTACCCACTCAGATTACGCAGCCACATGTTTTAGCTAAATCAGCAAAATTAAAAAGACACACATTGAAATAAAAAAGAACAATAGCACAAATTAAAAACGCATCGCAAAATGTTATACAAAACGATTTGTAAAAAGAGCACTTCGAGTGGATTGTGTCCTCCAACGTATTCCTCATCTTAGATGTATTCCATCCAGCTTTGCTGCTCTTTGGAAATTTTTTCGGCAGAGGGCGCCATGCGTCGATGTCGTCGAGTCGATGGTCCCTCGAAGGCCTCCGTCGAGGGTGACGTCATCGGGTGTATAAGTAGCACACGCGGCACCCGTTGGCCTCAGTTCCGTTTTTCCGCAGTTACGTTGCTTCAGACATTCAGCGCCTCGAGTTCTGTGAAGAAATGTAATATAACAAGAAGAAATTATGTCCCCGTCATCGACGCCGACCACAACCCTGAGATCGGGTTTTAAGAAATGCAAGTCGTGCGGCTCAGAAATGTCGATCACGGACCCGCACCGCAAATATTTATGGTGCCTCGGAGAAGGCCACGACATGGAGGCCTGTTCGAAGTGTCAGGCGATGACGGGGAAGGCCTTGCGAGAAAGGAGAGGAAAGCTACAGGTAGGTCGGAAGGATCGAAAAGCCTCTAGCGTCGAGTCGAGACCCCATGAGGAAAAATCTCCTTGACGCGAAAGGCATCGCTCTAGATCCCGAAGCGATTCTCATCCCTCGTCGTCTTCGTCAAAAAAGTCGAAGAAACGACGCCGTAGGTCTCCCTCCACCTCGTCGTCAGACGAGTCTCCGAAAAAAATTAAATGCCCCACGAAACATTCGTCTTCCGAAGAGTGGGAAGCATTCAGGGTCAAAATGATGGAGGTGTTTGAGAAGGCGAAGCCTCGGTCCGCGCATTCTTCGGAAGCCGGCCGCAGCGTCATCGCTCCGACACTCGCACGCCCTCGAGCCTGGGTGATCGTAAAAGGACGGATAGGGAACCTTCCAGGACGCCGAGCGATAAACGCTCGAGTCAAGCCGACCACTCGAGGTCACCGACGCCGTCCGAGACCTGTCACACCTCGAAAGGAAAATCGTCGAAGACTGCCTCGACGCCCTCGAAGCAGACCCTGTCGACGACCACTATGTCGTCGACGCCTTTATCGACGTCGCGGACGAAACCTTCGGCGCCAAAGGCTCCAACTAAGCCAGGGCAGCCAGAAAAAGAGAAGGAGAAAGTTACAAAACATGTATTTTCTTCAGAACCTGGTGCTACACCTCATCCTCCTCCTCTCCCAGAGAAGATTTTCAAGCCTCTCCCTAGGAAGGAGTTTTTCAAATCCTTGACCTCAATTTTTGAGGAACAGGAGAGATCCGAGGAGGAAAATGTACCTTTTGGCCTGGAATATGGCACCCCAAATGTCCCAGAATGCTTGATCTCAGAGGAAAGCAGAATGAGGGATTTGGTGGAGTCTTTACATAATGCAAGTGGCATTGACACTTCTCCTGAGAATGACTTTGGTAGACCAGATCCAGGAGAGCATGCCAGTCCATCTTACCGTCAGTTAATGACCAAGGTGCTAGATTACTTGGGATGGGCTAGACCACCAGCCCAATTCGTCCAAGACGATTTAACAGACAAATTGGACCATGGTCCCACTGAAGGCCCAGTACTACCTTTTCATGTAGCCTTACAAAACAGGGTGGCCAAGAATTGGGAAACTCCGGTTTCTATTCCTCTGGTAAATAAGTCCCTCGCATCAAAATACCGCCCAGCCAGTAGCGACCCCGTCTATCTGTCAAAACATCCAACTCCAGAGAGTCTGGTCATTCAGGCAGCCACAGCTTCCAACAAACTTGCGTACTCGTCTATCCCTCCAGACAGGGACGATAACCGTTTGGATGGTGGGCACAGAAGGTATTTTCAGTCGGGAGCATGGCATTAAAATCTGCCCATGTGCCTTGGCAACATTTTCGTACACTCTGTGGGAGTGCATCGCAATGGCGGTGGAGCACATACCGGAAGGGGAAGAAAGGGAAGGTTTCCTAGCCATCGTTAGAGATGGAAAGGAGGCCATGCAGGAATCCCTTCAATCTGGATTGGACACTGCGGATAGTGTAAGCAGGTCCATGGCCACTAGCACGGTAATGCGCAGGTTTGCGTGGTTACGGAAGTTGGGTTTTGCACCGGACGTACAGAACCACCTTCTGAACATGCCTTTTGACGGGTCTCACCTTTTTGGCAACAAGGCTGACGAGAGCCTTGAGAGGTTGCAGACCTCAAAAGCAACGGCCAAATCTTTAGGAGCTGCTATTAGGCAACCTCAGCCTTTTCGTGCGCAAGGGCAATCATGGATGGGACGATCCTATCGTTATTACACTTCATATGGAAAGACGAGAGGAATGGCCAGTCAAAGGGGCCAAAGAAAGGCCACTTGTGGTGGACGAGGAAAACGTGCTAAGCCAGCTCCAGCTGCAGCCTCTTTGCCATCAGCAACTGCAACAATTGCCACAAAACCACTTTGAGGACTTGCACCATAAAACACCTGTAGGAGGCAGGCTGCCGCAGCATCTGCAAGAATGGCGAGCCATTACTTCAGATGTTTGGGCTCTAGATATAATAGCCCAAGGCTACTGCCTTCCTTTTCTAAAGCAACCTCAAAGCAGTCCACCAGGGAGACACCCGTTGAAGTTTTCAAACCCGCTCCTACAGCAGGAAGTTCTAACCCTGCTGGAGAAAGGTGCTATAGAACCAGTACCTGCAGCGGAGAGGAACAAGGGTTGGTACTCCCCGTATTTTTTGATCCCCAAAAAGGACGGAGGACTGAGACCCATCTTGGACTTAAGAAACTTGAACAAGTTCCTCAGGAAAGACAAATTCAAGATGGTTACCCTTTCTCAGATCCTTCAGGCCCTTCAGCTCCAGGACTGGTTGTGTCATTGGACCTCCAGGATGCTTATTTTCATGTGCCGATTCATCTCAAACACAGAAAATACCTGAGGTTCGTAGTTGGCAACTCACACTATCAGTTTCGAGTCCTGCCATTCAGGTTGACCTCCGCCCCAAGGGTCTTCACCAAGTTAATGATAGTGGTGGCAGCGCACCTCAGGAGAGGGGGGATTCATGTTTACCCCTGCCTGGACGATTGGTTGATCAGAGCACGCTCTGCCGAGCAAGCACTGGATCATCTGAAAGTCACCTGCCACTCCCTCCACAAACTGGGCTTCTCCCTCAATTTAAAGAAGTCTCAAATGACACCTTCCCAACAGCTTCAGTACATAGGAGCTGTACTAGACACATCCTTGGGAAAGAGCTCGCCTCCCAAGACGAGGGCTCAAGACATTCTTCAGATGGTTTCCAAATTCCAAAATGCCCAAAATCTCCAGGCTTACGACTTTTTAAGGTTGCTCGGCCTCATGGCATCCTGCATCTTTCTGGTGCCAGAGGCACGCTTGAGGATGAGATCCCTTCAATGGGCCCTAAAGACTCAGTGGTCCCAGTTCTCGGGTCAAATGACGGATCTTCTTCAGAATCCGAACAAGGTCAGACAAGACCTTCTATGGTGGACCTGTACAGAGAACATCCTAAAAGGAGAACCTTTTTGGCAACCATGGCCGGAGATCACAGTAGTGACGGACGCCTCACTCCTGGGGTGGGGAGTACATGCCAACGATTTGACAATCAACAGTCGTTGGTCTCCATTGGAGTCCAAACTACATATCAACCTTTTAGAGCTGAGGGCAATCAGACTAGCGCTGAAGGCCTTCCTGCCATCGGTCAGGGGAAAGAATGTCCTGATAATGACGGACAACACAGTGGCCATGCACTACCTAAACAAAAGAGGAGGTGTGGGGTCACTACCCCTGTGCAGAGAGGCAATGCAGCTCTGGTATAGGGCGATTCAGGAGGGAATCTCTTTAACGGCAATTCATCTAGCCGGGGAAGAGAATATGACGGCAGATGCTCTGAGCAGCCAGAGCACGCTGTACCACGAATGGGAATTGCCTCAGGAAGTCATTCAAGAGATCTTCGCCCTTTGGGGAACGCCTCAGGTAGACCTATTCGCAACCAGTACCAATTGAAAATGCGAAAGGTATTGCTCAAGGGAATTTCCCTCGAGAGGAGCCCCGGGGGACGCGTTCGTGGTGGATTGGAATTTCCCACTATTGTACGCGTTCCCTCCGATTCCCGTCATTCCTCGGGTCATCAGGAGACTGAGACGCTTCGGGAACCGCATGATCCTAATTGCTCCGGATTGGGGCAGGAGAATGTGGTATCCGGACCTTCTAGATATGTCCATCTGTCCTCCAGTATGTCTTCCTCAGAGAGAGAACCTTCTCTCTCAAATGGAAGGTCAGGTTCTGCACCCAGAGGTCAGAACACTCAACCTTCATGCTTGGTATCTGAAAGGCTGAGATACAGGGATTGGAACCTTCCAGATGATGTTATGGAGGTGTTGCTTTCGGCAAGAAGGCCAGCAACAAAGTCTCTATACCGTTGCCGTTGAAAAAAGTTTTGCAACTGGTGCAGGGAAAAGAATGTTGATCCTTTTCTATGTTCTATTCCAGAGGTACTATCTTTCCTTCTAACCCTAGCACATAGAGGTCTGAATATCGGAACAATAAAAGGTTACCTTGCAGCGCTTTCCATTTTCAAGCACTCATCGGAAGAATGCTCCTACTTCAAAATTCCTTTGATAACACAATTCTTAAAAGGTCTCACTAATGTGTTTCCTCCTCACCCATTTCAAGTACCGATTTTGGATCTAAATTTAGTCCTAAAATTCTTAATGTGTGCCCCTTTTGAGCCTATGCACACGTGTCCATTAAGATTACTAACATGGAAAACGGCCTTTTTAGTTGCTCTAACATCAGCAAGAAGAGTGAGCGAATTGCAGGCACTGTCTTCTGGGCCACCCTATACTGTGTTCCATAAGGACAGAGTTGTATTGAGTGTTAAACCATCATTTTTACCAAAGGTAATATCTGATTTTCATTTAAATCAGAAAATTGTTTTACCCTCATTCTATCCTCCACCTCATCCTTCTAAGGAGGAAGAAAGATTACACAGACTGGATCCAAAAAGAGCTTTAAGCTTTTACATCTCTAGACTTTCTAGGCTTAGAGTGGACAACCAGTTGTTTATAGGCTACACAGGAAGGAAACTGGGTCAATCGGTAACAAAACAGACAATTTCACGCTGGATCGTGCTTTGCATTTCAGAATGCTACAGACTAGCACAAAAAGACCCACCAGAAGGGTTAAGGGCTCATTCCACCCGAGGCTTCGCCTCTTCCACGGCCCTTCAAAGAGGTGTCCCAATAAGGTCCATTTGCGAAGCAGCAACTTGGTCTTCACTTCACACCTTCTCAAAATTCTATAGCCTGGATGCTTCCCAGTCTAGGGAGCTGACTTTTGGAAAAGCAGTGCTTTATTCTGCCATCTAAGGGCATTGGTGGGGAAAAAATCTGACCCCTCCTCCAGAGAGAGTATGCAAAATACTGCTTTGGGAGTCTATCTAAGATGAGGAATACGTTGGAGGACACAATCCACTCGAAGAACAAGTTACTTACCAACTGGTAACGTTCTTTCGATTGGATGTTCCTCCAACGTATTCCTCATTGCCCTCCCAGTCTACCCCTCTGTAGATTTTTTCCAGGTTATTGCCATCTCAAATCTCGCAAGGCTGATACCTGTCTGCTGGCACAATCTACACAGTACAAGATCACAGTTAAAAAAGAGGGGAAAAACAGAACGGAGGCCAACGGGCGCCACGCGTGCTACTTATACACCCGATGACGTCACCCTCGGCGGAGGCCTTCGAGGGACCATTTCCGAAGAGCAGCAAAGCTGGATGGAATACATCTAAGATGAGGAATACGTTGGAGGAACATCCAATCGAAAGAACGTTACCAGTTGGTAAGTAACTTGTTCTTCTTTTTCCATACTCCCAAACAGAATTTCAAAGATAACAGAGAGATTATAGCGACTACTAATGAGGCAACTATTTTACAGTCCAGGAATCCTACTACTGCATTAATGTGGACAATTTAAGCACCTGAACACATCTTCCCAGGTTTAGTTGATATAAATACTTATTAAGGGTTTGCTTTGAATTTTTGTGCTTAAATAGTACTTTATAGCAATGCCTTGGAAGCAGACCACATTATATATATAATAAACTAGCTTTGCATATTCAACTACACACTATATGCATCGTCATAGAAATATGTTGAGCAGTAAGAGTATGGCTTCAGTGTTATTCTTCCCACCCTGCATGCAAAGTCACAAAAGCAGCATGCAGTGTAATGTGAGCCTAATCAATCCCTCTTGGGCTTTAAAGACATAGGCCCTCATTACGACCCTGGCGGATTTCGCGGTGCAGAATGCACCGCGGAGCATGGCGGAAAGCCGCCGATAGCGCCATGGGGGTTGGCGGATTTACCACCCCATGCCGACCTTGGCGGAGCGGTAAATCCCCAATCCCCATTTTACCCTTCCCCATTCCCATTCTTGCCCCATAGGGTATAATGGGAGTGGGGAAGGAGTTAATTACGCCGCCGTAAAGTACGGCGGCGTAATTAACAACGAGGTCCCTTAGCGCCATGGTTTTCTCCGCCCGGTAAAACCAGGCGGAGAAAACCTCCATGGCGCTAAGGGAACTCGTAGTACGGCGGACGGGTCCGCCGCGATTACCGCTGGCGGTATCCCACTCCGCCAGGGTCGTAATGAGGGCCATAGTCACTATTTCATAAAGCATGTAGTCATTATGCACCCATTTCACTTCTGCCCCACCCCCCTTTCACATTTCTTAAGAGACAGAAGGCCATGCTAATAGTACCCCCTCCCTCCCATCAATGTGTAATGAATAGCTCCAATTGTAATGCTCTATGCCAGGACAATGAGGGTGCTGAGCAGGAACACAGTGCTCGGCACCTTCATTGTCCTGGCAGAAGGGACACCTTTCCCGTTCTGCACGACGGGAGAGGTGTCCCACTGACAAATGTCCCGACCCACTCAAAGAATTGGGGGCAGGGAGGAGTGCATACATTATCTGTGTGTGATTACTTTGAATCCAGCGCAGAGGTCTTTTTAGTTTAACAATTATAAACATTGTCTTGAACGGCTGACAGGTGCAACGAGCCAGCCCTCTTTGCTGCCCACCCTTGGCACCACAGAACCAGCTCGGAGTCGGACTCCAACTTGAACGTGGGCACCCGGGCTGTATCTCCAGCAGGATTTGACACGCTTGAGAAATGACACTCCCCTAGGGAGGCGTGTTGTGTTACCATTGTTGTTTTCTGGTGGAAGCCGTGGGGCGGGGGAGGCGGGACCTTGGCGTTTGTGGGTTTGAGGTGGAGAAGGCACACTGATGCCACACGCGGCCACACGGAGTGACATGTGAAGGCGAGGGCGCTGCAGAGTGTAGGCTCGAGGTGAGGCGGGAGGTGTTTATATTTCCAGCGCGCCTTAAACGCATGGATGGCAGCGGGGGAACGCTAACGAGACGGAATGGCACTCATCGTGTGTTTTCTATTGTAGATGAACGTTGCCTGCGCAGCAGTGATGTGCGTGCTGCTCGTGCTGGCCCCAGTTCCAGCCACCGCAGAAGCTGCTCCCAGTCACGAGGACCTTAATGGAGGATCAGGTAAGGCCTGGGGAGTATCCAGCATTGCAAGAAGGATGGGAGTGGGGGTAGGGGGATTTAGGGGGGCCGCGAGACAATAGACACGACAAAGGTCCCGATAATTTTGCCCCACATGCAGTGCGCGCTATTCCATATGGTCGCATTCGAACCCCCACCAACTCTTTTGGTAACGTTAGTGGCAGATGGCATTTTAACACATATACGCAAGAGAAAAGTGAAACTGCAGGACCATTACAGATGCAGACAAATCATCTATTCGGGCTCTGTCCAGGCTGTGTGCGGCAAAATACATGCAAATCTCCAAACGTGCATATGGATGGCACCAACAGAAGTGGCTTCACAGAAAAGGGCATTGCAAGGAGCATCATCAGTCTTTGATCCTTGGACTCGCCATGGAAGTGACTTTAGAATACGTTGCTATAAGTAAGCCAATTGGCGAAAACCTTTGTGGTGCAAAATGCCTAAATTGCACTACTACTATATATGGAGTAACTCTATAGTAGTTTCTTTTATAATAACGTGATATATCAACATAAGCTATATAGTGAATCACTTACAGAGCTGCAGATAAGACACAGTACGGTTAAATGATTTTCCCAGGATAACACACTTTGGTTAAATGGGGAAACCGGGATGTGGACAACGTAAGCAACTGAACACATATTTCCCAGGTTTAGTTGATATATTGGATTGGGGGAGAAAAGACACGTAAACCAGCAATCATTTCGGGTCCCTGTGTGTGATGGGCATGGTGTCCCGTTTTGGCGGGCATTTGTTTTTCTCCATTTGTCATTCTTTCCTCTCGCCTTGCCTCGCGCTCCATGAGTGAAGAGTTTGTTTCCAGCCGACATGGGATGATCCGCCAGCAGGGGGAGCTCCCCAGTCTGTGAGGTGAATCCACCTCATCTGTGACGGGAGCTCCCCTGCTGGCAAACCAAGGTGGAAGGTCCCCATGGAGCATAAAGCCCTGAGGGGACTCTCGTGGGGAAGAGCACTGGGAGAGCACCTGGAGAGACCAGAGGGAGTGGGAGCTCCATAACATTGGCGAGGGCAGCCAGCCTCTCAGCTGTGGCGTGACGCCCCCCTAGGCCATCTCCTGTCCTGACCGGCATCCTTCTCTCCCCTACTCGGGATTGAGAGGGTGTTCTGGTGTCGAGCGCTATATTGTAAAGTTGGTTGGTGCACTGACTAAGCACCGGCACCCTACTGTGAGAGACGGGTTGCGCTGCTCTTTCTGTGGCTATGTGCAGCTGTAAGGTAGGAGTGGGAAAGTGCGGGGGAACTGGGCCCAGTGTACAGCGGGCACTGATTTATATTTTCGCATTGGTTTCGTTGGCAGACCGGCCTGAATGACACCTGATACAGTGCCTGTCATCGGGGATAGGGGGAGGCCCTACTTTCTGGTAGTGTCACTGAGTTAGTACTGAGGTGATTTCTCCCTCAGACACGCGTCCGGAGCATCTGCAGAGGCCCTTGGTAGACCTGAGTTTGTGTTTCTTCCAGGGGGTGTTTCATCTGTCCCTCTCTTTTTTTCCCACGTTGGGGAGCAGAGGGGTGCGGCCGGATTCCACATGTGCCATTCGCGTTATTGGTTGTTGGGAAAGAGTACCTCAGTCAGTCATACGGTGCTCCCGGGTGGTACTTGTGTCATCCAGCGCCCTAGGGGTTAAAAACTGGAGAATATAAGGATAGAAGACCCATGTTGCTTTTCTGACCTTTTGAGGGGACATCCCTCTACCAGTCTTCCCATTTCATGGGGAGAATGGGCGATTAGTGGTCGGATTAAGTATCCTCACTAAGTCTGGTAGGAAAAAGTTTAAAAAGGACATCCTGGTCTCCAACCCAGGCCTCCCTATCGCCGACACCTACATCAGTGCCTCCTCCAAGGAAATTCTCACCGACATCCTCTTTATCGTTCCTTCACCAGATCTATGGACCCCTCATATGGTCTCTGTTCTCTCTCCTTTCTCCTCTTCTCCCTCCTGGCCTCCTTCCTATCCGCTAAGGTCATCATTAATGTCTACTTTAATGGGACTGTCTTGGTCCAGGGCCCTCAGGCCAACCTTCATCTCTTTGATAGACGCTTTCCGCGCCTCATCAACTTCCTTTCTTCTCCTGCTGTCCCCTCTCCCCTTTCATTGGCTACCTTGCCTTACCCCTCCCTCTCTGCCCCCTCTCGGGCGCTCTCTACACTTCCGCAGGGCGTACCTCTGATCAGTACCCCTCCCCGGAAGTCCTTCAAGGAGGGCAACCTTCTCCACATTGCCACTCTCAACTCCCGCTCCGCTGTCAAACACTCCTGATATCTGCCACCTTCTTGAAGAACCTGACCTCGATGTCCTCAGTCTCACTGAGACATGGTTTACGGCCAGCTTTGTCACCAGCTTTGACACACTCCTTCCTGATGGCTACAAGATCCTCTCTGCGCCCAGGCCCAACCGCTCTGGTGGTGGCATAGTCCTTATCTTCCCTGAGTGGATTCCTGCCTCTGTCATTCCCGCCCAGGCCTACTCCTCTTTTGAATGCCTCATCTGCAAGCTCTCTCTCTCTCGTCCAGCCATTCCCTTCCTGTGGCTACTATCTATCGGCCACCTAGTCAGATCTCTTCCTTCCTCTCTGAGTGGGCGGACCTCTCCTCCTCACTCCTGGCCTCAACCACTCAACTCCTCCTTCTTGGAGACTTCAACATCCACCTGGATGCCTCCTGTCCCCCCTCTGAACTCTTTCGCGACCTCTGCGACTCTCTCTCACTCACCATTCTCCCCTCTGGCCCGACTCATTCTGCAGGGCACACTCTCAATGTTCTGATCTCTTCAGACCTTCCCCTCTCTCTCCCTCTCTCCACTCCTCTTTCTTGGAGTGACCACTTTCTCCTATCCTCCCACCTCACCCTCTCTACCCCGCAGGCCAAGCCACCTCCGTCACTGCCACCCACTTTCTCGGTCACCCGACCCATGAAGCGCGTGTCAGCTGAGGCTTTCGCCGCCACCTTCTCACCCCCTCCTCCCCCCTGGCTGACTCTCACCCTGATACAACCCTCTCCATGCTCCATTCTTCTATATCTGATACTCTCGATACCCTTGCCCCTGTCATGAGAATCCGCCTGAAGCCCAAAGCCAAGTGTAACTCCTGGTATGACTCAGACCTCGTCACCCTAAAACGCAAGTGTAGGGTTGCAGAGAGGAAATGGCATGCTTCAAGCTCATCCTCTGACAAACTGGCCCGCCGCCTGCTGCAAAGGCAATACCGGCTCTCAGTCCTCACCAAGAAGAGAGCTCATATCCAAGCCAGCGTCTCTGCGGCACCTAACAACTCGGCTGAACTCTTTAAAATCTGCAAGGAACTGGCCAATCCTGTCATAGTCTCTACCTCTCCTGTCCCTTCCCAGGCCCTCTGCACGGCACTGGCTTCTCACTTCATCTCAAAAACTCAGGACATCCTGTCCTCACTCTCCTCCTCTCACCCCCCTCCCGCTATTCCTTGCTCTTCCTCTGGCCCTTCTGCAACCACCCCTCCTCCCTCCTTCTCGGCCTTACCCCTTTTCTCTCCAGACGAGATTTCTAGACAAGTCAGATCTATGAAAGTCGTGTCGAAACAGGTTCACCCCTGTTCCTCCAAAACTATCAAGGATCACATCGACTCCCTGGCTCCTGCCCTGGTGGATTTCTGCAATCACTCCTTCGCCACTGGAGTTTTCCCTTCCCCCCTGAAGCACTCCCTTGTGCACCCTCTTCTTAAGAAACCCTCTGCCGACCCCTCCTGCCCGGCTAACTATCGCCCAATCTCCATCACTCCCTTCCTGGGCAAGCTCCTGGAGAAACTGGCCATCTCCCAGCTCAATCTCCACACTGAATCTGTTGGTTGTCTTCATGACCATCAGTCTGGCTTCAGAGCTGCCAGAAGCACGGAAACGGCTCTCCTGAACATCCATGAAGACCTGCTCACTAATCTTGACTCTAACACCCTTTGCGTTCTTATCTTGCTTGATCTCTCTTCTGCCTTTGACACTGTCAACCATGCCATCCTGCTCAACCGCCTCCTTGATAACCTGGGTATCACTGGTCAGGCTCTGGCTTGGCTGACTTCTTTCCTCTCCGACCGACCCTCCCAGGTCTAACTTGGATCCTTCCTCTCCGACATCTTTTTCTCTACCTGTAGTGTCCCCCAGGGATCTAACCTCTCTCCCTGGCTGTTCAACCAATACCTGGCACTCCTTGCCCACCGCATCACCGCCCTCGGTCCCAACTTTCAGTGCGGATGATACCCAGCTCATTTTCAGGCTACCCTCGGCCTCCTCCTCGCCTTCCCTCATCTCTGACTGTCTGTTTGCCATCCAGGGATGGTGTGCCGCCAACGACCTCTGCCTTAATGCCAGTAAGACTGAGATTCTACTTGTCGGCACACCCGCTCCCTCCTTCCCTGCAGCTCTCTGACCGGCCTCTCTTGGCCCCCCTCCCACTCCCACCTGCAAAGCTAAAAACCTTGGGGTCATCTTCGACTCTGCACTCTCCTCCCCTCACATCTCTGACGTCTGTAAGAAGTCACACTACCAGCTGCACCTCCTTAGATGTATTCTTCCTTTCCTCTCCTTCCCCCAGAAGCTCACTGTCTCCAGAGCCCTGGTCCTCTCCAAGCTGGACTACTGTAACAGCCTCTATCTAAATCTGCCTGCCTCCACTCTCCGCCCTCTGCAACTTATCCTGTGAGACTTGTCCTTGGCCTCAAGCCCAGGGATCATATCTCTCCAGGACTGAAATCTCTGCACTGGCTCCCAGTGGCTGCGAGGATTAAGTTCAAAACCCTCTGCATTGTACACAAGGCCTTCTGGGGTCTGCGGCTGCAATACCTTCAACTCTCTCTTCCTAAATATCTTCCTTCTCAAGCTCTTCGCTCATCTGCCTCCAACTCCCTTAGGGTCAGTCGCTTCTCCAAGCAACGAGTTGCTGGCAGATCACTCTCTTCGGCAGGGACCTCTCTCTGGAAAAGCCTTCCTGCCTTCCTGCCTCCCTGAAACTCGAGGAGAATCATCTCCGGTTCTGGAAACACCTCAAAACCTTCCTCTTTGCTTCTGCTTTCTCTGCTCCCCTCCCTTGCTGAATTCCTGACTGCAATTGCACTGGCTACCTGACCACCCTTTCTGATATCTGGCCCAGTCCCCATCCATTACCCACCTGCACTGCCTCCCTGGCAACCCCTGCACTTGGGGACCGTTTTCTGCATCCCTTTAGTCCCCCCTACCAGAACTTACGTCTGCACTTCTTGCACTTGCCACTAGCTGGCTGTTTTATGTGTGTTATTTATTCCACTTCCCATGTACTGCACTTTCCCCTCGCCCTTTCTCCTGAGCACTTTCCTCTCACCCCTTCCCATGCACTTGCGCGATCTAAATGACATCTGGCCTAGTAGGATCGTTGTCTGTCCTCCCCCTTGCCTCGTCGCGCTTTGAAACACTTGTGTATAGGCGCGTTATAAATGCCATATCATATCATATCATACCCCATTTTAGGACGCCTATGTAGGTGGTTGTGGCGCAAATGTGTGGAGAATCTTGTGGTAGTCTGCAGCTACCAATAGGAGGGGAGCCCAGGTTTTTTTTCAGAAACAGTATTGACATTACAGTTTATGTGGTACCAGAATAAGTAAACTGACAATTAATAATATTTCATAATTTATTTACCAAATGTGAACTGACTTGCTTCCAGGTAACCCAATTGATAATATATATTTATTTACCAAATGTGAACTGACTTGCTCCCAGGTGAGCCAGTTGATAATAGTTGATTAATTATTTATTTACCAGATATGAAGTGCCTTGCTGCCAGGTGACCCCATTTGATAATATTAAAAATATGTATTTGCCAAATGTGAACTGTCTTGCTCCCAGGTGATCCACTCGATAGTATTTATTTATTTATTTATTTAACAAATGTGAACTCACTTGCTCCCAGGTGCCCCAATTGATAATATTGAAATAGTTATTTCCCAAATGTGAACTGTCTTGCTCCCAGGTGACCCCATTGAAGATCATTTATTTACCAAATGTGAACTGACTTGCTCCCAGGTGACCCAATTGATAATATTTAATTATTTCCCAGATGTGAACTGTCTTGCTCCCAGGTGACCCAATTGATAGTATTTATGTATTTATTTATTTACCAAATGTGAACTGACTTGCTCCCAGGTGACCCAATTGATAATATGTAACTATTTTTCCCCAAATGTGAACTGTCTTGCTCCCAGGTGACCCAACTGAAGATATTTATTTATTTATTTATTTATTTACCTAATGTGAACTTTCTTGCTCCCAGGTGGCCCAATTGAAGATATGTAATTATTTATTTACCAAATGTGAATTAACCTGCTCACAGTGTTACCGACTGATATTATGTAACTATTCAGTACCATGGGTCTAGTTTTACAAGTTCTGTTCGTATAAAGAAGGCTGTCAAGCTGGTCTAATGAAATAAGACTATGACTGTTTATTTAACTATGGTGTACACTAATTACTGTTTGCCACCAGGGCTGACCTGCCAATAGGAGAGGGCCAACCTGCCCACAGAGCCTACTGCCCACTCTGAGGTCTGCCATAGGCCTCAATTGAGGATCCACCCATTATCCCCCTGGGTTGTCATATGCACATGTGTGCGGTAAGGTGTAAGTATCCCACGCCCAGGACCCCTACAGGTTGCTGCTCACCCCTTTCTTGCAGAAACATTAGGGAGAAACACCTTCCAGACAGAGTTATTTTGAGGGGATTGGGTCCTCCGACGTATTCCATATCTTTGACAGTAATCACCACAGATGTGCTGCTTCGGAACATTTTCTGCATCCTACGTCGATGACGTTGATGCGCCGTCCCGAGGACCTCCTCCGACGGCCGATGTCAACCGATTTGATAAGTAGGACGCACGACCCCCGTAGCCTCAGTTCTGTTTTTTCCGTGAACGTGTTCGCTTTGTGAATCTCGGTACGCCTCGACTCTTTGGAGTTTCTGTTGTAATCTTCTCTGTTCTTTGAACCTGTTCGGTTTTGTGAAAAAGCCTGTTCGTGGCGATGTCTACCTCATCTTCAACCACGCGTCCGGGCTGAAAAAAATGCGGGGACTGTGGGTCCAAGATATCGGTAACAGACTCGCACGACGCCTGCCTCTGGTGCCTCGGGCAGGCCCACGACACGGACGACTGTGTCGACTGCCAGTCGCTCACGGCCAAGGCCTTGCGGGAGTGCAAGAAGAAGTTGTCGGTCGGTAGGGTGTCTAAGCCCTGGAAGTCGAGGTCTGCGGGGCTTTCGGCAGATGAATCGAGAGGCGACTCTCCGCGTCATCGTCGGAGGTCCAGTGGGTCTCCTTCCAGGAGTCATTCTCGACACTCCTCTGCCTCTTCGATGCATTCCCGGAAGCGCCGGCATCGGTCGCCTTCCCCGTTCTCTTCCGAGGACTCCGCCCGTCGGCGGGTCGCTTATCCCACCATGCAAGCGACACCGGAGGAATGGGCTTCCTTCGGGTAGAAGATGTTAGCGATTCTCGAATCGCAGGGCACCGGTCCGTCCGCGCCTCCGAGTGGGGTCGGCCGTGATCGGTCGAGACACCACTCGCACGCCTTCGGGCTTGGGTGGTCGGCACGGTTCGCGGGAGAGGTCCCGCTCGGACAAGGGTAACCGTTCTCGCCATGCCCGTTCCAGGTCCCGGTCCTCCACGCGCTCGAGACCGCGTGATCCTGTGCAGTCTTCGAGGAAGACGTCGACGCCTGTGGCACCGAGGTCGTCGACGGCCTCTCTCGAGGCTCTGCCTCCGAGAGGGTCGTCGACGCTGTCGGCGCCTAGGTCGTCGAAGGACACGCTCGGAGCTCTGGCTTCGAGGCCTGTCTCGACGCTGGCGGTGCTGCGGCTGACGTCGACGGCGATTCACTTGATGTCAACGCCGATTCTCCCGGCGCCGATTCGTTCGGCGCCCTCAACGGCTTTCGAGGCAGTGGTGTCGGAGGGGCCCCGTGGCACGGGGGAAGCCCCTAGAAAGGCTCTGGCTAAGGTCAGGCATAGCTTTGGTCCCCAGGTGCCTTCCACTCACCGTCTGGAGTACATTTCAGAGGTTGATGAGGGCTCTGATGAGGGCTTGGTTCCGGATACGGTGCCAGATGAGCTTCTCTCAGGCCATAGCCAATTTGAAGACCTGAGGCAGTCACTGCATGATGCCAGTGGACTGGACACCTCTCCGGAGGTGGAGTTTTGTAGGCCTCAGCCTGGCACTCATGCCGATTCTTCGTACCGGCGCTTTATGTCTCGGGTCACCAAATACTTTGGATAGTTGGCTCCCCCAGGGGAGTTTGTTCAGGATGATCTTACGGACATCCTCGATCTTGGTCCCCCCACTGACCCGGTACTGCCGTTTCATATGGCTCTGCAGAGATGGGCGGCAGCGGCTTAGACTGGTCCGGAGAGTTTCCCGGCAGTGGGCAAGTCTTTGTCACTAAAATACCGTCCAGCCAGTAGCGACCACTGCTACTTGTCCAGGAACCCAACTCCGGAGAGTTTGGTGGTGCAGGCGGCTACGGCCCCGGCAAAGCAGGCGTCGTATCCTACCATCCTTCCAGATAGGGACGACAAACGTTTTGATGGCTGGGCGAAGAAAGTGTTTTCTTCAGGGGGTATGGCGCTTCAGGCGGCCAACTCCGTATGTGCCTTGTCTCGTTTCACACACACTCTGTGGAACTGTGTTGCATTAGCGGCTGAACATATTCCCGAAGGGGACGAACGGGATGGTTTCCTTGCTATGGTCCAGGATGGCAAGGATGCCATGTGTGAGGCCGTTCAGTCGCGTTTGGACATGGCAGATTGTGTCAGCCGGTCCATGGCGGCAAGCACTGTAATACGCAGGTTTGCGTGGTTGCGGAAGTTCGCTCCTGATGTACATTCCTGGCTCCTCAACATGCCCTTTGACGGTGAACATCTTTTTTGGCAGCAAGGCTGACGAGAGCCTTGAGAGGTTGCAGACCTCCAAAGCTGCAGCAAAGTCGTTGGGCGCTGCAGTTCGACAACCTCTGCCTTTTCCTCCTAGGGGACAACAATGGAGGGGAGGTTCCTTTCGTTATTACTCATCCTTCAGTAAAACGAGAGGAGCTGTCAGTCAAAGAGGCCACCATAGGAGTACCAGAGGTGGAAAACAGGGTACAGGAGGCGCCAAAGACGCTCGGGCAGTTGCCTCTTTGCCCTCAGGCAACGCCGCAGCCGCTACCACTCAGTCATGAGGCCATGTCCCATGGGTCGCCGGCTGTGGGAAGGCTGGCGCAGCATCTTGTAGAGTGGCGTGCCATTACTTCAGATGTGTGGGTTCTGGAGATCATAACCCACGGCTACTGTCTTCCCTTTCGGCAGAGGCCTCACGACAATCCACCTTGGAACCTCTCTTTGAAGAGTCCGGATCCGCTCCTTGCGCAGGAAATTCAAGCCCTGCTAGAGAAAGGCGCCATAGAACTAGTGCCTGTAGCGGAGAGGAACAAGGGATGGTATTACCCTTATTTTTTTATTTAGAAAAAGACGGGGGATTGAGACCCATCATGGACTTGCGCGGTTTGAACAAACTCCTACGGAAGGACAAGTTCAAGATGGTCACACTCTCTCAAGTCCTCCAGGCCCTTCAACTTCAGGACTGGTTGGTGTCTCTCGACCTCAAGGACGCTTACTTCCATGTGCCGATCCATCCCATGCACAAGAAGTACCTGAGGTTTGCGGTTTCAGTTTCGGGTCCTGCCGTTCGGATTGACCTCTGCCCCGCGGGTTTTCACCAAGCTCATGGTGGCGGTGGCAGTGCATCTCAGGAAAGGGGGGATTCACGTCTACCCCTACCTGGACGATTGGTTGATCAGGGGCAGCTCTCCCGAGCAAGTCCTGGATCATCTGTCCGTCACCTGCCACTCCCTTTACAAGCTGGGCTTCTCCCTCAATTTAAGGAAGCCCCATTTGACGCCAACACAGCGGCTCCAGTACATCGGAGCAGTGCTCGACACATCCCTGGGGCTGCGTTTTCCACCCCAGGTGAGGGCTCTTCACATTCAACAGATGGTGCACAAGTTTCAACTTGCCCAGACGCTCCCGGCGTTCGAGTTGAGGTCGCTCGGCCTCGTGGCATCCTGCATTCTACTGGTGCCAGAGGCTCGTCTGCGGATGAGATCTTTGCAGTGGGCACTCAAGATGCAGTGGTCGCAATCTTCCGGCAGGATGCCGGACCCTGTTCAGGTGCCGCCCTCGGTCGCCCAGGAACTTCTGTGGTGGGCCGTCAAAGGCAATCTGATGAAGGGGGCCCGTTTTGGCTTCCCTGGCCGGAGGCGACGATCGTGACGGACGCATCCCTCACGGGATGGGGAGCTCATGCCAACAAGTTGACAGTCAGCGGTCGTTGGTCTCCGTCGGAGTCCAGACTCCATATCAATCTCTAGGAGCTGAGGGCCGTCAGGCTAGCCCTGAAGGCTTTTCTGCCGACTGTGCAAGGAAAGAGTGTCCTAATCCTGACGATGGCCATGCACTACCTCAACAAAAAGGGAGGGGCAGGGTCACTTGCTCTGTGCAGGGGGGCGATGCAGCTCGAGTTCTGGGCCATCCAGCAGGAAGTTTCGATCTCGGCTGTTCATCTGGCCGGAGACAACAACGAGACGGCGGATGCTCTGAGCAGGCAGCGCACGATCTCTCACGAGTGGGAGCTGGCTCAGGAGATTCTCCTGGAGATCTTCACCCTTTGGGGGACCCCTCAAGTAGATCTCTTCGCCTCCAGTGTCAACCGGAAGTGCGAAAGGTTCTGCTCGCGGGAATTTCCTCCAAAAGGAGCCTTAGGAGAAGCGTTTGTGGTGGAGTGGTCATTCCCACTGCTGTACGCGTTTCCTCCAGTCCCCGTCATCCCGCAAGTACTGCAGAGGTTACGGAGGTTCGGTATCCGGATGATCCTCATTGCTCCGGCGTGGGCCCGGAGGATGTGGTACCCGGACCTTCTCAACTTGTCCATCTGCTCTCCGCGTCGTCTTCCCTACCGAGACGATCTGCTCTCACGGGAGGGGGGTCAGGTTCGCCATCCAGAGGTCAGATCCCTCAACCTTCACGCTTGGCTTCTGAAAGGTTGAGGAATAAGGATTGGGACCTCCCTGAAGACGTGTTGGAGGTGTTGCTCTCGGCCAGACGGCCGGCAACAAAGTCTCTGTACCGTTTCCGTTGGCGTAAATTCTGCGACAGGTGCAGAGTTAAGAATGTGGATCCTTTTGAATGTGACATTCCCATGGTTCTGTCTTTTTTGCTTTCTTTGGCCGACAGGGGCTTGCAAGTGGGTACCATTAAAGGTTACCTGGCGGCGCTGTCCATATTTAAGCGCTCGTCTGAAGAATGTTCCTATTTTAAGATTCCTTTAATTTCTCTGTTTTTGAAAGGGCTCACTAATGTGTTCCCTCCATCACCTTTTCTGGTGTCCGGTTGGGATTTGAACCTTGTTCTTAAGTTTCTTATGGGTGCTCCGTTTGAGCCTTTGCATTCTTGCCCTTTGAGACTATTAACTCTTAAAGCTGTGTTTTTGGTTGCGGTTACTTCCGCTCGCAGAGTGAGTGAGTTACAGGCACTTTCAGTTAAGCCACCCTTCACTGTGTTTCATAAGGACAGGGTTGTCCTTCGAGTTCGTCCTTCCTTTCTTCCGAAGGTGGTTTCGGAATTTCATTTGGGCCAGAAGGTTGTTCTTCCGGCATTCTATCCTCCTCCGCATCCTGGTAAGGAAGAGGAGAGGCTCCATAGGCTTGATCCTAGGAGAGCGTTGAGCTTTTATATTTCACGCATGTCCCGGGTCAGAGTGGACGATCAACTCTTCATTGGTTACGCTGGAAAGCGTTTGGGACAAGCTGTGACGAACAGACTTTGTCTCGTTGGATTATTTTGGCTTTCTCCGAGTGTTACCGCTTGGCGAGTAAGGACCCACCCGCTGGCTTGCGGGCCCATTCTACCAGGGGTATGGCTGCATGTACTGCCCTACAGAGGGTCGTTCCTATTCGTAACATCTGTGATGCAGCCACCTGGGCTTCTGTACATACTTTTGTACGTCACTATTCCCTCGATTCCATCCGAGGACAGGATCTGGCCTTTGGCAAGGCAGTCCTTTATTCCGCAATTTGATTGGGCATGCTAAATTTGTGTTCTAAATTCTTTTCCCACCTCCTTGCTTTGGTACTGCTTTGGGAGTCTGTCAAAGATATGGAATACGTCAGAGGACCCAATCCCCTCGAAGAACAAGTTACTCTCTTACCTGGTAACGTTCTTTCGATGGGATGGTCCGACGACGTATTCCATATCGCTCCCTCCCTACCTTCCCCGCTGCAGAATTTCTTATGCGATTGCAGCTTACGTTTCCGCAAGGCCTTGTGTGTCTGACTGGCAGAAGACTGGTGGCACACGTTCTGGGGGAAAAAACTATAACTGAGGCTACGGGCGTCGTGCATCCTACTTATCACATCGGGTGACGTCGGCCATCGGAGGAGGTCCTCGGGGACGGCGCATCGACGTCATCGACGTAGGACGCAGACGCCGAAAATGTTATGAAGCAGCACAGCTGTGGTGATTTCTATCAAAGATACGGAATACGTCGTCGGGCCATCCCATCGAAAGAACGTTACCAGGTAAGAGAGTAACTTGTTCTTTTCCGAAAATAGCTTTCGGTCTTCTCTCCCCTGAACATTTCAGCCTTTGCCCTTGCCCCCACCCACTTACTTACCTTGCTGCGGCACACTTTGCTGTGTGCCGCCGACTCGCTGTGTCCCTGCAACGCCTGTTCCCTTTCACTTCCGTGATCGGGAACCAGCGCCTCAGGGTCCTTTCCTTTTTTCTTTTTTTAACACCCCCGCAAGCCATGCTCACAGTATAGTGAACAAGGGTGCGGGGGACGCCCCTGGGACATTTGGCACCAAATGGGAGATTAGGTCAAACTTTTCGGCCGGTTGAAATTTTTCAAACGGCGGAAAATTCTGCCAAATCTCCCATTCGGTCTTTTATTTTCAGATTTTTTCAATTAATGTGCTTAAATAAAAATATATTTATAGCAATGCCTTGGAAGCAAACCACATTACATAATAAACAAGCCTTTCATAATTAGCTATACATTATATACATCGTCATAGAAATATGTTGAGCAAAAAGAGCATGGCTTAAGTGTTATTCTTCCCATCCTCCATGTAAAGTCACAATAGCATCATGCAGTTTAAGGTGCGCCTAACAGATTCCTCTTGGGTTTTAAAGCTATAGTCATTATTTCATAAAGCATGCAGCATTATGCACCTTGCTCCCTTTTTACCGCTCCCGTTCACATTTCTTTGATGGGCCTCTGATTTTGAAATAAAATCAAAAGTTACACATCAGTAGCACTTGAAAAAACATTTGTCATTTCTCTTTATGGACACACATGTTTTTGACTGGACTAATTCGTAGAAGGTCATTGGGCCTCATTACGGGTCAGGTGGTCCGGAATTAACAGTGGCAGTAAACCCGCCGCCACTGTTAATTCCGGACTGCCCGATCCCGAGTCCTGTAGGTGGGAGGTGATCTTCCCGCAAGGTCTGACCTGGCGGGTTGAACATCTCCCGCCTGCAGGCGGACGTGGAAACACCGGCACCATCATGAGATGGTGCCGGTGTTTCCACTTCCCCATTCGCATTGAGTCCTATGGAACTCAATGGGAAAGGGCATTAACACCTTTCTCCCTCCGTGACTCCCGGGACACCGGGGCTGTAATGCCCTGGTAATTCCGGGAGTCACGTTGGCGGAATGGTAATACGAGTCCGACGGTAACCAGTCAGTTTTACCGCCGCGGTTACCGCCTGACTCGTAATGAGGCCCATTTAGTTCAGCATCTTTTTGAGGTCTTTCTGACGCTTCTACATTGAAATATATATCTAGCTTCCCCTCTGCAGGGTATTTTGCATTTCTCTATTCTACAAATTGGATGCATAGCCAACATTATCATGGCTGTCTATTGAATGCAATGCATTTCTAAAGGGGATTGACTGTCCTTGTTTCCGATGACCCTAAGGTGTTCGTTGATGAGTGCCTTCAACTCTCTTTTTGAACTCCTAACATACATTTTGAAACATGCACATATACAAATGTAGATAACAAATGCCGAATAAAGTCCTTGGTTTTGGATATCTTTGAAGGATTGGGTTGTAGATCTGTAGTTTTGTTAAGGGTATTTAAATGCAGAGCAGGGACCACATTTGTACAATCCTTGTAAATTATTGCTGAGCCATCTGTTCCTTGTATTGTTGGCTTTTGATATTAAACTTGGGCAGAACTGCTGTTTCAGCTCGGGTATGTTTTTGTAGTCCATTGTGGGGTTATCACTGATGTATTCATTCCACTGTAGATCCATTTTCAATATATATATTTCTCTTTCGTCCTGGCTCCTCCTCCTTCACAACTGGTTGGGTAATGTTTCCATCTGCAGGCGGCCCAGAAAAGCTGGCTGCAAAAGAGAGCTAACATTTTGAAGGGGTAGGTCCTAAGTCACGCGTGCGTCCCTCCGCATTCCGGGCCAACACCTTATCCCTACGTCACCAATGTTCCAGACCCAATTCCTGTTTTTTCACCTACTGGGCGGGTCGGAATTTAGCTGCGTTGTGACTACTTCCTTTTCGGGGCGTTACTTTTTGCTGTCCATCCCTTTTCTCTAAGCGATTGGTTCTTCACTTTTATTTTATTAATTTGTGCCGTATGCAACCAGATTCAAGCAGTGTATCCGTTGCCGGAAGCATTTCTCTGTGGCGGCTGATCCCCATCATGCCTGCGTCTGCTGTTTGGGTATACATCACCCGGTGAGTACCTGTGTATTTTGCTGTGAGATTCACCCGAGGTCTCTGCGGACTCGTCTTCTCTCCATGTCATAGCTGGGACCGGTACCGAAGACAACAGAAGACTTAGTTCGGAACATGAGGTAGGCAGACATCGGTAAGATGTGGACATACCTTCAGGTGCGTAACGCGTTTCGGTACCGGCCTTCGGTACCCAAGGGAAGACTGCCTCCTCAGTTCCGGGGTCTTCACCGGACCGTTCAGGGGGAAACCTCGGGCGTGTTCATCTGAGAGTACATATGGGTGGGAAAGCACTAGTACCTCCAGGTGGGAAAGGTTCTGAGAAGCTCCACCTGGTACCGGAAAAGTTATTTACACCAGACACAATAACGACGGTACCGGAAACCCTCTAATGCCTCGGTAAAACGAACAGGCAAGGGTTCATGCTCGCCTCCGGGTTTGACTCGGCCCATTCCAATTCCCCTGTACCGGATAAAGCCAAGTCGGCTTCTGCATGTAAAACTTCTGGTGCTTTAGGACCGAAAGACAAAGTCTTATCCTCTAACCGCAGTTGAGTCCTCAAACTCCTCGGTACCGAGGAAATCACCTAAGTCTGCTCACAAGAGGCATAAACACTCTCACTCAAGATCCAGTCCATTACCGACTTCTCCAAAAAAGCACAAACTGAGGAAATCTCCCGTGGCATCTGTCTCAGACTCGGTACTGGAGAATCAGAAAGATAATTCTACTCAAATTTCTGACTCGGAAGACTTTCATTCTTCTGCATTTTTTTACAGTTTCACCCGCAAACAATTGTTCAGCACTCATATTCATTCACCTCACTATTTGCCACAATTTGCCTCCTCAGTCTGAGGACAATTTGGGTCAACCTACTCGGGTACCAGCCCAATCTGGACCACAACTGGTTTTAACCAATATCCAGGTGCCTAGACCTGTAGTTTTTAACATCTACAATCCAAACCACCTGCCTAACAGGGCTGACTCTTCTACTTACCCTTTCAAACTAGAAGAGCCTCAACCTAGCCCTTCTCAAAGGGCGAACGACATCACCAATACAGTCCTGGAAGCCATGCTTTCTGAGCCCTTCCTGGAAGCTCTGGCTCAACGCATTAAACACAAAATGTCACCTATTTTACCTCTGGATCAGGAGTAGGATCGGTGGGCACTGATCCCAATCACGGTATCAGTGGACAACAAGGACACTATTCCCCCGTCCAAGAAACAAAACAATTCCTAAGACTCTGACTCAGATTCGGATGACAACACCACTCAGTCACCATCTGAGGTGTTTCATGACATCATGATGAAAGCCATGCAGGGGCTACAAATCCTCCCTAGAGATAAGCCTGAAACAGCAGGTGTTTTTGGGAAACTGCCATCTCAGCAGTCAAAGATCCCACTTCCCATGGAATTGTCTGTTCTAGAGCAAGCTCTAGCTCGTTGGGGTAAGCCTCATACCGATCCACACATCTCCAAAGCTCTAGATAACAAATACAAGTTGCCTAAGGAGGACCCTTCATACTTATGGGCAATCTTCCTGCACAATCAGCGGTAGTTTCAGTTGCCCCAGGCGCGAAGGGTAAAGGACCTTCTCCATCTCCAGCTTCAGTTCTGGAAAAGAATGCAAACGCATGGGAAACTCGAGGTAAGTCTTACACTAACTCTACCTTATAACTCAGGCAGGTAAACACTGCTAGAGTTTTGGCAGGATATACTATCCTTAGTTGGGAAGATCTTGAACGCTTTACCGACATGCTCCCTTAAGAGGCCACAGACGAGTTTTCCTTTTGGATTTCAGGGGGTAGAGAAACGGCTATCCAGCAGCTTCAAGTGGTTAAAGACCACACTGACAAAACAGCAAGAGCAGTCACTAGTGCAGTCTGCATGCATCGACATGCATATGTGTCAGCCTTTTTCTTTGGTTTGGGTATTTTTGACCTTTTGCAAATTGCCCTCGTCAATTTGTCCTAAAAACATTTGACCTTTTGACCAAATTGACCTCCATTGTTAAGGATGCAGGGGACACCCCCGCAACCCTCTTTTGACCTACTTACATGAACATGAGAGGGGGACACCCTCACAACCCCTGCACCTCATGTTCAGGTAAGTAGGTATTAACCTATTTGACCTAAAACAAAAGTCACTTTGGACCGGATGCAAAAAAAGGTCAATTTGGACCACTCAGAAAAGGTCAATTTGGTCAAAAGGTCAAATGTTTTAGGTCAAATAGGCTAATCCCATTTCTTTCACCAAGCTATCCAGGAGAAGGTGATCGACCATCCATTTGATGGCTAGACACTGTTCGATCCATCCACGGATGAGGTTCTTCAGAAATGTATGGCAGGTGTCACGGCTGCAAAAACCCATAGCACAATTTCGGTGAAACAACACTATCTCCAAAACTTTAAATCATTCAAACCACGTCCTCAAGGAAATAGTGGTTCTGCCCCATCCGCAAAGTCTTATTACTCTTCTAAAAGAGAAGACACAGACCCAAATTTAAGTTGTGGCATTACCCTTCCTCTAATTCTGCACAAGAACAAAAGAAGACTATTTGACTTCCTTCCGGGCATGTACACACTTTCTGCTCCTACTATCATCACACACATACATCCCCGGTAGCAGGAAGGCTGTCTAACCTCCTTCCCTTTGGAAAACCATTACTCAAGAGGAATGGGTCCTGAATATTATTCAGCATGTCTACCACCTTGCCCTTCTGGCTATTCCACCATCCTCTCTTCTGAAGCTCCAAAAATCCTCCCCAGGGCTCCTGCAAGAGCTCCAGAAAATCCTTTCCTTAGGACCGATAGAGTTGGTCCCGACGATGAATTAGGTCAAGGATGTTATTCCTGTTACTTTCTGATCCCACACAAATCTGGCGGGATCCGTCCAATTCTGGACTTTTCAGTCCCCAACCAATTTCTGTCAATTGAAACCTTCCACATGGTGACCATTCCTAGCATCTCTTCATCAAAACGATTGGATGGCATCTGTAGATCTACAGGATGCTTATTTTCACATCCCCATCTACAAAAATCACCGGCAGTTCCTGAGGTTCACCATAGGAAGGTCACATTACCAGTTCACATGTCTTCCCTTCGGGCTCAATTCTGCTCCCAGGGTTGTCACAAAGGTTCTGGGGTCAGTGGCAGCCTACCTTTGGTTAAGGACAGTACATCTATATCCTCACCTAGACAGACGACTGGCTTCTCAAAGCCCAGTATCCGGAGGAATTGCTTCAAAAAATGCAATTAACATGCCACACTTTTTTCAAGCTGGGGTTTTCCTTAAATTTGGCAAACTCCAAGCTCATTCCTGCGCAAAAGATCCAGGTCCTAGGAGCAGTTATAGATACTACTCTACACAGAGCCTTTCGACTCCTAGAAAGGGTGGAAGCTATTCAACAAACCATCGTAAAGTTCAATACCCACCAGATTCTGGCACCTTGGTGGTTTCAAAGGCTGTTGGGGCTAATGGCCACTTGTACAAACTTTGTTCCCTTTGCAAGGCTCCATATGAGAACGGTCCAGTGGCATCTTGCTTGCAACTGGAATCAGTGTTGCATTCACAGGAAATAAATTCAAATTCCCAAAAAAGTTCAGGACTCACTACTCTGGTGGAACTCCCAGAGAACATGTTAATCTGGTCTCCTTTTCAGTCTACCCTTCACCAAATAGTTATAACAATGGACTTGTCAGAGTACGGTTGGGGAGCCCATTGTCTAAGTCTAACAGCACACAGTCTTTGGCCCTCTGAGGAAAAGAAGGACCACATAAATGTCCTGGAACTAAGAGCCATATTTCTCGGTCTAAAATAATGTCTTCCCTCACTTCAAGGAAAGGTGGTGAAGATTCTAACAGACAATAACACTGCAAAGTTTTATATCAACAAACAGGGGGGTACTCGTTCCCTTCCCCTGTGTCTCCCCTGTGTCTCCTAACAGAGAAGATTTGGTATTGGGCCATTCAGATTCACATTTTCCTGTTGGCGGCCCATCTGGAGGGAAAGAAGAATGTCCTACAGACAAATTTAGCAGGTTACAGTCTGCTCTGCATGAGTGTGAGCTGAAACCGTCAGTAGCAAAGATGATATTTCAGAAGTGGGGCCACCCATCAGTAGACCTCTTTGCCAACCAGCACAACTCTCTATGTCCTAAGTTTGCATCAAGGCAAGGTCAGGGTCTTCAGTCCCTGGGAGATGCTCTACATCTGAATTGGCCAAACCTAACACTTTATGCGTTTCTACCTCTCCCATTGATACACAAAATATTGCTCAAATGCAGAATGTGACAGAATCTGACAATGATTCTAATAGCCCCGTTATGGCATCGCCAGATTTGGTTACCAGACCTCCTGGAATAAGCGGGAGACTTCCAAATCAGATCTCCCATCATCATGGGATCTTTTGACTCAACAGAAGGGCAGCTCCCTCCTCAAAGGAACCTTATATAGTGTTCCATAAGAATAAAGTAGTCCTCCAGGAAATATGTCTTCCAGTTTTTCTTCCTAAACCTAATGCTTCTGCGGCCGAAGAGACATTACATAACCTAGATGTTGTAAGAACTATAAAATGTTATCTACAAAGGCACAAACCGTTTAGAAAAGCAGACCAGCTCTTTATTACTTACAGATGTCCGTCTCCTGCCACCAACGCAGCTAAGGCTTCCATCGCCAGATGGATTGTCTCCTTTAACGCCAAGGCTTATGATATGAAAGGGCTCATGACTCCCCAGAGACTTCAGGCTCTTTCCACTAGAGCCAAGGCAGCATCTGTAGCCTTCAACAGGCATGTTCCCATTGTAGACATCAGTAAAGCGGCTACCTGAGCTACGCCACTTTCCTTTTGCAAGCACTATGCTATGGATACATTTTCTAGAAATGATGCAAGATTCGGCCAAGAGGTGCTCCGCAACTTGTTTGCCTGAATTCCGTACATGTTTTCTCCTTCACCCTTACTTGTTCTAAGGCTTTTTAGTCTGGTCCCAACCAGTTGGGACAAAGGGAGAGCCAGGACGAAAGAGAAATTAAAAATTACCTTCATGGTGATTCAGGTTCTCTTAGTCTAGTCTCTCCCTACTTCACAACTCCCACCCAGTCATCCCCTACAGTAAGCATTTACTTAAATGCTTCCGCCATTTGTGGAACTAATGGAACTGGGTGTGGAACGTTGGTGACGTGCGGGTAAGCTGTGGGCCTGGCGCCCGGAGGGACACACACGTGACATAGGCCCTACCCCTTCAAAAGTTCTTAAAGTGACAGCTATGTTTTGCAGTCAGCTTTTCCGGTCAACCTGCGCATGCATGTATTTCCCAACCAGTTGCATACATTCCCCAACCAGTTGTGAAGCAGGGAGAACCTGGACTATGAGAACCCAAATCACACTATGACAACCTTACACAAAGATATGCAAATCATACAAAATTCACAAGCATTTTAAACACATCCATTATTAAAACAGCAAAATCTCCCTGTAAACATAATACAGAATTCATATATAGTGGTGCTGAATTCCACCTAAATAGTAGTAAGAATGATAGAGTTAAATACTATATAAATAATCTAATTAAAACTGTAAAAATATGTCTTGCAATTTTCACCCGCTAATTCTCAACACCCGAGCATGGTGTAAACGTTTCATCACAGCGATTGTCAAAGTTGTCTCTTCCCTACTTGAAAGCTTGTAAAAGAACTCGATTGAATTTAAGTAGAAGTGATTATGCGCATAATGTCCTAGCAATAACAGTCTGTAAGTTTGCAACTGGGTACAATCAACAAGGATGTGTTCATGTGTTTGTAACACATCTTCGACCTTACATATTTCACACACCCCTGCTGTCCCATTCGTCAAGCTTTATGTAATCTGGCGGATCCCCCCGTTGGTAACAAATTCAGTCTATATCTTAAAAATGTATTGCGCCAATAGATGTTTGGAAATGTCTTAAGCTATGCAGGGATAGCTCCTAAAGGTTTATCCAAAAGCGATAGAGTTTTTTAGGTCCTGAACTTTCACACAGTCTTCACCCAGTCTTGTACAAACCATTTTTTTTCACATAACCTGGGTTACTAATCGGGTCCCCCACCTCCAGGTCACTATCTACCAAAATAGCAGCTGTACACTGTTTAAAGTTAGTCGGCAGATCATATGACATCCGGATCATAACAATCAATTGGACCCTCATACAATGATCCTGCTGGGGGATCCAATAACTTTTGATACAGGACCAAAATACTCCAATCAAGCAAACATTGCATTGATAGAAGTCCCAACTCAAATTGGAGGCCAGCAATGGTAAACAATCGGGCAAACAGAGGATCTTTTTCCACGTACCTGCTTAGACTTTATACCAGTCTAGTGTTCTAGTGATTTGGCAATATTGCTGGTGTAAATCTAATTTGATAGAAGTCAATCAGCAGACTAATAGAACATTGACAACATTTTGTATTAATTATTTTTATCTACGCTCACAGCTGGCTGGCATTTGTTATTATTACATGAACAAGGGATTCGCCTTTATTTGGGGAAGCCTCAAAATGAAAAACCAGAAAAGTTACTTGGCCCATTTTCAATATATGCCAGTGCTTCAATAATATTTTCTGTACATCACTCCTATGCATAGATTATTGTGCAATAAGCAATACTATTTTGACATTGGTTATGTCCCTTATCCTGTTCTTGGGAGTGAGGAGACTAGGTCATGATTTTAGACTGTTGTTTTGATACCTATAAATAAAAAAACTGTTACCTATAGCCACATCCCTTGTACATCTCTAGCTAGGAATCTATTTGTCATTCACACCCGGGAAAGGCACATTAACCAATCACAATCTGCATTTCTCAGGTGCAATTGTGCATTTACTGCCTGCGCCATTGATTAAAAAAATGGCCACCGCCATAAAAATAGAAAAGGGACTAGGTCCCTTTTCGGACACCGCCAGCCATTTTGTAACATGTTTTCCATGGCCGCCATATGGCAGTTGGATGCATGCAAAAACTGTGTTTACCTCTGAAGGCTTCATGCACATGAAAGTTCCCAATTTATCTTTATATATAACTAGCAGAAGTATCAGTTCTCCAAATGGGTTCTGTAGACAGACATGGTAACACTGATCCTGTAGGTCGCTGTTCCGATTAGCTTATCGATTGATGTGCTTTGCACCCTGAAGTAAACTGCACTGGGAATGGGCTGGCTGACATACCCCGGAGCAGACATGGGGGGGGGGGGGCGTTGGTGTGTTGCTGCATACTGGGACCTCCAGTGCTTTCTCCCAACCTGTCGGCTCACTCTGGCATGGTGCAGTTCGTTGCAGTGCAAATATTTTGGAAACCGTGTGTCTTGGGGCCTGGACCTCGAGTTTTGTTCCTCGTGTCAGGACTGGTCCTTCTACGACCACATTGATGTTTCACCGATTTCAGCAACCGTCTCATGTGTAAAGGTGCTGAACTCCACGGGAAGAGGGTGTGGTGTCATGTAGCCAGTAATGCCCGTAGGTTTCTAACAGGTAACTATGCAAAATTTGGTGCAGAGTGATGAAATGTTGTGGAATTGTATAAGAAACAATACTTCGGGAAGCCTCAAACCCACAAACAAATTTTGACTTGTGCCGAAATCCGGGGAACAGGGTGGGGTGTCCAAATGTCATGTAGCCATTAATGTCCGGAGGGTCCTAACAGGTAACTATGCAAAATTTGGTACAGATTGGTGAAATGTTGTGGAATTGTATAAGAAACAACGCTTTGCCACAAATCCCTCCACAAACACATTTTGACTTTTATAGTTGTATACATTCCCAGATCTTAAAAGTAAATTCTACCTTTGCTGTGCATCAGAGTCAGTTCAATGTCGAAGTCATTCTGTAGCTTAATACTAGCAAACTATCTGTCATCTTGACACACCATAAGTGTGTCATATATGTATCTAGACCAGTTTATCACATTTCTTTTCAAACCATGTGGAGTTTGAACTAATGCATGGGTGAGCTGATGGTTGTAGGCGAACTTGTGGGCCAGAGAGGACACACAGCTACCTCCCATGGCAACTGTAGTTGTTGGTCATACCTGCCAATACACAGAAACACAGTATTCTTCATTGTTTGATCTAGTAGTTAAATAATCATCTCATGGTGGGCCATAAGCGAAACTGACTCTTGATAAAATAAATGCTTAAGTGTCTCAATTGTGATATTATGCTTCATTCACGTATGTAGCCCTTTGGCATCATATGTAACTACCACATATTGCCCTTTCCATTCTGGTTTGGTTAATATATTGAGGATATGAGTCACTAGTATCGGATTTAAGCACTATTGTTTGTAGGGGCACGTTGATGATCTGGAGATTGGTTCAGCGATTCAGCTTTTAGAGCTCAAAATTGGTGTGACCGTAGGAAGGGTATATATCCTTGCAAGAAATGTATAGTGGCCATGCATGGATGTTTGATAGTAATATATGCTTTTTCCTCCTCTGAAAAGACTCCCAAATCCAGCCATTTGCTCAAGGTAACCACTGAAAGCAATTGTATCTCCATAGTTTGATCTTGCGTATGCATGGTATTAGAATTGGGGGCATTCCAATGTTTTTTTATACCTCTTTTTATTAGTTCCCGTAGCATTGTAAAAGCAGAACAAGAAAAAGGACAATAAAGACGGCAGTACATTTCCCCCCTATACTGACAACAATGATGGACATCATTAAGCAATGCGTTTCGGGACAGGAAAAAAAAGAAATGACCAAGAAAATGACCGTCGGGAAAGGGAAAACAGAGTCCATTTTCCCTTTCTATGGTGGCCATCGGGAGCAGACGTACTGGGAACAGAAGTGTGCCCAGTGCGTCCACTCCTGAAAAAAAGGAGCAGAAGGTAAGTGGGGTTGGGAAGGCGGGAGAGGAAGAAAAAAAGTTAAAAAAATAAAAAAATAAAACGTACCTGCGTCCCCCAGCGGGGGATGATGGAAGCCTCCAGCCATGTGGAGGCTCGGAGTGGGGATGGCTCCGAGTCTCCACACGGCTCGATGCTGCCATCGACCCCCACCGGGGATGAAGGAGCAAGAAGGTAAGTGCGGTGGGGAGGTAAAGGAGGAGGGAGGAAAGGGAAAACTATTTGTTTTTAAAAAAAAGCCTTACCTGAGTACCCGGCGGGGGGGGCGAAGGCAGCCTCTCAGCCGTGGGGAGGCTCGGAGCGGGGATGGACCCGCTTCGAGCCTCCTCATTGGCTGAGGGGCTGCCACGCCCCCCGCCAAGGACAAGGCTACTGGAATCCCGGCCCAGAATCAAAGGATTCTCGGCCGGGTAACGACCTGGCGAGAGCCAATCAGAATGCGTGTTGCATTCTGCTCAACTCTCGTCGAGTACTAATAAGGAAAACCGCAGCATTGTTGATTATGCATCCACCAGAGTGGTATTCCAATGTTCATTGGCCACGTCAGCGTAGCAGCATTACGTTTCCCCCATTGTCAGCTTGTTTAATAACAATGTCACAATTGTCTGTGAGACAGTGCAGAGCGTTTTGCTCTGCTCTTAGCACATTTTGTGAATGTGCCAATTTGTTCCTTGGTGGTTTATCCTTGCATTTTATAGATCCATTGTGACACCCACAAAAAAACAGATCTGTGTAGTTGTCTCCTGGTAAATGAGATGTGACCTTTAGGTGTAGGGTTGTTAGATTTAGGATATCTGTATCTAAATCCAGGTCAGTCGGGAAAGCTTCTGCTTCCATTTGTACTCCTTCATCTGAAGATAGCAACAGTTGTGCATTCCTAGTGTGTTCTACTGTCAGTTTAGATGTAGAAATGGACACATTTACTGAAGTGTATAAGACGTGTTTTCGAAAATGTTTCTTTAGTTTGAGTTTCCTACTGAATTTGAATACATGTATTTATTAGTAAGTTTGGCAGGGGTGGTGGGCAGAAATCCAACCTTTTTGTGGGCAAGGTTGATTTTCATATTTTTATTTCTTATCCTTGTTCTGTTGTGACAGATTGTGTTAGCAGCCCTGATTGCCTTTCTATTTTTGGTGGTCACGTGACTTCCTTGCCCCTGAATATGTCTAAACCACCCGCCCCCTCTCCGCAGGGGATCTGTTCTGGTGGTTCCATGAAGGCAGCTCATTTGCTTATTTGTTTCTTGTGCCTTTTATCTTCTGATATGTTCTGAAACTGTTTGGCGTTTTGACTTTGATTGTGTGCTATTAGAGGAGCTGGATGCTGTTTCTTTCTCCTTGTTTGCACTTTGGAGGTCGGAGCTGATTGGGGGTGATGCTGTCGTTGAATCTCTGTGAGTAGGGTTGTGTGTGGGGAAATCATATTTCGGGTGGAAGGCATTAACCTAGTCTACTAACTTCTCTGGATTTATTTTTTGTCAACTTGTCCTAATACTCATATTCTAGAATTTTTATAAGAGTAACATAATTCTTCTAAACTGATTCAGGTCTTTGTATTACTTCGATCTCTTTCTTCAAATTGATGATGTCCTGATCAACTATGTATCATTTTATACATGTTCTATGAGCATTTTGATTATGTTGGAAGAGGACCTATTTAGACTGCCCTCCCAATCTGTGGCTATCTCCTCATCCTCCTCATTGTCGAAGTATGGAAAGATTAGGAGCATTGAACCATAATGAAGTCTGACCCTTCACAAGTAAGTTTTAAATGTTTCTTTTGGGGATAGCCTTATGTAATTTAATACATTTGTTCTTTAATGTTTCATTAGAAGGGATCCATAGGACAGAAGGCCTTGCTCGTGCTGCCTTCATGGGAGAAGAAAGCACCAGTATCTTCATCTCTGTTTTCAATATATAATTTCAACATATAATGCAACAACAGTCATCTGCTGCAGGAGAACGCTAAGTAAGATGTATATATAATAAACCTAAAATGGCATGGCAATGGTGTCATCCACACTTTGGCTGGAAACGTTTATCATACATTATCTGATAGGTGACCTGCAGCAGGAGGTTAAACACAAAGGCAAGCCCATTGCCACTGCTAATCTACATAAGAGTATATATATAGGCATTTTCCTTTATGTGATCAGAGTACACATGAGCTAATATCATAGGTACATTTTGCCCGAATTAAAGTTAAATATTCAAGTCCTCTGATTCTGAGTGGGATTCGGATATCACCCTAGGTACTTTCCATTTAGCTTTTACCGAATAATATTTAAAAAGTAGTGAACTATATTTTGGATGGTAATAAGTATTTGTGGTGTAACGCTGTAAAGGTAATAAATGCTGACACACATTTCTTTCAAAGTAAAGTGCTTCAAGGCCATTATGTATATGCTATCTGATAATATTTATACAATGGGTAGACATAAAGCATGTTTTAGTATGGTTAACGAAACAAAGAAAACTAAGGAGAAAACTACAAGAACATTTCATTATAATTGGAAAATTGAGACATCAAAATTAAGAAACACAAAACATAATCAATGTACATGCTTAATTAAATCATAAGCAAACCGATCAAGAATGAATATCAAAGATCATAATGGTAATAGGCATTTTAAATTACAAAATCAAGGCTATATATTTATCACATAGTTTCCAGATGTATTTATTTACATGAGAGAAACCTTACTGTGGTAAGGTTGATTAATGATCAGGTTATTTACCTCTTTAGCTTTTACTACAGCTGTAGAGAGTAGATGTTGATGCTATGAGGGTGAGGTGCCAATCCTAGTAATTGTTTTAGAGTTATCTTTTCAATCAGTTTTAAAAAGAAAAAACAAATGATCCAGGTCCGAGTTTGATTCTGTAAACAGTTACCAAGTGTGGTTTCCATAAATTGAATTAACCAATAGTTGATTGACTCGTTTCAAAATAGTTATTTATTGGTATGTCTTTGATAACAAATTATTTAGGATCTCCTTTAGGATTTAGCCATATGGTTTTGAGTAGACATTTGAAAATAGGGAAGAGGCTGATAAAAAATTATTTTGTGGACCTTTCAGACCTCCATACAAAAGACTAAGACTAGTCAGGGCAAAATTTCAATATGGGACTGTAAAGACTGGTAGGGGGTGTCTGTACTTCTGCTCTCTATATGGTAGAGGAGAGGCACAGAAGACCCCAGCCAAATTTCTCTATAAGGTAGCAATGGACGAGCAATCGAGACCTAGCTTCTCAGGAGGTGATGCAGGCTGGTTCTTAAGTACAGTGTAGTCCCCGAACCCCCACAAAGGAATGTCCACACGCTGTATTACTGAAAACACAGTCTTTATATAATTAATATTGAAAGGTATGTACACGATCACAATAACGCACTTTGTACTCGGAAGTCAATAATGATAAATATATACAATTCTAAAGTGGTACCACTAATGTTATCGAATCTCATTAAAGTGCATCAACTGTACGGTTAAAATGTCACACAGATTAATAACGAGGAAACCAGCAATAGAGATAGGCAGGAACGTAAGATGGTTGAAACAATAGGCAGAATGCTGGCCCCTACCGCACAAGCCCAGTCCATATGTTCAATAGTCTCACTTTTTCCTATTAAGGTTTTACCCCCCCAATGTACCTGGTGGAGTAGAGTTCTCCGACGATGCGTCGACCGATCCTTCTTGAGTGCCTCCCTTTCAGGCGGAAGCCACGGATCGTTGAGAGGTGTCAGGGAACTTGGTGTTCGGTGTCGGGGAATCGACGGCCTTTCTTGAGTGCCCTCCCTTTAAGGCAGGAGTCACGGGTCGTCGAACGTCCGACAGTGAACGGGGTGAACTACGGCAGGGAAGTGGCAGCTTCGTTCCTAGCGGTGCTCATCGACGACAGAGCGTTGGAGTCCTGCAAGGAAGAGGCGTGCGGGGCACCTTAGTGACGATAGTTCTGGACCGCAAAGAGATGATAAAGAACTGTGGCCCAGCAAGGGCGTCGAGTCGTCGGCGTCTCTGTGGTCTTTAGGTGGTGGGAAACCCACCGGTGGATGCTCCTCGGCGCGTCGACGGTCGGGCCTTCTCCAGCGGGAGACAAGCAGATGACGATGCAGGCGGGAGCGTCCGATGCTCAATGGAAGTTCTTAGGCAAACGGGAGCACGGCAGCTCCGGTCGGTGACGGCGGTCGTCGACAGTGGCGGACAACAGTCCGAGTGCTTCTCCTTGGAGTTCCGCAGCAGACCCCGTATCGGGTCGGCAGCCTGTCGAAGGTCTGTCTACCAGGGAGCGTTTGGCAAAGATCAGCTGTGCACGATGGTCCCTCGTAGCTCGGGAAGAGAGCGCCTTACTAGGTCCTCTCTGGGTCAGTCCTTGGAAACACAGCAGCTTTCAGATTTCAAAGGAGAGCAACAGCAATTCTTCTCGTCCAGCAGGGCTTCAAGGTCAAGCGTCAGTTACTCCAGTTACTCGTCGTAGTGGACTTCAGCTTCTGAACACGATTCCTAGCAGTGAGAGGTCCCCAGATATACTGTTGATCTCCCATTCATTCCGCTGGGTCACACTCAAGCATCCAATCACGACTACGGGCATTCATGCAGGCAGGCAGCCAATCAGGCACACAATGTATTCAGGCCATTCACTTCTCTCCAGACACTCACAACAAGTTATGTGTATTGGGACAAGTACCAAGCCATTCAACACTCCAAGCTGGATTCATACCGGTTTCGGGCAGGGTTGTCTCAGTCATTGTGTCAACCACCAGATACTAGACACACATAACACAGAATGCATATTCGTCACACACTCTATTCACCCAGGTCCCACCCACAGGAGGTACCCACAACATACATCACCGGGAAAGCTCCAGCTAGTCTGGCCGGGCCTTCACAACAACACCATATATGGCATTTCCACCCAAAAGTCAGTCAGGGAGAAGGGACAGAGTCAGGGCTTCCCAGGACTTTGGGAAAACAAGGTAATGGGTAATAGAAAGCAAGAGGCCACAGGGGCCATCTTGTTTTCCATCAGTAATCAACTGATCCCAATGGCAGGGCCGGGGTATCCCAAAATGGACGATACTCCGCGCACCTGTCGACTTCAGCATGGAGCTGCCACCAGCCCATACCCTGCTCTGCGGGCCACCCACAGGTGCCCAAAAACATACACTACGGGCACAGGGTTGTACCCCCACCCATGGGAGCCATAACGGTATCCCACGGGTCCGTTCACCAAACCAAAAGAAAGAGAGCTGCACCGCCAGGAGTCCCACCTGAACTCCTGCGCAGAAAACACGACAGAACACACGATAAAAAGCAGTAAAGGACAAGGATACGGAGGCCCTGTCCCTCCGATGCATTTCCAGCATCACAGGGACAATTTGTCCGTTATCAGATGTTTACGAGTCATTCTGCATACTCTGAGGATGGATGTTAATATATTAAAGGTGCTGAAATTATAATAATTGTCATCAGGATCCAAATTGTGGGAAAGTTTACTAAATTTTAATTTTGCTTTTTGGAGTTAGCAAGCGTATTTAAAGTTCAAGCATTAATGTCACTGAATCTCTACTTGTAAGGTATTTGTAAAATGTCAGTGATGTTGCCGTAAACATAGCTCCCGTGTGTCATAGGTGCTCATAACATACAGCGGTTTAAGATTTCAGGGTGTGAACAGTTAATTCTTTCCTACTGTTCCTTTTTATTCTCATACCATCCCAACGCATCAAACTCCATTCATGTCAGAACATCATTCTTAAAACATTGTTAATTTTGTAAAGCATTGTTCATTTTGTCTGGCTTTGTGTGGTCTGGCTCAAGTTTAAAATAAAGGATAACACTCCTGTCAGAGACACGGCCTACCTTCCGAGCACTCTTGGACACCTAAATAGGGCAAAAGCCCTGGCAGATTTTATAAGACCAGAGTCATAATACCATTGCCATCTGCCATCAGGATATTAAAGATGAATCGATGATCTCAAGTAGATGAAGTCAGACCAAAGGGGATACAGTCTTGAGAAGGGTTGGTGGACAATAATCGTTTGTTGAACCCAACCATCTACTAGACGTTACCACCCGTTGTAATTGTGAAATAGTCAAGCTATGAAATGACAATCCCAGGTAAAATGAGTAGTCATACTACATGATCACAGCAACTTTGAGAGTGTAGGCACATATTTGAATTCCCTTACGTTATTACTGCTAAATTTACACAGATGCTCCATCTGTTTGTGGCATATCTTTAAATGTTGCACCTTAAAGTGGAAATACCCAGCAAGGTGTTCGCACAAGCCACGATATGGAGCTATTGAAGAGGTTGCTAGCAGGTTATGTCATCTCTTGGAACCAGGAATTCCTCTTTCGAATGGATTGTGTCCTCCCACATATTCCTCATCTATGATATTCGTATCTCCCCAGCTTTGCTGTTTTGGCGAAAAAATGTCGGCAGTGGGCGCTGTGCACGAGGTCGTGGCGTAGATGTCCCTCAACGGTCTCCATAGTGTGTCGACGTCACCAGTCGTATAAGTAGCTTGTGCCGCGCCTGTTGGCTTCAGTTCCGTTTTTCCGATAGCTTTGCAATCGAGTTAAGGGCGCGCTTCATATTTTCCTCAGAGAAAATGTCATCTTCTTCGACCCCTTCCACTCCTAAGACGGGGTTTAAAAAGTGTGTCGACTGTGGTTCCAAAATGTCGATCACTGACCCTCACCGTGTCTACCTTTGGTGCTTGGGTTTGGACCATCGGACCGGCAACTGTGGCTCCTGTCAATCGATGACTGAGAAAGCTCTTCGTGAACGAAAAGATAAACTAGCGGTGGGGCGGGAAGCTTCGAGGGCCTCTTCGAAGGCTGCTTCTTAGAAGCATAGAAAATCCAGCGAGTCGAGAGACTTCGATAGACATAAACACTCGAAGAGATCTCGATCTAGGAGTAGATCGAGACATTCTTCATCTTCTTCTTCTAGGAAGACGAAGAGGAGACCTAGATCTCCTTCCTCTTCGTCAGACACATCTACCGAGATGGCAAGATGTCCCACTAAGTCGGCTTCCCGTAGGAAATGGGAAGAGTTTAGAAAACAAATGATGAAGGTCTTTGAGAATGCGGCCCGACCCCCCTCAAAGAACCCTTGTGAGAGCAGACCCTGGTCACTCCTTTGGACGATGTTGGAGAGTCAGAAACTGCTAAGGCCAAGTCCAGTAGTAAGGAGGAAACTCGACAATCTCGACCCGACGTTAAAACGTCAAAGGTTCCTCGAGATTCGTGTGATTACCTGGTATTGGCTAAAAAGCATAAACCATCGAAGCACTCGACGGGTTCTTCGACACCATGGCCGACTACTACCTCGAAGCCGAAGGATATATTGGCTCCTTTATCAAAGTCGTCGTCAACGATTTTGAAGAATCCTTCGATTCCCTTGAGGCAAATTCCGGAACAGGAAAAATGGTATACACCTTTACCCAAATCAGACTTTGTTAAGTCCATGGGCCTCATTACAAATCAGGCGGTCCGGAAATAACGGTGGCGGTAAACCCGCCGCCACCGTTGTTTCCGGACCGCCTGATCCCGACTCCTGCAAGCGGTAGGTGACGTTCCCGCCAGGTTTCACCTGGCGGGTTTAACACCGCCCGCCTGCAGGCGGATGAGGAAACACCGGCAGCATTACGAGATGCTGCCGGTGTTTCCATATAGGACTCAATGGGAATGGGGATTAACACCATTCCGCCTCAGTGATTCCCGGAAAACCGGGGTTGTAATGCCCTGGTAATTCCGGGAATCACGGAGGCGGAATGGTAATACAAGTCCGGTGGTAACCCATGTCCTCTATTTTTGAGAAAGAAAGTGCCTCAGAGGAAGACATTTCTCATTTGGAGTAAAATCTGGTACTAGAAATGTGCCAGAGGAATTGATTGACCCTGAGTCAAGATTGAGAGACCTGTGTGACATTCTTCACTCTGCCAGTGGCATTAACACGTCACCAGAGTTAGAATTTCAAAAGCCTGATCCTGCAGAACATGCAGATTCCAGGTACAGGAACTTGATGAACAGAGTTGCTAAATATATAGGTCGGGGTAGGTCTTTACCAACCTTTGAACAAGATGATATGAGCGATATCCTGGACCAGGGCCCCCAAAAGGACCCAGTTCTTCCTTTTCATAGGGCTCTTCAAAGAACAGTGGTTGCAAATTGGGAGACTCCTGAGTCTGTTGCAGCAGTCAATAAAGACTTTCCTAAATAAATATAGGCCATCAAGCTGTGATCCTGATTATCTGAGTAAACACACTACGCCAGAAAGTCTAGTGGTACAAGCTGCTACTTCCATGAGGCAGTCAGTTTATCCACTTATCCCCCCAGATAGAGAGGATAAAAAGGTGGACGCTTGGGCTCGCAAGGTATTTACCTCGGGTAGTATGGACCTTAAGTCAGCAAATGTTACATGTACCCTGGCCAGGTTCACCCATACCCTGTGGGATTGCGTAAAGGCAGCAGCTGAACATATTCCAGATGGCGAAGAAAGGGAAGGCTTTCTGAATATTGTGAAAGATGGCAAGGAGGCAATGGGAGAATGTCTCCAATCCGGATTGGATACTGTTGACAGCATCAGCAGATCCATGGCTGCAAGCACAGTACTGTGCAGATTTGCGTGGTTGAGGAAGTTGGGGTTTGCACCGGACGTGCAGGCCAGGCTACTCAACATGCCTTTCGACGGCTCGAGGCTGTTCGGCAGTAAAAGCTTAGAAAAACTGCAGATCTCCAAGGTGGCAGCTAAGTCACTTAGCGCCTCTATGCGACAGCCTCAAAAACCTTATTCAGGCTCATCTTCCTGGAGAGGTCGTTCTCTTCGATACTACTCCTCGTTTGGTAGAGGAAGAGGACAGGCCACACCGAAAGGTAAAAGAAATTTGCAGCCGTCTCCAAATAACTCTGAGACCTTAGCACACAAGACCCCGGTGGGAGGCAGAATCTCTCAGCATCTGAATGAATGGTGGGGTATTACTTCAGATATGATATGATATGGTAGTTTATTTATATAGCGCCTATACACAATGTGTTTCAAAGTGCTTCAAGGCAAGGGAGGGAACATGGGAAAATACTACGACATTCTTACAGGCCATGAACAGTAATGATGTGAAATCGTACTCTGCCTAACGACATTTCAGATAGTGCAAGAGCTAAGACATAGATAAGGAAGGGAGGGGGGAGTGGGAAGGAAATGGAAACAGACAGGCAACTACCGTACTAGGCCTGACAACATTTCTGGTAGAGGCGGAGAAAAACAAAAGGTGAGGGAGAGGGGTGCAGAAAGGGATGGGAGGAACAAAACAAGCGACTATCATATTAGGGCTGACGACATTTCAGATAGTGCTGGAGGGACGTGGGGGGGAACAATAAGGGGATGGGGGAGCGACAGACGAGGTTGCTATCATACTAGGTCCAGGGACAATTCTGATAGAGTAAGTGCATAGAAGAAAGTAAGGGGAGTAGATAGGAAAAGGGAGAGGGGAGGGGAGGAGAGAACAGAGAGTAAGCAGTCAAAAAGAGTGTAGAAGCAAGAGGGGAGAGCGAATACAATTGCAGAAGTCAGTAGTAACACATAATGTTGCAAGCCAGGATACAAGATGTAGATGGGAACAACATGATTCAGGGCCACCATGAGTACAAGATGCAAAGGAAGTCCAGCATGAGAGTTGAGAAAGGGTGATGCACCGTGAATCAATGAAGTCCATAAAAGTAAAATCCAGCATTGGCCACAATACGGTGATGGTCAAACCAGACTGTATCAGGACAGACTCCTGTGTGCGTGAAGGGGGAGGAAACAAGGGAACAACACGGGGGGACCAGAGAGGGTGGGGATGACCTGTGGGAACAGAGGGTGTAAACACATGTTGGTGCATGCTTACCTGCTTTCTGAGCAGGGGGTCAGGCCCTAGGCCCTCCTGGTCCAACAGGTCCAAACAGGAATTTCCCTTTTCTTTGACTGCCATTCACTTTGGACGCCTGGGCGAGAGACGCCCTAGATCCAAGAGTTAAGAGCAGAAAGGAAGAGGCAGGGCTAAGAAGGTGGGTGGTGTTTAGGCCAGGTGATCTAGATCCACTTACACCTGCTCCCCAGCTGCAAAGGAAAAGAGGCTGGAGGGCTACTTAAGTAGGGTAAAGAGTGGCAAACAGGAAGGCACCATGTGGGCGGGGCTTGCTAAGTGGTGAAAAAGAGCGGCAACCAGGAAGGCACCAGGTGGGCGGGGCTTAGGCCAGGTGACCTAGATCCACTTACACCTGCTCCCCAGCTGCAAAGGAAAATAGGCTGGAGGACTCCTTAAGTAGGGAATAGAGCAACACACAGGAAGGCATCAGGTGGGCGGGGCTTGCTAAGTGGTAAAAAAGAACGGCAAGCAGGAAGGCATCAGGTGGGCAGGGCTTGCTAAGTGGTGAAAAAGAGCAGCAACCAGGAAGGCACCAGGTGGGCTGGGTTTACGCCAGGTGACCTAGATCCACCTACACCTGCTCCCCAGCTGCAAAGGAAAAGAGGCTGGAGGGCTTCTTAAGTAGGGAAAAGAGCAGCAACCAGGAAGGCACCAAGTGGGCGGGGCTTACGCCAGTTGACCTAGATCCACTTACACCTCCTCCCCAGCGTATGCCTGGGCACTGGAAACAGTAGCTCAAGGTTACTGCCTTCCCTTCCTAAAAAGGCCTCAGGATCATCCTGAGTCCATATTCAAGCCCGTGCCTCTGTGGCATCTAACAACTCGGCCAAACTCTTCAAAATCTGCAAGGAGCTGGCCAACCCTGCTGCAGTATCTACCCCTTCTCCCGCCTCTCGGGCTCTTTGCAATGACCTTGCCTCACATTTTATCTCTAAAACCCAGGACATCTTGTCCACACTCTCCTCCTCTCCCACTCCTCTCCCCTCTCCTTGTCTGCTTGTTGACCCACCCTCAGCTACCCCCCATCCTTCTTTCTCTGCTTTTCCTCTTTTCTGCCCTGATGAGGTCGCTAGACAAGTCCGATCTATGAAAGCCTCATCAAAACAGGTCCAACACTGTTCCTCTAAAACCATTTCTGCAACCTCTCCTTTGCCTCTGGATCTTTCCCCTCCCCTCTGAAGCACTCCCTTGTGCATCCTCTCAAGAAACCCACAGCTGATCCTTCTTGTCCAGCTAACTATCACCCAATTTCCATTACTCCATTTTTGGGTAAGTTCCTGGAAAAGCTTGCCATCTCTCAGCTTAATCTTCACTCTGACTCTGTTGGCTCTCTCCATGACCACCAATCCGGCTTCAGAGTTGCCAGAAGTATGGAAACTGCTCTCCTGAACATACGTGAAGACCTGCTCTCCAACCTTGACTCTAACATTCCCTCTGTCCTCATCCTACTTGATCTCTCCTCTGCTTTCGACACAGTCAATCGTCTCCGTGACAACCTGTGTATCACTGATCAGGCTCTGGCCTGGCTGACCTCTTTCCTCTCTGATCGACCCTCCCAGGTACAACTTGGGTCCTTCCTATCTTCTATCTCCCTCTCTACCTGTGGTGTTCCCCAGGGATCTAACCTCTCGCCTTGGCTTTTCAACCAATACCTGGCAACTCTCGCCTACTGCATTTCCATTTTCTGCTCAAATTTCCAGTGCTATGCTCCCAACTCATTTTCAGGCTTCCTTCAGCCACCTCCTCTCCTTCCCTCATCTCTGACTGTATAATCGCCATTCAAAATTGGTGTGCTGCCAATGATCTTTGTTTAAATGCCAACAAGGCTGAGATCCTCCCGATTGGTACACCCTCTCGATCCTTTTCCCTCACTCTCTGGCCGGCCTCCCTTGGTCCTCCTCCTGCCCCTACCTGCAAAGCTAAGAACCTCAGGGTTATCTTTGACTCCACACTTTCGTTCTCTGCACACATCTCTGATATCTCTAAAAAGTCAAACTTCTTACTGCACCTCCTTAGAGGTACTCTTCCTTTCCTCTCCTTCCCTCAGAAGCTCACTGTCTCCCAAGCTCTGATTCTCTCTAGGTTAGCTTACTGTAACAGCCTCTTTCTAAATCTACCTGCCTCCACTCAATGCCCTTTACAACTAATCCAGAACAGGACTGCAAGACTTGTCCTTGGCCTTGAGCCATGGGATCGTATCTCTCCAGCTCTGAAATCCCTTCATTGGCTCCCAATGGATGCAAGGATTAAATTAAAAACCCTTTGCATCGTCCACAAGGCTTTCTGGGGCCTGGGTCTAAAATACCTTCAACTATCCCTCCAAAATACCTCCCGTCTCGAGCCCTTTGCTCCTCTACCTCTAAATCCCTCAGGGTCAGTCGTTTTTCAAAGAAAGAAGCTGGGGGTAGATCCCTGTTTTCAGCTGGGGCCTCCCTTTGGAAATCCCTCCCTGCCACCTTGAAACTTGAGGAGAACCATCTACGGTTCCGGAAGCTCATCAAGACCTTCCTCTTTGCCTCTGCCTTTGCCCCTCTTCTCCCCTCCTGATATGCTTTCTCTCTCGGCACTGTTGCACCTGGCTACCCTCAGCAGTCGTTGGTCTCCATAGGAGTCCAAACTACACATCAACCTTTTATTGCTGAGGGCGATCAGACTAGCGCTGAAGGCCTTTCTGCCCTCTGTACGAGCAAGGAATGTCCTGATAATGACGGACAACACAGTGGCCATGCACTACCTCAACAACAGAGGAGGCGTAGGGTCACTACCACTGTCCAGAGAGGCAATGCAGCTCTGGTTCTGGGCAATTCGAGAAGGAATCTCTCTGTCGGCAGTTCACCTAGCCGGAGAGCAGAACACAGCGGAGGATGCTCTGAGCAGGCAAAGCACAGTATCCCACGAGTGGGAACTAGCTCAGGAAGTCCTTCAAGAGATGTTCACCCTTTGGGGAACCCCTTAGGTGGATCTGTTCGCAACCTGGGTCAAATGAAAGTGCGATCAGTACTGCTCAGAGGAATTTCCCCCAAGAGGAGCTCTAGGAGATGCATTCGTAATGGACGAGGAATTTCCACTTCTGTACGCGTTTCCCCCAGTCCCTGTGATTCCTCACGTAATCAGGAGGTTGAGAAAGTTCAGGAAAACCATGATCCTAATTGCCCCGGATTGGGCCAGGAGGACGTGGTACCCGGACCTTTTGGACATGTCCATCTGCCCTCCAATACGTCTTCCACAAAGAGAGGATCTTCTCTCGCAAGAGGAAGGTCGGGTTCTCCATCCAGAGGTCAAGACACTCAACCTTCACGCATGGTTTCTGAGAGGAGATATAAGGATTGGGACCTCCCAGACGACGTAATGGAGATTTTGCTTTCGGCCAGAAGGCCAGTAACTAAATCCTTGTACTGGTGTCATTGGAATAAGTTCAGTAACTGGTGCAAAGATAAGAATGTGGACCCTTTTCAATGTGGCACTCCTACAGTGCTATCTTTTCGATTACATCTGGCCAATCTGGGGCTCCAGATTGGGACAATAAAAGGATATTTGGCAGCTCTTTCTATATTCAAGCGCTCCTCTGAAGAGGTTTCCTATTTTAGAATTCCTTTGATTATTCAGTTTTTGAAGGGGCTCAAAAATGTGTGCCCCCCAATACCTTTTCATGTCCCTACTTGGGATTTGAATTTTGTGTTGAAATTCCTAATTTGTATACCTTTTGAGCCTCTATATTCCTGTCCTTTAAGGCTTTTAACACTCAAAACTGTCCTTCTTGTGGCCTTAACATCAGCCCGCAGGGTTGGTGAATTGCAGGCTCTCTCATGCAAACCACTGTATATTACCTTTTACAAGGACAAGGTGGTACTTAGAGTTAAACCTTCTTTCTTGCCAAAAGTAGTTTCTGACTTTAATTTGTCACAAAAAATCCCACTTTCTTTTTTAAAAATTTTTATTTTCAAAAATGTTTCATTAGTATGATACATGAATAATAAAGCAGCACACAATAACCAACAAAACATCAAACCATATACAGGAAAAAACCCACCCCCAAAGAGTCACAAAATCAGACCTAATACAATAAAAGACATTTACCCCAGATCTTGCTGAATAAAACACTTTTCTTTTCCCTTTGATACAGAACTCTTTCCATATCTGCCAAAGTATGCATCCCCGCAATCGAGATCTCAATTGTAACAGGAGCCGACGTTTTCCATTTTCTCAAAATCAGCCTCGTCCCCACCATTGTTCCCCCGAAAGAACCATTTTCTCTGGGAAGTACTCAATTCATCCAGGTCATCATCACTGCCCAACGCAACGTTCTTAAAATCCATTCAAACCCTTTCATCAAAAATCTTCTCACAAATCTGTGCAAATTCAAACCACATACCCCTCACCCTCGAACATTCCCACAGCATATGTTCAAAAGTGCCCACCTCATGCACACATGCCCAGCATTCGGAGTTGTCACTCATTCCCCTACCCACCAATCTCTCAGGCGTCCAATATGTTCTATGCAAAATCTTGATTTGACAGGATCTCTCAGTAAGACCTAAAGAACACAACTTCACATTTTCACAAATATGCGACCAATGATCTTCCGAATATCCTCACCATTCCTGCGGCTCCAATCCATTCTCAAAGCATCATTCGACATATAATTTGACACAATTAGTCTATAAACATAGCTAACTAGGCCGCAACCGCTCACCCCTGATTTCCATCCAAGCATATCCACATTGATTCCTTCTTCCATATTCCCTTCACTCACCGCCCTCCTGATCTTCCGATAATCTGACAGACAAAAAGAAGGAATATCAAACTTCATCCGAATCTCCCTAGCCGTCATCCAAATCACACCATTGAAAAGGTCCCCAATCCACTGCACCCCAGCAAGGAACCAATCAAAGGAACTTTCCCTTCATGTGTAATACTTGGATTCAGCCAAATTGAAGCACTTGTATCACGTAATGCATTGAAACCGAAACATTTGTTCAAGGCCACCCACGAATTCCGTAAACTCGTAGTCAATGGATTCTCCACCCTCATTTTACATGGCTTACTAGTTAACAGAGCCCTAGGCGATAACAAGCCCACATGGCTAGACTCAGCACACATCCAATCCCTGTGCTCTGAGCTGAGAAAAGTTAATAAAGATTGCGCCATAAAAGCCAAATGGTATGCTTTGAAATTTGGGACTCCCAACCCACTTTTAGACAAAGGCAACTGCAATTTGCTAATCACACTTTCAACCTTCTATCCTCCTCCTCATTTGGGCAAAGAAGAGGAGAGATTACACAGACTGGACCCAAAAAGGGCTCTGAGTTTTTATACATCCAGGCGCAACCTTGTCATTCGTCATTCTTGATAACCAACTTTTTGTGGGTTACACCGGCCATAAACTGGGATTAGCAGTTACACAACAAACTATATCCTGCTGGATTACTTTGGCTATAGTATAGTGCTACAGATTAGCTGGGAAAGACCCACCAGAGGGACTTTGTGCCCATTCCACAAGGGGCATGGCTACTTCCGCGGCTCTGAAGAGGGGAGTTCCTATAATTGATATTTGTTCAGCTGCAACATGGGCATCAATGCACACTTTTGTTAAGCATTATTGCTTAGATGCTTCTTCCCAGGAAGGTCTGTTTGCAAAAGCTGCACTTCATTACGTACATGATAAAAATAATTAGTACTCCAAATTTTACTACTGCTATGGGAGTCTATCATAGATAAGGAATACGTGGGAGGACACGATCCTGCAAAGAGCAAGTTACTTACCAACTGTAACCCTCTTTCGACTGGTTGTTCCCCCAACGTATGTCTCATTGCGCCTCCCATCCTACCCCGCAGTACAGTTTATGTTATTTTTTAACTTCTCGTTCACGAAGAGCTTACAGTCTGAGGCACGTCTGGGTGTTCCTCGAATAATACCACGAAAAAACAGAACTGAAGCCAACGGGCACGGCACAAGCTACTTATATGATTGGTGACGTCGACATGCTACGGAGACCGTTAAGGGACATCGACGCCACGACCTCGAGTGCAGCGCCCTCTGCCGAATTTCTTTTTCCGAAACAGCGAAGCTTGGGAGATACGTATATAATGGATGAGGAATACGTGGGAGGAACATCCATTCGAAAGAATGTTACAGTTGGTAAGTAACTTGTTCTTCTGACTCGGAAGGCGTGGTGGTGGGTGTAGTACAAATTGTCAGTATGCAAAGCCTTTTTTGCTTACCTGGTTTAAGCCAAAATCTGGAACTTGGCTCTTGTGAAACCCTAAAGGAATCTGTACTTGGTGTGCGGCTGAATGAATCTGACAGTGTCCTCAATTAATTGATCTAAAATTACTCACTTTCTGTTATGAGTTTTGCGACACACACTGACCCACCAAAGTGGCTTCCTGTTGCTGCAGTGAAATTGCAGAGAGGTTTATGATTCTGATAACGAAAGGAAAGTCTTTGTGTTGAGAAGAGATATCTTTAAAACTCTCCATAACTGAAGATGGCCCTCAAGATTTCTTAGCAAGAGAGCAATGAATTCCAGATTCCAGCAGGCGGCTGTGCATATTGGGAAGGCAGGCACCTACGAAGCACTTGCATTGTGGTTTTGTATTGCAAAAAGTAAAGCATAGACTGAACTCCAAAAACGAAAGGGGATGTGTTTCTGGAATTGTTTGTGCAGTACAATACCAGACCCTATGTGTCATGCACTCTGCCTTGAGCTTGATTCTATTCCCCCTAGGTAGCCAATGAAGTGAGGATACCCCAGTGGTGGTATGGACATCACTCCGCGTCCTTAGATAGCAGGCATGCTGCTGCAAATTATAGCCTCTTAAGCCAGTTTAACAACTATTTAGGAAGGCCGGGTAAGCACTGGTAATAATATTCAAGAACGGACAAAATAGTGGCTTGGACCCTGTCTGAAATGCCCAATAATTGAACAATTATTTTTAGAGTATTTTGAGTGAAGTCACCTTCTTTCACAGCTGTTTGGGGTTCCCTTAAAAGGCCAGCATACACAAGAATGTCCACATTTCTTATCGTTAAAAATGTCTACTGGCAGGCACCCAAACAGTGGTGTGGGGCAACAAAGCTAATGGTGTCTTGTACCAGCTGGCTTAACCATGCCTAACATTTCTGATTTGGATTGATTCATTTTCAAGCAATTGTGTGCCATCCAATTCTGGGTGTCTACCAGTCAGGTCCAGGCGTTAAGGGAGAATTCAGAAATTAACTTGCTTTCATTAGAAGAATTGTATGCTCAGAGCCCAGTATACCTGATAAGCTTTTAAAATAGGACTGATGTAGAAATTGAAAACCAGGGTTACGGTGCCCCAAGATCTGTGGAACACCATTTTCAGGTGACCCAGGGGTCTAGCCATTTCAGAACCAGGCCCCCCTACCAGTGTCCCTCACTCTAGCTGACAAAAGGCTGTGGGAGATTGTATCAAAGGCTTTGGATCGATGTGGGAGCACTAAAGAGCTGGTGACCCCCCCCCTTTCCCAGGTCCATCCTATGACAGAGGTAATCAGGAATAGAAATTATGAGTGATTCAGTCACATGAAGTCATCTTAAGCCTGCTTGTTTGTTGTCCAGAATATTGTTTGGCCTTGACAAAGTCTTGTAGTTGATAAAGAAACGCTCTTTTGAAGGGATTGTGTCCTCGGACGTATTCCTTAGCTTGATAGATTCACTTCCAGTTTGCTGGCCTCATTTCAGTAGAGGGCGCTGCGTGTCGACGTCCCTCGAGTTGGTGTCCCTCGACAGCCTCCGTATCGGTGCCGACATCATCATGAGTATAAATAGACTTGTGCAGCGTCCGTTGCTCAGTTCCGTTTTTCCGCGCTTTGTGGGCCTTGGATTCGTGTTGCTCAGTTCGTTAATCAAGTAGATTTTACTTATTCCTCGAGTATATCTTACTCTTTTCGATGGCTTCCTCATCCGAACCGTCGACCCCACGGTCCGGCTTTGAAAAGGCTTCAAAAAGTGTTGAGATTGTGGAAAGAAAATGTCGTTGATGGATCCTCACAGGATCTGTTTGTGGTGCCTGGGATCGGAGCACCATTGTTCAGAATGCGAGGACTGCATGTCCATGACGGCGAAAGCCTAACCTCATAAAAGTGTACCATCAATTACAAGTATAAGCCTCAACAGAAAGGACGCAATCAAGTTCCAGTAATAAATGTTACAGATTACAAGGCAAGAACTGATAAAATACTTCAACCCTCCCATTTACCCCAGACTTTATGAAGCTTAGAGGGGCAACCTCGTGCATTATACACCCCTCTCTCCAGGGCATTTATATTAAATAAATATTGATGTAACAATATATTTTACCTTAGAGTAATAATCATTTTGTATTTTACCATTATTCAATTTTCTCTTTGTTGTTCAAATATTAGATTACGCTTAACTATATGTACTGTAATTGTTAATTATTACCTGTTATTTCATATTTGATTTATCTTGAAATCTTGATCAAATGTATTTAACAAGAAAAAAGCAGGAACTTCTCTAAACTATAAGAGTTCGAAGTGGTATAGGATAGACTTGGAGTGAAACTTAAAATCTCCCAGTATCACTAGTTAGCGGCAGATTGATAAATGCATTCAAGGCGGCATCATATTCCTGGGGTATGTACACATGTCTCGTATTGATCAAATGGCTAGAGATAACTGCCAGGCCACAACTATTGACTGCCAGCCTATTCACTACTCTCTCTCTCTCTTTCTCTCTCTCTCTCTATATATATGTATATGCATATATATATATATATATATATATATATATACATATATATATATATATATATTTCTGAGGCTTGTGGAATCTGCTTAGATCACATGCTGTGCATAGGCCGACATCTAGTGGAAGCTGCGGAGTATTACAGTTTGTTTTTCGAAACTCGAAAATGGGCATCGACACAGGGCGTGCCAGTAATACTATCCCTAGTGTGACGTCCACTGTACCCATGATCCCTCATGCGTGTAGGACCCTCAGATTGTTTTTTTCCACCATACTGGTCGTAAGCATTTCACGGAGTTCCCTAGCCTTAGCCATACTTTTGCAAAACATCGTTATATTTTCCCCATTCTCCACCCCAACGTCGAGTCACCGAACTTCCACACTCGACGCGGCCCCGGAGAAAAATTCGACCGTCGAGAGCTGCACGACGGATTTGGGCAGGCGTCAGGAGGCCATGGCAGCGGAGGGCGCCTTCAGCGATGGCAGCAACGCCGTGCTTTCGGACGGCGAGGGCAACGTGGTGTCAAGAGAAAGCTGAGCGCAAGTCCCCGACCTCGGAAGGTCGTCCGGCAGGGCGGCTATGGGGAAGACCCCCGGCGACACAAGCGCTACCCACAGCACTTCCACAAAGCACATGAAGTCCAACCGAGACTCGACGCGCACGTCGAGTTCTCGGAAAGAGGCACATAGAGAACGGTCCGAATCGGTGTCCTCTGGGCGTTCTTGATCTATATCGCCGCATGACTCCAGGCAATCATCCACTGTTGCCAAGAGTGCCGCGCTCCCCAAGGTAACGGAAGTTCGATCGTCGGAAGACGAAGCCGTCTTCCATCCCCAGACCGCACTCCAGGAGTCGGTGCCCGCAGACCGCGTAACGGCGGCTCCCGAGTCCCTACCTCCACGTTCGAAAGATAGGGACACTACCCCCGAACCTAGACGCCAGGCTCCGAAGGGGCAAAAAAGCAGGGAAAACACTCTTCCATCCACGGGGAGGGGGAAAAACAACAAAGGAAGCAGTCTCAGCCTCCTTCCACACCTCTAAAACTTTCCACTCCACATTAACAGACAGACAAGTCTTCTGTTATCCCAAAGACCCCTGCTAAAACCAGTAAGTCTAGTCAGGATAAGGCGGAGAAAGTTCCAGAAAGGGTCATTCCCAGTTCTAGAGAATGGTCTAGTGATGACATAGACAGGGTTATGTCAAGGATGTCATCATTGGCAGATTTTTACGCAAAAAACCCTGAACACTTTCTCTCTTATACTCCCGACGGGTCAGCACCCTCAGGCTCTTAAGGATCCAATACCTCCAAGTAAGAAGTCCCGGTTTGAAGCCCCAACACGGTCTTCGGACCCCTTCTATATACAGCCCTACTCCCAATATCAAGGGGATTCATCCTTTTGTGAGGATCCAGATTTGGGCATGTTGGACGAACAAACTGGTATGGGCTACTATGGGGATGATGAGTACCAAGAAGAGGAAGAGGAAGACCCTGAAACCTACAGAGTAGATTCCCCGGTAGAGAAAGAACCCCCGGTTACCGACTCCCCTGTCGACAATCAACCTCTCCTGAATGAAGTTATGTCCCGAGCGGCAGAACACTTCCACATTGACACCCAGGGTGCTCAAGAAGAGAGGGACTTCGCCGAGGAGTTAATAGGAGAAAGGAGACCTGTTGCGCAGGCCATCCCTATCCTTAAGTCTATTCAGAGAAGAATAGACCCTTCACTTGTAAATCCCAACCTCACCAGGGCAGTGAACCCAAGGATTGAGAAACTTTTCAGGGCAACCCAATCAGACCCACTATACATAAGGGGGCATCTGAAGCCAGACTCCCTGGTAGTTACAAACACCCGTAAGAGGGCGGGAACACCCTTGTCATCCTCCGAAGCTCCTCCCGACAAGGAGAGCAAGAAACTATATGGTTTGGGCAGGAAGGTAGCCTCCACTTCAGCCTACCAGGCAATGATTGCCAACTCCACCACCCTGTTGGCCAGTTACAACTGCCACCAGTGGGAAGAAGTTGCGGCACTCATAGACTCCGCCCCAGAACCCTTAAAGAGCTGATTGGCACGAGTTTCCACGGAGGGAAGAGCCGTGTCCGGTTGCATTTTAAAAGCAACCTTTGATGCCGCGGATAACGCCGGCAGATTGATAGCAGAAGGGACTGTTATCAAGAGACACGCTTGGTTACGGCAGTCTGGATTCAAAGCTGAAACCCAAGCATCACTGTTAGATAAACCGGTGGAGCCCGATCTGTTGTTTGGTAAGGAGGTCGAGGACGCGCTGAAAAATGCCAAGGACGAGTATGAGACACTCAAATCCCTAGGCCAACTAACCAATAAACCCCCTAATCTGAGAGGGAATGGCAATTTTCATCGGCCACGCGGACAAAATTCCCAGAGAGGATCTAACTATTCCCAGGGGTAGGGTACACCATGGAACAATAACAACCAGCAGTCTACCCAGGGTTATGGCAGGGGTAATAAAAGAGGATGTGGTAATGGTAGAGGCAGCCTCAGTAGAGGCGGCGGCACGCCTCCACCAAAACAGTGACGCTCCGTTCAGGGTCCCTCTCAGGGGACGCATTTCCAACTTCACGCAAGCTTGGGAAGGCTCACATCAGACAGATGGGTGCTGTCAACAGTATCCGAGGGGTACTGTATAGAACTGTTAGAGCGTCCCCGGAACCATCCTCCACGACAAAAAACACATTCTTTGGACCACCAGAAGGTCCTCCTCGAGGAGATTGTCAATCTGCTAGCAAACGACGCAATAGAACTCGTCCCGGGACACCAGGTAAACAAGGGTATTTATTCAACTTACTTCCTTGTGCCAAAAAAAGATTTGACAATGCGCCCAGTATTGGACTTACGGCCTGCAAACAAGTATGTCAAGCCCCAAAAATTTTGCATGACTACTCTCCAAGAGGTAATCCCCCTCCTAAAAAAGGGGGATTACATGGCAACATTGGACATGAAATATGCCTATTTTCATATTTCCATGTTCCCAGTGCACAGAAAGTACTTGCGCTTCAAGGTGGACAGTCGGCACTACCAGTTCAAGGTACTGCCCTTCGGGATAGCCTCGGCTCCAAGGGTATTCACCAAGGTACTGGCGGTGGCGCAGCACACCTACGCAGGGAGGCAATCCCGGTGTACCCTTACCTGGATGACTGGCTCATCACGGGGGAGACCCCAGTAATTTGCAGAACAAACATTCAAAGAACGATCAACCTCCTCTTCGTATTGGGCTTCTCAATAAACGAGAAGAAGTCAAGTCTGGTGCCAAGCACCTCCAAACAGTTCCTAGGAGCTATCCTAGACACTCAAGAGGGGTTGACCTTTCCATCCGAGGAAAGAATTTGGAATATACTACTGTAAATTCTGCATTATCAGGCCGGTCGCCAGATAACGGTATGCAAAGCAATGCGTTTGCGGGGTATGATGGCGTCATGTATTTACCTGGTCCCCCACGCGCGCCTGTGCATGCCTCCCATGCAGGAATGGTTGGAGAAACAGTGGTCTCAGGCAAGTGGTCAGTGGGACGATCTAGTGGTCGTTTCGCCAACACTTGTACAAAGCCTTCACTGGTGGACAAGAGAAAATCTGTCCAAGGGGAAACCCTTTTACGATCCCGAGATACAGGCGGTAGTCACAACCGATGCATGCCTGACAGGGTGGGGAGCTCATCATCTCCACTACACAGCTCAGGGTCTTTGGTCTCACTCAGTGGCCAGGAATCATATCAACCTACTAGAGCTTCTGGCGGTATTCAGAGCGCTTCAAGCGTTCGCGCCCTACCTGCAGAATCTGTCAGTGCAGATCCGGACGGACAGCACTACAGCCATGTTTTACCTGAACAAGCAAGGGGGGACTCGTTTGCCAAATCTGTCCAAGCTTGCCCAGAAAATTTGGATATGGGCACTCAGACGGAACATCTTCCTGTCATCTCAACATGTTCCAGGGGATCTCAATTCTCTGGCGGATGCTTTGAGCAGAGACTCCCTTCCAGAGGAACACGAATGGTGTCTACACAGAGAAATCGTAGAAGATATCTTCTCTCAGTGGGGTTCCCCCACTATAGACCTATTCGCCACAAGCGAAAACAGACAATGCCCAGGATTTGCATCCAGGTTCCCCCAACCAGACTCCCAGGGGAACGCCCTGTGGATGAACTGGTCAGGGATGTTTGCGTACGCTTTTCCACCAACTCCCCTCATCAGGAAGGTGGTCAACAAGATGAACAGAGAATCGATGACGCTCGTCCTAGTTGCTCCCATGTGGCCCAGACAACCGTGGTTCCCACACCTACGCAGACTAGCAGTGTGCGAACCCATCAGACTTCCAGGCTGGTACAACCTACTGTCCCAGCACCAAGGGCACAAGGCGCATCCTCAACCCAATTCATTGAACCTGGCAGCATGGCTCCTGAGGTCATAGAGTTTGGACATCTCAATTTACCACAGAGATGTATGGACATCCTAAAAGAATCTAGGAAGCCAAACACGAGGCACTGCTACTTTGAAAAATGGAAAAGATTTGTTATCTGGTGCCAAAATAAGCAAATCAACCCGGTTGATTTCAGTCCTTCACCAATTGTCACATACATGCTCCACCTACTGGATGCAGGACTGGTTTTTAACTCACTAAAGGTACACCTGGCAGCTCTGTCAGCATACACCACCTCCCATAGCAAGGTGTCATGATGGAAAGTACCAGTAGTTAAAGCCTTCATGGAAGGAGTAAAGAGACTTCACCCTCCTATTTCAAACCCACCACCAGGATGGGACCTTAATATGGTGCTATCTAAGCTCATGGGCCCCCCTTTCGACCCCATGCATAAAAGCAGTCTCAAACACCTGACTTATAAAACGGCCTTCTTAGTAGCAATTACATCTATAAGAAGGGTCAGTGAAAATCAGGCTCTGTCAGTGCAAGATCCTTTCTTTACAGTTCATAAAGATAAACTGGTTTTACGCGCACAGCCTAGGTTCTCACCTAAGTTTATTTCTAAATTCCATGTGAACCAGTCCATCGAGCTTCCGGCTTTCTTCCAAGACCCACAGAGCTCGGCTGCGGTGAAACTACACACCCTAGATGTGCGTAGGGCGGTCCTCTACTATGTAAACAATACCAGACCGCTAAGGAAAACAGACCAGCTGTTTGTCTCCGTAGCTACAGGCAGAGAGGGGTATCGCGTCTCGAAAAGTGCCATCTCTGAGTGGATTATTAACTGTATCCAGCTGTGTTACTCCCTTTCTGAAAAAACTCTGCCTTTCACGCCAAGAGCCCACTCTACAAGAGGCATTGGGGCCACTCTGGCCTTCATTCCAAATGTACCCCTTTACACCATTTGCAAAGCAGCTACTTGGAGCTCTATTCACACTTTTACTCAGCACTACTGCATTGACACCCATTCCAAGACAGATTCCCAAGTGGGACAAGCGGTTCTAAGACATTTATTTGCTCATGACCCTTCTCACATCCCACCTCCTTCTTCAGGTACTGCTCGCTAATCTATGCACAGAATGTGTTCTAAGCAGATTCCACAAGCCTCAGAAGGGATACATTACTCACCGTAATCGTATTTCTGATGCTTGTATCTGCTTAGATTCACATGCGACCTACCCTTCCTCCTCTCTGAGAGAAGGCGCATGGATGCTTGTAGTCTTATCTATCTATCTGCTTGGATTATCTGTACTCACGCTACTCCTCATGCTACCTCATGTCAGAAAAAATACAATCTGAGGGTCCTACACGCGTGAGAGACCATGGGTACAGTAGACGTCACACTAGGGATAGTATTACTGGCACGCCCTGTGTCGACGACCATTTTTGAGTTTCGAAAAACAAACTGTAATACTCTGCAGCTTCCACTAGATGTAGGCCTATGCACAGCATGTGAATCTAAGCATATACAAGCCTCAGAAATACGATTACGGTGAGTAATGTATCATATATATATATATATATATATATATTCAGTGAAAAAAACTTTGTTAAAGGGACGTTATGGTTAAGTTGCGCTACTAAAAACCTATGAAATTCAGTGAAAAAACTTTGTTAAAGGGACGTTATGGTTCCAAGTAAAACTGAAAAACCCTTGAAATTCGCCAGTTATGGTAAGCTAATCAACCATAACTCGCGCCACCACCGTGCACTGCTAAGACTAACACCCAGGACATCAAAGATGACATCACAAATGTCATTGATGACATCACTGATCATAATATAGGAACATTTAACAAATTCAAAAAGCAACACACAAACACATTATATATAGTAATACAATATCTAACTGCTCCAAAATTTTATAATATCAAAACAAATGAAGAATCTGTTACTGCTCCAAAAACAATACAACAAAGCAAAGTATAAAGCATTAGCCAGAAACAACAAGTGAACACTGAAAACAAACAAACAAATAAACTGTAGCATAACAGAAAAAGGTTTTTTTTTTAATCCAACATGGATTTCTTTTTCTCCCACAGACCCAATGATTTTAGCAACAAATACAGAAACTGAGCAAATTGCACAGTACTCTGATTTGTACTCTACTAAATATGAGGGTCGAAAAAAAAATAAAAGTATATTGCTTATACAATGTAATAAGTCATTACAAAATACTAATACTAACATGTTATTTTCTTTTATCACAGAAATGAAGAAGAAAAACATGGACTCCCATTACTAGACCAAACAGTAAGTATACAATAATAAGGACAACCATAGCAGCATATCACATCCATAGTATCTAATACCTTTGTTCCTTATACATTTGTTTTTCACCCAAAGTTATATGGTGGCCATGCACCCAAGACTCTATGCCCTGGCAACAACCACCGCAGCATATCACATCCATAGAGTCAAACATTTCAACTATGATCTATGGGAAACTTTTAATGTCCGCGAACAATGTGAGTGTTCTTAGAACACTTTGAACTTGCCAGCGAACAATACGGACACCGTTTTCAGGACACCCCCTACGAACATTCCAGGACACCGGGAGTGTTCTCAAAAACGTCTTCAGAACACCCCCATTTTGTTTATTTGCGAACATTTCAGGACACTGCGGATGTTCTTAGAACACATTCAACTTGACAGAGAACAATACGGACAGCGTCCTCGGGACACCCCCTACGAACACTCCCCGGACACCGCAAGTGTTCTTAGAAGCGTCTTCAGAACACCACCATCTTGTTTATTTGCGAACATTTCAGGACAGCGCGAGTGTTCTTAGGACACATTCAACTTGACAGAGAACAATACGGACAGCGCCCTCAGGACACCCCCTACGAACATTCCAGGGCACCGGGAGTGTTCTTAGAAGCGTCTTCAGAACACCACCATCTTGTTTATTTGCAAACATTTCAGGACACCGTGAGTGTTCTTAGGACACATTTAACTTGACAGAGAACAATACGGACAGCGTCCTCAGGACACCCCCTACGAACACTCCCCGGACACCGCAAGTGTTCTTAGAAGCGTCTTCAGAACACCCCCATTTTGTTTATTTGCGAACATTTCAGGACACCGCGAGTGTTCTTAGGACACGTTCAACTTGACAGAGAACAATACGGACAGCGTCCTCAGGACACCCCCTACGAACACTCCCCGGACACCGCAAGTGTTCTTAGAAGCGTCTTCAGAACACCCCCATTTTGTTTATTTGCGAACATTTCAGGACACCGCGGGTGTTCTTAGAACACATTCAACTTGACAGAGAACAATACGGACAGCATCCTCAGGACACCCCCTACGAACATTTCAGGACACCGCGAGTGTTCTTAGGACACATTCAACTTGACAGAGAACAATACGGACAGCGTCCTCAGGACACCCCCTACGAACATTCCAGGACACCGGGAGTGTTCTTAGAAGCTTCTTCAGAACACCACCATCTTGTTTATTTGCGAACATTTCAGGACACCGCGAGTGTTCTTAGGACACATTCAACTTGACAGAGAACAATACGGACAGCGTCCTCAGGACACCCCCTACGAACACTCCCCGGACACCGCGAGTGTTCTTAGAAGCGTCTTCAGAACACCACCATCTTGTTTATTTGCGAACATTTCAGGACACCGCAAGTGTTCTTAGGACACATTCAACTTGACAGAGAACAATACGCACAGCGTCCTCAGGACACCCATTACGAACACTCCCCGGACACCGCAAGTGTTCTTAGAAGTGTCTTCAGAACACCCCCATTTTGTTTATTTGCGAACATTTCAGGACACCGCGGGTGTTCTTAGAACACATTCAACTTGACAGAGAACAATACGGACAGCGTCCTCAGGACACCCCCTACGAACATTCCAGGGCACCGGGAGTGTTCTTAGAAGCATCTTCAGAACACCACCATCTTGTTTATTTGCAAACATTTCAGGACACCGCGAGTGTTCTTAGGACACATTTAACTTGACATAGAACAATACGGACAGCGTCCTCAGGACACCCCCTACGAACACTCCCCGGACACCGCGAGTGTTCTTAGAAGCGTCTTCAGAACACCCCCATTTTGTTTATTTGCGAACATTTCAGGACACCGCGAGTGTTCTTAGGACACATTCAACTTGACAGAGAACAGTACGGACAGCGTCCTCAGGACACCCCCTACGAACACTCACCGGACACCACAAGTGACCTTAGAAGCGTCTTCAGAACACCCCCATTTTGTTTATTTGTGAACATTTCAGGACACCGCGGGTGTTCTTAGAACACATTCAACTTGACAGAGAACAATACGGACAGCGTCCTCAGGACACCCTCTACGAACATTTCAGGGCACCGGGAGTGTTCTCAAAAACGTCTTCAGAACACCCCCATTTTGTTTATTTGCGAACATTTCAGGACACCGCGGGTGTTCTTAGAACACATTCAACTTGACAGAGAACAGTACGGACAGCGTCCTCAGGACACCCCCTACGAACACTCACCGGACACCGCAAGTGTTCTTAGAAGCGTCTTCAGAACACCCCCATTTTGTTTATTTGCGAACATTTCAGGACACCGCGGGTGTTCTTAGAACACATTCAACTTGACAGAGAACAATACGGACAGCGTCCTCAGGACACCCCCTACGAACATTTCAGGACACCGCGAGTGTTCTTAGGACACATTCAACTTGACAGAGAACAATACGGACAGCGTCCTCAGGACACCCCCTACGAACATTCCAGGACACCGGGAGTGTTCTTAGAAGCTTCTTCAGAACACCACCATCTTGTTTATTTGCGAACATTTCAGGACACCGCGAGTGTTCTTAGGTCACATTCAACTTGACAGAGAACAATACGGACAGCGTCCTCAGGACACCCCCTACGAACACTCCCCGGACACCGCGAGTGTTCTTAGAAGCGTCTTCAGAACACCACCATCTTGTTTATTTGCGAACATTTCAGGACACCGCAAGTGTTCTTAGGACACATTCAACTTGACAGAGAACAATACGGACAGCGTCCTCAGGACACCCCCTACGAACACTCCCCGGACACCGCGAGTGTTCTTAGAAGAGTCTTCAGAACACCCCCATTTTGTTTATTTGCGAACATTTCAGGACACCACGGGTGTTCTTAGAACACATTCAACTTGACAGAGAACAATACGGACAGCGTCCTCAGGACACCCCCTACGAACATTCCAGGGCACCGGGAGTGTTCTTAGAAGCGTCTTCAGAACACCACCATCTTGTTTATTTGCAAACATTTCAGGACACCGCGAGTGTTCTTAGGACACATTTAACTTGACATAGAACAATACGGACAGCGTCCTCAGGACACCCCCTACGAACACTCCCCGGACACCGCGAGTGTTCTTAGAAGCGTCTTCAGAACACCCCCATTTTGTTTATTTGCGAACATTTCAGGACACCGCGAGTGTTCTTAGGACACGTTCAACTTGACAGAGAACAATACGGACAGCGTCCTCAGGACACCCCCTACGAACATTTCAGGACACCGGGAGTGTTCTCAAAAACGTCTTCAGAACACCCCCATTTTGTTTATTTGCGAACATTTCAGGACACCGCGGGTGTTCTTAGGACACGTTCAACTTGACAGAGAACAATACGGACAGCGTCCTCAGGACACCCCCTACGAACATTTCAGGACACCGGGAGTGTTCTCAAAAACGTCTTCAGAACACCCCCATTTTGTTTATTTGCGAACATTTCAGGACACCGCGGGTGTTCTTAGAACACATTCAACTTGACAGAGAACAATACGGACAGCGTCCTCAGGACACCCCCTACGAACACTCCCCGGACACCGCGAGTGCTCTTAGAACAGTTTCACTTTGCTTGCGAACAAAATGGACACATATTGAGTCCTTAGAACACCCCCCAGTCAGTTTATTTAGAACGTTTCAGAACACCCGTGATGTCCGCAAACAAATCGAACACAAAAAGAACGTCTAACACATAAAAAACACAACTTTCATCCTATCTCATACACTCCCACCCTCCCCAAACACTCCTACACACCAACACACTACTAAATAGACATTTTGAACAAAGTTTCACCGCGCTGTCCGCGGACGTCCGTGAATCCAAGATGGCGGGCGCTACCGAAAAATCTGACACGCTTCACGCTCCACGCCGTCCAATCAGCGAACACGTTGCATGTCCGCAAACATCACGCAAGACGATTGGCCAATCAGGACACTGTCCGCGGAGCGAACAGGGAAGTGTGTCCGCGAACTGAACACAGATATCACTAATTTTTTTTTACCTACTTTTTGGTCATTTTAAAAAAAACTACTGGACGGATTTTCACCAAATTTGCAAAAGCACGCTTTCGGGACCAAGCCGCTGCTCCTGGTCCAGATTTGGTGGAAATCCGTCCAGCGGTTTGGGCTGTAGGCGCGAGCAAAGTTTTTTTCCCATTCAGTCTATGGGAAAAAAAAAAGTTTTGGGACCCCCTCTATAACTTTGCCCCCCCTGGATGAATCAGAGTGACCCAAATACTATTTTTGCAAAGTTTGGTGAGGATCCGTCCAGGGAGAGCGAAGTTATAAGCCACCCAAAAAGTGCTCTTCCTATGGAAACAGCAACTTAACCATAACTACCGTGGCCATGTAATATATATATATATATATATATATATTTGTGAAAGTGTGTTTGCATGTTCGGGTTTGGCCCTTGCCCCATTTCAGTTGGTGGGCTGAAATCTTGACCTAAGGTCGGAATACCAGTCTGAAGTATACTGGCGATAGTGACATTTGGCCAACCCTATCCATCTGCCTTGCACAGGGTGGGGTCCGGCCCTTTGCTATCATTATAGGCGATTTCGGGGGATTGCCGATTTTGCGATTGTTGGCTTCATCCCCACAACAGTTGGTGAGCTGAAATTTTGGCCCGAGTTCAGCATACCAGTCTGGGGTGTACTGGTGAAAGTGAAATCTGACCAACGCCTCCCATTCACCCTGCACAGGTGGTGGTCCGGTCCTGTGCGATCAGTATAGGCGATTTCGGGAGATTGCCAATTTTGTAACCTTTCCAATGATAGAAAGTTAGGACAAAAGGTCGCCATACCAGTCTGGGGTGTACTGGTGATAGTAACATTTCACCAACCCCACCCTTTCGGCCTGCACCTGGGTGGAGCAGGGCTGGACCTGTACTCTCAGTATAGGTGATTTTGTGAGATTGCCGATTTTGTGATTAAAAAAAAAGGAGGTTATGACACAACAAAACATACACAAGGCTATAGCAGACCCCCGTGCCTGTCAGCTACATACCTGTGCAACGTTGGGTGATACCGCTAGTTAATTAAATAAAATCAAACACCAAATCATTGAGAATTGAGTCAGTGAGCCGGGTTTCCCTTAGGAATGTTAAGGTGAACTTGGCTGAGATAATAAAATCCTTAATCTCGACACTATAATAGCAGAACAAACATTCACTAAAACAAGCTCGTTTTTAAGCATATTAAAGTTAGGTCCTGCAGAAAGAGGGCAGCATCTGATGGGTCCCATTAAACATATGAAACAATGTTTTGGTATTTGTTGGTAGTGGAGAATCTGCCTTCCACAGTATTCTAAAAACTGGTGAAGTCGACAAAAGTGAGCTAACGGGTGGCAGCTGCCGCATCCTGACTGTGCACTGGTACAGACAGGCTTGCCTTTAGCGTGCCACTTGCATGCCCGCTGGGCGCAACCACTGCATGGCTGGCACATTCAGTTAATTTATGCCCCCAGAGCGACATCATTAAAGGACAGGAAAACATACCACGAAGCAGGCATAAGAACTCCAGCAAGACAATTAAACACACACAAACATAAAGAGTAAAACAATAAACTTCAGCTCGAACTTTCAATCGATGTGAACCCGTGTATTGATCACTCACACATGCACACTACACTAAAGGAGCCTAGGGCAAGAGACCTCTCTGGTCTCCTCCCCCAGACCCAGGAAAATTGGCTGATTGGTTCGGGGGGTTTAGGACATTAATTTGCAAGCTTTCTGGGGTTGGATGGAGGAAAGGGAGGGCCTTAAGAGGTGCAGCGGTTGAGCCTACATAGCCAGGTAGAAGAGGGGAATTACTAGTTTAAGATTGGGTAGTGTTTGTTGACTGTGTCAGATAAGGACAATTTATGAACTTAGTCTGCCTCCATGAAAGGCAATCTTTGTACACAAGAGCCCTACCTGTGGTCTATCACAGAACACCACCAAAGGTGGTATTGTGCAAAGGATGTAGAGCATGTGTAACCTCTGACACTGCAGCATCCAACATATACAGTTATTATGTGTCCATTTGCACATTTTTGTGTACTGCTCTTTGGCTGCCCCAGAACACTTTGAGACACTATGTATGAATAAGTTTAACAAAAGTGCTGCTGTTTAATATAATCGTATACAAAATTGTTTATTACCATGTTTGATGCGGTCATTACCAATTACAGTATCGTTCTTGAGAAGCAATATTGCATAATCGCAGGATTTTTTGTAAATCAATAAATTAAAGGTTGTATCAAAAACACGCTCTTTAGAACGCGTATATTGATTAAGGTAAGCATGGATTCAATTCCAGAAAACACCTGACATTACTGCGTTCGGATCAGGTTTGAGGGACATTAAGAATTTCAGGTTTCGTGAGTTATTTTTTTCAACAGGAACATGTTGTGCTCTTTCCTGAGCTTTTAAGACCTAGGGCATGGGTGTGAGAGAGTTCCAGATTTTGGTAGAAGTTCCTGAGAGGAAATATTTATTGCAGCGAATTTAGTGGGTTCCATCTAAGACAGCGAGTTTTACGACCGGTAGCTTGGTGGATTATGTTGTTAGACTTGAAGAGTAAGCCAGAGATGCTTTGATGACGAAGCAGGCTCAGTGCAGTGAAATAAATTCAGTTTTAATAACTCCATAGCGTGGGTGATGCTGGGAATGCTTTAGTGTGTAGTATACAATTCAGTGATGCACGCCTCCTGCTGCAAGACCTTTGAATAGTGCTTTTCCATGAATCAATCTGGATAGGACTGAGGCTGAACCTTGACATATGATGCTTGTAGTAGGGCAAGTGATGCTCAGGCTTAGCCTGCTATTGGAAGCAGTAGTAAATAAGAATGCTTAATTAATTTGGCAACCTGATGTATTGAGACAATGTTAGTTATTTACTCAAAATTAAAAGGCGGCATTTGGCGACTAAAGCATTGCACTTTTAGAAAATCCCATTATTAACAGATTTATTTTGGGAGAATTTTGAACATATGGGGCTAGTTCCCAAAACTTCATTTTTGCCCCAAGTGATAAGATGTGCTAACGCATTTCACCATTTGCCCCAAATAAGATGTCTTGTATTCTGAGAGGGCATGTGAATCTGTTCTCTTTTAACGCACTTCAGCAAATCGGGGGACATTTCCGTACATTTTAATGTGCATACTGTGATCACGTCTCCCCTATGCAGAAACAAGAAGCTTTTTCACCATATGAATATAACCATGAAGTCTAACCCTGCACCCAATAAGGAACATTAAAAACCTTCTACCCCGGGTAGAAGGCGGGATTTCGTTTTTTAGCACTTTTTTTCACTCTGCTTTAGGTAGGGTGTGCTCCCACTTGCACACACCTTGGTTTGCGGTGTACACTGCACATCATTATGCTTTATCCTAGATTGAATAGTAGGTCCAGCCATTCTGCCCCTATCCTCTTTTGTTAGATAAGCGGCACACCACTGCTACCTAGGGATAGAGAACTGACGAGGGAAAGCTAGCCGTTCCGCAAGGGCGACAGAGCTGATAGTAGGCACTTTGAATGAACTCAAAATAAGATATTGAGTTGTGTCCTCTTTTTTGGTGTTGTGAAATATTGGGCAATGGATAATACCTATACACTCGCGTTGTGCCTCTGTTGTGTCTAGATACACTTCTAATTCATCCAACGGACGTATAAACGGTGCTGCAGTCATGTAAATGTCACTCATATTAACACTGCTGCTGTGACATTTGCCAACATATGACGAAATAACGATCGGGCTGACATCAGCATGGATGAGCTCATGTCCGCGGACGTAAAGACCCAGATGGCAAGGCATATTGGCAGACAATTGTGTGTCGTAGCGCAACCTGGTCCATCCGACGTGACCATGCAGTCCACGACCAGCGCAACTTGCAGATAGAATGCAATTTTCCTCACTTACTACCCACTTTAAAGTAGAATCTATTTTGTTCCCCTTTAAAGCTGCCAAAACCATTTCAAACTGTTCCCTTTTCAACATTTCATGTCTATTTTGAGCCTCTGGTGTCCGCAGGTTGACCCACCCACTTAGTCTCTTCATTTACAGGAGATTACAGCAAGTGATCAGCAGGAAAAGAACCTTGTGTGAAAGATTTGTAATCCATCCAGTAGCCACAAGGAGGTGACATGGGTGTGGTGGTTTATCACCAATGTTCGAGGCATGCCAAAAGCTCATGCTGCCCAAACGTGTTGCACTGAGTGTTGAAATACACTCCGTCAGAGCTAATGAAGGCAGTTCTACTTTGCCAAAGCATCCATCTGTTGCCACACCCGCACCTTCTATGCGGCTGAATTAAGGAAGGAAATTCCTTATTCAGACCTCCCCAAACTTTTTCCACCTTGTCCTTCTCCTCCACCTCTGTCAAGCCCAGCCGTTTCCCTGTTGGACAGAGAATTCCTCCCTCCATAGCACAATCAACATAGGAGTGTGAGGGTGCAGAAGTAAGACTCGGACACAAAGGTGGTATGTTTTGGGGCAGAAACCTTTATTATATGGAAAAAAAGCTGGGAAAATGCCTCTCTCTCTCTAAAACTAATAGGGCTTTCCCTGCCTCTAAGAAAACGATGAAATTGTCAGAATGTCCAAATTATAAAGTCTGTCCCTGTTGCGTCTCAAAAGGCCTAATTCTGTCCTTAACACCAACAACATAACTAACTGCAAGGATGATCTCTCCCCGAAGTAGAAGTGTTCATTGTGAATCCAACCAACAGAAAAGTTCCCAGACTCTTGGGTAAAAAGTGCCAGAAATAAAGAAATATTCAAAACTGTAGGCTTCCAAGGTTAGGATCGTAAACCTTTACCCTAGATTCCTTATTTTCGTGTTCTTTTCCTTTTGGGCCCTCTTCAGCATGTAGTTACTTAACCACGTGCCAAATGGTAGTGCACAAGAATATCTTCCTTATGCTTCGCCGATTCATCCTATCAACTTGACACACTCCTTTTGTATAGGATTTGTTGTTCTGTATTTTCTTCTGGGTGCGAGCCCCCGACTTGCAGTATAACTGCTTGGTATACTCTCCTGTCAAGCCTTTGTCCACTTGAGGACTGTCTCGCTATATCTGTGAGTCCCAGATCCGTAACATTCACTGTTACTTGGTTTATTCTCCTGCCAAGCAGCAGTTCCAAGGTGACTGTTTCTTTTTGTGTGCGGGTTCCAGACTTGCATTATATGGTTTGGCTCTGTTTACGTATTTCATATGGGTGCCTGTCCCAGGCTCGCACTGTTCAGATTGGTTTCTGTTTCTGACTAGTAAATGGGTACGTGTCCCAGACTTGCACTCGATTTCCAGGGTCCCAGAACCCCTTATTATGGCTTCAGCCTTCGCCCTCTTGCTTCCCCTGCAGCACTCGGGCCACCTGCGTACCTTATTTCTTCCCTCTGTAAGGTACCAGCATTTCCCGAGCAGCTGCAACTTTTCTGGAGGGTCCGGCATGTTCGGGGTTTCGATGCGGTTGCCAGCGACTTCTTTGATACCTGCTTCTTCCCAGCATAGCGTCCTCTCTGCTAGGCGCTTCTTCGGCGCTCAGGGTGCCTGGAGGTACCGGACGACAATAACGTGAGCAGTCCTGGCTCCTGGGACCATGCTCGCATTCCCATCCTCCTCCTCCTCTGCTTTCGGCTTTCCTCCAGCTGGCTCTCGCCCTTTTTCACGCTGCCTGGTTTGCCAGGTTTCCTCCTCGGGGGATCGATCTCCCTCATCAAGTCAGCTGTTTGATTTTTAAACACCCGGGTTGAGAAAGGGAGTTGCTTTGGTCCGATCATGTTTTCTGAAAGACTAGAGTGCTCATTCTCCTTCACGACAGTGATCCTTGGACTCCTGATCATCTTTCCTCTTCTCAGTCCTTAAGAAGCTAGAATGTTCATTCTGTTTCTCTGTAGTGATCCTTGGACTCCTGATCATCTTCTTCTCAGTATATGTCAAAGAGTCATATGTGAGATTTTATGCATAATCTAAAGTTTGAACCCTGTCAAGTATATTAGATTGACTACGTTGACAATAATAGATATTGATTTTATCACAAGAAGGGAGGGGAGGACTTAATGTTGGAGAGGGGTTTAGGGATACTAATGCGTGGGTAGACCGAGTTCTCTGAAGATGGGCATCCCTAATCCTAATAAGGGGGTCCCTCCCCTATGGGATTCTCCCTCTGTGCACCACCCCCAGGGGGACAATAGTACTGTGGACACACCGCCCTGCCCCCATGGGAAAGTTCTCGCCCTAAGGGAGAAGGGACGCCATCCTTCAGCGGTCAACTGTTCTCTGCACTTATTTTGACAAGCTCATTTGCAAGGGCAACAGTTCCGTAGTGCCTTTGAGGCCACCACTAAAGTGCATGAAGAATGCATGTCCCAAGCCATAATTTATTTTTAGTTTTAAAGGCCCTATTTCTCTCCCTGTTTCCCGATGGTTGGTCTTACAAAAGTATAAGAAAAAATGTAAATAAACTAAAAAAATATATTTTAGGAACTGCCTTTTCTAGTCAGAAAGACTGAATAGTCTGATATCCCTCTCCCCTGTAGCTGATAGTTATATTTCTCCCATCATAAGTGTCCATGGACAGGCGAAGAGGTCCATGGATCAGTAAATCAAATACTCCTACGTCCCGTCCCCTTTCCTCCATACTTGTGGGACATTCCTCTGTCCTGTGGGACGGGACCGGAGCACTTTGTAAAAAGCATCACATTTTCCAAAAATGTGTCCTTCCTCTCTTTTTACACGGGTTACCACACGTGACTGTTACCGCACGCGGCCGTAACCAACCGCCCAACGCATCACCCATCAGTCCTTTTCTCTGCTCGCTCGGGACTGGACGCACTTGCTTCTTCAGAAGTTTTTTTCCTTCCAGTTCCTCCTCTCTTGCTCTGGCTTAGCGGTCGCGTGGTAGTCCGTCTATGCCGTTTCAGCTAGACTTTCCTAATTGGTCTTCTTGTCAGCGACGCTTCACTAGGGCGGATCTCCATCCTCTGTGCTTAGTGTTTGGGTCCGGACCACCGGTGGGACTCGTGCTTTTATTGCGACTCCCTTTCGGTCCGGGCGCTTCAACGTTGTTTGGAGCGGTGGGAGGAGGTGTTTCAACGTACTTCCCCGGTGCATTTTCAAACTTTCATCGACAAAAAAAAGAAACGCCCGGTGAGTTCTTTACTTTTTAGGGCACCCCGGCCGGGGGACTCATTCCCGGGGTCTTCCCGGTCCGGGAGGAGCATCAAAAGCTCTATTACCGGGGCTAGCCCTGAGGTGCCTTCCAGGCCTAGAAATTCTACCTGCGATTTCTCAGAGGGCATCCGTAAGGGGCCTATTGATACTAGATTACATTCCGAGGCCCCTCCTGTGGGGGCTGTTTGTGGGCCCAGTTCTACTGAGGCATCGGGTACCGGAGCTTGCTTCTAGGTCTCCTTGGTTGGAGCTTCCCGTTAAATCACTGGGGTATGCCCTGAGACCTCAGTTGAGGTTGTTGACACCGAACAAAAGTTCGAGGCCCCTCGTGAGGGGGCTTTTACCAGACTCGGGTCCGAGGCCCGTCATTTAGAGGCTAAGGTAATCAACAGTTCTGAGAGACCTGTTAAGGTCTTGCAGGTGAGGTGTGTTCCTCATCGTTCCTGCTCTTGCAGAGACCCCAGTTCTGTTGAGGGGGCACGGAGTGAGGTTTTAGACCGTAATCCCTCCGCTACTGGCAGTGCTGAGGTCCTGAAGGCTACTTTGGCTGTTACGATGTCACAGAAACTTTCTAGGCCACACAGTACCGGATCGGCCGAGGTTCCTTGTGTTAAGGCTAAAATGAAGACTACTGACCCACCTGTGGGGATCTCTGCTTCACTTGCACACGTGTCGCAGTTCTCCTCAGGTGCCGACAAAATGGCGGCCGTTCCTGCCAAGACCAAGGTGGCCATTTTGGATACAACCCTTGCAACTACATCATTGGCCTTGGGTGTAGGGGGTGCTTTTTCAGGTGAACATCGGTTTCCTTGTGCACTTCCATTTCATCCAGTTTATGACTGGAACTCTCTGATGCCTCTACCGCACAATGTCTCGCTTCCTGCGGCATCAGCGCCCTTGATTTATGTAGACAACAGTGGGGAAGGGCCTTCTTGGCAACCCTCTCCCTTACGCCCCTGGAATTACTCCGCTCATGAGAGGCCTCCTCCTGTCACACCTTAATCATCGGCGGAGGACGCCTTTTTCAGCAAGTTTCAAAAACTGATGTGTTCCGACCCCATGAAGGAGTACTTTCGAGGCTTGTTCATAGAGATATGCCTGCCTGCGCAGACGGTTCCGGTCGTGGTGCCTGTGCCTCCGCCGGCGCCGCCTTTACCGGCCGGCCTTCCCCAACTCTTCCACCCCTGCCTCCATTGTCACCAGTGGACAAGGCTATTGTGGTGCCAGATGTGACTCAACCTGATCCGGGCCTGTCTGATGATGTACAGGGCGCTCAGGATAGCTAAAACCAGCCCCGCTCTGTCAGAGCTTTTCATGACCGGGTGCTGGACATGATGTGTCTGTTAGATGTTCCAGCACCTGAGGCACCCGCTCCACAGGGGGGTGTGCTTTCGGGGGTGTTCACCCTATCTCCTTCAGAGGGTACCGGCTTGTTCTTGCAGAAGGACGTTTTGGCCGAGGTCCGTAAAGTTTGGGAGAAGCCACACTCTGGACTGTTTGTCAACAAGATTGATGCACGTTACAGGCTCCATTCTTCGGAAGAGGTGGCCTTAGCGTTGAGTCCGCCCCCTCCTCCACGGTTGTGGCGGCAGCCACGTTGCAATTCAGACCTGTGTCATCCTCTTCTTCGACGGCTACACTGTTTCTGGACAAAGAGGACAAGCTTCTTGACTCCCTTGGGAGGAAGATTTTCACTAACTCAGCTCTGCAGCTGCGTCAAGCCATTGCACAACTGGTATTACCGGGGACGAATATGAAAATGTGGAAAGGTCTGTCAGAGTTTGAGGAGGTTATTCCCGCTGAAAAGTTGGAAGATTTCAAAGAGGGTTTGTCGGACGCCAGGGTCTTGGCACAGGATCTCCTGGAGGTTGCGGCGCACCACATCGACACCTTGGCCCGGGGCCTTATGCTCGGTGTGGATACCTCTCGTCAAGCTTGGCTGCACGCCACCAAGTTCTCCAAGGAGGTGCAGCATAAGGTTTTGGACCTGCCTTTTGATGGCAATGAGCTCTTTCACTCTACAACTGACGTGGAGCTGACCAAAACTAAGGACAGCACTCAGACCGCCAAGTCCTTGTCTGTCCTGGTTAAACCTCCTTTCAGTAGTAAACAGGGGTCAAGCCGGCTTGACCCCTGTTTACTATTGTTTGTTGCTTCCCTTCAGCCAGCGAAGTAGGGGAAACCCATCCATTGTATTGTTGTTAAACCTCCTTTCAGGCCTTCCTCTGGTTTCAGGGTTTTTTTAGATCAGAAATCCTGCAGGGGTGACACCCCTTTGGAAATACCCGCCGAAGGCAGCAATGGAGTCGGTTTTTCTCCCGCTCCTCAGCCTCCTCCTCAGGGTCAGGTGGTGCTGCCACTGACAAACCAACAAAATGAGGGTTTTCTGTGCTCGCACAAGACCCCGGTGGGAGGAGGCATTGCGTCTCATTGGGAGGTGTGGCAGACTCTCACTGAGGATCGGTGGGTCTTGTCAGTTGTCGGGTGGGCTTCCACTTACCCCTTGCCCCTACCCCACCCATCAATCCTCCATTCCAGCAGTCAGGGTCGACCTCCCTCACAGCCGAGATTCAGAAGTTACTGGATCTCAGGGTGGTGGAACCCGTTCCTCTAGGGGAGCGAGGGGAGGGTTTCTATTCCCGGCTGGCCTGCGCACCATCCTAGACCTTTCCCAGTTCAATCTCTCTCTACCCCAAGAGAAATTCAAGATGATCAAGCCCTGTCAGATAAAGTCCTCTTTACAGAAGGGTGATTGGCTCAGCGTGGTGGACCTCCAGGATGCGTATATGCATATCCTGATCTGGAATCCGCATCGGAGATACCTACGGTTTTCTGTGGGGGAGGAGCACTTCCAGTTCCGAGTGCTCCCTTTTGGCCTCAGCTCAGCACTGCATGTCTTTACGAAGATGATGTCGGTTATCGCAGCTTATCTTCGGCTACAGGGTATCCATGTGTATCCGTATTTGGACGATTGGCTGCTGCGCAGTCCTTGTCCGCTGAAAGCCTCGAGCAATCTTCAGTCTCTCCTCCAGCTCCTGTTTCACCTTGGTCTGTCGGTAAACTGGCGGAAATCTTCCATGATGGTCTCTCAGGACCTGACTTTCCTGGGTTTTCGTTGGAACACGATCGACTGCAGAGTTTACCTCACCTGGGACAGAATGGCGGACCTGTTGGCCACTTGTCAGATGTTTGCGTAGTCGGAGAGCATGTCGGCCTGGTAGTTCCAGAGGCTTCTGGGCCTCATGGCCTCTTGTGTATTGGCTCTTCCCCTTGCTCGACTCAAGATGAGGCGGACCCAGATGGCTCTTCGGGGTTCTTGGCGTCAGGCTGTGGATCCGGACTTCAAGATAATATCGATTCTGGCGTTCATGAGAATGGACCTGGTGTGGTGGTCGTCTCTCAGCAACCTATCAGTGGGCACAGATTTCCAAGACCCCGCTCTGATGGTGACGATCATGACGGACTCCTCCCTTCTGGGGTGGGGTGCGATGTTAGATCTTCTTAGGTCTCCGACCTCTGGTCTCCAAAAGACAAGTTCCTTCATGTAAATCATCTGGAGCTTCTGGCGATTTTTCTGGCGCGCAAGGCCTTCAGGCCAGTCATTGCCAACAAAGTGGTTTGTGTCCATGTTTTACATCAACAAGCAGGGGGGCACCAAGTCTCCTCCTCTTGTGGATCTGGCCATTCAAATTTGGAAATGGGCGGTTTAACATGGTGTCTGGCTGGTTGCAGTACACATTCCGGGCCAGCTGAACGTCATGGCAGATGCCCTCAGCCGACAAACAATGGTCAGCTACGAGTGGGAATTGAAAGCGGAGGTCCTCTTGCAGATATTCCTGTGTTGGGGCCCTCTGTAAGTGGACCTCTTCGCGACATCAGCAAACAAGAATCTTCCTCTGTATATGACTCCAGAAACGGGCTGGGAGCTTCCTCTCTGGGAGATTCTCTTGAGATTCCATGGCACAACTTGAGGGCCTATGCTTTCCCGTCTCTGCCTCTGATTCATCGGACGATTTGCAAGCTGAAGAGCATGGTCAATTGTTCTCTTCTGCTCGTAGCTCCGTGGTGGCCGGCCAGGTTCTGGTTTTCAGAGCTTCAACATCTGTCGGTGTCTGCACCAATCAGGCTTCTGCTAGTTCCTGATCTGCTTCACCAGAGAGATCGACAGCTGTGGCACCCCTCCCACAATCGTTCAGCTTGGTGGCATAGTGCCTGAGTTCAGATCTCTCCGACATCTAAACCTGTCTACTGACAACATGCGCATAATCCAGGCAGCCAGGAAGCCTTCGACGATGTCTCAGTATAAGAGCAAGTGGCTTTGGTTCTGTCACTGTTGTTTAGACAAACAATTGGACCCCAGGGTGGCTACGATTGACATGGTGCTGTCTTTCATCTCTCATCTTGCAGAGTCGGGCATTCATGTTCTGTCATGCAGGACTTATCTTTCGGCTGGGACCGCCTACCTATCCACGGTCCAGTGCGCTTTCTCAATGTCAAACCCAGTGATTAAACAGCACTTTGCGGGTCTTATGCGTCTTTTCCCTCCTGTTCGCAAACTGCATCCGACGTGGGATCTGAATTTGGTTCTTACGGCCTTGTGCTATAAGCCTTTCGAACCAATGGCTACAGTAGATCTTAAGTACCTTTCGTGGAAAGTGGCTTTCTTGGTCTGTCAGTCTAGAAAAATGGATACCTCTACTTTGTGACCGCAAACGCATTTTGGTGGCCGTGGGCCAACCGTCTCATGCACGATAGGACAGAATATAGGTTTTCAAGTTTGCCAATGAACGGCCATTTTGACGTAACAAGAATCGCCATTTTGTTTTCTAACCATTGCTCATTGCTTTCTGTTCCCATTGCTTCGCAGTATATTTTCCGCTTACACTGCTCGACTATAAAACATTTTTGTCTGTATGTGAAAAGGACAAGGCCGCTGGGCCGAGATGATAACAAGAGTTCGCTGAAACACAAACGTAGACAGCGCCAGGAAGAATGCCCGGCTCCCTCCCGAATGTAGCCTTGAAGCAGAGCTGCAGGGCATTTAATCATTTCACAGCTGCCAGCCAGTCTTGTTATATGGTAGAATATGTTAGAATAATACAGCTAAAGCCTTAAATTATGCTTTTCGTACGGCCCCCCTTTGCTGAGCCCGCTAGAGCGTGTCGGCTCCAAGGACGCGAATAGCACCTAATAGATAACAAGGTCCGGGATGCAACTCTTCCCCCCCGTATGTAGCTCGCTTCCAAGAACAGAAGCGCTGTGTTCTATTCAACAACTGAAAGATGCCTTCCCACTCACAAATTGCAAATTGTTACTAGAATAGATGTTTGAAGGTGTCATAGTAGTCGGAGATGTCCATCATCCCACCAAGTTCAAAGAAACCCAATAAATGGGGGTGTTAAACATGTCATAGCTGATTGTTTGATATGCATTTTGTATATATGTAACTGATGTACGTAATTCACTCTCTTGCGTCCCTCGAGGTCTAGAGATACACGTCGCGGGGCGTGAGACCGAGTTGGCCAACTGATACTTTTGCTTTGCAATAAACCCTTGCTTTGGGAATACAACCTTGTGTCTGGTGTATCTATCGTGTGTGGTGACTCGCGTTGTTTCCATAGACGTCAGGGTCCCCTTGGGGCCCCTTTCAGGTCGCTGTTACCTCGGCAAGGCGAGTGAGTGAGCGCCAAGCTTTATCAGTGGAGCATCCCTTCTTGGTTTTTGTCCTTAGGACGAATCCTTCTTTTCTACCAAAGGTGGTTTCCGATTTCCATCTAAATCAGTCAATCTCGCTGCCTGTCTTCTTTCCAAACCCGGCTTCGGAAGCTAAAAGGGTTTTGCATTGCCTGGATGTTAGAAGAGCTCTTAAATTCTATCTGGACAGAACTTCTGAACTTAGGAGTTCTTCTCAACTTTTGGTAACCTTTGGTAACGTGCAGGGCAAGCAGGCCTCCAAAGCAACTATCTCCAGATGGATTGCTGCCTGTATTATGGAGTCTTACACTGTTCAGGGTCTACAGCCTCCTAAAGGGATTCATGCTCATCTGGTACAGGGTAAGGGAGCTGCTGTTGCCTTTGAAAAGTATGTCCCCTGGGAGACCATTGCGAAAGCCGATACTTGGGCCTCCCCATCGGCTTTTTGTAAAGATTACTGCTTGGACTTGAGCTTCTACCTGTCTGGCGTATCTATCGTGTGTGGTGACTCGCCTTGTTTCCATAGACGTCGGGGTCCCCTAGGGGCCCCTTTCAAGATGGCGCCCGAATAGGGACCCTCCCCCACTTGTTCCATCGCATAACGTTGTAATTGAGTAAGGCGGAAAACGGCGAGGACAGGACGATAGAGCCGGGATCAAGAGGTGTTCGGGGTGCCCTGTAAAAGTGATGAGAGACTCCTTTGCAGATCTGCACACATCTGATCCCTGATCGACATGCCTGGCTAGAGAACAAGGAGACGAGGGTCCCGAAACGAGGCGGAAGCCAAGAAACGCAGACACAACGTCCTTTGGTGCGTCAGTATACAGACGACTTGATTTATCAGGTGAGTCATTCCCCGATTCAAAGTATCCTGATATTGGTTGAGAGTTGACTTTGCAAAATCAAACGCCCTAGGTAAGGTTGATTAATCAGGGGGAAGGTTGAAACATGCCTGGGGTATTGTCCACCTTAGCAGGGTTTTTCCGCTGTGGTAGACCATCTTTGGAAGATGGCCAAATTGTACCACCTGGGGGAACGCCGGCGTATGAGATGTATGTGAAGTATGGAGTGGGTGGAATAATATTCTGTGAGACTTGGCATAGGCAAACCAGAAAGCAACAAGACCATCAGTGGCCGATTAAAGGTAGTTTTGAGATAGCAAGGATAGACAACCTGGAAAGGGTGTTGATAAGAAAGAAAGCGCGTCCTGCAGCATTTGAGACTATTAAAGACTGGAGAAAGGAAGCAATGCTCCGATTTAAAACCAGAGCAAAGCATGCGCGCAGGCATAAATCGAAAGGTGAAGTAGCGGAAGAGAAAGAAGAGGAGGAGTGGACTAAGAGTCTAAGAAGGGCAGGTAGGCGTGGCCAGTTGAATATAGAAAAGATATACCCACAACGAGGATTACACATAGCAGATGAATTGATAGAAAATATATTGACCCATACAAAACAAGGCCCAAGATCAGAAGTAAGACCAGACACGTCAGTAGCTATTGCCCAGACCTCGCCCGTAGCGCAAGCTCCCCCTCCGGTAGCTCAAGCCCTCCCACAGCCACAGACCGCGCGCGTAACACTTCCTATTAGCCAATCAGGCCCACAACAGACACTCCCTGTTCCCATTGTCCCATCCGCACCTCCCGCCTCAGGCACAGACTCGGTACTGTCCGTTCCTCCCGGGGTTGAAGTTGAAACCACAGGGGCAAGAGGCAGGACTGACCAACGGGGATGCATGAGGGTAACTCGCAGCGCAATCAGCAAAGAAGGGAAGGTGGAATTGCAGCAACAGGCAGAGATGTATATAGACGGGAATGATGGGACGGCAGCAGTGGCTTCGATATGACTTCCGTAGAAGCAACGAAAGACAGGTAGTGTTGGAATGCATGGGTGAATATTTGGTGGAGAAATGGAAACAGCTAATTGGGAAATTACCATCGCAGCGATTGTTAGATTTGAATGCATTAGCACGCTGTAGGGAGAGGGATGAAGAAGTGAGAGAACATGTATATAAACTTTTTGAGCTTAGAGATGAATTAGATACTGATTATGTCGAAATGTTTACTGCACCTGTCAAAGTGGTTACTACACCTGCGTACAGGAGTAGGGATATCGGGAGACCTGGGAAGGGGGAAAAGGGGTCAAATAATAAACGGCAGCAATTACCATCGCTGGGGCAGAAGGAGATGGTGAACGAATTATCGTTGCTAAAACAGGTGGGGGCAGACTTGAAAGAATGTCTAATAAGAACACAGGTACTATTGCAGCAAGTAACAGGACATAATATAGGGCGAGGGAACGCACAAGGAAGGAGTAATTCGAATATGCATGGGGGAACAGTGGGACTGAATCAGTGTGCGTATTGTAAGGAGGAAGGATAATGGCGAGCGCAATGTCCGCATCTACAGAATAGAAATGGGTCTGGTCAGAGGAGACAGCATAGAGGACACCCAGGAGCGAATGGACCAAATAGGAATAGTATGCAGCAGCATCACAATAACAGAGGTAATCAAAACCAAGGCCAAAACCAAAATGCCCCAAACCAGAGTCAGGGACAGCAAAATCAACAATATGGAAACCAGAGTGGGGGAAATAGAGGGAAGAGTGGGAATGTTTTCGATATACAGCCAAACACGTATTACAGTAATAGTAATGATTACACATCGGACGATGTGTTATTTCCCCAATAGGACAGCCCAGGACAGGGGTCGGAACCAGTGTCTATTCCCGTGAATCAGAGAGGACCCTACGTAGAAATGAGAGTCGGGAATGAGGAGCACCGCTTTCTTGTAGATACAGGAGCACGGAAGTGTTCAATAGACCATCACTTGGTTCCGGATATACCACTGTCAGGGCAAAAGAATATTTCCTTAGGGTTCGCAGGTACACCAGTCATAAACCCAGTGTCCAAACTAGTCCCAGTTACCATAGGACCATTTACTGAACATTGTGCTTTCCTTTTAACAGAAAATTGTGGGGCGAACTTGTTGGGATTAAACTTGTTGAAAAAAACTAGGTTCTGTTATACATTTCACGGCAGACGGAGTGTTTCTAACGATTTGGCCACACGATGCCCCTGTGTCAGAATTCATGTCCGAAGCGTTACCAGGGGAACTAAGTAAAGTACCAACCTGTATATGGGCAATGCATGACAATGATGTAGGATGTTTAAAGATAGAGCCAGTAAAGATAATTTTGAAAGAAGGTGTTACCCTACCGCGAATACCTCAATACAAAATTTCGGCTGAAGGTGAGAAAGGATTGAAGAGTATTGTTACAGATTTGGTGAAATTAGGGGTAATCGAGGAAATTACAGCCAGTACATGCAACAGCCCGATTCTTCCGGTTTATAAAAAAGGTGGTAATGAGGTACCATACCGTTTCATAATTGATCTACGCGCATCGAATAAGGTAGTAGATCCACAATTTCCTCTAGTGCCAGACGTCACTACAATATTGACAATGATACCTGTTTCAGCAGAATATTTTAGTGTAGTAGATTTGAAAAACGCGTTCTTCAGTATTCCATTGGACAAGGACAGCAGATATTTGTTCGCGTTCACATTAGGAGGACGATCATTTACATTTACGTGGATTCCGCAAGGTTACACGGAAAGTCCAAGTATTTACAGTAGAGCATTAAAAGAGCAGCTAGACATGCTGGAATTACCCGTGGGTTGTGTACTCTTGCAATACATAGACGATCTATTGCTAGCTGCAGACACAGATGAGATTTGTAAAGAAAGCACTGTATTACTACTGTCACACCTAGCGGCACATGGCCATAAAGCTAGTTTGAAGAAATTTCAGTATAATCGAAGGGAGGTGGCCTATTTGGGCTACCTACTTTCGAAAGCAGGGAGAAGACTAACGCCAGAACGCATAGAAAGTATTTCTTGTATGCCTATTCCAAACACACAAAAAAAGAGGTCCGAGCCATAAAAGGCATGGCTTCATATTGCTGACAATGGATTGGTAATTTTGCGTTAATTGTGATACCGTTGGTGAATTTAACTAGAAAGGATGCGGTTATGCCTTTGCAGTGGGATGAGGAATGTCAGAAAGCATTTGATGGATTGAAAACTGCATTATGCTCGGCTCCAGTTTTGGGTACGCCGAACTATGAGAAAATGTTTAGACTATTTGTGTGTGAAAGTGAAGGATGTGCATTGGCGGTTTTGACACAGGAACAAGGTGGAAGAAATAGGCCGTGCGGCTATTTTTCTTCTGCGCTGGACCCTGTAGCACGCGCACTACCACGATGTTTGCGATCTGTCGCGGCGGCTGCTGCGTCAGTGAAACAAACGGAAGGGATGGTATTGGGGCACACTTTAATTTTGATGGTGCCACATGCCGTAGATGTTCTATTAAATAGGACACAGACGCAACACCTCACCTCTGCTAGATTGACAAAATATGAGATTATCTTGTTCGCGCCCCATATCCAAATTATGAGGTGTAGCGCTTTGAATCCTGCAGAATTAATGCCACCAACCATAAAATAAATTTGGAATGATGAATCACCCCCCCACGATTGTTTAATGGTCACTGAGGAAGAGACCAAGGGGAGAGTTGATTTAAGTGATATCCCACAGAAAGAGCCAGATGGAGAGTTATTTTGTGACGGCTCATGTTTTAAATTACCAGATGGCACGACAATTGCCGCATACGCTATCACTACCCTAGAGAGCGTTGTAGAAAGCAAAAGAATTCCCTATAATTCAGCAAAAGCCGCAGAAATAATAGCATTAACCAGAGCCTGCGAGATTTCTGAAAATTTGAATGTGAATATATATACTGATAGTCAGTATGCTTTTGGAGTGGTTCATAATTTTGGTCGGCTCTGGGCTGAGAGAGGGTTTTGACATCACATGGCGCCAGAATTCAACATGGCCCTTTGATTGTACGATTGCTGTCTGCACTCACGTTTCCAAAGCGCCTAGCAATAGTGAAATGCGAGGCACATAAAAAAGTAACATGCAAAGTAGGAGATGGAAACGCGTTTGCAGACAGAATTGTGAAACAAACTGCCACTGATTTGAATACCAAAATGATGACGGTTCAGACAGAGGAAGTACCCTGTATGATAGAAGATGGAGTTGCCACTGTCAAAGAAATGCAGGCCGAGGCTACGGCCGATGAAATACAGGGGTGGGCAGAGGGATCTGCTGAGTTGGATCTGGAGGCTGTTGGGTGGACAAGGGAACTAGAAACTGGATGTTGCCAAATTCGTACGTAACTGCAATGGTCACAATGGCCCACAGCCCTACGCACATCTGTGCGAATAAAATAATACAGCACCTTTCTACAGTTTGGCAGAATGTAAACATAAAAAATAATGCAGAGAGGTTGGTGCAGAACTGTATCACGTGTTTGCAACACAATGTAGGGAAGGGAACAGTGACTCCAACAGGCCGTTTTGGCCCGCCCTCCATGCCATTTGAGGTGATTCATTTTGATTTCATAGAGATGGAGAGGTGCCAAAACTTTAAATATGTCTTGGTGGTGATCTGTGCATTCAGTAAGTAGGTGGAGGCATATCCCTTGAAGGACTGCACAGCAATGAGCACGGCAAAAGTAATGTTGAAGGAGTACTTTTCCAGATTTGGCTTCCCCGAGTCCTATGGTCTGATAATGGACCACATTTTGTGGGTGCAGTGGTATTACAGATATGTGCTGGTCTTCAGATTGATAAGAGATTCTATAGTTCAAGGCATCCGAGTTCTGCCGGTCTTGTGGAGAGGCACAACAGGATTCTTAAATCAAAGATTAGCAAGATTTGTGCGGGAAGCAAGTTGAGTTGGGTGGATGCATTACCAATAGCACTATTATGCATGCGTACGTCTGTGCAGGCTAAAACTAGGCTCTCCCCGTACGAGATTGTGATGGGGAGGCCAGCAAATGTTTGGTGCGTACCTCAGCCAAAACGACTTAGTGAGCTAGAACATCCTGTGCTTAGTACTTATTGTGGCCTTTTAATGCAGAAATTGCGTTTGATTCATCAGCAGGTGCAGGAGGCATTACCAGTGAGATACACCAGTCTGGGGCATGCGCTGGAGCCAGGAGACTGGGTGCTGCTAAAGAATTTTGAAAGAAAGTCATCATTAGCACCCAGGTGGCGCGGGCCCTATCAAGTACTTTTGCCGACGCAGACGGCAATACGGTGGATGGAAGGAAGTCGTGGATCCATGCCACCCATGCCAAGAAGATTCCAACTGCACTGAAAGACTTGCCTGACACTGATGACCGGAAAGAGACAGCGGTCCCAGAAACGAAAGAAACTGTTGCCAGTAAACAGCCACCTAATCTTCCAAAATGAGAAGTGAAACACGAAACAAAGCCTGAGACGATTGCCAAAGAGGGTGAAGGGCAAAGAGTGCCCCAACGTTGCCAGCAGAATCGAAATCACTGCTGGCCGATGCAAAATCTGCCTTGCAAATACGAGCAGAAACAAATCGTGTACCCTTTTGGCACCCACCAGCACCTGCCAGCACAGCAAAAAACGGATCTGCATCATTGGTGCGGCGCACACCAGCACCTGCAGTAGCACCACAGGCTGACTTTGAGCCTGAATCTGGAAGTGCACCGGCACTGTTCACGGATCATACGATACCAGGAGCAAGGCGATACAACTTGCGGCCTCGGAAGACAAAGTGATCTGCAGTTCTTTTTGATGTTTATGTCAACCTCTGGTTCAGCTCATGGACGGAGAAGGAACCAGAGGTGTAGAGGAGAGAAGCGTGAGAATTGTGCAAGTCGGACAATTCAAGACTCGCGGCTCCTCGGTGCGATCATAAAAAGTACATGTGTCCGGAACCAGAGCGGACAAGCTGGGCTCACATGGTACTATGGCAAGTGAGATAACTGATTAACAGTACATGTGTCCGGAACCAGAACGGACAAGCTGGGCGCACATGATACTAAGGCGATAAGATAACTGATCAAAGGTCCTCTGAGCAGTATAAGAAAGGACAAGTGATCTCGCCTAAAAACGAATAATCGAATCCAGGCTAAAAAGGACAGGCAGAACTGAACTGTGACAATCCCATTGAACTTATTAACATCAGAGCAAGCGCGACGAAGAGAGAGGTCCACAACGAACTGTGATAAGAAAGAAGAAGGAGGACGAGAAACATGCCGGGACCGGTTCCAGCCTCCTCCTGCACCACCATCGCTGAGAATGAGTCAATTATAAAGACTGTAAGCTTAAGAAAAACGCATGGTAAAAAGAATTGTATGCTGGTACTGACAATAATAATGTGTTTTATGAGCGTGGTAGCACCAATATCGACAGCCCTAATATTATGGTGGGTGGAAACAATACACCCATTAGAAATGTTTTTACCAATAATCAATATATCCACTACTAAAAGCCTGGTTCAGGTGATCACTTATACCCTTCCCCAATGGAAGAAAGGCACAGGGAAGGTTTTGGAAATAACACTTCACCGTTGATCATGAACATGACACATGCAATTCTGAAGAAAACAAATTGCTGGGTATGTGCCCATTTACCACAGCATGCTGGGAAAGGAATAGGGTGGTATGTGCAGCCACTACCATTAAGTTATGCATGTAGTGCATCTTTAGGTGCAATGTTCTATGGGAAATGGAATGAGAGTAATACGGGTCAATTAGACAGAACCAACATGAATGAGTTTGAGGAGATAATAATGAAGCCTGTGGGTTGTTCCATTTTCCATAAAGCACAAGTAATAGCCCCAGAGACCACGAGGAAAAGTACACGAAATATAACACGACAAAATAGACGAGATAGATTGTCCCCACCAGAAAAAACATCTGTAATGACGTTTCGTGTAAGAACAGAAGGGGACAAAGATGCAATTCCCCCAGTTTACACAGTGAATTATAGCCCAAGAACTGTCACTTTTTGTCTAAAAAAGAAAGGCTCTTTTTCAGTCAGAACATATACTGGTTGCATGAATACAGTGGTATTAAAATGGGAAATAGAACCAGTATACGTAGGTGATCCAGTTTATTTTATATGTGTAGAGAAAGCATATCCTTGGTTGCCCAGAAACTGGGGAGGTACATGTTACCTAGGGCTACTGTTCCCAAGAGTATTCCTCTTACAAACAGCAGCCATGGTCAGATTATCCAGAACTAGAGTCAAAAGGACTGACGAGGGTGTTTTAATAGCAACTGATGTAGCAAAATCATTTATTCCATTCTTAGGGCAGATAGTGAACTCCTATAATATAAGGCAACTGTCCAGAATCCTAAAAAATACAATAAACACAACAACAGATATATTATTTAACATGAAGTTGGAAGAAAGAGGAATCAGGTTAATGACGCTGCAAAATAGAATGGCTCTCGATATGATCCTGGTTGATCGTGGGGGAATTTGCAAAATAGTGGGATCAGCATGTTGCGTTTATGTCGATGACTATTCCCCCACGATCTTTGAAGCAATAAAAGAAATGCACGTCCTAAGCTCTGAACTCCCTACTGGAGAAGGGAGCTGGGGAATAGGATCTTGGTTTTGGGGAATACTACGTTCTTGGGGATGGAAGTTGATCTTAATATTAGTAGTGGTGTTTGGAATATTCCTAACGTGCTGTTGTTGTATACATTGTTTACCCATAGTTTGCGCTGAGGTAACTGAGGGATGTACGGAAGGATGTATGCATATGATGACAAAGAAAAAACAACCTCATGATCGAACTGACCCAGACCCAAATGAGATAAGAGCAGTAAAAGAGTTGATGGCAATAGATATTGATGAAAACAATGATGTCCACGATAGCATGCAAAATTCAGACATAAGTACTTCAGATTCATCATCACTAAAGGAGGTTTCAATAAATAGATGAGACGTTTGGCATACGGCCAAAGGAGGGTTTGTCAGTCTAGAAAAATGGATACCTCTACTTTGTGACCGCAAACACATTTTGGTGGCCGTGGGCCAACCGTCTCGTGCACGATATGACAGAATATAGGTTTTCAAGTTTGCCAATGAACGGCCATTTTGATGTGACAAGAATCGCCATTTTGTTTTCTAACCATGCTCATTTGCTTTCTGTTCCCATTGCTTTGCAGTATATTTTCCGCTTACACTGCTCGACTATAAAACATTGTTGTCTGTATGTGAAAAGGACAAGGCCGCTGGGCCGAGAGGATAACAAGAATTCGCTGAAACACAAACGTAGACAGCGCCAGGAAGAATGCCCGGCTCCCTCCCGAATGTAGCCTTGAAGCAGAGCTGCAGGACATTTAATCATTTCACAGCTGTCAGCCAGTCTCGATATATGGTAGAATATGTTAGAATAATACAGCTAAAGGCTTGAATAATGCTTTTCTTACGGCCCACCTTTGCTGAGCCCGCTAGAGCGTGTCGGCTCCCAGGACGCGAATAGCACCTAATAGATAGCAAGGTCCGGAATGCAACTCTTCCCCCCGTATGTAGCTCACTTCCAAGAACAGAAGCGCTGTGTTCTATTCAACAACTGAAAGATGCCTTCCCACTCACAAATTGCAAATTGTTACTAGAATAGATGTTTGAAGGTGTCATAGTAGTCGGAGATGTCCATCATCCCACCAAGTTCAAAGAAACCCAATAAAGGGGGGTGTTAAACATGTCATAGCTGATTGTTTGTTATGCATTTTGTATTTATGTAACTGATGTACGTAATTCACTCTCTTGCGTCCCTCGAGGTCTAGAGATACACGTCGCGGGGCGTGAGACCGAGTTGGCCAACTGAGACTTTTGCTTTGCAATAAACCCTAGCTTTGGGAATACAACCTCGTGTCTGGCGTATCTATCGTGTGTGGTGACTCGCCTTGTTTCCATAGACGTCAAGGTCCCCTAGGGGCCCCTTTCAGGTCGCTATTACCTCGGCAAGGCGAGTGAGTGAGCGCCAAGGTTTGTCAGTGGAGCATCCCTTCTTGGTTTTTGTCCTTAGGACAAATCTTTCTTTTCTACCAAAGGTGGTTTCCGATTTCCATCTAAATCAGTATATCTCGCTGCCTGTCTTCTTTCCAAACCCGGCTTCGGAAGCTGAAAGGGTTTTGCATTGCCTGGATGTTAGAAGAGCTCTTAAGTTCTATCTGGACAGAACTTCTGAACTTAGGAGTTCTTCTCAACTTTTGGTAACCTTTGGTAACCTGCAGGGCAAGCAGGCCTCCAAAGCAACTATCTCCAGATGGATTGCTGCCTGTATTATGGAGTCTTACACTGTTCAGGGTCCACAGCCTCCTAAAGGGATTCATGCTCATCTGGTACGGGGTAAGGGAGCTGCTGTTGTTGAAAAGTATGTCCCCTGGGAGACCATTGCGAAAGCCGATACTTGGGCCTCCCCATCGGCTTTTTGTAAAGATTACTGCTTGGACTTGAGCTCCAGATCTGATGCTCAGTTTGGGTAGGCTGTGCCTAAAAACCTTTTTCAGTAAGGGGGTTTCCATCCACCAGTAGCTCCTGTGAGGAGTGCTTGGGAATCTCCCATAAGTATGGAGGAAAGGGGATGGGACGTAGGAGTATAACCCGGTTACTCACCGTAGTGACCACCTTACTGCTAGTCCATAGTCACCTTTCCTCCATATGCCCGCCCGCCGTCCCTTCTTATAAGGTTCCTCTATTATTGCTTAAAAGTCTCTGACTTGGCGATAGAAAAGGACTGATGGGCGATGTGCTGGGCGGAGCTAAGAAGGGCGGGGTTACGGCCACGTTCGGTACCCCACGTAAAAAGAGAGGAAGGACACATTTTTGAAAAATGTGATGCTTTTTACAAAATGCTCTGGTCCCGTCCCACAGGACGGAGGAATGTCCCATAAGTATGGAGGAATGGGGACTATGAACTGGGAGTAAGGTGGTCACTATGGTGAGTAACCTGGTTATTACAGGAAATGGAATTGCCAATGTTACAAAGCCACACTATATTTTTTCAAACCAAAAAAGTGTGAATCTCCAAAAAAGAGTCGCGTGTGTGTCTCTTTTCACAAACAACTGCATACTGCATTCAGAATATTACATAAAAAGTGTGCAGTCCCATGATCAGTAAGATGTACGCCATTCTTTTGAAAAATATTTATTGTATCGTGGCCAATGTTGACATTTTCAAAAGATGGCATACGGGCAATGAAGAAATGCAAAGAGAGCTTACATAACTGGCTTTTTCAGTTTGGGAATAAAAGTCTCCTGACCTTTTCCACATTTGCCTTCGAGCAGTTCTGGAAAAGATAAATGTGAATTGTCGAAAAATAAACATCAGTGCTCTAAATGTATCTTTCATTCTAAATTGCAAGGATATGCCGTTAAGATATCCCAAACTATACTTCCCCAATGAATAATGAGCATGTGTGAATGCTTGCAATTCCCTATATGCTGACACATTGGTAACATGTGATGCCCGTTCATACCATGACTTCATACCACAGCCCCTCCAAATTTTCAAAACAAAGCTCATGTGAACTACCAAGACTCTTTGCATATACCTCCAACCAATTAATCCACAAGCACTGAATGAACCACAAAGTCTTATAATAGAGCTCTGTGTCTTCACCAGTCAACAGAATTAAATGAGACACGTGTTTCTTCCTTTCAATTTAAACTTCTCCCTTTCCCCCGAAACCCAACATAAGGAGAACATCTAATTAGCTAAGATTCCTGATGTCCATGGACATCTGTGAGTGTCTCCATGTGTCAGCAGTCCTCTTTCACTGCAGACAGGGCATGGCAGAGAACCTGAATGGCATGTGCGCTGTCTGCAGACTCTTAAATATGTCTGCAGACATAAATGAGGGACACACACGGGTACCTTTCTTCTCTTTTGACCAACCTAAACTCACTCTGATTGGTGGGCCTCAAGCAGCAACAGAGGCATCCTCCAATCACATTCACAAAACCTCTATCCAACCTTCTCGCCTCAGCTGAACACTTCAGATGTGACTGACAACTCTGGGAGTGCATTTGCGCTTTGAATTCTCACAGCCTTCTATATCACTCGCTGCCTTTCCAAACTTGTACAGCTTTACTCTTCCAGGATTTACAGCCATCAACATATAAGAAGAAATCCTGCAGGTATGGTAACAAAACATCATTATTCAGGTCTTTGAATGTATCCACGGACTAGCCTCCCGAATTGGCCGGCCCTATGTCCCAGTACTGAAACCCTTGCTCTTTGATCTCAATCCCTCCTTGCCTTTACCGTGCCCCACCCACTGTGCATGGCTTCTCACTTCCCTCTTTTCACATGTTGGAACTTCCTCCCACCAGAAATCAACATCATTGGCACAGTGACTAGATTCAACATTGCCCTTTTTAAGTATCACCTGCGCCACTCAGCTTTATCAAACCCTTCCCACCTCCCATGGTCCACCACCTTGTCCACCCACTTGTACAAACACACACGCGCAGCCCACTAAAGTATCCAATGCACAAGTTGGCACTTGACAAAACAGCAAAAAATATAAGTGTACAATAAAACAAACAGATCTATGTTTTAAATGATACAAAATAAATCTAACCTTTGTTCGGAGCATCCCTATTGATGGTCCCTGTTTCCTCTCCTCCACCAACATATCAATGTAACAACCACTGTAACATGTTATCTCTCAATAATGGGGCTACTGCTGCCAGTATACCTTATGCAGAACAGTGCTTGTCAAGATTCATTATATAACAGTGCTTTTCAAAGACCTAACATTTTGCAAATACATAATTACAACCTACTCCAAAACGTAAGACACCTTGTTCAGCCCTCTGGCACTTTAAGAAGTTGGGTTTGCACTTTAGAAACCCCCAAAAGACAAATAAAAATAGTCTACTTGGAAGAAGCAGGATGGGGCAATGCAAGTAAGTCGAGACATGAGTGAAAGGAGATGCTTTGTGCATTTTAAAACATTAGGTGCAATATTGGAACCCCAGTTTGGATAGTCTCACCATAATTGGCCTTTCCCACTAACCCAGCAGTCCCACTGCAAGGCTTCTCTGATTGGTTAGGTGGTCTCGCTGAGATGACATGTTTCCAATTATGTGGTCTAAAATACCAACTATACTACCTTCCTTACCCATACTACACACTCTGCCAGTTCCACTTAGTTTAAGAGTTGCATTATGCAGTGGCACAATTCATGGCACATTTGGATGATCAGGTAATCATCAACACTGGCCACTTGGCTTCCCAGCACCCTCACCACTAAGCATTTAGATAACAGCTACTTGCATGAGTTCTGTCTCAGTAGCCCTCAATGATCTCTGTAACACATGCACCAGAAGCCACTTTGAAACGATTCATGACACATGATAGTCGACAGATTCCAACTGAAGTCCGTATAACCATGCATCCAAGGGCCAGCGGTTTGCATGAGTTCTCTCTGCTGCTAAGCTCCATCTTTGGTGTGCATACACACAGTAGCCTCAGGCGCACAATATGCAGATCCTGGTGGAATCTACAATCAAGTTTAAATTTTACAAGTTTCATGTCATCTTTGGTTATCTGTCTGTTTCTTTTTTTTGATGAGGAGCCTCGTTATTTATGGTGCTGTTTTATTCTTGTTCACGTAAGGTCTCGATTAGTGTGTCGAGATGTAGGCTGTCGAAGAATTTTACCGCTGCAGTGACCGCTTTTGTCGATTTACCAGACATCAAGTGGTTCCACCAGTATTGTTCTTCTAAGATCAATGCGTTTTTAAACAGGTGGCCCATGTGGGTTTCTCTGTTTTGTGTTGTTCCCTTGCATGTTAACAGTAAGTGCCTTATGGTTTGCACGTTTTCCTCGGTCTGGCAGAAGCGACATTTGTTGGTTGGTGATCTTCCTCGAATAGCAAGTATCTCATTTGTTTTCAAGAGATTTAGGCGGATTCTTAAGGAAGTTGATCGTGTTCTTTTGTTCGAAAAATGTTTCAGGTAGTCAATTGTCTCGTTTACTTTTTGTGAGTTCAGTGGCAGGTGTTGAGTGAGTTGATTTTTTTCTGCCTCCTCCAAGGTTTGAATCCAATCCCAGATTTTTAATCTCAATTTGATTTTGTTTGGGTTTTCTTCTAATTCACTTTCCGAACTTCCTATTTCTAAGAGCAGGTTGTTATTTTTTTTTTGCGCCCATGCTGTCAGCGTCTTGTTTCTTTTGTTTTCCATTTCCTCTCTGATTAGTTCGAAAGTTTTGAAGTTAGAGATTTTGATTTTTCGGAACAGCATCAAGCCGTTTAGCAAGACCGTTGCTTTCATGGAGACCAGCGTGAGTTCTCTTCTTATCGACGTGGTTGGAATTAATTGCAGTAAATGTAGTGTTCTTTTCCATAGGAAAACTTCCAATCTGACCAGATGGTGTCTGGAATCTCGGGCATCGCTTCTGTGCCGTATAGTATGGTCGGGATTGCTTTCGACTTGTGAAAGTTTATTGTTGCTTGTATCGAGAACCTGCCATATTTTCTGTCCATTTCCTTTGTTTGTGCCTTCACCAGTTTGGTATTTGACCACAGTGTTTCCTGCATTTGAGATTCTTTTCTGCTGCAGTTGATAATCACTCTTAAGTATGTAAAAGAGGTGACTTTTTCCAGCTTTTGTCCCGCGATTCACCATTTTGCGCTTTCTTTTGGTTTGTGGTGTTTTTCCAAGATTAATATTTTCGTTTTTTGGATGTTGATTTCCAGGTCGTTTTCCTTTGTGTATACCTGTAGCCCGGCTTGTCGCCGTAGAGACCCAAGCTACTCCTCACTGATGAGCCCCAACAAGGGCGAAACATGTTTGGGGATGCTTGTGGTCTCGTGCAGAAGGGATGTGACCTAGCAGTTCGGGCTGGACTGCCCCTTTTGGGGTGGGGCCAAGCCTGATTTGCATATGGTCTTTCACCTTCTGTAATGGCTTGGCAGGCGAAGAACGATGGTCTGGAGGGTTGCCCCGAGCAATGCCTGTGGTTAAGATTCAGTCTAAACCTTCCAGCCATCACCTCTTTGTTTTTGCTTTGTCACCCCGAGTGGGACGGGTATGCCCAGACGTGGGTCCCGTGCCTGCTGGGCCTAGAGACCCAAGCTACTCCTCACTGATGAGCCCCAACAAGGGCGAAACATGTTTGGGGATGCTTGTGGTCTCGTGCAGAAGGGATGTGACCTAGCAGTTCGGGCTGGACTGCCCCTTTTGGGGTGGGGCCAAGCCTGATTTGCATATGGTCTTTCCCCTTCTGTAATGGCTTGGCAGGCGAAGAACGATGGTCTGGAGGGTTGCCCCGAGCAATGCCTGTGGTTAAGATTCAGTCTAAACCTTCCAGCCATCACCTCTTTGTTTTTGCTTTGTCACCCCGAGTGGGACGGGTATGCCCAGACGTGGGTCCCGTGCCTGCTGGGCCTAGAGACCCAAGCTACTCCTCACTGATGAGCCCCAACAAGGGCGAAACATGTTTGGGGATGCTTGTGGTCTCGTGCAGAAGGGATGTGACCTAGCAGTTCGGGCTGGACTGCCCCTTTTGGGGTGGGGCCAAGCCTGATTTGCATATGGTCTTTCCCCTTCTGTAATGGCTTGGCAGGCGAAGAACGATGGTCTGGAGGGTTGCCCCGAGCAATGCCTGTGGTTAAGATTCAGTCTAAACCTTCCAGCCATCACCTCTTTGTTTTTGCTTTGTCACCCCGAGTGGGACGGGTATGCCCAGACGTGGGTCCCGTGCCTGCTGGGCCTAGAGACCCAAGCTACTCCTCACTGATGAGCCCCAACAAGGGCGAAACATGTTTGGGGATGCTTGTGGTCTCGTGCAGAAGGGATGTGACCTAGCAGTTCGGGCTGGACTGCCCCTTTTGGGGTGGGGCCAAGCCTGATTTGCATATGGTCTTTCCCCTTCTGTAATGGCTTGGCAGGCGAAGAACAATGGTCTGGAGGGTTGCCCCGAGCAATGCCTGTGGTTAAGATTCAGTCTAAACCTTCCAGCCATCACCTCTTTGTTTTTGCTTTGTCGCCGTTGAAGACCAATTGCCGTGTGGTCGAGCAATATTATGTCATCTGCATACTATAGGCAAGTGATTTTGGCGGTTCCTAGTTGTGGGGTAAAAATCCTTAGGTTTATCTCGTGGTGTCCAATGTTGCTTGTGTAAGCGTTGTACAATGCAGGTGCTAGTGGGCAGCCTTGTTTTACTCCTCTTGCAGTTTCAATTTCATTTGATAGCTGTCCAGTGCCACTGAGCCTCACTCGCATGGTGGTGTTTGAGTAGAGACTTTTGATTGGGGCTAGAATTGTATTTGGACAGTTCCATGTTATCAGTTTATGCCAGAGTATGTCCCTGTTTACTCTGTCGAATTAAGTGAAATGCACAATGTCTGGCCAACATATCTAACAAACCAATCGACCACGCTACATGCCTCTATGGTTGAGTACCATGAACATCACCAACCAACCACATTTCAAGCTCCTGAAACGTGATGCCAGACCACTTGTTCTCAAGGTGTGACAGAATGCCATCTGCAATGGTATGAAATGCTGAGCTTTATTTATTTTTGCTGTGCAAAATTATGGTAGTTTTCTCTCTCAGAAAAAGGCCTGTGTTAAACAGGTCCCACTTTCAAAAATGCCCCATGCGGAAAAATATAGTTCAGACATCTGGACTTTGCAAGACCCTATCCACTGACACACTAGCAGCTGCAACGTTCTTTGGCAACATGGCAGCTGCAGAGTAACGTGCCTCGCTAAAATGGCCTACTGGAACACAATGAAATCCAACAATCGTAGCTGCCTTTGAAAGTACTACCACCCAAGTTCAAATATCTTTAAACGCATAACCTCATTTGTCTGATGGCAGAGATGGGGCTAAATATAAATATACATGTGGTTTGATATAGTGTCAGATGAGGAAGTACAGTTCAAATTGCCAAAAGACAATCTGATTTCATATCTCATTTTCACTGGGTTTCCACTGGACCTGCAGAGCAGAGCCATTTGTGTATTGCATTTGGCCTGAAAGTTTCACCCTCAACACATAATAGGCTTCGCCCAGGATGTTCTTTGTTTTCTGCTGGTAAACCATAGCACCTTTCCCTGGAGAACAGGAAATCCAATTTCACACATTTCTCAGTATTTTTTTTCCACAGCTCCTGACCATGGACGAATCCCAATGGACACACAGAACGCAACTCACAGTATTGCGCTTCTTTCAAAAGATGCCAACCAAAACGCTGGCTACCCAAAACCTGTACAGCTAGTTCTACGTTTAAAAAAATAACATTAACATAATAATTCCTCTAGGTTTGGGGTGAGGACTGAGCGCTTCAGAAGTGCATTTACACCACAATGAGGAAGAAAAGGACTGCATTTTCTTTGTGCTCAGACGGACGAGATATAGGGGGAAGGACAGTGTAGCTGAAGGGGTCCTTCACTGTGTCTAAGGGGCCAGCCATCTTGGATATGCCAGGCCCCCACTTCTTTCCTGAGACCGTGCTAACTTCCTGCAGAGAAGACACTCTGGAAGTTGACATCACAAGGAATATCCCTTGTTACAACAGGAAGGATAGGCCCCTTACAGAAGGCTTGAAATGGATACATCTGCTGTGGCAACATTTCTATATAAGGGGGTGAGACTCCCCTTAAATTGAAATGTATATTATTAATCATCTGGAAGAAACATCTTGAAGAGTCATCTTGAAGATTTCACTGGTGCCTAGTTGGCATAAAGTGTGCCCAAAGTCGCAATCCATTGGGGTAAAGAGAATGATTTGCAGGGAAGATGCAAACCCTCTCCTTAACCACTTCTGGGGAACATTTGAAGTGGTCTGCAAAGGGATAGCCTGACTGCAGCCGGTCCCTGGCACCCAGGGTTCTTCCTGCTGAAGTGTCAGGAAGGCAGGCGGCAGACTCACCTTTCCTCAGGGACCTGATGAAAAATCCCACACAAGGTAAGGACTACTAGGGCTGCCTTTTGCCCTCTCTGCAATTTCAAGCAGCTTTGAACTGGCGAAAATGCTTTTAGCTTCTTTGAGCTGCTACAAGGACCCAACAGAGCTGCATTTGACACTCCACTTTAAGAAGCTTGTAGCACCTTAGAGCTATAGTGACCCAAACCATTGACACCTGTTCCATGCTTCTTCGAGCCATGAACTATTGCTGCATGTTAAACTGCTCTGCGTTGTTGGATCTAGTCGAGCTAGCTCGCTGCTGATGCCCTGCACTTTCCTTGCATCCAGAACTGATTGAGTCTTGAAGCTGATCTGACTCACCCGACTAGATATCACCTGCCTGTCCCGCTTCTTGGAGCCATGAGTCATTGCCTCTTGTTGAATTGTGGTACAACATTATTGCATCACCATTGAGCCAGCTTGCCAACTTGAACCAGACTTGATGCCTGAAACCCCGAAAGAAGGAAACACGGTGTAGATAAGTGATTCTGTCTTCCTGGCCTTGTTCCATGGACACTAGTGACAGTTAAGACTCCCCTTTGTGCCTCATGGACATATTCTGGAACGTATTTGACTTCTCTACACGGCACTTTATCTGCAGACCCTGTTCTTCAATAATCAGAAAATGTCCTTTTATCCCGAAGTCTACATTCTCTGTGCATCTCATTACACATATGGGTTGTTAGTGGCTGTAATAGTTTCTGGCCTTTTAGTTTAACATCTTATTTTTTAGAGAACCTTGATTGGACATTTCTTTTAATTCTGTACATGCCATGTTTTATGCTTCCATGATGGCTCCCACTCTTTTGAAGGGTGAAGCCTGCTCTCCACCCATGCTACCTCAGAGGGAAGGATGTGTACCATTCATGTTGTGCCTATTTCCCCTTTATGATTGGAGTCACTGCTATTTTAGAAGTAGTGTGGGGTTGAGTAGGAGTTTATAAACCACTACTCCTCCCTGTACTCATGCGGGGCTATTTTCATTCCATCACACAAGCGCCCTAGACTCTAATATGGCGTAAACATCGGCCAAAGAGAAGAATCAAACTAACCTGCGTTCGGAAAACACCTGAAAACTCAAATCTTAGAACATTGGACGGTGCGCCAGCCAATCAGATAGATCAGAACACAGGCTGAATCCTTTGGTATAAGCCCACATTGGGAGCTCCCACACGGCTGTGCGTTGCTCGCCCTGGCGTAGCTTGTTCCCCCCTCAGAATCAACACTGACGTCGCAGGACGGGGTAAAGGTATGTTTTTCTTTTTTTGTAAAAATGTTAATATCGCCTTTAACCCCCGCATCGCGAGTGATTAAGGCGATATGCCCTTAGGCGACGGTCCGATCCTGTAGGTAACACAATGGTTGCAGTGCCTGCAGAATGCTGAATAGTGGTACTTACTCATATACGACTGAATTCTAACTGCCCGGTGTCTAATGTGGCTAACTAGCATCAATAAAGCATTGACCTCCTGAAATTGAACATCTTTCTATATATTCTTTAATGAAGGTTTTAATCCATAATGTCCACATTGTAGTATTGGACTCACGTTTTCAAACCTACAGCCTGCACATTGTGTGTAGACGCTGTGAGCAGAGACATCACGCCAATGAGAGAAACTTCTCTTTGTAAATTCACACAGTAAACATAGACATCCTCCAAGAGCCTCTTGTCTCCAGTAAAGCCCAAGACAAGTGCCCTTCCCTAGCTGCACAGACATGATCACTGGTAGCAGGATAGGCACTGCCCAGCCCTTGCTCCAAAGGTGGTGAAAGGCCACCCTTCAGTAGGAATGCTAGTGGACAGGGAGAAACAATTTCTCACAGTCTCGGCTGTAGTTGGTGGACTGTTAAAATGGCTGGGCATTGACTCCGCCACAGAATTTAATAAACGAGCCTGCACTACCACCCCACTCAAACCAGGGGATTTAGGGCGGTCCTTCTGTATGAAAATATTTTAATAAAATGCTCCCTTCAAAGCATAAGGTTCCAAAGAAAATGACCAAAGGACAATTAATGTAACCCTTTAACTGCCATGGGTATTTCCCCCCAGTGCCAAGGGCTTTTTTGGTGATTTCGGTATGTGGCCATTCAGTGCCTTGTAACTTTTTTGTTACATGAGATATCTCGGCCAAATTTGTCTCCTTTTTTCCCACATGTAGGTGGTCCTAACGCCACCCAGGAATCCTAGGTTGCTGTAGGGGGGTGAGAGAAAATAAGCAAAAAGGGCGAAAGTTTTGGGTTTTTTCAAAAAATGCCAATAAAATGATGTACAAAGAAGCCTGTGGTTTTTTCGTTGTAAGAGCTAGGAACAAATGGTTTGCTGTGCTGAATTCCCCAATCTCCTGGCTTTCAATAACAGTTTGAGTGGAAACGGAAACAAAATATTTTGATGTGGTTATCAACTATTTTGTGAGAGGTAGGCGATTTTGGCCATTTTTTCCAATTGGACATGCATGGACGGAATGGAAGAAAAGGGTAGGAAAGCCATATTGGAGGACAGAAAGGCATATATTTCTGAAAAGAAGACAAAATTCCAAGTTTAGGAATTAATGTTTAGGTCAGGCAACAACTAGGTAGCGGAAAATGCCATAGATTGGGGGGAAAAGCGGAAAAATGACTGAAAAAAGGTATGTGTTGGACATGGTTGGCTTGGTACGGCAATGGCTTCTATGATTCTTGGAAAAGCAATGCTCTGCTACATTCCCCCGACTCTTGCAGTTAGGAAAGAACACATTTATTGTAGTGTTTTACAAAACAAGCAATACCACAAGCCAAACACTGAGCCATGGTACACAGGAGGTTTATGCTCACGGCCTGAACAGAAGCACTTAGTATGTGTAAATCAGGAAAACCAATGTGGTGAGGAACGGCAAGCATCCTTTTCAAGGGTAGGTGACTTGTGCAGGTTACAAAAGTGTATGGTGCCTAAAGCAGCGACTAAATGTAGGTCACATTTGGGAAATGAAAGGGTTGTGTGACAAAGGGCACCAGCAAATGGGTCAAAACGTGATGTAAACCACACAAACACAACAAATGGTATACCTTCCTGCGTTCCGACAGGTGTCCCGATGAAAACAGTACCTCACATGTGTGAGTGCACCTACCTGGGCGCCAAAGGGAAAGCCTAAAACAAAAGTAACCCCAAGTCTGTTTTCACACCTGAATTTGACACTTTCTCCAGACAAGAGCAACATACAGATATGGGCCTCGGGTGTCCAAGCCACCAAGGAAAACAGGGAACCCCATGCATTTCCGAAAAGAGGACACCTGTGGGATTCCGCAGAGGTATGATGCTGCCCTTTAGCGGGGGCAGAGGGGCCCCCTACACCGCTGTGGAATTTTCTAATGTGAAGGGGGGTGCACCTCTCCACCCCCACCCCAATTGGAGGGGCGGCCCATCTCATGTAGCCCTCTCCAGGGGCAGATAAGGGGGGCCTGTCCTGCACTTCTCCCTGGGCTCAGGCGTCCGTTCCTAGGAGCAGATATCTGGTCCCAAGGAAGGCTGCATGACATGGCACCCACTCCATTGCGGATGGGGCCAACGCCCCATCCCATTAGAAAATTCCCCGACCCTTTGGGGTGCCCCACAGCCCCCCCTAAAAAGCGTTCCACCATTTTCTTTTTTCCTTTGGTAACCCAACTCCCCTTGGCACAGAGGGGCACATTGGTGTGCCAATCTGGCGCCGGGGTGCTCAAACCTTACTGCCCCACCCACTGGAGGGCCTGTCCCACCATTTTTGGGGGCCCTCTCCCCCCACCCTAAAATGGTGGGGGGTGTAACTCACGCAGCTGTTTGTAGGAGGCCCAGGGGGGCCTGCATGAGGTGCCCCCGCTACCCATTTGGGGTGAGGGGGGAGAGGGTCCACAAAAATGGTGGGACAGGCCCCCAGTGGGTGGGGCAGTAAGGTTTGGGCACCCCGGTGCCAGATTGGCACACCAATGTGCCCCTTTGCGCCAAGGCAAGCTTTGTAAACAAAGAAAACAACAAAAAAGGTACAGTACACTTTAGGGCGGGCCAAATGCAGGGGGGGCATCTCATTCAGCCCTTGTAACGCTCACCTAATTCCCGTAGAGGCGCCGGTCTTGACTGGGCGTATACCGTATCTTCAAAGGTGATGTGTAACACACGGCTGGCTCTTTGGGCTGGACCTCTGTGCACTGTATGTCTGGCTCGAAGGGTAAGATGTCTGCAGATAGAAAATGTGGGATTAATGAACTGGGTTATTGAATGTCTCTCTCTTCTTCCCTTTCTCTTCTCCTGTAGAACCCCAAAGGTTAACGCTCTCACCTTAGGTAAGTGAACGCCGTGCTCTCCATCTGCCTCGAGGCAGGGTGCTGTAACCAGTTTCTTCACTGGATAAGGGGAGCAGGACTGCTGTCCATCGTTTACTGCACGAACGGTAAGTTTCGAGTAATTCTAATGTCTTTAAAGTCTTTAGTAATGATGTCTCTTGTTTTGCAGGGTTCCGGCGATGGCGGATGGCGGGCTGAAGTGAGTTGAAGATGGAGCCCGTGTGATGAATAGAAGCGCCTGGAAGCACGTAAGTAAGCGCTTGTTGCCTGCTTCACGATGCGCTCTAACTGTCTTTTTATTTTGCAGGTACAAGTTCGGGGCGGCTGCAGGGTGCCGGAATACCCACTGGGTTAGATGTGGAAAGGAGTAATGGCACGTGAGTATTAAAGTTCCCCAATGTCTTTAAACGCACCTTGTTTTGTCTTTCAGATGCGGGATGCAGCGCCGAAGGCCTCCGGAGCGTGCGAAGAGTTGGTAAGCTTTTGTCTTTCAGATGCCGGAATGCAGTGTGAAGACCTCCGGAGTGCACGAAGAGTAGGTAAGCCTTTGTCTTTCAGATGCCGGAATGCAGCGCGAGGCGTTGGTGACAGCCGATGGACCAGGTAAGTGAAGAGCTGTCACTGAAGACCGTAATGCTAACCTGTTCTTTCTTGTCTTTATAGGTGTTGCTGAAGACTGGATTCAGAATGGTAAGCCTTTTTCCTTAGGCCCAGGATCAGATGCAGAAGACACGATGAGCGTTCTGCTGCTGAGGATGCAGAATAACGCAAAGCAAGATTCATCCATCGGGTGTGGTTTAAATAGCCTCCTGTAGTGCTTAGGTGTCTCCTTCCACAGCCACGCCTAGGTAAGAAAAGAGTTCCTGCTTTCCAGAAGAGTTCCAGTGTTCTGAATCTAGGGAGTGGCTCCTGCCCCACCCAACAGGAAAAGTAGTTCCAAACAGAAGAGGATCAGAGACTCAACTGGCAGGCAAGTAAGCAGCATGGTCTGCTGCAGGTAAGTCCACCCAAGCATTATGAGCCCGGCGCTTCCAGCGCTGGGACTGGGCATATTTATGAGCCTGGTGCCACTGGCGCCAGGACTGGGTCCAAAAGGTCCCAATTGGGACTGGTTGGCACTCGGAACCTGGGTTATGGATCTGCTTCCAAGGGAGTTGGGAAAACCCTGACCTTTTGGAAGCAGAGATCATGACAGTACCCCCCCTCAAGGCCCCTCCCAAACCGGGCTTCTCCGGGGGTTTTGGCTTGTCAGGAAATGTTCGGTGAAATCTTTTGATTAGGCGAGGAGCGTGGACATATTCAGCAGGTTCCCAGGATCTCTCTTGGGGGCCGTAGCCTTTCCAGTCAATTAGGTAGAATAGTTTAGATTTGGAGATCTTCGAGTCCAGAATGCTTTTGACTTCAAACTCGAGTTCTCCATCAACTAGGATAGGTTTTGGAGATTTGGTTAGTCGGGTTTGAGGTTGCACAGGTTTTAATAGAGAGACGTGGAAGACCGGATGTATCTTCATGTGCGGGGGCAAGTCCAACTTGACCGCTACTGGGTTTACTATGGTAGTGATGGAATAGGGACCAAGGTATCTTGGGTTGAATGTGCGTGGCCCTTTTAGAGGTAGATATTTGGTGGATAACCAGACTTGATCCCCTACTTGATATTGCGGGGCTTCCTTCCGATGTTGATCTGCTCCTTTCTTGTATTGTTCTTTAGCCCTTTGAAGGTGAGAAACAGCTTCCTTAAAGGCTTGGGTGATTGTAGAATGCAGGTAGTCTACTGCTGGTGTTTCAAGATCTTGGAGGGGATCCAACTCCGAGGTTCGAGGGTGACTGCCGTACAAAAGAAAAAACGGGGTTTTCCCAGTTCCCGAATGGACAGAGTTATTGTAGGCATATTCGGCTATCCAAAGGATGTCTTTCCAAGTTTTTTCAGTTTGTTGCAGCATGCAGCGTAAATACTGTTCCAGAGTTTGATTGGTCCTCTCGGTTTGTCCGTCGGTCTGAGGGTGGGGACTGGTCGATAGTCTCACATCAATTTGAGCCGACCGACAGCAACTTCGCCAAAAACGAGAAATAAATTGACTACCTCGATCCGAAATTAGAACCGAAGGAAAACCGTGCAGTCGGACGATGTTTTCGAGAAATTCTCGGGCCAGAGTTGCTGCTGTTGGCAAGCCTTTGAGCGGAATGAAATGCGCCATCTTGGAGAATAAGTCCACGATTACTAGAATCGTATTGTATCCGGAGCATGGAGGTAGATCGGTGATGAAGTCCATAGAAAGCGTATGCCAAGGGCGAGGTGGGATGTCAATAGGGCGTAAGAGGCCTCCTGGTCTTTCCTTTTGACTCTTGTTTTCGGCGCATACTCCACAGGACATTATAAAGTCTCTGATATCTTTTTTCCAAGACGGCCACCAGAAGTAGCGCTTGATCTTTTCTGAGGTCTTGGCCATACCGGGATGTCCTTCCATTAAAGAATCGTGATAACAAGAGATTACTTTTTTCTGTAAATCTGTGCTGGGTAGGTATAATCGTTCTTGGAAATACAATAAGTTGTCCTTTACTGCAAAGTCCTTTCCCTGCAGATGCCAATTCTGTATGTCTGCTGGAGTTACAAGTTGCCTGGCTTTATCCTTAACTTCCTCTATGGATTCTGTGGCGATTACACCCAGAATTCTTTGTTCGGGAATGATTGGTACAGGTTTAGGGTTGATCAAGTGTTCTTCCACTCCCATCCGAGAAAGGGCATCAGCTTTACCGTTTTTTGTACCAGGTCGATAGGTAATTATGAAGTCAAACTCGGCAAAGAATAATGCCCAACGGAGTTGTCTAGAGGATTGGGCTTTTGCGGTTTTCAAATATTGCAGGTTTCGGTGATCCGTAATCACAGTAACGGTGTGTCGGGCCCCCAGCAGATAATGCCGCCAAGCCTTAAAGGCAGACTTGATAGCCAGATGTTCCTTGTCAGTAATCATGTAATTGATTTCAGGAGGCGAGAATTTGCGGGAACAAAATGCCACGGGATGCAACTGATTGGTTACCGGGTCCTTTTGTGATAGAACTGCCCCCATGGCAAGGCTTGAAGCATCAGTTTCCACGATGTAGGGGAGTTCGGGGCGAGGGTGTTTTAAGATTGGTGCAGAGATAAATTTAGTCTTCAAATCCTGGAAAGCTTGTTCCGCCTCGGTAGACCATTCAAAACGTTTGTTTTTCTTTAACAAGGCAGTGATGGGCTGGACTATTTGAGAGAATTCGGGGATAAACCTGCGGTAAAAGTTAGCGAAGCGTAACATGCTTTGCACACCTTTTACGGAGGATGGTGATGGCCATTTGAGAACTGCATCGACCTTCTTTGAATCCATACGCACTCCGCCAGGTGATAATATGAATCCCAAGAATTCAACTTCAGTCACTTTGAAAACACATTTTTCCAACTTAGCGAAAAGTTTGTGTTGACGCAATCTTTCGAGGACCATTTTCACGTGTTTCCGATGTTCAGATTCCGATGAAGAATAAACGAGGATGTCGTCAATGTAAACAACAACACACACATCTATGAGCTCTCTGAGGACATCGTTCATAAAATATTGAAAGGCGGCCGGGGCATTACAAAGTCCGAAGGGCATGACCTGATATTCAAATAGCCCATACTTGGTGCGGAAGGCCGTCTTCCATTCATCGCCCTCTTTTACTCGTACCAAGTGGTAAGCTCCTCTAAGATCCAGCTTTGTATATATGCATGCTTTTCTGACTTGGTCCAGGAGTTCAGGGATCAAAGGTAACGGATATCTATTCTTAACGGTGATCTGGTTCAGGGAGCGATAATCTATACAAGTTCTAAGGTCTCCTTCCTTTTTTGGAACGAAGAACAAAGCTGAAGAAGCAGGGGACTTGGAAGGACGAATAAACCCATTTGCCAGGTATTGATTCAGGTATTGTCGAAGGTGAAGGTTCTCAGGCTCGGTGAGGGCATAAATTCTACTACAAGGAGGAGTAGATCCAGGTATCAGGTCGATCTGGCAGTCATAAGACCTATGAGGAGGTAGAGAGTTAGCCTGATCCTTCCGGAAAACATCTTGGTATTCTAGGTATTCGGGAGGTAACTGGGGAGTCTCTGAAGAAATTGCTGCCAGTGCAACACCAGGTGGAGGGTGACAAGTAGAGACACATTCTGGAAACTGGACCGTTCTTGCTCGCCAATCGATCAGAGGATTGTGTTTCTCTAACCAAGGTATTCCTAGAATAATCTGAAACCGAGGGGCCTTGATCACATCGAACACGATCTTCTCATGGTGTCCATCTTGACTTACTAGCGTCACTTCTTGAGTGGTATGCGTTACTGGCCCGGAGGCTATCTCCGTACCATCCACCGTAGTAATGACGTCCTTTACAGCCTTGGGACAAAGAGTTAGATTCATCCTCAAAACCATTTCATGATCCACATAATTGCCGATGGCACCGCTGTCAACGTAAGCTTCAATTGCATGTAATCGATCCGGATTATCAGGGCTGATGAGGACCATAGGTATCACGAAATGCGAGGTCACGGAACTGGTTTTCACGCTCGGCAAGAGGACCTCTATTCTTGTCGGGCGAGGTCGTTTCCCTGCTCAGAGTTTGTAACTTTGGTAACTGCAGCTCCTACTGCCTTCTTGGCAGGTTTCACCGGACAGTCTCGAAGAAAGTGCCCTGAGTTTCCGCAATAGAGGCATAATTGCAACTGTTTTCTCCTGTCCCGCTCCTTTTGTGTTAGAGGACCTTTCAGACCCCCTATTTGCATGGGTTCCCCGGAGTCTACTCCTTTGGAAGGAGTTGGCGGTTTGGAAAATACTCGAGTATCAAACTTGGAACGATCGGCCTTCCTGTTCTGCAGTCTGTGATCTATTTGAACGACTAAGTCTATATAGTCCGAACAATCTTGTGGGGGATTCACTACTTGGGCTAACACATCTTTGAGCTCTCCGCGTAGACCTCTATAAAACAGCGTAATCCTTTTGTCCTCAGGCCAGTGAGTTTCCACTATCAGTCTGTTGAAAGACGCAATATAAGCCAAAAGGTCTTGATTACCTTGTCGCAACGAAAGAAGCTCATTGTCCAAGGCCTGCCCCTGTGAATGTCTTGCGAACAGTTTTTCCATACTGAGCTGAAAAGCTTGAAAATCATGGAGGACCGGATCATCTTGATTTACTAGAGGGATCGACCAGTCTGCCGCATTGCCACTAAGGTACGAAAGCACGAAAGCTACTTTAGCTTGATCAGTTGGAAAGGCTGCTGGCCGGCATAAGAAATGCAACCGGCACTGATTGATAAATACTGCAAACCTCTTTGGGTCACCAGAAAATCGTTCGGGCGGAGCCAGAGGTACATTCCCAGGTAGGTTGATCTGCACTGGATTCATAGAGGATGTAGAAGGAAGATTTCCCCCAGATGCGGGTAACGGGGTCTGTCCGGCTTGTGACTGTAGCAATTGTCTAGCGAGATCATCTGTTCGCTCCTTGGAAATAATCAGTTCCCTTCTTAGAGCGTTCGTTTCCTGACGGGCTGCATGCACTTCTGCCTTTAGTTCCCCAAGTAACTGGGCTAGCTGGTCGGAATCCAAGGTTTCCATAGCGCCTGGACGGGGGTTTTGTGGTAGGCTTTGCGTTCTGTAATGCTCACCTGATTCCCGTAGAGGCGCCGGTCTTGACTGGGCGTATACCGTATCTTCAAAGGTGATGTGTAACACACGGCTGGCTCTTTGGGCTGGACCTCTGTGCACTGTATGTCTGGCTCGAAGGGTAAGATGTCTGCAGATAGAAAATGTGGGATTAATGAACTGGGTTATTGAATGTCTCTCTCTTCTTCCCTTTCTCTTCTCCTGTAGAACCCCAAAGGTTAACGCTCTCACCTTAGGTAAGTGAACGCCGTGCTCTCCATCTGCCTCGAGGCAGGGTGCTGTAACCAGTTTCTTCACTGGATAAGGGGAGCAGGCCTCTTGACTTCAGAGGACTGCTGTCCGTCGTTTACTGCACGAACGGTAAGTTTCGAGTAATTCTAATGTCTTTAAAGTCTTTAGTAATGATGTCTCTTGTTTTGCAGGGTTCCGGCGATGGCGGATGGCGGGCTGAAGTGAGTTGAAGATGGAGCCCGCGTGATGAATAGAAGCGCCTGGAAGCACGTAAGTAAGCGCTTGTTGCCTGCTTCACGATGCGCTCTAACTGTCTTTTTATTTTGCAGGTACAAGTTCGGGGCGGCTGCAGGGTGCCGGAATACCCACTGGGTTAGATGTGGAAAGGAGTAATGGCACGTGAGTATTAAAGTTCCCCAATGTCTTTAAACGCACCTTGTTTTGCGTTTCAGATGCGGGATGCAGCGCCGAAGGCCTCCGGAGCGTGCGAAGAGTTGGTAAGCTTTTGTCTTTCAGATGCCAGAATGCAGTGTGAAGACCTCCGGAGCGCACGAAGAGTAGGTAAGCCTTTGTCTTTCAGATGCCGGAATGCAGCGCGAGGCGTTGGTGACAGCCAATGGACCAGGTAAGTGAAGAGCTGTCACTGAAGACCGTAATGCTAACCTGTTCTTTCTTGTCTTTATAGGTGTTGCTGAAGACTGGATTCAGAATGGTAAGCCTTTTTCCTTAGGCCCAGGATCAGATGCAGAAGACACAATGAGCGTTCTGCTGCTGAGGATGCAGAATAACGCAAAGCAAGATTCATCCATCGGGTGTGGTTTAAATAGCCTCCTGTAGTGCTTAGGTGTCTCCTTCCACAGCCACGCCTAGGTAAGAAGAGAGTTCCTGCTTTCCAGAAGAGTTCCAGTGTTCTGAATCTAGGGAGTGGCTCCTGCCCCACCCAACAGGAAAAGTAGTTCCAAACAGAAGAGGATCAGAGACTCAACTGGCAGGCAAGTAAGCGGCATGGTCTGCTGCAGGTAAGTCCACCCAAGCATTATGAGCCCGGCGCTTCCAGCGCTGGGACTGGGCATATTTATGAGCCTGGTGCCACTGACGCCAGGACTGGGTCCAAAAGGTCCCAATTGGGACTGGTTGGCACTCGGAACCTGGGTTATGGATCTGCTTCCAAGGGAGTTGGGAAAACCCTGACCTTTTGGAAGCAGAGATCATGACAGCCCTCCCTAGGGGCAGATAAGAGGGGGGCTCTCATGCAGCCCTCCCTGGGGTCAGATGCCCCTTCCTAGGAGCAGATATCTGCCCCCAGGGAGGCTACAAGGGGTGCCCCCATTTCCCCTTGGGGTGAGGGGGAGAGGGCCACCCCCCTTTTCTGTGAAATATATCCCTGGTAGCTAGTGGCCCCCACAATCCCACCCAACATTCCCTTTTGTTATTTTCATTTCTTTTTTTTTGCCCCCTTCCCTGGGGGCAGATGATCAGCCATCTGCCCCCAGGGTTGTGCACCCAGGGTTGTGCACATATGTGCCACCATGCTTTGGGGGCCGGGGGGGGGGAGGGCTGCTTACTTGAAGCAGCCCCTTCCCCCCCATGTCACAAACAAATCCATGGTGGTCCAGTGGGTTGCAGGTCACGGATCGAGCGCACTGCGCTGATCCGTGACCAGCAATGCCTCATATACGTGGTGTCCTTGGAGAACCTCCCCTTTCCAAGGACACCACTTTTTCCCTATATCCCTGGTGGCCTAGTGGGCCCCAGGGCCCCAAACCCCCTCCCACCTCCCCCATCCCTCGATTTTTTTACATTTTTTATTTTTTATTTTCACCCTTGGGGGCAGTGATCATCTGCCCCAGGGGTCTCCAGTGCTGTGGACCCATGCTTACCTAGTAAGCAGCCCCCTCTCCCCCGAGTCACAAACGGATCTCTATTGATCCGGTGACATTGCTGCCCACGGATCCCGCGCCTTGCGCCCGATCCACGCGCAGCAATGCCACACAATGGGTATCGTTGGAAAGGGGAGAATCTCCCCTTTCCATCGATCTCCGGCTTGAAATACAGCCGGTGATCGACGCGGAGAAAGAAGGGCTCTTACCTTCTTTCTAGTGATTTTACTTTCAGTTTCACGCTGACGTGCTTTACGCACGCCGATGTGAAACTGAAGGTAATCCAGCCCCCTGGTAGTGAGGTGGGACCTCCCCCTCACATATCCTGGGGGTTGGATTACAAAACAAGGTGCCAAAAAGGACAAGCTATCTCGTCCTTGGCACTACACATGCAATTCCAAGGACGAGATATCTCGTCCTTGGCACTGTAGGGGTTAAAAGGCAGTTCTGACACTCGTGGAATATTCCAGTACTTCGAGATAGTGTCCAGTCATAATGTCGAACCAATAATGTCGAATTACAAAAATGTCGAATCCAAAAAGTCGAAAACAAAAATGTCGAATTTTTATTTTTTTTATTTATATATTTTTTTTGGGCTCCAGGGGTAAAAAAAAAGGGGTAAAACAAAAAAAAATTAAAAAAGGGGGGATGGGGGGGACACCCCCCCGTTTCGAAAAAAAAGCAACCAAAAAAAAAAATTCAACATTTTTGTTTTCGACTTTTTGTTTTCGACTTTTTGACTTTCGACATTATTGGATTCGACTTTTTGACTATAAACCCTTCGAGATCTGCTCAGCCAGCCATACCTCCTTTGCTGTTGTGATTCAGGTCACTATAAATCACACTAATCGTCACAGTCGTGATTAGTAGAGATCTTTAAATCGGTCATTTGTTTTTAGGCCAGTCTCCAAATGTACAGTTAATACAAATCAGAAATCCATATACATGGAAGTGCATTCACTTATCTTACTATATTTTAGTGCATTTAGAAAGTGTATTCTGTTTCCTCTCTACTGCTTAAAAAAAGCTCTGTGAACACCTAACCTTCTTACCAATGTGAAGTCATACTAATTGAGATTTATTTTGGGAGAAGTGGGACTACTAAGCACCTATAATAAAGGCTCATATGTATCACAGCAAATTAATAGCGTCCAATTAATAAAGTACACTTGCCGTACAGAATCTTTATAATAATCACAGGTTATTTATTGTGAACCTCATTGAAGTAGATTTTGAATCGATTATTAGCTCCAGAGAGGGTGCGGCAGCTAATCAGGTTGCTAAAAACATGGGTTGAATCTCACAATCCAAGCTGGCGTTCAGAGCTAGGTTTCTGCTGCTCCCACTCTCCCACCATCTTATGCTGATTTTCCTCCTCGAGGGCTGGAAACCTGACGGGTTTTCCGGATATTCCTTGTTAATATGCATGAAAGAAAATAGCATACTTTTAGAATCAATTTATATAAATGTATTTCATAAATATTCATGTGGGGTTAGTTATTCTGAAAATCCGACATTGATCCGGGCCTCAAGTTCTATCTGGCTCCATGGTCCACACTTACCATGCTGTGTAGGCGCCAAGCCACCACACCCCCACCTCGGTGTGCAGCCCCACCCTCCATTTTCACAGCAGCCATGTTAGGTGAGTATTGTGTGAAGCAGTGGGTCACAAGCTTGCTAAGGCCCATTATTTCATACACATAGATTGCCCTCAGTGCCCTTGGTTAGAAACCCGGTGTGCTGATGGCAATAATCTCCCCGGCAGCAGGTTTAACCGGCGTTTAATGGCAGCAAGGGCTGATGTTAAGGTGTGAGCAAAGGAACAAGCCTATAACTTGGGCCGTGGGCCGTTATCAGCCAGTTAAGCCTGCACGAGGTTGCGAACAGAGTGTTGTATATGCTACAAAGGCAAACCTTGTGACTACTAAAGTCTATTTAACAACATGTATAGGTGAGACTTGAAGAGCGTTGGGACTGACATGGTAGTTTGCCCAGCCGTGCAGGTTATGTAAATCGCCTAACGCCTTGAGATTGCATTGCACGCTTCCAAGTATGAATTCACCAGCGCAGCACTGGGGTGGAGGATCTGCAGTAGGATTACATTTGGGACAGTATATATAAAACACTTTTAGGGAAGCATGTGCAGTTTGTATAGATTTCTAAACTTAAGTATCTACTCACAAAAGATATTTGGTGCATTGATGATGGCCTCCACTGTTGTATTGTTGTGCACGTACACATAGAAATCTTTTAGACATCCTCGACTGATTCATGATAACAATGGCTCGTATGCATCTGTTTCATAAACCTATCACTGTTTCATAAACCTATCACTGCTGCACTTCATTTGAAAGTTTCAAAGTTACAGAACGTTTCTTAACTAGTCATATGGGTATTGAAAAGGGAGAACTGCCCTTAGCCTCATCTAGAAAAAGAGGGTTCGATTGGAATCTCCAAGGAACGTGGCAAAGGCCTGCCGAGCTTAAGTGCTCAGGAATCTGGCTGTGGGATGATGTTTGCAGTATCTTGTGCTGTTCTGAGAATGGAGGTGGGCTTGAACTGCTGCTCTTCAGAGGGTGGCGTGCATGCTTCTGCTGACTGTACTTTACACATTCAGTTATGTGTGGGAAGTTTACACTGATGCCTGTGCTGCAACTAGAATATCAGTTAAGAAACTGCCATGCCAGCTTTTTGGGGGCAACGTAGAAACTGGCATATCATTCCGTGCCTCACTGGGAGATGCAGTACCTGGGCATGTTCGGCTGAACCTGATCACGTGACGCTATTTCTGACATATTAATCTGTAAATGTGCATATTGGGCTCTGCTTGTGCATGCCACGTTGACCTTGTGCATATTAAACGGTTCCTGGTATGAGACAGTTGTCAATATTCAGGCATGTGAGTTTGAGCCTGGGCCAATGAAGCTATGCTGGTGATATATGGGTGTATGAGGAAATACCTGGCTATTGGGGTGTTGCACATGGGTTTGTGACTGTTACCATGGGAATGTGAGGCCGAACCTAAGCCTATGAAGGTGTTCCTTACATCCATTAGCACTGTATGCACACGGAAAGCAGCACCTGAGCATAATACCGTGTTCATGGCATATGCCAACTGAGCATGTGAAGGGATCTCTGGTGTTAGATGTGATTGTGGGGCATTGGTGTATGATAGTACGTAATGAACATGCCAGGCTGTTTGTGGACGCTCCAAAGAGGAATTGGGTGATCACTGGCAACTCTTATTTAAGTATTCGTCTTAGATTCCCCCAAAAAAATACAGGCTGGCAAGACCTCGGATGTAAAAGGCTTTGTTGCTGTTGTATGTCCAGGAAGCCCTTTATAAATACTTTAAAAAAGAAATAGATGTATTCGAATATGTCTGCAGAGCTCCAAAGTGCATGGAAGTACACTTTAAAACAGTTATGTATCTGGTGGCTAAGGCCACTTCTGACCCTTGAGTTGCGCCTGCTGCTCGGACAGCTTTGGCCAATGCCCTAAAAAGCCCTCTCTGGTTAGAAACCTAGGGATCATCATGGACTCTGAACTCTCACCTTCTCAAAAAATAGTGGCAATGAAATCTCAAATAACTGCTTTTGCCATCTATGAGAACATAAACGCGGTTGCCTCTTCTGCCTATTCCACAGGGTCTAATCTGATAACAATTTAATTTCAGCTCCAGTAGATTTTGGCAATAGTATTTACCTGGGGATTGAGGACAAGCTCATGACTCGGTTGCAGAGTGCAAAACACAGCGGAAAGACTCCTGCAGATTCTATGTCAAGACGGAGGCGAGCATTATGCTTCATCTTCTTATTTATTTGCTCTCCAGCAGTTTCAACACAACAAATAAAATGTCCATCTATACGATGGCACAAACACATTTTTTTTTTTTTTTTTCAAAAAACTTCATTTCCCATCAGCCTAGGCCCTGAACCCAGTGTCCTGGTCATGTGACCTAGTCCTTCCTCTTCCTGTAAACCTCCTCTTCTTTTCCTGCTCTCCAAAGAGATAAGTACCCTTTCACTTAGCTGCGCATTTCTGTCAGCTTTTTGTCTTGGGTTATCAGTGGTAGCGATGATATATACCGTTTTTCTCATGACCTATCATTAGGGCAGCGCGCAGGAGTCGCGCAGCGTAGGGAGGATTCGACAATCCTTTACTTTAATTAGTTTTTAGCCTGGCCCCGTGCTGCAGTATCAGCACCTCAGGGGCCGGCCTAGGACACCACACTCGCTCCGACAGTGAGGGAGCGAGACCCCCACCTTCGTGAGGGAGGCGCGAGTAACAGAGTTAACGCCCATCGCGGGCGACGCCGGAGGAGATACGTCTTTCCCCAGCTCCCCCGCCCTCGCGGAGGCGGGGCTTCGCCGAGGAACAGATCTGTAATCTTTACCGGAGAGCGCTCATTCGAGCGAATTGGTGAACTCAGTGCCTACACTGAAAAAAGTAAAGAAGCTGCTTTGCAGCCAGGTGCAGCCTCTAGATAAAGGAGTGAGAAGTGGACGTGCCCCTACACCTTTCAGGTACTATCAGGCACCTACCAGCACGTATCATGGCCGATTTTGAGTGGAGTGAGGAGGAGCAAGAAGCCACGTACTCGGAAGACCTGGCTCAGAGCTTCAAGGACGTGCTGGGTAATTCACTCATAGAGGCAGTGGCTCTAGGAGTCAGACCCCTGCAGGACCGCCTGCTAACTATCGAGACTGTCCTAAGCCAAAAGGACAGAAGCACCGTACCTTCGACAAGCACGTCCACCAGGGCCACGCCAGAGAGCCCTCAGGGGTGTACGAAGGCCCGGAAGAGCGCGAACTCTTCTGACCCCCCGGGCCAACTTGAAGGGGCGAATTCAAAGGCCCCGGAGGCATCCGACGCTTTCAATAGGCTCAGAGAAGCCTTTATGGCCAAGTCGGAGGTGCCGAGCCTCATGACCCCCTACCCAGGGGAAGAGAATATGGGAGACGCAGGAGAGGAGGCCCCTCGAGAAGAGGAATTCGCAGAATCTCCGACATCCTCACAGGAGGAGGAAGATAAAGACGGAGACGAAGGGAGCTTGCCGCCTCCGAAAAAGAGACTGAGAAAACTGAATCACCTAGAAGTGGAAACCTCAGACATGTTCCAACCCGAGGAGATTAGGAACCCGAGATCTTCGGAATGGGTGCCCCCCCCCGAGAGTGGCACGATACATGACGCAGAGGCTGCGCAAGGCCTTAGAGAAGGAAGTGAGGCAAAGAATGAGGGCGGAATGCCCCAGACCGGAACTCCCAGGGAAGGTAGCAGAAGCGCCAGAATTAGACCCTAAAATGTTAGCGTTTGTGGCAAAATCGAATAGGGACCCTAGGAAAGGGATCGACCGCTCCTGGAGGAGTTGCCAGGAGAAAGTCCTGGATCTAGCAGGCCCATTAGCCAAGATCATGGATCTGGCAGAGAGAGCGAAAGACACAGGCGAAGAAATTGACCCGGATGTATTAGCGAACTGGGCCCAAAGAGCCGTATGCCTATTGGGTAACGCGAACTGCGCCATATCCTCAGAGCGTAGGAGGGGACTGCTTCTGAAGATAGATCAAAAGCTAGGAGACCTGTCCTCCTACGAAGCAGGAGAGGCCGCGCAAGGACTGCTGTTCGGCGAAACCTTCGGAAAGGAGATGGGGAGGTTCGTAGGGACCTACACCTCATTGGAGAAGGCGCAAGCCTCCATTCGAAAAATCTTCCCCGGAAGGGTTTTTGGAGGGACCGGTCGCTACAGAGGCCGAGCGTCCGGTCGTTATCAGTCAGCCAGAAGGCCTCAATCGAACAGAGCGCAATATTGGGAAGATAAGAAGCCAGACACCTTCTTCCAACCCAGAGGCCGTTTCCCCAGAGGAAGACGAGGCAGAGGTCAGGGAAGAGGTCAATACGTTCCCACAGGTGAGAGTATCCGCTTACCCTGCAGTAGGGGGGAGGACAGCGATGTACTGGGAGAACTGGCGCGCGCTTTCCTGCGACGCTTGGGTGCTGCAGTCAGTCAGAGGCCTACACATACAATTCACTCAGACCCCAGTCCATTACAGAACCCCCAGGTTGATAGTGACAGCGCGAACAGAAGCAGCCCTGTTGCGAACAGAACTTCAGAGTTTAGCGGAGAAACGGGCCATCGAGCCTTGCGTAGCTCCGAAATTTATAAGCAATATGTTCCTGGTCCACAGGAAAGAGAAAGTGAGGCCAGTAATAAATCTGAAGGACTTGAACGAGTGGGTAGTTTACAACCACTTCAAGATGGAAGGGACCCACCAACTGCGAGACACACTCAGACAGGGCGACTGGCTCACGAGGATAGACCTGAAAGACGCGTATCTCACGATCCCAGTAGATCAGGAATACCGACCCTTCCTGGCCTTCAACTGGGACGGGCGAGTATGGCATTTTGCCACGATGCCTTTCGGACTAGCGTCCGCTCCCTGGGCTTTTACGAAAATGATGAGACCAGTAGCAGCAGCAATCAGAGAGAAGGGCATCCGGATCATCATCTACCTAGACGATATCCTAATAATGGCAAGCAGCGAAGAAGCGCTGCGATATCAGACCAGATGGGTAGCGAATCTATTAACCTCTTTGGGATTCCTAGTGAACCAAGAGAAATCAGAAACCGTACCAGCCAGGAGGATAGAATTCCTAGGTTTCATTATAGATACCAGGTCGGCGACCCTGGAGCTGCCGAACAGGAAGATCAGAGATATTCGAAGAGAGATAAGGACCTGCCTCGCCAGACCGACCACATCGCTGCGAACAATCGCAAGAATTGTGGGTCTGCTGGCGGCGTCAATCCAAGCGATATTCCCAGGGCCTCTTCATTACCGAGCGCTCCAGAGGTTGAAAATAAGACACCTACAGCAAGGGCTCGGCTATCACCAGCTAGTCCAGCTAGACCAAGAAGCCCGAACGGAGCTGGAGTGGTGGCTCCAGAACATGGAGGCATGGAACGGCAGAGCCATTTTTGGCGACCGCCCGGACATGGTAATAGAATCGGACGCCAGCAGAGCAGGCTGGGGTGCCCGATGCGTAGAACTGCAAACGGGAGGCAGATGGAACTCGGAGGAGCTCAAGCTTCACATAAACTGCCTGGAGCTCCTGGCCGGCTCTTTTGCTATCAGAGCCTTCACCAAGGACAGAGTGAACTCTTGTATACTTCTGAAGATGGACAACATCTCAGCAGTCAAATACATAAATCACTTAGGTGGGACGAAGTCCAGATTGCTAGCAGAGATAGCCAAGGACTTCTGGCACTCTTGTCTGGAGTCGGGAACAGCAGTGACGGCAGAATATCTACCAGGAGCCCAGAACGTGGTGGCAGACTGGAACTCCAGACATCTCACAGACACCAGCGACTGGATGCTGCACAGAGCGACATTCCAGCGAATAGAGAAGCTCTGGGGACCGTTTCACGTAGATCTATTTGCGTCCAGACTGAACGCTCAAATGGGCAGGTTTTTCAGCTGGAGGCTGGACCCAGTAGCAGCAGGGACAGATGCTTTTCTGCAAGATTGGAGAGGGCAAACGCTATATGCTTTCCCCCCATTTATAATGATAAGCAGAGTTCTAACAAAAGTCCGCAAGGAGGAAGCCAATCTGATCATAGTAGTACCGGTATGGAAGTCCCAAGTCTGGTTTCCGGCGTTAATGGAACTGTTGGCGGACTATCCCCGAGTGTTGCCGCAAGAGGAAGATCTCCTCACGGACCCAGCTGGGTCGTATCACCCTCTGAGAGTGAAGGGGACGATGCCGCTAATGGCGTGCAAGATAGCAGGAGACGTTGGAATCTCCCGGGAATTTCGTCTCAGGCTGCGAGCCTCATCGCAGAGTCATGGGCTCCATCGACTAGAAGGAGCTACGATGCAGCTTGGTACAAGTGGTCAAGATGGTGCAAGGCGAGAGGTTTTCATCCCATTTCGGCCCCTCTAGTAGAGATCGTGAATTTCCTGGCAGAACTTCTGCAGGACGGTAAAGCCTACCGTACGATAGGGGTATATCGATCCGCAATATCGACAGGCCATATGCCTATTGAAGGAGTACCAGTGGGTGAGAACGTGGCAGTAATTAGACTCCTGAAGGGGATAAAATATAGAAAGCCTCCGCAACCGAGGTATAAATCTCTATGGGACGTCACAGTAGTGCTTCGACTATTAGCCGACTGGCCCAGTAATAGGTACCTAACACTGGGAAGACTGTCGGAGAAATTAGCGATGCTCCTATGCATGATCTCCTGCAGGAGAGTGGCAGACGTCAGAGCTTTAGAGGTAGACAGATTGATATACGGGCCAGACGGAGTGACTTTTCATCTGGCCAGGAGGACAAAGACAGACTCCTCGTCAATAACGTATCCATATATGCAAGATCATGCTAAATGGTGCGTAGCCGCATGCATAAGAGAATATGTAAATAGAACAGCTGAGCTGAGATCAGCGGGGACGACGCAATTGTTGATAGCGCGCAGGAAACCGCATAAAGGCGTAGCGACAGCCACCATAGCAAGGTGGGTTAGAGAAGTCATGAGTCTAGCAGGGATAGACATGGCGAAGTTTGGAGCACACTCTGTAAGAGGAGCGGGAGCATCCAAAGCACTCCGTCAGGGAGCGACATTGCAGGATATTTTGAAAGCAGCCGATTGGGCGAGTGATAGCACGTTCAGAACGTTTTATTTTAAGCCAATTAATGCACTGGCAGAAGCTATGGTAAGAAGCTTTGAACAAGCATAATGCTCGCCTCCGTCTTGACATAGAATGAAGATTCCCCCTGCTAATAGCGCAGGGAGCTCTTGATTCTATTAAAGACAAGGAGGCGAGCATTAATTTCCCACCCGAGATACACGAGGGAAGATTAAAAGAGGATACTGTAATAAGTAAGATATGTACAGAGTAAATAACAAGTGCATTTTTTCCTCAGAAATAGGGTGTGTATCCGCCGCCCTAATTTGTACTGTTGTCTTTCCGTCTTAGGAGAAGATCAGAAGAACGGCTGAGAAAGCACGGGAGCTGATCGGAAAGCATCGATCGTGATCGCAAGTTTGGAGGCGAGATTTCGTTTCACAGTTCTACAGTTCAAAGACCTCCCGGATCAAGTTGTCAGTCCAGGAGAGGTTTACAATGTTGATTGGAATACAGTCAAAGAAGAGGAGGTTTACAGGAAGAGGAAGGACTAGGTCACATGACCAGGACACTGGGTTCAGGGCCTAGGCTGATGGGAAATGAAGTTTTTTGAAAAAAAAAAAAAATGTGTTTGTGCCATCGTATAGATGGACATTTTATTTGTTGTGTTGAAACTGCTGGAGAGCAAATAAATAAGAAGATGAAGCATAATGCTCGCCTCCTTGTCTTTAATAGAATCAAGAGCTCCCTGCGCTATTAGCAGGGGGAATCTTCATTATATCGTACATCCCCTGTCCTGCACTCCCTGCAATGGCTTCCGCTAAATTAGATAGTGATTTTTATGTCCATGTTCCTAGTTCATAAGTCATTGTATCATCAGAAAGTCATCTCCTTGTCAGAAATGATATTCCAATATTGCCTTTTGCGGGCCCTTGGCTCACAGTCCACCGTATTACCCAGAATTACAGCATACATTAAAGAGAGGTTTGGAGGCCGAACCTTTTCTGTCCTGGCATTCAAGCTCTGGAACGACCTCCCTGTATCCCTACGTAATGTACCTATTCACTTTAGTGGGAAACTTAAGACCCTCCTTTTCAGGTTCTTACATCCACTACAGTTCCTGAGTTATGCCCCCGAAAGAGCTGACGAGCAATGTTTCTCTCAAATGCCTGTCGTGTCAAGATGCTCTAGTTATGAACATTTGCACTCAGTAAAACTCCAAATAGCATAAGCCCCGAAGAAAAATGAAACCTGACCTAAAAACAATGTCACTTTCTGCTGAACGGACAAGCTAAATGGCTTTCTGCGGGGTTAAAGGTGACACTGTCAATGCACTGTGCCTTTAGCCCTTCCGCCCTTCTACGCTGACCTATATTGCAGTGGATAGCACTGCATGTGGGCTCGATGTGGTCCCACAAAGCATACAATCATGTGGTTGCCTTTGCTTCCTGCTCACTCACAGCTCCTGAATGAAATTATTTGCACATTGAACACAACATGCTGGCTTGTGCATGGGCAATAGAACACTTCCGCCTATGCCTATAGGGTCGTCACTTCCACGAAAACTGTGCATGGAATGCTTGTTCACATACTGGTTACCAGGGGCACGGAGAAGAGAGCCTCCAAATTGGTCCGCCTACCTTCCAACTTCCGAATTGACTAAACCTCTGGATGGAAAGAAACACTAGGCAACTGAGAGCCTTTCCTGCCTACCTTTCTCTGACACCACAACTTGGGAGCAGCATTAATACTCAGCAGAATTTTTGTATTTCTTCATTAAGTGTTGGTTCATGCAGTGCAGACTGCAATACACAACATCTTAGCGATGCCCTGAGAAGGAGGGGGAATGGTAGGGAGAGACATGGCCCAATAAACGGATCATTCCCATCTCTTGGTACATTGAGGTCAGTGTAAGAGCTAGAGGGAAGGGAAGCAGGGGGTCAAGGGCAGTCACCAGCAGTAGAGGTAGGACGAGTAGGGGTTAGAGTAAGCAGAAGTCAGGAGCGAGCCAGGGGGCCTAGAGCAAACTGAATCACTGAAAAAGCAAAGTTTTGCAGCTGCTCGGGGACAGATGATGGTAAGACGTCTTTCCAGGACAGTCCTCAGGTGGATACGCTTGTTTGATGAGGAGTGTTCTCACACGGTGATAGAGCACTGCCCCAGGCATTTTTTTCCCCCCGGAGGTGTAAGCCGTATGTGTATTTGGAGTCAAGAGCTTAAGGTTCTTGTGGATGATATCTTCTTATTTGAATAACTAAGTACTTTTGCTAGGCCCTGAAGACCCTCGCGTATGGAAACAAGGCAAAATCACCATACACCCAGTGATATGACAGACACGAGGATCGATTTCCAAGTACTAGGGTTTATTGCAAAGCAAATATTCTCAGTCGGCCGACTGGGTCTAACATCTCGCAACGTGTGATCACCCAGACCTCATGAGATGCAAGAGCGCGAACATTCTACAAAGGTATCATAGATATGAAAAGACAATCATACAATCTCTTTGTGACCCATCAAAACCGCCCATAATGTATCTTCTTGAGCTAGTGCTTTGTGTTCATAAGTTGACAATTATGACAAATAGGACACTCCATGACACGTTTCTTTCTTAATCTATATTACTTGGTTTACCAACAGTTGCAATTTGCAGCAAGCAGGCATGATTCTTTGTTATGAAGAACACAAAGCACTTGTTTAGCGAGAAAGCTGTGTTCGTAGGAGACATACATTCCAATGCATGTTATCTTCTGGTTTCTATTCATGAACTAGGGGTCAGCCTGATCTAAGAGGGCCCCGAAAGGGGGGGGGGGAGCAAAGAAAGTATAATTCATGCTATAACGGCCTGTTTCTGCAGTTTCAGCGAGACCGGCTGGCACCTGGCTTGGTGATTAAATGCCTCTCTGCTCGCCTTCAAGGACTTGTGAGGGAGGAAAACAATGTATTTCTGTACTGTTTGGCATTTCTGTCTGGGCCGGTCTCTCAGCATGTAACTTGTGGTCTTGCTCTGTGCATGAGCATAATGGAATACATACATTTTGCAAAGCGTTTGAGCAGAAAGGCAAAGAGAGCAAATGGCGGATGTTTCACAAAATGGACGCTCTATGGTTATGCTGACGATTCCTCATTGGCGATGTAGGGTATATGATGCAATTGGTTTTTGACCAACATAATATACCATCTATGCTTCGGTAGGGTAATTTTCTGGACTTACAAACCCCCCTTTTGGCCGTAAACCAAGAGCATCATCCATACATCGCATCTTCCTCTGACCACGTATCTAATTCGGAGCTATACATACTACAGTAATCGTCATCATCAATATTATTCGACATGAACTCTTTCATAGTTTCTGTTTCGTAGCTTGTATTAGTATCTAATTTGGAACTTCTTTTTTTCTGTTACCATGTGTATACATTCATTCGTTATTTCAGAGCAAATCATTGGCAGGCAGTGTATGCAGCAACAACATGTCATGATGATTCCAAGTAATGTTACTATGATTGCAATTAGTTTCCATCCCCATGAGTGCAATAATTCCCAAAACCAAGAACTTATATTCAGTTCCCAACCACCTGTTGGGATACGAAGGTCAGAGCTCAGAATGTGCAATTTCTTTATCGCCTCAAAGATCGTAGGGGAGGAGTCACTTTCAAATACGCAACACGCTGACCCCACGATTTTGCAAACACCTCCACGGTCGGCCAAAATAATATCTAGTGCCATTCTATTTTGAAGTGTCATTAACCTAACTGCCTTCTCGTCTAGGGTCATATTATACAGTATGTTGGTAGTTCCATTTATCGTTTTTTCTAGTATTCTTGACAGCCTCCGTATATTCCATGAGTTTATTGCTTGGCCCCAAAATGGGATAAATGATTTTGCTATGTCTTCCACAATCAATCCTGCTTCATTTCGCCGGGGCCTGGATCTAGATAATTTTGATATATCTGACGTTCTGGATAGACATACACCTGGGAAAAGGATCCCTAAGTAACACTTCCCTCCCCAATCTCTAGGCAACCAGGGATAAGCTTTTTGTCCACATACAAAATAAACAGGATCACCTACATATATTCGTTCTTCTTCTCTTTCAAGTAGTGCAATATTCATGCATCTATTGAATGTCCCTACTGAATAGGAACCCTTTTTCCGTAGGCAAAATGGGACAGTGCGAGGATTGTAATTTATTGTATACGAGGGGGGCACTACGTCCTTGTTCCATCCTTGGTTCATGTGGAACGTAATTACAGATGATTTATAAGGCACATATAGTCTGTCCACTGGCCTTACCACTGGTTTTATCACACTTGCTCTGTTAAATATGGAACAACCTACAGGTTCCATTACCACTTTTTCAATTTCATCTATGTTTGTTCTATCTTACTCCTACGTTCCGTCCCCTTTCCTCCATACTTATGGGACAGCTCTCCGTCCTGTGGGACGGGACCGGAGCACTTTGTAAAAAGCATCCAATTTTTTTCCAAAAATGTGTCCTTCCTCTCTTTACTTGCGCGGGGCCCGGCACACGGCCGTAACCCCGCCCATCTTGGCTTCACCCTGCGCATCGCCCACCAGTCCTTTTCTCCGCACTTGCATCCTCGGAAGTTTTTCTTCCCTTTTTTACTGGTCTGTCTAGTCGTTCAAGCTAGACTTTCCTGATTGTTCATCGTGTCACAGTCGCTTCGCGAGGGCGGATCCCCATCCTCTTTGTTTAGAGTGTTTGGGTCCGGATCACCGTTGGGACTTCTGTTTTTACTGTGACTCCCTTTCAGTCCGGGCATTTCAACGTCAGTTGGAGTGGTGGGAGGAGGTGTTCCGACGAACTCCTCCTTCACATTTTCAGGCATTCATCGACGAGAAGAAGAAACGCCCGGTAGGTTCTTCACTTTTCAGAGCAGCCCAGCCGGGGGATACCTTTCCGGGTTCCTCTCGGGCCGGGAGGGGCATTGATCGCTCTGTCACCGGGGTTCACACTGAGGTGCCCTTCGGGCCTAATAATTCTACCGGAGTTTTCTCCGAGGGTCTCTGTAAGGGGCCTGTGAATGCCAGAGTACGCTCCGAGGCCCCTCCTGTGGTGCTGTTTGTAGACCCAGTTCTACTGAGTCGTGGGGTACCGGAGCTCGCTCTGAGGCCTCTCTGTCGGCTTCCCTCAAAGATAAGACCGGGGTTCGCCCCGAGGCCTTGGCTGGGTTTGTTGTTACTGAACGGATGTTTGAGGCTCGTGCAGATAAGGCTTTTACCGGGCCTAGGGCCGAGGTCCCTCGTTCAGAGGCTAAAGCTACCAACAGTTCTGAGAGGCCGGTCAAGGCTTTGACAGTGAATGCTGTTGCTCACCGTTCCCGCTCTTGTGGTGACACCAGACCTGTTGAGGGGGCAAAGAAGCAAAGTTCTTCTTTTACCAGCAGTGCCGAGGTCCTTCCTTCGAAGGCTCAGTTGGCGGTTGGTATGTCACAAAAACATTCCAGGCCTCATAGTACCGGCTCTGCCGAGGTTCCTTATGTTAAGGCTAAGATTAAGACCCCTGATCCATCGATGGGGACCCCTGCCTCACTACCTCACGTGCCGCAGTCCCCCCACGACCGCGGTGGCCATTTTAGGTGCTACCCCTATAACTACGCCATCGGCCTCTGGTGTAGGGCTTGGTCCCTTGGGTGAACCTAAGGTCCCTTGTGCGCATCCTTACTGGCCGGTTTATGATTGGAACGCCTGGATGCCTCTTCCGCACAATGTTTCGTTGCCGGCGGTGGCGGCACCTTTGATTTATGTGGATACATCGGTGGAGGGGCCGGTGTGGCACCCTTCCCCGCTACGTCCTTGGATTTGTCCACCTCATGAGAGGCCTCCTCAGGTTCCGAAACAGTCTCCGGAGGACGCCTTTTTTGGTAAATTTCAAGCGCTTATGCGCACCGACCCCATGAGGGAATATTTCAAAGGGCTTTTCAGGGAAATATGTCCACCTACGCCTTCGGCTCCACCCGTTCCTCCGGTGGTTCCGCCGGGGCCTCCCTTGCCCGTGGTGCCTCCCCCGGATCTTCCGCCTTTGCCTCCATTGTCCCCAGTTGACAAGGCAGTGCCTGACACGGCTCAGCAGGATCCTGACCTGTCAGATGACCCTCAAGGCGATCAGGACAACGAGGACCTTCCCCGCTCTATCAGAGCCTTTCATGACCGGGTACTGGACACGATGAGTTTCTTAGATGTTCCGGTGCCCAAGGCACCCGCTCCGCAGGAGGGCGTGCTTTCTGGGGCGTTCACCCTGTCTCCCTTGGAGCGTGCCGGCCTGTTCCTGCAGAAGGAGGTTCTGGCCGAGATCCGAGGAGTCTGGGAAAAGCCACACTCTGGACGTTTTGTCAATAAGAAGATTGACGCGAGGTACCGGCTACATTCTTCGGAAGAGATGGCCCTGTCTTCTTGTCCGCCTCCCTCCTCCACAGTGGTGGCCACGGCCACTTTGCAATCCAGACCTGCAGCATCCTCTTCCACAACAGCTACTCAGGTCCTGGGTAAGGAGGACAAGCTCCTTGACCCCCTAGGGAGTAAAATCTTTGCCAACTCGGCCATGCAGCTCAGGCAGGCCAATGCTGAGTTGATATTAGCGGGGGCTAATATGCGGATGTGGAAAGGTCTGTTGGAGTTTGAGGAGCACATCCCGGTCGAGAAATTGGAAGACTTCAAGGGTGGCCTATCCGATGCCAGGGTCTTGGCCCAGGATCTCCTGGAGGCTGTGGCTCATCACGTAGACACCTCGGCTCGGGGCCTTATGCTGGGGGGCGTGGCTGCATGCCACTAAATTTTCAAAAGAAGTGCAGGACAAGGTGTTGGACCTTCCGTTCGATGGTAAGGAGCTCTTTCATTCTACAACAGATGTAGAGCTCACCAAGACGAAGGATAGCACTCAGACAGCTAAGTCATTGTCTGTCCTGGTTAAGGCTCCTTTCAAAGCCCAGAGACTGTTGTCACAAAGTCGACCCTCCTCTGGCTTTAGAGGCTTCCTCGACCGCAAATCTCGCAGAGTGGATACCCCTGGGGGAATAAACGCCTTAGGCAACAACGGATGCGTTTTTTCTCCCACTATTCAGCCTCCTCCTCAGGTTCATATGGCACTGCCATGATAAACCTACTAAATGAGGGTTTTCCGCGCTCGCACGAGACCCCGGTGGGAGGACACATTAAGTCTCATTGGGAGGCGTGGCAGGCCATCACAGAAGACAGATGGGTCTTGTCAGTCGCTCGAGCGGGCTTCCGCTTACCTCTACCCCCCACCCCACCCACAACCCTTCTTTTCAGCTGTCGGGCTCGCCCTCCCTCAAAGCCGAGGTTCAGAACCTTCTAGACCTCAGAGCTGTGGAACCCGTTCCCCTCGGGGAGCGAGGGGAGGGCTTCTACTCCCGGATGTTTACGGTGCCCAAACCCAACCAGGCTGTCCTGCGCACCATCCTAGACCTTTCCCAGTTCAATCTTTTCCTACCTCAAGAGAAATTCAAGATGATTACGCCCAGCCAGATACGCTCCTCCTTGCAGACGGGCGACTGGCTCAGCGTTGTGGATCTTCAGGACGCGTACATGCATATCCTGATTTGGAACCCACACAGGAGATATCTCCTCTTCTCTTTGGGAGAGGAGCACTTCCAGTTTCGAGTGCTTCCTTTTGGCCTCAGCTCGGCGCCGCGTGTCTTTACGAAAATGATGTGGGTGATTGTGGCCTATCTTTGTCTGCAGGGTATCCATGCGTATCCGTATTTGGACGACGGGCTCTTACGCAGCCCTTGTCCGCTAGCAGCAGTGGGCAATCTCCAGTCTCTCCTTCAGCTCCTGCTCCATCTTGGGCTGTCGGTGAACTGGCGGAAATCTTCCATGACGGTCTTGCAGGACCTGATTTTCCTGGGTTTTCACTGGAACACGATCGACTGCAGAGTGTACCTGACCGGGGACAGAATGGCGGATCTGCTAGCCACGTGTCAGTTGTTTGCGCAGTCAGAGAGCATGTCGGCCTGGTGGTTCCAGAGGCTTTTGGGCCACATGGCCTCGTGCGTGCTGGCTCTTCCTCTTGCTCGTCTCAAGATGAGACGGACCCAGATGGCTCTTCGGAGTTCCTGGCGTCAGGCTGTGGACCCGGATTCCAAGCGGATAATGATTCCGGATTCCATGAGAGTGGACCTCGTCTGGTGGTCATCTCTCAGCACCCTGTCGGTGGGTGCAGGGTTTCTGGACCCAGCCCCCACGGTGACGATCACGACGGCCTCCTCCCTTCTGGGGTGGGGTGCGATGTTAGATCTTCTTCAGGTCTCGGACCGCTGGTCGCCTCAGGACAAGCTCCTGCACAAAATCATTTGGAGCTTTTGGCGAGCTTTCTGGCGCTCAAGGCGTTCAGACCGCTCATTGCCAACAAGGTGGTCCGCATACGCACGGATAATGTGGTGTCAATGTATTACATCAACAAGAAAGTCCCCCCCTCGTGGACCTGTTATTCCAGATATGGGAGTGGGCCGTGCTTCATGGTGTCTGGCTGCTTGCAGTACACATCCTGGGCCAGCTGAATGTCCAGCGGATGCCCTCAGCCGGCGGACATTGGTCAGCTACGAGTGGGAGTTGAAGGCGGAGGTCCTCTCATGGATTTTCTCGCATTGGGGCACACCGGAGGTGGACCTCTTCACTACGGCGGTAAACAAGAAGCTTCCTCAGTATGCCTCCAGAGGGGGGCTCCTCTCTGGGGGATGCTCTCGAGATTCCATGGCACAACATAAGAGCTTACGCCTTCCCGCCTCTGCCTCTAGTTCACCGGGCCTTTTGGAAGTTGAAGAATTCGGTGAACTGTTCCCTTCTACTCATAGCCCCGTGGTGGCCAGCCAGGTTTTGGTTCTCAGAGCTTCAAAACCTGTCGGTGTATCCGCCGATCAGGTTACCAGTAACTCCCAATCTTCTTCACCAAGGGGAACAGCGGCTGTGGCTCCCCTTAATCGCTCAGCTTTGCAGCATGGTGCCTGAGTTCAAGTCTTTAGAGCATCTGAATTTGTCTACGGATAACATGCGTATTATCCAGGCAGCCAGGAAACCCTCGACCAGATCTCAGTACAAGAGTAAATGGCTCAGGTTCTGTCATTGGTTTTTGTAGAAGATGTTGGATCCAAGGGTGGCCACGGTTGACACGGTGCTGTCCTTCGTGTCCTCCCTAGCAGAGTCAGGGGGTCATGTTATGTCATGCAGGACTTATCTCTCAGCGGTTTCCGCTTATCTTTCTACAGACCAGTGTTCTTATTCCCTGACTAACCCAGTGGTGAAGAGGCATTTTGCTGGCTTGACAAGCCTCTACCCTCCGGTTCGTAATCCGCACCCGCCGTGGGGCCTAAATGTGGTCCTGACGGCGTTGTGCCATAAACCCTTTGAACCAATGGCTACTGTGGACCTCTATTACCTGTCCTGGAAAGTGTCCTTTTTGGTCGCTGTTACGTCAGCAAGAAGAGTGAGTGTGCTACAGGCATTGTCAATGGAGCATGCTTTCTTGGTCTTTCAAAAGGACAAGGTAGTCCTTTGGACAAACCCGGCCTTTCTGCTGAAGGTTGTGACCGAATTCCATCTGAATCAGTCGATTTCCCTACTGGTCTTTTTTCCGAACCCTGCCTCTGAGGCTGAGAGGGTTCTACACTGTCTTGATGTCCGAAGAGCTCTTAAGTTCTACCTGGACAGGACTTCTGACCTTAGGAGTTCTTCTCAACTGTTTGTGAACTTCGGTAACCCTCAGGGCAAGCAGGCGTCTAAGGCAACTATTTCTCAGTGGGTCGCCGCCTGCATCACAGAGTCTTTCACCGTCCAAGGGCTGAAACCTCCTAAGGGTATTCACGCACACCTGGTGCGGGGCAAGGCAGCCGCGGTTGCTTTTCAGAAATGTGTCCCCTGGGAGTCCATCACTAGGGCAGCTACTTGGGCCTCCCCATCTGCTTTCTGTAAGCATTACTGTCTCGACATGAGCTCAAGGGCTGACGCTCAGTTTGGTCAGGCTGTGCTGAAGAACCTGTTTCAGTGAGGGGTATTTCCATCCACCCGTAGTTCCTGTAAGGAGTGCTTGGGAATCTCCCATAAGTATGGAGGAAAGGGGACGGGACATAGGAGTATTACCAGGTTACTCACTGTAGTGACCACCTTACTCCTAGTCCATAATCCCCTTTCCTCCATACGCCCGCCCGCCGTCCCCTCTAATAAGGTTCCTCTGTTATTGCTAATGGGTCTTTGACCTGGCGATAGAAAAGGACTGATGGGCGATGCGTGGGGCGGAGCCAAGATGGGCGGGGTTACGGCCGCGTGCCAGGCCCCGTGCAAGAAAAGAGAGGAAGGACAGATTTTTGGAAAGAATTTGGATGCTTTTTACAAAGTGCTCTGGTCCCGTCCCACAGGACCGAGAGATGTCCCATAAGTATGGAGGAAAGGGGACTATGGACTAGTAGTAAGGTGGTCACTACGGTGAGTAACCTGGTAAAACTGACCTGTATCACTCTTATTCCATTTCCCATGAAATAGTGCACTTAGTGATGCATAGCATGCTGTATTGAGGGGTAATGGCTGTACATACCAACTCATTCCTTTCCCGCCATGCTGGTGTAAATGGGAGCAGACTCAGCAATTCGTTCTGTTCAGGATGGAGTGAGTCATATTCATTATTAAAAGCAACGTGTTCTTACCATAACCTTCGCTGTGCCTTTCTTCTAATGGAGGGAGAGTATAAGAGAGTACATGGACTGGACTGTCTGTGGCAGGTGCATTGGTAACAGGAAAAAAAGAGCTTAATCAATGCACGCTCTCCAAATACCATAGTACTGGGATCAGTGTACTCAGAATACAAAGTAGTATTATAATCATTATCATGAATTTTCTACAGTACATTCTTCTTGATATTTTTATAGTCTCAACATCTACTACATCATCAGCGTTGGTGCAGGAGGGAAAAGATGTGAGTATGGGCATTGTGTGCAATTCTTCTTCTCCAACAATATTTTCGTTGTAAATACTTTCTTCTGTGCAGCGCCCTTTGAAACAGCAAAGCATCCAAAGAGGTCAGCAAAGCGTCTAGGCCAGTTCTTGGCCAGTTCTTGGCAGCCAGAATTGCTAAACATGTGGCAAGATCATTGTGCCGCTGCACAGTGCTCCAAAGACTCCAGAGCAGGCATCAATTATGTTTGCACCATATACGCCCCACTTGTCCCCATGGGGCGATCACATGTCATTCACTTTTTCAAAGATAGCACCGGGAAGCCGCGTTCCAGAGCTCCCAAGTTGATGCAGATTGGTACAGCCCCACGCTCCACTTCCCTAGGCCTCTAATTCCCAATTCATCCGTGATGGGAATAGAGGCGAAAACAAACACGTAGAGCAGATCACCTCCGATTTTGAGAACGTAGGTTGTACCTTATCGCTCCAGGTACTGTGTGATCAATGAACAGTGCAGATGCACTTTCAGATGCAGGCTCAGTGTCAGCCTGTGATGCAATAAGTGATGAAGCAGGCTTTATGTCAGCTTGTGATGATGCAGGTTCGGCTGGGCAACGTTGGGGCACATTTAGCCCTTTTTCCTTTGTGGCAACCTTTTCAGGCTTTTTCTCAGGCTCAGACAGTATTTGTGGCAGAGAACTGGCGATCGTGTCTTTCGAGTCGACGATCGTGTCTTTATTGTCATCTGGATCAGGCAGTTCTTTCAACGGAAATGGAATTCTTTTCGTGTGGGTGGCATGGTTCCATGCCTTACGACCATCCACTCGGACCGCAGTCTGTGTTGCCAGAAGAATTTGATACGGGCCCCTCCACCTGGGTGCGAGTGACGATTTTCTCTCAAAGTTTTTGACCAGGACCAACTCGCCCTGCTGCAGACAATGCCCTGGGCCTGTGTACCGGACAGGAAGAGCCTCCTGTACCTGCTGATGAATCAAACAGAGTTTCTGCGTTAACAAGTTACAATAAGTGCTGAGCAAAGGGTACTCTACTTCATTCAAGCGCCTCGGCTGTGGGGCACACCAAACATTTGTGGGTCTCCCCATGACGATTTTGTACGGGGAGAGTCCAGTCCTTCCCTGAACAGACATGCGCATGCACAACAAAGCTAAGGGCAGCGCATCAGGCCAACTGAATTGATTCCCTGAACAGATTTTACTTATTTTATTCTTTAAGATGCCGTTTTGGCGCTCAACAAGACCGGCACTCATCGGGTGTCTGGCGGAATGGAATTGTTTATCAATTTGAAGGCCTGCACAAATCTGTAATATCACAGCGGCAACAAAATGTGGGCCGTTGTCAGACCATCTAACCCGTGGCAGACCGTATCTACAGAAGTTTTCCTTCAGCATCACTTTTGCTGTGCTCATTGCTGTGCAGTCCTTAAGCTGGTATGCTTCCGCCCATTTACTGAATGCACACACTACCATGAGGATGTATCTAAGGTTCTGACATCTTTCCATTTCTATAAAATCAAAATGGATAACTTCAAAGGGCATAGGGGGGAGCAAAACTACCTACTGGCGGTAGTGGTTCCTTTCCCAATGTTGTGTTGCAAACAATCATGCAATTCTGGACTAGTCTTTCCGCAGTTTTTCTAATGTGTGGATTCTGCCATACTGAGGCAAAATGCTGAATTATCTTTTTAGCACATATGTGTGTGGGACTGTGAGCCATGATGACCATTACGGTTACATAGGAGTTGGGCAGCATCCGCTTTCTACTCTCCTTATCTACCCAGCATCCCTCCACCTCTAATTCTGCTGAGCCCTCCGCCCATGTTCTTATTTCATCTGCAGTTGCTTCCGCTTGCATCTCTTTAACAGTGACAATACCGTTTTCTATCATGCAGGGCACTTCTTCTGGCTGAGCTAGAAACATTTTCGTGTGTGGATCAGTGGCAGTTTGCTTTGCAATTTTGTCTGCAAATGCGTTTCCTTTTCCAACGTTACATGTTACTTTCTCATGCGCCTCGCATTTCATTATTGCTAGTCGCTTAGGACACGCCAGTGCAGACAACAATCTTGCTATCAAAGCACCATGTTGAATCTTGGTCCCATGTGATGTTAGAAAATCCCTCTCAGCCCAGAGTCGACCAAAATTGTGTAAAACCCCAAATGCGTACTGACAGTCAGTATATATGTTTACATTCAAATTTTCAGAAATCTCACATGCTCTTGTCAATGCTATTATCTCTGCAGCCTGTGCTGAATTATATGGGATGCTGTTGCTCTATACAACACTTTTTAGTGTTGTGATGGCATATGCAGCAGTTGATGTGCCATGGGGCAATTTAAAACAAGAACCGTTCTCCATCTGGCTCTTTCTGTGATGTGTCTGTTAGGTCAATTCTTCCTTTTGTTTCTTGTTCAGTAACCATTATACAATCATGGGGTGGTAGTTTCTTCTCACCCGTACTTTCATTGAGAGGGGGCATTAACTCTGCAGGATTCAAAACGCAACATCTCAAAATGTGAATATGTGGTGCAAAGAGGACAATTTCGTATCTTGTCAGTCTAGCTGATGTAAGATGTTGCATCTGCGTTCTGTTTAAAAGAACGTCTACCGTGTGGGGCACCATCAAAGTTAAGTTGTGACCCAAAACCATTCCCTCGGTTTGTTTCACTGATGCGGCAGCCGCAGCAACAGCTCGCAAACAGCGCGGCAAAGCGCATGCAACAGAATCCAGTGCGGAAGAAAAATAACTGCATGGTCTATTTCTTCCTCCTTGTTCCTGTGTCAAAACAGCCAGCGCACAGCCGTTATTTTCATGCACAAATAACTTAAAATTCTTCTCATATTTTGGTGTTCCCAAAACTGGAACTGAGCACAACGCAACTTTGAGCAGATCAAATGCATTCTGACATTCCTCGCTCCATGGTAATGGCAAAGCAACATCTTTCTTTGTCAATGCCACAATAGGTTTTACAATCATCGCAAAATTTGCAGTCCACTGCCTGCAATATGAAGCCATGCCTATTATAGCTCTCACTTCCTTCTGTGTCTTTGGAATAGGCATACCAGAAATGCTTTCTATCCTTTCTGGTATCAGTCTCCTTCCCTCTTTCGAAAGTAGGTAGCCCAAATAGGCCACCTCCTTTCGACAATACTGGAATTTTTTTAATGAAGCGTTATGTCCATGTGCTGCCAAATGTGTCAACAATTTAACAGTACTCTCTTTGCAAATGTCTTCTGTGTAGGCAGCAATCAACAGGTCATCAATGTACTGCAATAGTACACACCCTGTTGGCAATTCTAACATGTCTAGCTGTTCTTTTAGTGCTCTGCTATAAATACTCGGGCTCTCAGTGTAACCGTGGGGAATTCGTGTGAATGTGAAAGAACATCCTCCTGGTGTGAAAGCAAATAAGTATCTGCTATCTTCATGTACTGGGATGCTAAAAAATGCATTCTTCAAATCTACAACACTAAAATGTGAAGCAGAGGCTGGAATAATTGTCAAAATGGTAGTGACATCTGGGTCCAATGGAAATTGGGGATCAACTACTTTATTTAATCAGCCAAATCAATTATAAAATGATATGATATTTCATTACATCCTTTCTCATAAACTGGAAGAATGGGACTGTTGCAAGTGCTACCAGTAATTTCTTCTATCACGTTTCGTTTAATCAAATCAGAAACAATACATTTCAATGCTTTTTCACCCTCCATCGAAATGTTATACTGTGGGATATGTGGCAATGTAACTCTTTCCTTTAAAACAATTCTCACTGGTTCTATTTTCAAACAACCAACATCGTTGTCATTCATTGCCCATATACAAGTCGGTACGTTACTCAATTCAGGTGGTAATTGTTTAGACAAAAATTGTGATACTGGCATCTTTTGTGGTGATATTGTCAAATACACTCCATCAGGGGAACAATGAATAACTGCACTCAATTTTTTCAACAAATTTCAACCCAATACATTTCCCCACAATTTTGTGTCAAAAGAAATGGGCATGACTCAGTGAATGGACCTAGTGTAATGGGTACTGATTGTGATACTGGACTGATTACTGGGGTACCTGCGAACCCTACTGAAACATTCTTTTGCCATGGCAGTGGTATCTCCGGAACCAAGTGATGGTCAATCGAGCATTTCTGCGCACCTTCGTCCACTAGAAAAGTGTGCTCTATATTCCCTACTTTCATCTCTACGCAGTGCCCTTTCTGATCAACGGGAATAGATACTGGTTCCAACCCCTGTCTTGGGCTGTCCTAGTAGTTGAACTGTACATCATCTGATGTGAAGTTACCAGAATAGTATGAATTCGACTAAGTATCAAAAACATTTCCTTCTCCTGCACTATTTTGTTGCTGTTGGTTTTGGTTCTGATTCAGATTATTATTTCCTTGGTTATTTTGATTTTGTGGCATTCTTGTGTTTCTACTTTGTCCTTGCGTTCCCGGGCGACCTCTATTCTGTCTTCTCGGGCCATTTCCATTCCTATTCTGTAAATGTGGGCACTGTGCTCGCCAACGGCCTTCTTCCTTACAATATGCACATTGATTCAGCCTAATTGGACCTCTGTGCATGTTGGAGAAATTTCCTCGCGTTTGTGCGTTCCCTCTGCCCCTATTATTATTCACTACCTGTTGCATCAATACTCTTGTTTTTAGATTCACCCTATCCCTCACCACTTTCTCTTTTTCGGTATTTACTCTATTCTCATAGTATTGTGCCATGTGTAATACTTCACTCTGCGATTTGGCTTACCACGCACTTTCAGACGTTATAATTCAATTTTCAATTTTCGGTAGCAACTCTCACATATTTGTCGACAAACAATCTCTTCCCGGGTTCAGTGCTTAAATCTTGGCCACTAAAATCTGCAAATACTTCTTCAAATCTATTAAAATAGTCAGTGGCCAATTCATCTTTACCTTGCACACATGCTGTTAATTTTTCCCAGATGATTCTCCTTTCAGGTAACAAACTCTTTAATTTCTGTACTATTCGCGCTGGTAATGCTAACAGAGCTGGCAATGGCTTCTCGCCAGCTTTTCTGTCCGTATCCTCTTTTATCAAGTTTTCCCATGTATCACCCAAGATAATAGTGTCATCTACATTCCTAATTTGCTTCCATATATCTACTGGGAGAATCACAGGAAATAATAGGTCAATATCACTCATTGTGAAAATGGACGATCTCAAGTACGACTCAATCTCTTTATAAAATCCTGCCGGATTCTTCCTCAAATCAGGGATGGTTTGTTTTATATTATTCACTTCTTGTCTAGAAAAAGGGACATGCACGTACTGGGCTGTATAATGGGCTTCTGTTACCTGCGCTGGACCCCCATCAACGCCAGGAACCTCTACCTTTGGCACAAAAGTGGGAGGCACTTCCCTCATGGGAAATATCGAACTGGCCATTTCTTCGTTCTTTCTCTTATTAAGCACTATAGCTAGGTCGAGGGAAAGGGCAGTCTTTCCAGTTTCGGGTGAAAACGCTCTGTTGTATATTGTCATTAGTTCAGTGGGACAACAATTATTTTTCTCAACACATTCATCTTGCAAATACTCAACCATCACCTGCAATGCCTTCCTTTGCATCTCTATCATATACTGATCGAACGTATCATGCACCTCCATTGTAGGAATGCTAGCATCCGTAATCCATCTAAACGCCTCATGTGTACATATTTGAATTTCCTCACTAACAGGTTTTGACGGTGGAAAAAAACACTGCACGACATATGGGACCACCGCGTCCCGTTTCCCTCTTTTCATCTCTGCATGCAATTCATCAAGTTCGTCTTTAAATTCAAATAGCCTGTCTACGTGCTCTTTTATTTCTGCCGCACTTTCCCTCATCCGTGAAAAAGCATTCAGATCCCGTAACTTCTGCGGTGCTAACATATCAGTCAATTTCTTCCATCTATCCATAAGATATTCCCCCATGCATTCCAACAATACCTGTTTTTCACTGAGCTTCTGATAGTCATACATTGCACTCAGCATAGATCCCTTGTCATCTCCTTCATTAAACGTTTCTGCCCATTCTTTAAGTTCTTCTCTCCTCTCCCTGCTAACCGTACTGCGGGTTGCTCTGGTGCTCCCTTTCTGTGCAGGCCTGGCCTCTGAAGGGCTGTCTTTTCTTGCAGCCGCTAATTCCTGTTCTGTCGGCGGTGGAGCGAATGGTGTCACGTGCGCAGGCGCAGATGGTGCACTTGGAACAAAAATGGGGGGTGGCAAGCAGGTGGAGCAATGGGTACTGGTGCAATCGTGTAAATATTACTTTTAGGGCGTTCTTGTCTCTTCTCACTCAAAATGTAATTTATCAATTCGTCTGATGCATGTAACTTTTGTTGTGGATATATCTTTTGTATACCTAATTGGATACTCTTATCCCCTCTTCTGATATCCTCTTCCCATTTTAGCTCTTCTAGTTCTATCGCTTTTTCTGTTTTTGATTTATGCCTTCGCGCATGTTTCTCCTTACTTCTTAAACGGAGGTTAGCTTCTTTCCTCCAGTCTCTTATGACGTCAAATGTCGTGGGGCATGCTTTCTTGCGAAGCAATACTGATTCTAAGTGCTCTATTCGGGCCATCTCAAAAGTACCGTCTTTCGGCCATTGCAAATCTATTACATGTCTGGTCTGCCTATGCCAAATTTCATTAAACATTATCGCTCCTATTCCATATTTCACATACATTTCAAATGCTTGGGACCCTACGGACGGCGCAACCTGGCCAGTTTCCAAAGATTGTCTACCGCAGTGGAAAAATCCCACTAGACAGGAAGACAATTTCCCAGGCATATTGATCTTATTTGTACCTTACCCTGGGATTTTGATCTTGCAAGAGCAACACTTAACCAATATCAGGGCTGTTAAGAATCGGGGCACGACTCACCTGATCAATCAGTTTGTCTCTCAAGACGCAATTCGTCCATATACAGATGCAACCAAGAATCGTTGTGACTGCGTATCTGGCTCAATCTGCCTCGTTTTGGGACCCTCGCCTTCTTGCTCTCTGGCCGCTGCTCGTCGATCAGGGATCGGCTGTGCACAGATCTGCAAAGGAGTCTCATCACTTTCACAGGGGCGCCCCAAACACCTTTCGATCCCGGTTCGACGGCCTCGTCCTCGATTGGTTTTCGCCTCTTCAAATTCAACGTACACGATGGAGCAAATGGGGGAGGGTCCCTATTCGTGCGCCATTTTTTGCTAGGCCCTGAAGACCCTCGCGTATGGAAATAAGGCACAATCACCGTACACCCAGTGATACGACAGACACGAGGATCGATTTCCAAGTACGGTTTATTGCAAAGCAAATATTTTCAGTCGGCCGACTGGGTCTAACGACTCGTAACGTGTGATCACCCAGACCTCGTGAGACGCAAGAGCGCGAACATTCTACAACAGTATCATATATATGTAAAGACAATCATACAATCTCTTTGTGACACATCAAAACCACCCATAATGTATCTTCTTGAGCTAGGGTTCGATAATTGACAATTATGACAAATATGACACTCCATGACATGTTTCTTTCTTAATCTATATCACTTGGTTTAGCAACAGTTGCAATTTGCAGCAAGCAGACATGATTATTTGTTATGAAGAACGCAAAGCACTTGTTTAGCGAGAAAGCTGTGTTCGTAGGAGTCACACATTCCAAAGGCATGTTATCTTCTGGTTTCTATTTGTGAACTAGGGGTCAGCCTGATCTAAGAGGGCCCTGAAAGGGGGTCCGCAAAGAAAGTATGGTTCATGCTTTAACGGCCTGTTTCTACAGTTTCAGGGAGACCAGCTGGTACCTGGCTTGGTGATTAAATGCCTCTCTGTTTGCCTTCAAGCACTTGTGAGGGAGGAAAACAATGTATTTCTGTACTGTTTGGCATTTCTGTCTGGGCCGGTCTCTCAACATGTAACTTGTGGCCTTGCTCTGTGCATGAGCAGAATGGAATAAATACATTTTGCAAAGCGTTTGAACAGAAAGGCAAAGAGAGCAAATGGCGGATGCTTCACAAAATGGACGCTCTATGGTTGTGCTGACCATTCCTTATTGGCGATGTAGGGCATATGATGCAATTGGTTTTTGGCCAATATAATATACCATCTATGCTTCGGTAGGGTAATTTTCTGGACTTACACTTGGTGCTTTGCCATGTTTTATGGATCAAGCACAAAGATTTAAAGTCAATTATTTGCAGTAGAAGCCAGTGCAGAGTCCTCAGGGCTGGTTTTATGTGGTTACGTGTTGTTAGGTTTAGGATAAGCCTGACCGCTTTGTTCTGGATAAGCTGAAGGTTGTGGGTAAGGTGTTGTGGGAGTTCCAGGTACAGGCCTTTGCAGTAGTCTAGCCTGGCTAGCACTGTGGCCCAGATAACCTCCACATGGTGGTGCTTTTTCAGGAAAGGTAGGATCTGTTTTAGCTTATGCTGGTGAAAATGACACGTTTTGAGGAGTTCCCAGAACTTTTTGCAATGAAAGAACATGCCAAGGCTTTTAGCTTCTGGTGCAGGGTTCGGTGCAGGGTTCGGAGCAGGTTCCATTCTGACAGCCATCAAGAGGTTCTTCATGCAATGGTAGCCGAAAAGCATGGTCTCCAAAAAGAGTTTCCTGCTGGCTCTCCAGCCCTACACAAAGCTGCATAGTAAATTATCTGAAGAATCAGGTCTAGTCATACGATTCGACAAACTTGTGCCACATGCCCTTTTCTATATCCCGCGAGGTGCACTTGAGCATTACACTTACTAAATGCAGGTAACGAAATAAAATACTGGTGGCCAGCAAAAGACAAAGATGAAGAAACTGGTATAAATATGTCACCTGCAGAGGTGATACACATCTCGCCACCCACACTCCACTCATGACAAGTGTGGTATAGATATGGTCAACCTGGCAATACATGGCACAGTCATGCTTTAGTCATGATGTGTACATCCAAGAGTACTGAAGCCTATGTTATGCCTGTAATCATAACCTCCACCACATTCACATCATGTGGGAGATATGTTAGAAAATACCCCCCATATTTTGTGCTATACAATGGTGTACCATTAATCTCCATATTTCTTGCCTTGTGTAGAATTCGCCATTGAAGAATGCACTTTGGAACCCGAGGGGAAATGGTCAAGTTGAAAAGGTGAAAAGGTTCTTGAAATAGACCTTTCAACTAGCCAAGTACACTGGAAGTGCCTGCCTCAAAGGAGTAAAAGGGAAAAGAGCAATGAGTGACACCGTACACTTCAGTGCATGTCAAGTCACCAAAGCAGGCCTGCTCCAGATAGGTCAAAATGAAACTGCAGACTAAGACACCTGCTCTAATTCTAGCGCAATAGACCACATTGAGAATCCCCGGTTAAAGGCAGAATGGTGTGGAACATGCCCAGAATAACCTTGCACAAAAAGGACACTATTGCATGCATTGCACCTGGTCAGATACTGTAAAAGGGCAAACCTAGAGCAGGAGTACTGTGGCAAAGGTGTTGCTGGCACTCTGAAAACAAAATTAAGACCCTCGCAAATTCAAACAGGAACAGGACGACTCAGAGCAACCATCAGTATCATTCCAGAGAACAGAATGAGGTAGAAAACGAAGCTGAACACCTGAATCAAATGAGTGACAACTGCACTTTATAGACATGCAATGCAGAAAGGGAAGAGGGACACCTGCCTGCTATCAGGACTTGACTTTGAACTGCACTAACTCTTCACTCATAAAACAGGGAAATTATGTGGCATTCACTAACCCTTGCCTGTGCCACCACAGCTACCATCAGTGCATCCCTTACCTTGGGCTCCCTGCAGGTTTCCCACACAAGAAAGCATGCAGGCGCATAACACCAGCATGGGCGAGAGAGAAGCGAGTGATAAGGAATGAGACCCAATTCTCTCTAGCTCCCTCATGTGCCTCTCTAATGCATCAGGTTTCCGTGAATGTTGCACCTCCGACATAATTGTAAGGTAGGACCCTCTGGGCCTAACATGAAGCCCCACATGAGTGTAAGGGAGCCAGTGCTTGGGAGTGGCGGCAGAGTCAGCCTCAAAATATTCGCTGGGCGAGCGGCTAGAGGACGGTTTTCCTGAGTGGGGCCATGAGTGATAATCCCACACTCAATGACCCTCCAAGTGCCTGCATGCCCCACTATCAGCTGTGGCTTTGTTTTGTGCCCTGTGGCCTTGGTAACCCTGATACATAAACTGTTATCCTTCTTCCAGCTGACCCGAAAAAAGTGAAGGCTAGGGGTCAGTGATGGCGACTTCTGCTGGCAATCAAACGGGGCACCTCCTCAAGGTTGTTACGTTGTAAGATGAAGTGCGCATGCACAAGCCTCGTTCTGGGCCACGCATGCGCGTCTGCAATAAACGTGTCCCATACGGCAGTTGCCGCCGGGACCTCACCAGCATCAGCCGTGTCTCTGTATCTCTGTGTGTGAGTGCATGTGTGAGTGCGAGTGAGGCGGCCCGAGGCCGGCTGCTACGAGAAGGCTAATTAGTGCGCGCGAGCGCATCAAACATATGCCCTTCTTTCGACGCAGCCCGGACCGACACGATAGCGGGCGGCCATCTTGGATTTTCAGCTCTTGGCGTAGTTGCGGCCTGCGAGGGTGCTTGTGCGCTACCCGCGGGCTGAGGAAAAGCAAATCAACAATTTTTTGGAACCCTCGTGGTCCTCCAGTCCGCAGGTCAGTGATTTTGGTCTGGGGTCCACGACGTAGGATATTCGGGAAGAACCGGTTTGCAGCCTCTATCTTGAAGTGAGGTGCCTATGCGACCTGCGAGCATGGGTGACAGCGATGGTGAGACGGCCGTACCGGTAAGAGTGGCCCGGCGACAGCATGGATCTTTGGCGCCTATGCAGGAGTTCGATACTTCCGGCCCACCCTCCAAGTTGGGGCTCAAGTGGCTCATATGGAAAAAAAAAATTGGACATGTTTTTCAGAGCGACAGGGGAGGACGATGATGATGCGAAGGTCGCGACATTGTTGTACTCGGCAGGTACTGAAGTATTGCGCATCTGAGTCTTTGAACCTTCAAGTGGTGACTTATGCCGCTGTCAAAACTGCGCTCCAAAATCACTCTGGGCCTCATTATAAGTCAGGCGGTAAGGGGTTAACGGCGCTGGTAAAGGTGCCGGCGCCGTCAACCCCGTACCGCCTGATTATGAGGTCCCCTCGCGGGACCCGCTCTGCATGTCTGGTTTACCAGACGTGCAGAGCGGGTCCCGGGAGGGGAAGAGGGAGCAAACAACGGGCCACTCGTAATCGACCTGTTGTTTGCTCCCTGTCCCATTCCCATTCAGCCCTATGGGGGCTGAAATGGGAATGGGGAATGTCCGGGCCCGGGTTCTTGAAGGGAGAAATTACTGGGCCCTTCGAACTTGGAATGGCCCGGTAATTCCCCATTCTGGGAACCCGGACCCGATTTTGGCGGCAGCCATGCCGCCAATCGCGGCATGGCTACCGCCAAAGTTGTAATGACGGCCTTTATCCCACTGTCAAACATGGATTTCGACAGGTTCGTGATTTGTGGGGAGAAACAACACGATGATGAGTCCCTCGACCAGTTTTGCGCACAACTGCGTCAACTGTCGAGCACCTGCAGGTGGGACAATGAGGAGGTAATGATTAGGAACCAGTTGATACAGGGATGTAGCTCCAGCAAGCTAAGGAGGCAGATCTTGCGAGAGCCAGGCATGACATTAACACAAATCCTGGACAATGGCTGGGTATATGAGCTTGCAGAGAGCATAGGCGCGAAAATGGACGCCACAGTACGCCCATGCAAAGAAGAAGCGTTTGCCATAGGGAAGTCGACACCGTCGAAAGCATGCTGGAGTCAAAAGTGCCAAGAAGCATCCTCTACACAGGGCTCCCCAGCAGTATGCCAGTACTGCGGGTACGATTTGCCACACACGGAAGACTGCCCGGCGAAGACAAGGGTTTGTGGGAGGTGCAATACACATGGTCACTACGCGAGGATGTGCCGAGCGGCAGCTCTGGTGACGACGCACAGAGGACCCGCAAGTGCAAGTGGGAGCAGTTTCAGGAGATCGCAGAGTGTCGCCACGCAGGAACAGGAAGCTCAGAGACTAAACATTGCGGAGGAGGAGGAAGATGACGAAAAGATCTTCTTTATTTCAAACCTTGCCACGGGAGCCAAGAGAAGGAGGCAACCCACTTGTGTCGTCAAAGCCGCTGATACCAATCTTAGCTGGTGTGTCGTCAAAGCCACTGCCACGCATCGAACGTTGGATGCTCGCTCTCATGGAGTATGGAGTGAAATTGGTGCATAGGCCCAGAACAAACAACCCCGCTGACTTCCTGTCCCGCCACCCGAATAGCAAAAGGGAACAAGGTCCAGGGGAGCTGGTGGAGTGTCAGGAGTTTGTCCACAATATTGTTGAAGGGGCCATGCCGGTGGCACTGTCAAGGGAGGTTGTAGCCAGAGAGTCCAACAACGACAAAGTCTTCAAGATCATACAGTCAGCCATACGGAGCGGAGAATGGAAGGAGGTGCTGAACAACAACATGAGGCGAGAGGAGAGGGCGCAGAGAGATATACAAGCCCTGTGGAAGGTAAGAGATGAACTCTCTATCTCAGATGATGGACCACTACTGCGAGGGCGTCAGATTGTTGTCCCGCACGCACTGGTATCCCGAGTCCTGCAGCTGGCACACACCGGTCACCAGGGTGTCGCTAGGAGGAAAGCACGGCTGAGACCAAAGGTGTGGTTTCCTGACCTGGAAAGCCAGGTGGAAGGACACGTGCAGAGGTGTCTACCCTGTCAAGCAGCAAGCCCAGCAGAAAGGGCACCGCCCATAAATTCCATGGACACGAGTAAACTTCCGTGGGGTACAGTTCACGTGGACTTTGGCTCGACCGGGAGGGGAATGTATTTCTAGGCCATTGTCGACCAGTGGTCGAGATACCCCGAAGTAGAGCTAGTGGTCTCCACTGCAAGTGATCACAGCATCTTAGCACTTGAAAATATGTTTGCAACTCATGGATTCCCAACTGTTCTCTGCTCCGACAATGGACCACCATTCAGGGGGAACCAGTTTGCACAATATATGAAGGAGAGGGGGATACAGCACAGAAAGGTAACGCCACTCTACACCAATCGACAGGAGTTGCTCCTGCTGAAGCCCTGTTTGGATGCTGCCCGATGGGTCTAATCCCAGAAATAGAGGGACGAGTGCTGGGCGTGATCGACGATGACAGGGTTCGACAAGAGAGAGCAGCCAAGAACGAGAAGGAGAGTGAGAGGAGAGGCCTGCTGGAAAAGGAGGTAGCTGTAGGGGACTCCGTGCTGGTAATGAACTGCCGACTGGAGGGGAAATTATCGCTCACGTATGAGCCGCAACCCTGGACAGTCACCCACGTGAAAGGGGCAATGGTAACAGCGGCCAGCGAAAGAGGGACAGTAACTCGCAACGTCTTTCTTCAAGAAAGTAGAGGTGCGTCACAGGGAAGCAGCGCAGGAAGACACCTCAAGACCAGAGGCGAGTGCAGTAGACAGGCCGGCGGACGTACCACCCATCGACATTGTACCAATGCCGACCCAAGGGAGTAGCAGCCGGTACCCGGCGAGACAAGGACGTCAACCACCAGTGCGCTTCGAGGACTATATCATGGACTCAGGAGACTGAGCCGGTATCATGCCCTGATGAATAACTCACATTGAGTCCGGTTAAAGTTATGTTATTAAAGTTTGTTTCTGTTTAAAGAAAAGAAGGAATGTTACGTCATAGTGCGCATGCGTGAGCCTCGTTCTGGGCCGCGCATGCGTGTCTGCAATAAACGCGTCCCGTACGGCAGTTGCTGCCGGGACCTCATCAGCATCAGTCGTGTCTCTGTATCTCTGTGTGCGAGTGCGTGTGTGAGTGCGAGTGAGGCGGCCCGAGGCATGGGCCAAGTCCTAACAAAGGTGATCTGTAGTGCCCACAGGTCTGCATAGCAAACAGCCCTGCATTATTATCTCACAAGGAACATAGATCATCTGGAGGTTTGAGCCACTAAAAGTTGAGCTGAGCAGTTAAACCATTGGCATCGTCATCGGGGTTTGGAGAATGTGTATTGATATGAACAGGGTAGGCTTCAGTCATTTGCCACGGTTTGTGTTTCTGACTGTTAATATAGCATTAGGCTATTAGCACCCTGGTTCATTTAAACTAAATCCGACGCTCAGCATCCTGTTCATTGAAACTAAATACTATACTAAAATCGCCGCCATGGAGATGGGAGGCGGTGCTCCATGCGGAGACCCTCTTCCAGTTCCTTTACGGCCAGCAAAGGGAGCTGTCCCCGCCACCACAATCAGGTAAGTGGGCTGTGGACGGGCGTTGGGGATACTTAAAAAAATGACGGGAAGGGATAGGTAGAAGATGCGAACTGAGATTAGCAGTTTCAGCCAGTAATCCAAGGAACCTGATTGGCTGCGCCCCCTGCCCCCGGGTGTTAATGATTTAAAAACGAAAACACTCTGATTTAGCACTTTTGGCAGGCTTTTTCTGTAAATCCTCTGTAAATTCTGTAAATCTCATCGGCGCCCGGGGTTTAGGGTTATGGCAGAGTGACTTCGATGTCCTAAATCCCGGGGTTTAGGGCTATGGCAGAGTGACTTCGATGTCCTAAATTCCGAAGGGCTTAAGCCACTGTTTTCGAGTGAAGGGAGTAGCAGAAACTGAACTGTTGATTGTTTCCATTTGGTAGAGCTGCAGCAGGAGATGGTGGTGCATATGAGCCAAAATGCTTCATTTTGGAGATGTCCAGTCTGTCCTGGTTTTTACTTTTCATTCTTAGGCTTGTCGTTTTGTGTTGCCCCTAATGCATTGAGGATTACACATCTGGGGTAGCTGGGTTACAAAGGAAAAAAATGACTAGATGAGCCTTTCCTGAATGAAATAGGGAAGGGTTTCATGTATATTAATGCAGGTTTGACGGGTGGACAGTAGTCAGGAGCTGGGGTGAGGCAGGGGGATGGCAATATCCGGGGCACCATAGCAGCCTGTTTGTTATGTGCTACCACTGGGTGACCAGAGCTAGGAGGGTTGCAATGGGTGACCAGAGCTAGGAGGGTTGCAATAGTCAGATAGGGAGTTGTAAGGAATTGCCATCTGGCAAGGGTGAAGAAGCCCTGTTTTCGATTTTTGTTCATTAAAATAATGATGCATGTAGTTACATCTCAGAAAGTCCCCCCTTTCGTTAACTTCCATGTCAAAAGCATAACATACACATATGCCCTGCTGCATCAGTCTCCTGATCTACAGCTCCTGCTCTCTGGTGGCACAGAGCAGGTTCAGAGGTCACGTGTACCCTGCTTGATAGCTGCCATGACAGCCAATTCACCGCAGTGCAGAGGTTGCGTTGAGGTTTACACTTCTATTCCAAATTCCACATCATTATGATATACTCCCCACATGGTGGCAAGGTAATCTGAAAATATAAGCCATACCCCATGTGTAGGTAGAATCATACACATGTCAGCACTCTGAGCGCAGACCATCTGTGGAAGGGGGGTTGTGTGCATTGTAGTCAGACAGCCTGTGCCTGCCAGACATCTTCTTTCTCTCTGTACCTCTCCTTCCTCCCTGTCGCCTACTATTGCTCCCAGTTGTTGGGAGAAAATGTGAACAAGGACTTATCTTGTCCCTGGGCCCCTTGATTGGGACTTGCGACATCATAGCGGCCAGAACTGCCACGATCCAGGTTTTATTCACTGTCAAACCGCTTTGAGATGCCTTTGAATTCCGTTTGACCATGTTTGAACCAACAGGACCCACTGGTGCTGCTTTTGGCACTCTTTTCATCATCGAAGTGCCATGCTGCCCATCGAACCAGTACACTGCTGCATCACACCAAATGAGCTTGTCGCCCGTCCATCTTTGGGCCTTAAATACTGGTTAGGTAATTTTTAAGCCTTTTCTCGCACAAGACCTATCCTTTTGCAAACATTAGTGATTGTCTTTCACCCGTGTTCATCCTTCTATGGCTTGCATATTCTGTGTTCTTTTCATAGGTGTGGGAGTTATTTTTGCATAAGGCATGAACCTTGATTTGCTATTCCTTAATTTTGGACTGTTGTACTTTGATGTTTGGGTTGCTACTGGGTCACTTCCATACCTGTTTCACCTTTATGATATTGGGATCACTCTTGTTTTGTAGAAGTGTGAGGGCTGAGCAGGCAGTTTAGCCGTTACTGATGCCTGTACTTCTGCATGGCAGAAGTCATTTTGTCCCAAGGGTGGGTCTGGTGGAGGTGGGAAGTAAGCTGGTACTACTAGTATGCTCGTGAAGGATATTGGAAGGGGGTGACAATGACTCAGGTATGGCAAGAGTCAGCTGTAAGTGTATGGTGGCGGTGGTTGGTAGGGGGTGACAGGTGGTGGGACAGTGGCAGTAAGCAGGTAGCTTTCTAGGGTAGAGTGGTTAGGTGAGAATGGAGTGTAGGCGCAAGATCTTGAAGCGTGCTGGAGTTGGTGTGCTGGCAAGGACTCTTAATGCATTTATGGGCTGGAAAATGTCATTTTTTATGGCACATTAATTTATCCAAGGGTAACTAGTGGTGGGGCGAAGCTGTATCAAAGAGTAGAAGGCGACTGTTAAGACATCCTTGGTTTTAAATAGGTCTCTTGTCATTGATACAGGCTCAGCAGCACGAGGCAGGCATCAGATTGCACTGTGCTCTTTTGAAGTCACGCACAATCCTTCTGCTCCTGCAATGCTCAGCCTTCTGGAACAACGCTGATCTTTGTTACTACATTTTACATGAGGCAGGCAGCGCTGTCACATGGGGTTCATTATCTCAGCTCTCGAAGATAAAGCAAAGTTCATTCCTCGAAAGCAGCCTTTGGCTATCTAAATGGATTAGTTACAGGACTTTCATTGTGTCCTTCCTTTCCCCATTCATGTATTATTTCAAAAGCAACCATTGGCAAAGCCCGTGCTTTTGGATGCTTTATAATGCTAATATTGTATGTCTTTTGAGCAAGTTGGGGAGGCGCATGCAGTAAGGATGCTGTGGGAAGGGTGGGAGGAAGCACATGGAAGACTACAGGGGTTGAAGCATGGTGTGAGAGATTAGGGGATTCAGGAAAAAAATAGAGAGGGAGGATGGTGAGACCCAGCTTCAGATACTGTCCATGGTATGACATCCATTACCAAGGCGAGGCATCCTGCCCACATGCGGCCTCCATAGGGGCTGCGTGTGTTCCTGTACGGCCAAACACAGACCTTAATCAACAGGACAGGTTTGCACCAGGTGCAGAGGTAGGTGCTGCTAGCATATCTGTGACAGAATGCCATCTGTGAGGGTGTGCAATCCTGAGCTATTCCTTTTTTCATTTTGCTGGTTTCTCCCACAGCAAGTGGCTTCTGCTAAACAGGCAGCGCTTTAAAAATGTTCCAGGGTGAAAAGTATATGTTGCTTATGTGTACTCTGCTGGTCCCGGTCTACTGACACACTGTAGTCGCTGTGATGTGATTTGACAACATGGCACCTACAGAGTAACATGGGCCTTCCTAAAACAGCCTGCTGGTATCAAACTAATTCCAACAGCCATGGGCTGCCTTTTACAGTACTGTCACCCATGTTCAAAATACCTTTAACTGCATTGCCTCATTTGTCTGGTGGCAGAGCTTTGGTTAAATATAAATCTTTATCTGGAGATGCTAGGGCGCTGGCCAAGATGGTCGCTCCCTTCTGAGCTCTGTTCCTCCGGGAGCTGTTGGAGGCCAGTACCTGGCCAATTGCCAAGTCCACCCTGGGCGCAGATCCTAAAATGCTGTGCATAGCGAGACACATACCGCTACCGCCTATTCAGAACTAAGACCATCCATTGGCTCAAGACTCACGACACATAACGACCTCTTGCTCTCTTGCTACCCTAATGCTCCACCACTATGATTGTAAATATGTACATTTAGGTTGTCAACTGCTCAGTGTAGTCGAGACAACCGCTTTCATGAGACAACCGATTTATAGTATATAGTATTACTTATATTGTATATTTCTGTAACCCATGCCTCATCGGCATGCATTGTTTCCTTTTACGCATCCAGCACTGTAACCACGGCTGACTTCATTCCTTGTATGTAACCAAGCTTTGCATTGCTCTTGTTGCCTCTGCGCCTTGCTACCCCTATAGGGGTTAGGTGCGCAAATATAAATAAAAAAATACACACCTGAGGACCCAAAGTGTTGCGGACTCGGGGCGCAGAGGAGCCACTTCCCGCCATGGGCCTTGCTGCCAGGCTCTGGGGCTGAGCGCGATAGTGGACGTCCCACAGAGGTGCTTAGGGAGAGGTGCGAGGTTTGCCGGAGCAGTTGGATCTTGCTGCAGGTGGGTGAGCGATTGTGTGTTCTGCAGTGCGATCAATGGCCTGACTGGAGCTGGCGGCTGGAGAGTCCGGCCTCTGTTCTTCATTGTGCAGGGCGACGGGATTAGTGGAGCTCGGAGCCGGCGGCTCCACTGGGACCCTTATGGTGTGATCTTACCATGGACACCCTTGAGGCAGACTGCCCTGCAGGTCAGCTGATCTTGTGTTCCTGGTGGGTCTTTGGGGGCGGATGTAGGCATAGAAATATGATGGGTACATCCCACTTTTTTAATATCGGGGGGCCTATTTTAAATATTAAAAAAAACAGGGAAACATGCTACCCCCATCTACCCCCCTCTTTGTCCACGTTAGCCAATGCCCTTAAGCTATGGTATGTTCTATGGATGAAAAAATTCAATGCACGTCAATCAGAGATCTATTAAAAAGCAATTTAATGTACTATAATTCATTGACAAAATGCAATTTATTCATAGAACAATATATATAACAATACAAAATGTCGCTTACCCTAAAACCTGGATGTCCCACGAACATGTTTAAAAACACCTTATTCTACTGTGGTTAATTTATGTTGTTTATGTATGTTTGACATTTCTATAGCGCACCAGGTACCCTAAGGCTTAAGGGCGCGTACATCATTGTGACAATATCACCACAACTAAAAAAGTCTTAAACCAGCTGAGTTCTGGTGAACTCGCCGCCTAGACACGCATCACCACTTGGTATATTTCCTGTACTTCAGAATGGGTTGTTTTATTGAAATTGTTTGTCCCTTGGTTTTTAATACAAGGCACTGTGTTCTCTACAGTGCAATTCTCTCTGGATCTCCCTCACACTATAATTTCGTACAGGAAACGATCAAAGTAGTGAATACAGACGCCCTCACCAATCAAAAAGCTGATTGTAGTTAATCAGTCAGACTATGGGTCGACACATTGTGGGCAAGTGGGGCAAGCCTGTGGCGTAAACTGAACTGCCGCACTACGGGTGAGCCATGTGAAGCAGGGTGGTCTCTGCCAACAGGCGTCCAACTGTATGATATTGACGGTGTCCCTCGTTGAGTGGTAGGCATGAGCCGGGGTGAGGCCCTGAGCTCTGGCCACCAATCGCCTCCACTATGATGCTGCGCATCCCAGTCTCTGGAGTGTCCTGCGTGTGCTGGATTGAATGGCGAAAGTGAATAAAAAGCAGGCAAAGCTTTCGTTTTCACAGCCAACTCCCCGCCTAAAATGAAACCTGTAGATCTGCGTTCAGGCAACAGGGAAGGGGTGAAGGGGACATGGAGACTACAGGTGACCCTCTGTACAGCGGGGAGGCTGCTGGAACCCACCGTCAGGGTGCAGGAATGGAACTTATTTTATCTCATATGAAGGCGGGGTTCAATTCTGTGAACAATAAACTGGATAACTTGGTGTTTAAAATGGATTGCATTCAACATAGGATCAAAAAGGAGAGTGGCATGATTTCTGAAGTGGAGCAGCGCATTGGGGCCATGAAGGATACCTCGAAGGGGGCAGGTAGGACCCTTTGAACCCTGCAACAAGACATTAGGCGGTTGCAGATGAAGAACGAATACCTAGAAGCATGGTCCCGCTGTAGTAATACCCGGGTTGTGGGGATCCTGGAGTCTGTCACGCAGACATGGAAAGCTTCATTAAGGAGGTATTAGCGGATCCGCTGCTCTCCGCGCAGTTCTTGATCAAGTGTGCGCACCGGGTGTCTCCTGTGGCACCTAAACCAGGCCAAAGTCCCCGCCCGGTGATTGCTCTGCTTCTGAATTATCAGGACAGAGACAATATACTTCAGGAGGCCTGGGAGCTGGGTGATTTGCAATATCAGGGGTCCAGTGTCTGTTTCTACCTGACCTCATCATAACTCACCGACTCCCCGTTGCACCCTATGCCTATCTTACTATGTAGGTATGCACTATGTGATGGGTGCACACATTTATTTTCGAGTTGCATTGTTCCTGGGTAAATATCCAAGTGTTGGGTGAAAGATGGCTAAACCACTAAGGCAGGAGCAATGCACCCTCCTAAGCTAGAATGTGCGAGGGCTGAATAATTACACCAAGATGCGCACAATCTGGCCTATAGGGAGCATCACTGGGCCAAGATTCAATTTCTCTAATAAATGCATTTGATGGGGAGATTAAAGGAGGTGTTTGGTAAGTCCTGGGTAGACGCACAATTTTATATCTCTTACTCCTCATATTCCGGAGGCGTTTCGATCATTGTCTATAAGTCACTGGGGTTCAAGCCTCTGCACCAAGTAAGGTATCCCTAAGGTAGATACGTAATAGTGTGGGGGACCCTTAGTGAATGTGTCTGGTCCGAATACAGACGATCCAGGGTTTTATAACTCCCTGTGTGTCAAATGTCTAGCGTATTCGCACACCCAGCTAATTGTTGCAGGAGATTTTAATACATTGCTCCATGTGTATTGGTATATATCCACGCCTGGTGCAAAGTCATTGTCCTCGGCTGCTAGAGCAATATTGGCGGGGGTTGGACGATTTCGGGCTAATGGACCTCTGGAGAGCACTACATCTAGATGACAGGGACTTTTCCTTCTATTCCTCCGTTCATGACATGCAATCCCGAATAGACTATATAATGGTGGGGCTGAGCCTTGTTCGAGGCACAATAAGCGGCAATATGCTTCTAAGAACGCTGTTTGACAATTCCCCGATTCTGTGGCAGTTCCAGATTGCGGATCTCATGGTTGCTAGGCTCCACTGGCGTTTTAAGGGCCAAGCGTTATTGGATGTGGTATTCCGTAGTGAGGTGGTAGAAATTATAACGTCCTACTTTGCCTGTAATGTTGCATCAATTGCTTCGGCCGGGATCCTCTGGGAGGTGTTCAAAATTTACCTGAGAGGGTGCTGTATCTCTATGGAGTCTAGGGTACTAAAGGCGATCCGATGGAGGTTGGCGGACTAGAAGCGGAGTTGAAAGGCTTGCAGTCCAGGGACAATGTTCAGCCCTCAGGACAACCTGGCAGCGATTCGGTCTGCCCTAGATCAGTTTAGAGTTGAGGCACATAGAGAGGTGTGGTTCCTAGCGGCCCTGCATCTAGCGCAGAGGAATGGTGAAGAGGGGAGGCTGGGTAGATACCTGGCCAGGTTGGTAAGAGGTGATGGATGCCAAACTGATATCCCAGTGGTTAGACACACAGATGGCACATTGGTCTCGGAACCTGAGCTAATTCATGAAGAGTTCAGGTCATTTTATAGTGACTTGTATGCAAGAAGGGGTAGGGCGGATCAGGACGGGAAGCTCTTTGTCGAGGAGGCATCGCTGGTAGAACTTGATGTGCAGGCCAAAGAAGCTTTTGGTGCCCCTATCACGGTTATTGATATTTTGAAAGCGATTAAAGATCTCCCAACCGCTAAGGCCCCGTGGTGAGATGGGATCACTTTAGAGTTTTTTTGGGAATACGGCCCTAGTGTCGCTGACCACTTAATCCAGGTCTGGAAGGTGGCCTTACAGTAGGGCTCTCTACCCTCCACGATGCGCAAAGGTATTATCTCCTTGATATTAAAACTGGGCAAGGACCCCATGGACTGTGCCCCCTATAGGGCGATATCCCTCATCAATATGGATCCAAAAATGTTCTCCAAGGTCTTGGCCGACAGGCTGCTTCCCTTTCTCCCATCTATTGCGCATTCCGGTCATACTGGCTTCTTTCCTGTCTGCTCTACGGCCCTCAATTGGCGGTGACTGTTTGCAGTCCTTGCCCAGATTGGACCCTCAGTGCAAGCGTTAGGAGAGCTTCTGGACATGGCCAAGGCCTTGGACTCTGTCGCCTGGGACTATTTGTTCACGGTTCTCGGGAGGGTGGGGTTACATCACACTACTTGCAATGTGTTAAAGTCCTGTATTCTGGAGTAACGGCAAGGATTGGTTTATTTGGTAAGTAGACGTTGTTTGGGTTGGGGCAGGGAACACGACAGGGATGTCCACTATCCCCTCTTCTATTTGCAATCACCATGGAACCGCTTGCTGTCCGCCTGAGAGCGCTGCACAGTCACTGGGGGCGTACGTTGGGGGGGGTAGGGAACTGATATCTGTCTATGCAGATGATGCCATCCTGTATCGTAAGAACCCGGGTCGTAATCTGCAACCTCTCTCGCAAGGGATCGAAAGCATTTGGTAGAATATCTAGTCTACAAGTAAACTGGTCTAAGTAGATCCTATTCCCATTGAATGAGGCCACTTGGCAGCCTTTGGGCACAAAGAGGCTTCGCGGGGAGCAGGTTTTGATAAAGTATTTGAGCATAACAGTAGGAACAGGCCCCAATTGCTGAAAGACAATCATGTGGCTTATTTAGAGACACTCCAGAGTAAAATTGATCAATGGGTATCACTTACAATTTCTCCTATGGGTAAAGTGGTAATAATGAAAATGGTTATCCTTCCTAAACTACTCTACTTCTTTCTTAACGTCCCTGTGTGGCCAGACTCTCACTACTTCAAAGAACTAAAGACGTTGCTGATGAAACTGGTATGGAGCCTGAAAGCACCTAGAATTAAATGGGAGATACTTACCAAGTCATGGGAGCAGGGAGGCTAAATGTGCCTGACTTGGAATTATATTCTCTGGCTGCTCAAGTTTAATTCATCTCGTATGCTTGGAAGAGGGAGTTAGAAAATGCAAGTACAAATTCCATATACCCCCCGAGCTTGCGATCCGGGATATTCGGTGCCTTGCTCCGATGTGTAATGATGCGATTAAAAAGGTGTGATCGCGACCGAGAGTTAATAATATGTTCAATTTTTACGCTGATGGGATCTTTGTCTCCTGGGAGCAGATAAGGGCTAAGTTGGGGAGTCCTGCTGGGGATTGCATTTCAATTCTTCAAGATGCATGAGGCGTTTAGGGCCTGGCCGGCGTGCTTTCCATCCGAACCACAGACATTCCCCCTTCTGAGATACATTGTTAATTCAGTAAATGTGAGAAGAACAGGGGCTACAATCTACCGGATGGTTCAGGATTCTGCCCCAGGAGTGGTTCCATTATGTATCATTGTGGGAAAGGGATGTGGGTGACAAGATGTGGCAGTATATGTGCTCATACACTTGGAATGTGGCAATTAGCTCTAGCTTTAAGCCCATTCAACTTAAGATTCTCTATTGGGCTTATCTTTCCCCTGCTCTTCAGAAATAATTTGACAGCTCATGTGATGGTAGGTATCCTCTGTGTAAATTAGATAAGGCTGGATTCTTTCATGTACTGTGGGAGTGCCTTGCCGTGGTGACCTTCTGGCGTCAAATAATGGATATGACGGGCGTATAGTCTATCGAGAAGTGCCCCTAGAGAGCCTCTGCTCTATGTTTGGCTGGTTGCCAGGGATCTTTAAAGGAGGAAAGCCATTGCTCTCCATGTGCATGCTGTTGGCAAAATGCTGTATTCGAATGGATTGTGTCCTCCCACGTATTCCTCATCTTAGATATATCCTTGCCTTCTGCTTTGCCTCTTCGGAAAAATAATTTCTCCACCAGAGGGCGCTCAGCTCGAGTCTGCAGCGTTGATGTTCCTCAGCGGTATCCGTCGAGCGTCGACGTCATCCGCAGTATAAAAGGCTCGAGCCGTGCCCGTTGGCCTCAGTTCCGTTTTTCCGATAGCTTTCGCTTTGCATCAAGAAAACTGCGCTTCAGTTCTTGAAAAATGTCTTCGTCATCAAACACTTCCACGCCTAAAACTGGCTTCAAGAAATGTCAGAAATGCGGGAGGAAGATAATGAAAACAGATCCCCATCGAAATTGCCTCTGGTGCCTCGGTCCCGACCATCGGATAGACGAGTGCGGTTCCTGTCAGACGAGGACCAATAAAGCTATAAAGGAACGTAGAGGTCAACTGGCAGTGGGGGAGGAGTCCTTGAAGTCTTCTTCAAGAAGAAAGAAAGGCTCGGCTGAGTCTAGTGAAAGATATTACAAATCGGATGCCTCCAATCAGGTTTGGACACTGCTGACAGCATCAGTAGGTCCAGGGCATCTAGTACTGTGCTACGCAGATTTGCGTGGCTGAGAAAGTCAGGTTTTGCACCGGATGTGCAGGCCAGACTTCTCAATATGCCATTTGACGGCTTGAGGTTGTTCGGCAGCAAGGCGGATGAAAGTTTGGAAAAGCTGCAGACCTCTAAAGTGGCAACAAAGACACTTAGTGATGAAATACGACAACCTCAACAACGCCCCTACACAGGCTCATCTTCCTGGAGGGGTTGTCCCTTTTGGTTTTATTCCTCATTTGGAAAACAAATGGGACAGGCCAGTCAAAGAGGACAAAGGAAATTTCCTCTGGGGCGAGGAAAAGGTGCTAGATCTGCCCCAGCAGTGGCAACTGTCCCATCAGCTGCTACTGCAGCTGCCCCAAAGCCACTCTGAGGTTTTGACCCACAAGACCCCCGGTGGGAGGCAGAATCTCTCAGCATCTGGAAGAATGGCAGGGCATTACCTCAGATGTTTGGGCACTGGAAACAGAATCCCAAAGTTACTGCCTTTCCTTTCAGAAGAAACCTCCGAATCACCCTCCGGGATACAAAATTTGCAGACCCGCTCCTGTTGCAGGAAATTTTAACCCTGCTAGAGAAAGGTACAATAGAACATGTACCTGCAGCGGAGAGGAACAAGGGTTGGTACTCCCCTTATTTTCTCATCCCAAAGAAGGACAGAGGATTGAGACCCATCTTGGACTTAAGAAACTTGAACAAGTTCCTCAGGAAGGACAAGTTCAAGATGGGTACCCTTTCTCAGATCCTTCGGCTCTCCAACTCCAACACTGGTTGGTATCATTGGACATTCAGGATGCTTATTTTCTTGTGCCAATCCATCTCAAGCACAGATAGTACCTGAGGTTTGCGATTGGCAACTCTCACTATCAGTTTCGAGTTCTACCATTCGGGTTGACCTCCGCCTGAGAATTTTCACTAAGCTTAGCTGATGGCGGTAGTGGCAGGAGAGGGGGAATTCATGTTTACCCCTACCTGGACGATTAGTTAATCAGGGCACGTTCTCCAGAACAAGCCCAGGAACATCTAAGCAAGACCTGCCACTTCCTACACAGATTGGGCTTCTCTCGGAATTTCAAGAAGTCAAATATGATACCATCACAGAAACTCCAATTTATCGGAGCAGTCCTGGATACTTTCTCGAGCAAAGCCTCGCCTCCCGAAGAGAGAGCTCGCCACATTCTGCATATGGTAACAAAGTTCCAAAATTCCCAGCATCTGCTGGCTTTCAATTTTCTAAGGTTGCTCGGCCTTATTGCATCCTGCATTTTTCTACAGTGTGCCCTCAGGACTCAATGGTCCCAATTTCCAGGGGAGTTGTCAGATCTTTTGCATGTTCCGACCAGAGTGGCACAAGATCTGCGATGGTGGGCTTGCAACAAACATATCCTCAAAGGAGAATCTTTTTGGCAACCATGGCCGGAGATAACGGTGGGAAGGATGCCTCACTCACCGGGTGGGGAGCCCACACCAACGAACTGACAATCAGCGGTCATTGGTCTCCATCGGAGTCCAAACTACACATTAACCTTTTGGAGCTGAGGGCAATCAGACTAGCGGTGAAGGCCTTTCTGCCCTCTGAACGGGGAAACAATGTCCTGATAATGACGGACAACACAGTGGCCATGTACTACCTCAACAAGAGGGGAGTTGTACGGTCACTACCACTGTGCAGAGAGGCATTGTAGCTCTGGTTCTGGGTAATACAGGAAGGAATCTCTCTAACGGCAATTCACCTAGTCGGAGAGCAGAACATTGTGGCGGACGCTCTGAGCAGGTAGAGCACAGTATGTCACGAATGGGAACTAGCTCAGGAAGTCCTTCAAGAGATCTTCATCCTTTGGGTAACCCCACAAGTGGATCTGTTCGCGACCGGTGCCAACCGGAAGTCCCAACTGTACTGCTCAAGGGAATTTCCCCCAAGAGGAGGTCTAGGAGATGCGTTCATGGTGGACTGGGAATTTGCACTCCTGTATGTGTTTCCTCCAGTCCCCGTGATTCCTCAAGTAATCAGGAGGTTAAGAAAGTTTGAGAAATCCATGATCCTAATTGCCCCGGATTGGGCCAGGAGAACGTGGTACGCGGACCTCCTAGACATGTCCATTTGCCCTCCAATACGTCTTAGATTTCTCCATCCAGAGGTCAAAACACTCAGCCTTCATGCATGGTTTCAGAGAGACTGAGATACAAGGATCGGGACCTTCCGGATGACGTAATGGAGATATTGCTTTCGGCCAGAAGGCCAGCAACTAAATCTCTGTACCTGTGTCGTTGGAACAAGTTCAGTAACTGGCGCAGAGTAAGAATGTGGACCCTTTTCAATGTAATATTCCTACAATATTATCTTTTCTTTTACATTTAGCCAATTTCGGGCTCCAAGTTGGCACGATAAAAGGTTATTTGGCTGCGCTATCCATTTTTAAGCACTCCTCGGAGGAGGAATCTTATTTCAAGATTATAGTTCTTAAAAGGGTTTACTAATGTGTTTCTTCCAATACCATTTCAAGTACCTGTGTGGGATCTAAATTTAGTGTTGACATTTCTCACATGTATTCCATTTGAGCCATTGCATTCTTGCCCGTTAAGGCTCCTTACTCTAAAAACAATACTGTTAGTGGCAATTACTTCAGCCCCCAGGGCGAGTGAGTTGCAGGCGCTTTCTTGCAAACCTCCTCACCTTTCACAAAGATAGTTGTTCTTAAGGTCAAACCCTCTTTTCTACTGAAAATTGTCTCAGATTTTCACCTGTCACAAAAGATAAAATTGCCTGCATTTCATCCTCCTTCTCACGCAAGTAAGGAAGAAAGATTACACAGATTAGACCCTAAGAGGGCTCTTAGTTTCTATATATCAAGATTGGCTCAATTTCGTCAGTGTGACCAACATTTTGTGGGATATACTGGCTGTAAATTAGGGCTGGCAGTGACAAAACAAACATTGTCCAGATGGATAATTTTCACTATAACTGAATGTTATATATTGGCTGGGAAAGATCCTCCAGATGGGCTGAGAGCTCATTCAACCAGGGGTATGGCGACTTCAACAGCTCTTCAGAGAGGTGTCCCGATACAAGATATTTGCGCAGCAGCTACCTGGTCATCCATGCACACATTTGTTAAGCACTACTCCCTAGACCCGATTTCTTCACAGGGGGGTCTCTTTGCAAAATCAGTACTTCATACTGTACATGATTAATATTTCTGTACAGTATGACCCTCCTCCAATTCAGATTGCTTTGGGAGCCTATCTAAGATGAAGAATATGTGGGAGGACACAATCCATTTAAAGAACAAGTTACTTACCAACTGTAACGTTCTTTTGACTGGATGTTCCTCCCACATATTCCTCATCGACCCTCCCAGCCTTTTTCACTCAAGGTTCCTTTAGAGCTTTTGGTCAAAGGGACACGCCTTATCTACTAATTATTGACTACAATATACGAAAAAACAGAACCTAGGCCAGCGGGCGCGCTCGAGCCATTTATACTGCAGATGACTTTTACTCTTGATGGATACCAACGAGGGAGATCGACGCCGCGGACTCGAGCAGAGCGCCCTCTGGTGGAGATTTTTTTTTCCGAAGCAGCAAAGCTGAAGGTAATGATATATCTAAGATGAGGAATGTGTGTGAGGAACATCCAGTCAAAAGAACGTTACAGTTGGTAAGTAACTTGTTCTTCTGATGCTTTGGTCAAGTCCTGTAGCCCCAACCGCAGCTAAATGGTTAAACGATCTGGCAAGGTGCTGTGCTATAGAACACAAGTACTGCAGCCTGTTACCAGCCCACACCAGGCCTCGCAACATTTGGGACCCGGTACTTGTGTTTCTACTGGCCAGGGAAGTGGATGACGGTGGGATGCCAGTAAAAGCAAGTGAGAGTAAGGGCTGCGTTGGGCTAATTACACATTATCGCTGCAGACTTGGCTGGTGTGACGACCCTTCTTGCTACTGCATGGCCCGGTCACTTCATGCTTATGTTAAGAAAAGATTGGTGGGAGCGTATATGCATTTACCCTAGCTGGGCACCAGCGACTCAAGAGGTATGTGTACAAGACTCTTTATGAGCATGTGGACCTGTAAATGCTCACTGTCATCCCTCACCTCGATAAGGACGTATTGTTTCTTTTTTTGTTCTTTAAACTGTCATACTGCCCACCCCCACCTCTGTGAGTTTGTACTGTACATGTTCTTCCTGTGTTTTCTTTAAGGACATATGCGCCCTTTAGTGGATGTCTATACTGCGAACCTGTTTATAAATAAAGGTTATATAGCACTGGTTCATGATGGCATCAGCACAGGTCATGTCCTGTTTGCAAAGTGTCCCAGCCTTGCCCCAAAAGGTCATTCAAATATGTCAGATGGTCCACATCCAAACCATTGGGGAAATCTCAAGGCTCACATGATCTGAACCTGTCACCTTCGTTTGGTTTAACCTGGGCTTTTGCTGGCAGTCCTTAGTGCCTCACTATCTTCTAAAATAATGTGTATGGTCAACTGCCAGCCTAAATGTCCCAGGTCACTGCAGGGTTCTGCGAACTATATACTTGGCTTTTTCTAGAAATAGCCCCCATTTAACTGCGTACACAAGCCTCTTTGAGGATCCTTTTATTTGGGTGGCTTAGGCTTTGGAACAGAGGAATGGTGCTGTAAAACACACGCCTGAAAACCATTAAGCAACTGAGAACATAGATGTGTTTTATTTTGTATTCACATGCTTTTGTTATTAGAAAGACAGATTTGTGTCTGACTGTAGTCTGTGCTCCAGATAACATTTTGAGGTGGAAGTATTTTTTGAATTGGTGAATAAAGTGATATTTCTGAGCGAATAAAAGCAATTTCCAATCCCAAGGCCGGTATTTTCTGGACGGGTAAAATGTGTTGGCTCTAAAACCAAAATATTTTTGTAATTCATACTTCTCTAGCATTGGATCTTTCATGGATTCACATGCTTTGAATATTCCCTGTCGTCAGGCTGGGAACCTCGGTCCTTTTTAAAATAGCGTTTTCCCCTGGAGAACTTTGTGTTACGCTCACCTGGTTCCCACAGGAGCGTAAATCGACAGCTGCGGCCTCCACCAGCGTGAAGCGTAGGGCAAAGATGACCCTTTGGACAGACCCCTCAGTCTTGTAAGCTTGACTCGTAGAAATATTCTCCTGTAGATGGAGAAATGTATTTAGCCCCGTGGGTGTGAATGCAGACCCCCCTCCCTGCTCCTGTTCTCCCCACTTGCCTCCTCCGATCTTCCCAGTCAGTGTCCTCACCTTATGTTTTTGATTGGTGAGCTTTCCATCCTGCGTGGCATGCAGGGGCGCGTAGATACCAATTACTTCACTGGTTTTAGGTGCTGGAGTTCTGGACGATTATTGAGTCCAGAGTTTGCCAAGTTTTTAAAGAGTTCAAAATTTCCAATGCTCAATCTTGCACTTCCCTGTTGATTTGCGGTGGCAAATTCTGTCTGGAGATTGCTGGCGGCGTTCAGGTAAGAGTCTGTATCACCCAAACTATCCTGTAAAGGTGCGTGAGATTAGCTCACTGTCTTTTCCATTTTTCCTAGATGCGGCGTATTGAATGATAAAGCCTCCGGTGATAATCAGGTAAGTCTTGTAATATAAGTGATTGTCTTTTTAGTCTCTTTAGGCTCACCTTGCTTTTTCTTGTCTTTTCCCCAGATGTTGAAGATCACCGAAAAAGTGACGGAGGCAGCGTCGAGTCGGAGATGCTGTGGGCTGGTGAAAATGGAGCAGCGCTGCAGCTGGGATGCGATGCGTGCCGGAAGAATGTCCGTTCAGGCTCGGAGTGATGCCAGATCCGAAATCAGGTGAGGAATCAGAATAAAGTCTGTAATCTAACCTCTTCTCCTATTTTCCTTTCTCTCCTAGGGGCGCCATGTTCGAGGCGAGCGTGGCAGAAGGCTGGATGCAGGTTTGCAGACACGGTGAGCGTTACGCTGCTAAATGCAGAATAACGCAAAGCGTGTGTTGTAGATCAGGCGTGGCTTAAATAGCTTCAAAAGTAGTCCCAGGTAAGAAGTCCCTAGAACCACACCCGAGTGAAAAGTAGTCCTTGTGGAAAAATAGTCCCTCCAGGTCTCACGTTGGCCTGGATGCATGTGCAGCACGGTCTGCCTGAGGTAAGTGATGACTATGAGCCTGGCGCCTTAGGCGCCAGGACTGATTTCTACTATGAGCCTGCGCCTAAGGCGCCAGGACTGAACCCAGATAGCCCCTAGCCGGGGCTTCTGAGGTTTAAACAAATGTCCGGATGCCTGCTTCCGGGGCGGATGGGCTTGGTCCAGCTGCCCGGGGGTAGGCATCATGACACTTCGACACTTTTGTGTCGTGTCCTATCAACGTCCTTTCTGGGTGATTAGCCGTCTCCAAAGTGTTGGGATCACCTCGTGCTCATTTTGATTCTACACGTATTGGTGTTTTTGTCGTTTTTTCCTAATGTCTTCGGGAAAAGCTTTGTTTCGGCCCTGCGCGACTTGCGGGCTGAAAAAGGTGTATGAAGGGGATGGGCACATGGATTGCCTCTACCCTCATCACTCCGTCGATTCCTGCGACATCTGTAAAGGCTTCTCTCAGAAAACGCTAAAAGACCGCAATCGGCGGTTGTTGTGTTGGCTAAATGAAGGTACCTACGCTTCATCTGAGGTAGGATCGGTTAGTAGCCTGGCGTCTGAGAGAACTGCTCCAATAGTTCCTCGCCGGTCAGTGTTGGCTGAACCACCGGCTAAGAAATCTTGGCCTTCCGGTGCAGAGAAGAGTGGCCTCCCCTGTTCGGGCAAACACCTGATGAAAGGGGCTCCTTCGTCTTCCAAGCATGGGCATTCGGATCAGTCCCGTAGGTCGGAGGGAAGGCCTGGAAAAACATCTTCATCAGTGAAGGACAAAAAGGACTCTTTGAAACACTCCTCTTCAGGAGACCATCATAGGTCTTCCTCTAGTAGAGAGTCGTCGAAGCACCGATCCAGTGGGGCCAAACGGGTGGGATCGCCTGAAAAAACTACACCACAAGTGTCGGCGCCTTCAATGGGAGTCCTGTCGTTGACAGTTACACTGCCGGCTAAGTTGTCTACCTCCACGATTGTGTCTTTGGCTCCGTTGGCTACGGTCAAAGAAGGCCCGAGGTTTTCGTCGTCGATGGACAACTTGCTACCAACGGGTGGGGCGTGGCAGCTTCGGCGTTTGATGCCCTTCTGCCTGACACTCTGCTACAGCAGGAGGCGGCCCTTTCAGTGTCGTCGGTGGCGGATGAACGGGAGCCATTGGTGAACCCAACGGGCCTCGGCTTACAGTGTGTTGGCCCGTCGAAGACGACGGGAGTGGAGTCTGGTCCATCCAAGTATCCTCTGGTGAACCCGCAGTCGATGCTGTCGCTCCAAGTCCTATCTACACTACAGTCCCTGTTAAGTCAACTAGATTCAAGATTGCCTCCTCTAGGGGCGGCCCTGGTGGCCCCTATCGTCGACGCAGCAGGTGTCCCTCCGCATTCAACATCTACAGCTGGGTTGCCGACCCCTCGGCCGATGAGCGAAGAGCCTCCTCGTTCGCATCTGGAAGAGGGTGAGCTGTCAGACTCAGACTGTGGGCCTAGGGACTCTATCTCTAATGTCTCCTCATCTCCGCCGAAGACCCGACATTGGAGTCAGATGTGGAAATGGAAATGCCTCGTAGTCCAGCACAACCGTCCTCTCCGGATGATGTGGGCGCATTCCATGCCATGATAGAAAAAGCATGTATTGAATTTGGTCTGACCCCAGAGGAGGAACGGAAGGAATATGTTAGGGAGAATTCTCTGTTAAGGCTAATTTCCCAAACCTAGTGAGTCCCCCAGCAGCTTTGCTGGATTTTTGGGTTTTATTTTTTTCTCCTGCTAAGAGTGAGACTCTTTTTCTCCCACTCTTAGGCATGATTTGAGAATGTCCTTTGACTGTAAATGTGTTTTATGGGCTATGGGGTCTTTCACTTCATAGGGCTTCATGTGTTTTTGGTATGTGTGTTACACAGCACCCTCAGTACAGTAACACAGGGGTGTCATAGTGACCCCCAAACATAGACTCCATACCCTGGGACTGACTACTATCTCCCAGGGCATGTAAAGTCACCATTGGCTTTACTAGTCTCAAATTGTGAACAGAACCAGTACAAACCATCATATTGTGGAAGTACTGGTAGGAGTAATTCGATTACCCCTGGGTCTGTTTTCCAAGGGGGCACTGTCCAGTCCCCCTTTGTCGAGTTTCTGGCTGGTGGCAGTGGATACCACGCAAAATATTCCACCGGAATATTTCCTATGGGATTTTACCATTCATTTTAAACGCAGCACTTATTTGGTGCAATGTTAAAGATACCGCCGGGTTATTTATTTAATATTTATTCCCCGGTTGGGTCTTTTTGCCAGGACTCGCGTTTGTGTTCGTCTCTGAAACTGTAACCCAAGTCGAGCCCTTTGTTCCACTTTTTGGCGGGCTTCTCCACAGAAGCCCTCCAAATGGTGCCACTCTGTCTGGGGTCTACAGGATGTGTGGGAGGGGGATTAGACACCCTGGACAGAGTTGCCTTGGCAACTCAAGTCGCACTCTTGTGTGATTGGCCCAGTGGTGAGCCGCCCGGCTCACCACTTAGCATGTTGGAGTGACAGCTAGGCTGTTGAATGGGGGTTTTTCTGCATAAAAGCAAGGCTTTGGGGACTGGAACTTCAGAAGTCGCCACAGGACCTAAAGAATCTGAAGAGGGGAGAAGCTGAGCCATCTACAACGACGACACCACTGGTGGAGCCCTGCTGTACGAACTCACCACTTCCCCGACGACAGAGGAGATCTTCTTCAAGGAGAGTCTTCTTCCCTTTGAGCTGGTGGGACTAACCAGTTCGCCTTTTTCGCCTCCCTGGATCGTCTTGTGGTCGAATCGCCCGTGCCAAGCACCCCGGCAGCCGGATAGCCACGCTTCACCACTACCGCGAATAAAAGGGTTATACCTTTTAACCGGGAACCTCCGCGGCTGGTTTCTTCTCTGGCAGTGCAACGACCTCCAGCTTTCTTCCTCGTCGAGATCCTCTCTTCGTCTGGTTGAAGCCACGACTTGCACCCGCTGTCAGGAAAAACTGCCACCGCTGGAGCTTTCTCACCATTTCAGGTACTGTGTCCCGCCTGGTCTCCCTTGCAACAGATGGTCCAAGGTGTCCCGTAAATCCTTGACTTTCTGACCAGGGTTGACCTCAGACCTGCTAACTGTACCTTTCTGAACTGATCCAACCTCTTCTGACTTTTCTGCAAAGACTTTGAGTGCATTTCCACTGTGTGATCTTGGGCACATTCCGCCTTGCTCTCTCCAAGAGTGGGCCTGGCCTATGAACATTTTGCTCTACAGTAGACCCTGCCTTTCTTGACTTGCTGTGGTTTCTTAAAAGTGTTGGTCCTGTGTTATTTTCCTACTCTGCCTTTTCTCTCCCTTTTTAAACAAATTATTGGAGTGCCATCTACGGTTATGCGCTCACCTCTGTTTTGTTAAATAAGTGGTGTCTTAACCTAGACTTGTTGAATAATTAACTAGGGAGGTGTATATACTTATAATGACTGCGTTTGAACTTGCTTGATATATTAGTGCCAGTGTATTTTCATAAGTGTGTTTTTAAATAAATAATTATATACTTTTATTCCAAAGCTCTGGTCAGTGTTTGCTTTTTCTACTGTGTCTTTGGCCCTATTGTGTATACTCCATATACTGCCTAACTCTTCTTGAAAGAAGTCTGACTGCTCAGCCACAGCTACCAGGTAAATCTGGGTGGTGCAGACTGCTACCAATTGGGTTTACTGCTTACTCCTGTAGTCTTAAACTTTTTGCAGTGGTCCCTAAGGGAACTGCACAGGTTTCTGCCTAACAGAATGTTTCCCATTTGACCACATGGGCAAGAGAAGGAAGGCGGTTTTCTCTGTTCCAATCCTGGACCATGTCTGGCAGGTGGGCCTACGCACAATACGCCATCCCTTCTCAGAACCAGCAGTCAAAGGGTGGCTAGAGAAGAAATGTAAGGCCCCGGACTCTACGCCAAAGTGCTTGGTTTAGCAACCCACCCCAGAATCAGTAGTGTCGGCAGTGGCGAGCCAGAAAGCCCAGAACCCAACACAAGTGTACTACACCTCCTGACAGTGACGCGAGAAGACAGGATGTCTTCGGAAAGAAAGTTTTAAAGGAGGAGGCGATGACAGGAAAGGCGGCCAACTTGTTGGCGATCATGGCTCGCTACGATCGTGAGATGTGGCATCGGCTGGCCCCTCTGTTAGAGCACTTACTGGAGGAACACCGAAAAGCTGCCATGCTGCTGGTACGTGAAGGTGAGGAGGCGTTGAATCACTGCATTAACATCGATGTGGATTTAGCAGAATCTGGTTTCAAGCAGATTAATAATGGTGTGGTACTACGTTGGCAAGCTTGGCTGAAGTGCACAGACTTTAGACCAGAGGCTCATTACAAGGTTTGGACATGCCCTGTGAGGGGGAACAATTGTTTGGAGGAACAATCGACGAAGCCCTCAAGGGCATGAAGGGGGACTCCGACACAGCAAAATCATTGGGGGCTTTGCAGAGTGGGTGGTCGTTTCGCCCCTTCCGTGGAGCATCAGGAAACACCCGATTTGCTTCCTCCAGAGACCGGGGTTACGGCCGGTCTGGATACTCCTCACAAGGGTATAGAAGGGCAGTGCAATCGACGCGAAAGAGCTGAGATTTTCAAGCATCCAGAAGGAGAGGGGGACAGACCTCTTCCGCCAAAGGTAGACAAACTAAATCACAACAATGACTGTCTTCGGAGAAATGTACTGGGGGGGCAGAGTAGCTCTACACGTCGAGGAATGGAACAAAATTACATCAGACCGCTGGGTATTGGACACAGTACGGGTGGGCCACTCTCTGGAATTTAAGCGCTCACCGGTTCCCATTCCTCCCATGTACTCTGTGCAACCTCATCTTCACATCTTACAGCAGGAGGTTGTACTTTTGCTACAGAAAGGGGCTATAGAATTGGTTCCAGTGGCCGAAAGAGGCCAGGGGATTTACTCCTGTTACTTCGTGGTGAAAAAACCCAACGGCAAGTGGCGACCCATTATGGACCTTCGGGCGCTGAACAAGACTGCAACGCCCGAAGTTCTAGATGCTCGCACTTCAAGAAGTCATTCGGTCAGTGCAGCCAGGCAAATTTCTGGCCTTGTGGATTTACAAGACGCATATTTCCATATACCCATGCGTCGACGACACCGAAAATTCCTGTGATTTGTAGTAGGTCAAGATCATTACCAGTTCCGAGTGCTCCCGTTCGGTCTGAAATCGTCCCCCAGGACGCTTACAAAATGTTTGGCGCCGGTGGCAGCGTGACTCTGATGAGAAGGTCATCACGTCTACCCTTACCTCAACGATGGGCTGGTGCGAGGCTCGTCTCTGGTGGCGACGCAGGCAAGTCTCAGCGCTACCATGTAGCTGTTGCAACAACTAGTCTTCGCCATCAACTTCGAGAAGTCTCATTTATCTCCCTCCAGGAACTTGGTATTTCTGGGTGCAGAATTTCAGACTCAAGTAGGCCTGGTGAGACCCTCCGTCGAGAGAATTCAAAAGCTCAAGCAAAAAGCGGCAGAGTGGAAGGTCGGAACAAGAGTGTCGGTCAGAACATACATGTCACTACTGGGAGCCATGGCGTCATGCATTCCGTTGGTGAAGAACTGTCGTCTCTTCATGAGGCCGGTCAGGAGTTCCTCGCAGATTGGTGGGCTCAGAGTTGCGGATTGTGGACCGACAAGATTGTGGTCAACAGCGACTTAGTGGACGCTCTTCGATGGTGGCAGCTCTCGGACAATCTTGATCGAGGTTTGCCGTTGCTGGAACCGGAGTTTCAGGCGACAATTGTGATGGATGCCTCTCAAACAGGGTGGGGAGTGCATCTGGGGATCTTCCAGGTTCAAGGTCTGTGGTCTTGGGTAGAATCAAGTCTTCACATCAATGTGCTAGAGCTGAGAGCGGTTCATTGGGCCCTAAAATCTTTTCTGTCGCGCATACGCGGCTCCATGATGAGGGTGTTGACAGACAATACCACCACAATGTTTTACCTCAGGAAGCACGGGGGCACTCGCTCCAGGGTGCTCTTGAAAGAAGCTCAGGAACTTTGGCATTGGGCCCTGTTACACGACATCAGTATTGCAGCATTTCATCTGCCAGGAGTGATGAATGTGCAGGCGGAATCGCTCAGCAAAGAGGTAAACCAACTCCACGAATGGCAGCTGAATCAACAGGTGGCAATGATTTTCCAGAAATGGGGTCGTCCTTCGTTGGATCTCTTCGCCACGCGGGAGAACAAGAAGTACAAGGAGTTTGCCAGCAGGTGGCCTCAGCCCGAAACTCTGGGGGATGCGTTCTCGTTTCCGTGGACGGGCCGGTTCGCTTACGCATTTCCTTCATTTCCACTCATTCGACGGACACTCCAGTGGATTTGGAAATACTCATGCCGTGTGCTTCTGGTGGCCCCGTACTGGGCCAAGCAACCGTGGATCTCGGACCTACTTCATCTATCTATGGCGGAACCGATTCGGTTGCAAGTGACGCCGGACCTTCTGTCTCAGGACAAGGGCGCTGTCTGGCACCACGATCCAGGGTCTCTCAGCCTGACGGCTTGGCTCCTGATTGGCCTACAGAACATTTCTGGTGACGGTCGCCGCATATTGGAGGCGGCTAGAGCCCCATCCACGAATGTCTCCTATGCATGTAAATGGAAACGGTTTTGTGTGTGGAGTAAGGGCCAGCCTGGGGGGGACTCTTTGAACATTTCACTGGAGCAAGTTCTACCCTACTTGCTGCACTTGGCAAATAAAGGTTTGGCGTTCTCCTCCATAAAAGTACACTTGGCAGCAATTTCTAGATTCACTCGAAAGCGGCATACTACGCCTCTGTTTAGTGATCGTCTTGTCAAGCATTTTCTGAAGGGATTATTTCAGACCTTTCACCTAGTCAAGAAATTCTCTCTGGGGTGGAGCCTCAATGTGGTTCTGTCAGATCTGATGAGGCCCCCTTTTGAACCGCTGTCGTCGACGCACCTGCAGTTCTTGTCATGCAAGGTGGCGTTTTTAGTGGCCATTACTTCGGCAAGGAGAATATCTGAGTTGCAAGCTCTAGTGGTGAATCCTTCGTACTTACGTTTCTTCAAGGACAAGGTGGTCTTGGCCACGAACCCGCACTTTATTCCAAAAGTGCCAACCACTTTTCATAAACTTTCTTCCATCGTGCTGCCATCGTTCTTTGCTTCTGCTTCCACGTCGGCAGAGAAAGCGCTGCATATGCTGGATGTGAAAAGAGCATTGAAATTTTATCTGAGTCGTACTCAGGAGTTTAGACTTTCAAAACAACTGTTTGTGGCTTATGGACACTCCGTCAAGGGACGGGCAATCTCCAAGCAAGGACAATCTCGCTGGGTGTCGTCGGCTATATCGTTCTGTCACTCTAAGGTGGGAAAGCCTTTGGAGAGGTGTCCGAAGGCACACTCGACGAGGTCAACGGCTCTGTCGGCGGCATTATGGTCGGGGATTCCACTGGTGGACATTTGCCAGGTGGCCTCCTGGTCGGTGCTGCAAAACTTTACTCGGCATTACTGCCTGGAACAGCAGCATGGTGCGGATGTACAAGTGGGACTTGCAGTCCTGCAACGCCTGTTTCAATAAGGTAAGCCCCGCAGCTTCAGGGTATCTATTTGAATGTTAGCACTGCTGGTTTGGTTTTTCTGCTCTCCTGTATGTGATTCTGTGATGTATTTGTTTGCATTACACGCCTCCATGCATGATTGCTACTGCTATGTAATCTATTCAAAGCATGTGAACCCATGAAAGATCCAATGCTGGAGAAGGGAGTAGTTTCTTACCTGTAACTCCATTTCGAAGGGATTGTGTCCTCCGACGTATTCCTTATCTTTGATAGATCATCTCCCAGCTTGCTGGCCTCAGAATTTATTTTTCAGTAGAGGGCGCTGCGCGTCGACGTCCCTCAAGCCGATGTCCCTCGACGGCCTCTGTATCAGCGCCGACGTCACCACGCGTATAAATAGACTCGTGCAGTGTCTGTTGCTCAGTTCCGTTTTTCCGCGCTTCGTGGGGCCTCGGAATATCATTGCTCAGTTCTTCAGTCAAATATATCAATATATTCCTCGTGAATACCGACTTGTGCTCGATGGCTTCCTCACCCAAACCGACGACTCCACGGTCCGGTTTCAAAAAATGTCGAGACTGTGGAAAGAAAATGTTGTTGACGGATCCTCACAGGATCTGTTTGTGGTGCCTGGGAATCGAGCACCATTGTTCGGAGTGCGAGGACTGCATGTCCATGACGGCAAGACTGCTGAGGGTGATACCCTGGGTGAAAGACCTGAAAAATCAAAACGTCACGAGTCGCAGTCCCCGGCGAAAGAAGCCACTCAAGAGCGTCACAAACCCTCGAGTAAAGGCAAAGTTGTGACTTCGCCATCGTCAAAGATCCCTTCGACACATAGATCAGCGTCGTCGACGCATTATCGAAGGGTTCTTCGACACACAGGTCAGTCGAGTTGACGCCATCTTTGACGCTGACATCGACGCCGAGAAAGGATAAGCCCACGGCCACCTCACAGCCAGTGGCCATACCCAGAGCCTCGAGCACGAGAATGTCGTCGACAACCTCAAGTAGAATCCCGATACTCTCGAGTTCATCGAGGCCTCTACCACCTTTCTTGACGCCTTTTTCGATGGCTTCGATGGCTTTGAAGCCTTTAACATCTGCGTCGACGACGTTGACGTTTTCTCAGCCAATCATGACAAATTTGGCTCCTTCTGCTCTGGAAATGGGATTTATACCATTTTCAAGACCTGATCACTCCAGGGTCTTATCTTCTATTTATGAAGAAGGGGAGGATTCGGATCAGGAAAGACCTTTTGAGTTGCAGGGATCTGCAACTCCTGCACCAGAGGAATTTACCTCTGAGGAAGGTAGGTTGAAAGACCTCCATGAAACCCTACAGGAAGCAAGTGGGTTGGACACTTCTCCAGAAGTGGAATTTGCCACACCAGACCCAGGGGAACATGCTGAAACCCCTTATAGAACCTTGATGGCAAGGATAATAGAGTTTATGGGATGGTCCACACCCTCACCTGCTTTTCAGCAAGACGACCTCACAGACATCTTGGTCAAAGGTCCACAGGAGGTTCCTGTGGTGCCATTTCATGCGGCATTACAAAGGAGAATATTGGCAAACTGGGAAACACCTGAGGTAATCCCGACAGTTAACAAAAAATTATCAGCTAAATATCGGATGTCCTCTGCTGACCCTGAACATTTATCCAAACACCCAACTCCGGAGAGTCTGGCTGTTCAGGCAGCTACTTCAGCAGGTAGTAAATCAGCTTACCCTACTGTTCCACAGGACAGGGATGATAAGAGATATGACTCTATGGCCAAAAAAGTCTTTTCCGCATGTAGCATGGCGTTGAAATACATCAATGCTACTTGTACGCTCGCAAGGTTCAGCCACACACTTTGGGAGTGTGCTTCATCAGCGGCTGACTGCCTCTTGGAGGGAGAAGAAAGGGAAGCGTTTCTCAACATTAAGGATGGTAAGGACGTAATGTGCGAATCCCTTCAGACTGGCATCGATTCTGCTGACAGTATCAGCAGGGCCATGGCGGCAAGTACAACAACCAGGAGATTTGCTTAGTTGCGAAAGTTTGGTTTTGCTCCAGATGTGCAAAGCAGACTCTTGAATATGCCCTTTAACGGCTCCTCTTTATTTGGTAAGAAGGCGGATGACAGTTTAGAAAAACTACAAACATCTAAAGCAGCAGCAAAATCCTTAGGAGCTGCAATCCGTCAGACACCATATCGCCCCTCAGGAACCTCTTGGAGAGGTAAGTCCTTTCGCTTCTATTCCAAATTCAGAAAGGGCAGAGGACAGCCAGTTCAAAGGGGTCCGAAGAAATTCACCCGAGGTGGACGGGGTAAAAACACAAAAGCCACAGCAGCAGCAGGTGCCTCTTTACCCTCGGCATCTGCATCAGCCGCCTCCAAACCGCTCTGAGGACTCTCTTCACAAAACACCAGTAGGAGGCAGGTTAACTCAACATCTGACGGAATGGCAGGCTATTACGTCAGATGCTTGGGCATTGGAGACAGTTGCCCAAGGTTACTGCCTGCCTTTTCTATGCATCCCTCAGAGTCATCCACCGGGGAACAGCTCTCTGAAAGTTCCAGATCCGCTCCTCTTGCAGGAAATTGTAGACCTGCTAGAGAAAGGTGCCATAGAACCGGTACCTGTGGCGGAGAGGAACAAGGGCTGGTACTCCCCCTACTTTCTCATACCGAAGACAGACGGAGGACTGAGACCTATCTTGGATTTACGAGAATTGAACAAGTTCCTCAGGAAGAACAAGTTCAAGATGGTAACTCTCTCTCAGATCCTTCAGGCCCTCCAGCTCCAGGACTGGCTGGTATCTCTGGACCTCCAAGATGCTTATTTCCATGTGCCAATCCATCTCAAACACAGGAAATACCTGAGGTTCGCAATTGGCGGCTCCCATTATCAATTTCGAGTTCTGCCATTTGGGCTGACCTCCGCCCTGAGGGTCTTCACCAAGCTAATGTCGGTAGTGGCTGCAAGTCTAAGGAGGGAAGGGATCCACATCTACCCCTACCTGGACGATTGGCTGATCAGAGGTGTATCTTCGGAACAAGCTCAGACCCAGCTAGATTATGTCTGCCACTTCCTTCACAAACTGGGCTTCTCCCTCAAGTTAAAGAAGTCACAGATGATACCATCACAGAGACTCCAGTTCATTGGAGCGGTCCTGGACACTTCCCTGGGAAAAGCCTCGCCACCAGAGGTGAGGGCTCAAGATATTCTGCAGATGGTCGCCAAGTTTCAAAATGCCCAACGTCTCCCAGCCTTTGACTTTTTGAGGTTGCTAGGCCTCATGGCATCCTGCATCTTCCTTGTGCCAGAGGCTTGCCTGAGAATGAGATCTCTTCAGTGGGCACTGAGAAATCAGTGGTCGCAATTCTCAGGGAGAATGACAGACCTTCATATTCTGGACAAGGTGGCTCGAGACCTTCGGTGGTGGGCCTGCCAGAAAAACATCTTGAAGGGGGAACTGTTTTGGCAACCATGGCCGGAGATAACAGTTGTCACAGATGCCTCACTCACGGGGTGGGGAGCCCATACCAACGACTTGACCATCAGCGGTCTTTGGTCTCCATCGAAGTCCATTTTACATATCAACCTGTTAGAGCTGAGAGCAATCAGAATAACGGTGAAGGCTTATCTGCCATCTGTACAGGGGAAAAATGTCCTAATAATGACGGACAACACAGTGGCCATGCACTACCTCAACGAAAGAGGAGGCGTAGGATCACTGCCACTGTGCAGAGAGGCAATGCAGCTCTGGTTTTGGGCAATTCAAGAAGGAATCTCTATATCGGCAGTCCACCTAGCCGGAGAGAAGAACTTGACGGCGGACGCTCTGAGCAGGCAGGGCACAGCCTCCCACGAGTGGGAACTAGCTCAGGAAGTCCTTCAGGAGATCTTCGCCCTTTGGGGAAGCCCTCAAGTGAATCTGTTTGCCACCAGTACCAACAGAAAGTGCGATCTGTTTTGTTCAAGGGAATTTCCCCCGAGAGGAGCTCTAGGGGACGAGTTCGTAGTGGACTGGGAGTTTCCACTCCTGTACGCGTTTCCACCAGTCCCTGTCATTCCTCAAATGATCAGGAGGTTGAGAAGATTTCGGAGAACCATGATCCTAATTGCCCCAGACTGGGCCAGGAGAACGCGGTACCCGGACCTTCTGGACATGTCCATCTACCCTCCAATTTGTCTTCCAGTCAAGGAGAATCTTCTCTCACAGAAGGGAGGTCAGGTTCTCCATCCAGACATCAGAACCCTCAATCTTCACGCCTGGCTTCTGAAAGGTTGAGACACAAGGATTGGGACCTCCCTGACGACGTCATGGAAGTGTTGCTTTCGGCCAGAAGGCCAGCAACAAAGTCTTTATACCCCTGCCGTTGGAACAAGTTTTGCAGCTGGTGTAGAGAAGAGAATATCGACCCCTTTTCATGTGGTACATCAACGGTGTTATCCTTTCTACTCTACCTGGCAAATTCAGGCCTTCAAGTTGGCACTATCAAGGGCTATCTCACAGCGCTATCGATCTTCAAGCGCACTGCGGAGGAGCCTTCGTATTTCAAATTACCCTTAGTAATACAATTTCTAAAGGGATTAACTAATGTCCACCCTCCAAGACCTTTCCAGGTTCCTTTATGGGACTTAAATTTAGTCTTAAATTTCCTGATGGTTACTCCTTTCGAACCACTCCTCACTTGTTCGCTAAGATTTCTCACCCTTAAAACTAACTTATTAGTGGCTTTAACATCTGCTAGAAGGGTGAGCGAATTACAAGCTCTATCTTGTAAACCCCCTCATACATTTTTTCATAAAGACAAGGTTGTCCTACAGGTGAAGCCTAATTTCCGCCCACAGGTGGTTTCTGAATTCCACATCACTCACCTTACTTTACCTTCATTCTATCCGCCTCCCCAACCGGGGAAAGAGGAAGAAAGGCTACATAGGCAGGACCCAAGGCGGGCTTTAAGCTTTTACATCAGCAGACTTGCTAGGATTAGGCAAGCAGACTAACTGTTCGTGGGTTACTCAGGGCACAAGTTGGGACTACCGATAACAAAACAAACCATTTCCAGATGGATTATTTTAACCATCCTGGAATGTTACAAACTGGCAGGGAAAGAGTCTCCTCAAAATCTTAGGGCTCATTCAACCAGGGGTATCGCAGCCTCCTCGGCCCTCCAAAGAGGGGTTCCGGTTCGAGACATATGTGCGGCTGCCACATGGTCGTCTACACATACCTTCACAAGATTTTACAACCTGGATTCCTCCTCTAGTCAAGAGACTAGGTTTGGCAAAGCCATATTGCATTCGATTCATTCCTAAAAGGAAACATTTCGTTTTACTCCCACCTCCAATTGCAAACCACTGCTATGGGAGTCTATCAAAGATAAGGAATACGTCGCAGGACACAATCCCTTCAAAGAACAAATTACTTCTTACCTTGTAACGTTCTTTCGATGGGATGTTCCTCCAACGTATTCCTTATCCCCTCTCGCATCCATCCCCGTAGTAATACTTCCCTTGTGGTTGCAGCTTATGCTCCTTCAAGGTCAAGAACCAATTCATGTAAAGCAACTGTTAACGTCAAAACGGAACTGAGCAACAGACGCTGCGCGAGTATTTATACACGTGGTGACGTTGGCGCCGATAGAGAGGCCGTCGAGGGACATCGGCTCTAGGGATGCCGACGCGCAGCACTCTCTACTGAAAATGTTTTTCCGAGGCCAGCAAGCTGGGAGAGGATCTATCAAAGATAAGGAATACTTCAGAGGAACATCCCATCGAAAGAACGTTACAAGGTAAGAAGTAACTTGTTCTTCTTCAGCGTTGGTATCTTTCATGGATTCACATGCGCCCGCCGGCCTCCCCTGCATGCAAACCTGATTCGGTTCCTCTACTTTGGAGGTTAAAATCTGAAGGGAAGCTGTGGGGGTGGGGCTATTTATATCCTACGTCCTATTGGGTGATGGCTAAGCACCCAAAAATGACATTGATAGGACACAAAAGTGTCGAGGTTTTCCAGGGGAAAACGCTATTTTAAAAAGGGCCGAGGTTCCCAGCTTGACGACGGGGAATATTCAAATCATGTGAATCCATGAAAAATACCAACGCTGAAGAAATGGAGTTACAGGTAAGAAACTACTCCCTTCTTGTGCCTAGTTATTCATGCAAATTAAAAGTTGCAGTTTTACAATAAAGTTTTTCTTCAGATTAGGCAGTAAGAGTAGACTCGTTACTGTGGCTGTGCTGTGCTGGGACTACTCATCAAGCAGTATCCACAGAGCTTTGTGGGTGAGGGCAGTCTTCTCTGTGTCTCTTGTTTCCTGTTTGGGGTTATATTACTCCTTATTTTCTTGTTTGGAGTAGTTACCTGTTTTTGAGAGGATAAAAGTGACAGGTACACTGCTTATCTGTAGGGGTGACTGTAAGCAAAGGTTTACTATATGCCTCTTTGCAGACTTTCTTTTTATGTATATTATGCTGATGTATATTCGTTTGTATATCTTTGTGTATTATCTTTATGGTGAGTGATTCTGTTTGCCCTGTATTGGTTTGTATTTGTTTGCTATTTATTGCTCATGGCGTGCTTCTTAAGTGCGCTGATGCTGCCTTCAGGCTGGCTAGGGCACTATGGAAAATGTTGAACAAATTATTAAGAACTGCCTGATCCTTCATTTCATGCTCATTTCATTCCTCGTATCCTGCTTTGGCCCCTGGGTTGTGTGCCATTCACAATCTCCTCTGCAGGTTTATTCTTCCAAGTGAGTAGTTTTAATCACCGTCCATTACAAATGAGAAAGAATGAAAGGAATGGCTTCACCATTATGGGCCCTGTTTTGATCCCAATGGAAAATCCTTTGGAAAGTACAGCCTCCGTGTTGGAAGCTCTTTCCAGGGATTTGCTACCTTCACTGCACGATTATGTGCTAGGCACATGCCTCACATTTCATAATGTGAATCTCCTTGAGCTCCGCTCTGTGCACATACGCACCTCGTGGAGATGGGTAATGGTCGTTCTCCGGTCAAATCATGGTGGGAGTCATTACAGTGGGTCCCTATGGACTCTGCCTGCTTTTAGCAAATGCTTGAACGATGTTGTAATAATTAGGCATTTGTGCCTAGCTACCCACATCAAAATACGGATGTGTGACGAGACGCGCTCAGATTACCTGCAGGGAGCGGGAAATGCACACGTTAGATTTCCTGCCATGCTGCCCTCTATGTGTTGAAAATCCGAGCCAAAGTTTTGTGGTACCTGAAAACCCATTGAATGTTTGTTTCTGAAGGTTTTGACACATACATATGATTTTCCTGCTTCAGAAAATGTGGCTGCAGATGCCCAATGGCTTATGGTTGGCTTACTATGCAGTTTTCTTTTAACATCGATAATATCCTAAATCGGCTTCCCACTGAAGAATGCATACGTTTGCGGATGGAATTGTTGTAGTCAAATAGTGCTAGATTGAGAGTGAAATTCATCCCCTGGCAGGTCGTTGTCTAGATTTACATACAGAAATTAGATATAGCCTTGTGTGCATACTTCTAATAGAGTTTACTGGATCAAAGACTTTTTTGTATATCTTGTACCAAGAAAAGTTAGAATCCTTTTTAAAAGAAAAGTCTGTATCTATTATTATTCATAAAGACTAACAACAACATAAGGTTGTAGAGTGCTTAGTTGCATTTCATAGCGTCTTAGCTCTTCCATTTTTGCTGGGTAAAGACCAGCTCTATGGATCCCCTGTCCGTTCCTGGCGTCTGCAGGAGATGCTGAGCCACACAGATCTCTCAAGAACCTTTGATCAACAACTGTCTTAAACCCAGTTGAAGAACTAACACTCCCAAGGGAAAAGGGGAAGTAGAGAAAATAACAAACGACAGACGCCTACTTCTGGTGGGCTGCAATCTGTAGAAGGAGACATTAATGTTTATTAATTAAGACCTGCATTTAATTTACTCAATCTCTAAATATCAAATATTTCAATATCTAAACCCATACCTGTCCAATATCCATAGCAAACTTGGAGATTATTTAACTTCCTTTTCACAAAGACCCATTGAGATTTTTATCTTGCACAGTCAATGTTCAATTTCAGAAAGTCAATGTGAATTAAAGTATACATTTTGTTTCTTAGCAATATTGCTCAAAATAATGAGTTCAATAATATGAAATCTTCTTTCGATAAGCAGGAATTCATTTTAGAGTGTTCATTCATTCAAATGCATTTGATCCTTTCTCAAGCACATTGTATTCCTGTTCAGATGTTGCTTCAACTTTAGTAAACAAATGCACAATTAAGAGTTCAGATGCTATTTAAACTTTTGACATGAACAATAAGAATGAATTCAGATCCTGCTTAACCTTTGAAGCACATGCGCAATGCTAATGGAATCAGCTGCTTCTGCTTTTGACATGCTCACACTAAATGAGTTCAGGTGTTGCCTTATCCTTTAGAACACATGCACAATGCTAATGAAATCAATTGTCTTTACATTCCACATGCGCACAGTGAATGAATTCAGATGCCACCTTATCTCACGGCGTGCATGCGCAGAGATTCGAAAAAATTACGAATTTACAATCCTTACGAACTCAAGTAAAATAACATCTAAAGGTTAGACTAAGGTTTTCCTGAAGCAATCTTCACTCAGGCGTCCGTTCTGAAACTGACAGACTTGAAATCAGTTCAAATACGAGACACAGCAATAAAACACGGACACTTTTCCTTTGCACATGCGCGAAACAAAAATGAATGCTCTGAAGCGCTGATCAAAGAAAACTGTGCAGTTAAAATTTCAAACGCTTCTTCCTTCAGTACAACATCAGAACTTCAATCAGTGTCAATTAAACTGAGTCATAAAAAGCCAAGCAAATTCTTGAAGGAAAATGAAACAAATCTAATTACCTAAACTAAATAAATGCCTAACATGAATAGAATGATAAAAATAAAGCAGCTTTTCTCCAGCTTGAGAAAAAGCGACGCTCCCACCAACTTATCAGCTGAGCTTGTCCCACGTTGACCAGCTTCTCAGGAAACAATATTTATCTCTGTAAAGTTCACCAGAATCTCATCAGAAGGCCTTGAATCAGGAACTTAATCAAAACAGGACCTTCCCTCTTGAAGGTGAACAATGAAAGGAAGTTTAGAATTGTATGGAAGGTCAGAGGTTCATGAAACTTCCAATCAGGAACCAGCACTACTGCCACCATGTTGGTCTGGGGAGTTAGCACTCTGATGAACTGAAGTTAAGATCAACAACCCAAAACCCAAAATCAAATTAAAACAATACATTATTTAAATCTATAATCTAATTATAACAGGAGCTCACCTTCCCCCGTATCATTGAACTCAAAGTAGACTTTAATTTCCGCCAATAGTTTTTGGGATGTAGCACTGCCCGTTAACAGGGAGTCATTACATAACCATCTCCCTTTATTCTTTTGGACTAACCAGCTCCCTAGATCGGGTATAATTGTGAATTCAGAGACATAGCCTCTCAGGGTAACATCTATTAAAACGTAGGCTATTCTGGAAAAGGACTCATGTACTTGGGGAAAAATAAGTAAATGGGGGATCACCCTTGGACATGTGAGTTGAGGAGTCAAACCTAGTTCCTGATTGATCTGATTAAACCGGGAGGCTTCATTGATCAGGTTTACGGGCACCTGTGTATCTTTGGTTCTCTTCCTATCCCTAAAAGGATCAAGCACCATGTTGAAATCTCCTCCAACCACCAATGGGTCCCTCACAAAACCCTTACGTTTTTAACTCCATCCCAGAACCGAATCCGACCTTCGTTCGGACAATATACTGACCCCAGTGTTATCTTACTCCTTTGTAACTGGCCTCTATTGAATATATAATGACTTTCAGGGTCCCTAAGCGAGTCACCCGCTACCATTCACATTTTATTAGAGACCACTAGGGAAACTTCCCCTTTTTTTGCTGTTGCTAACAAGTGGAGATGCCCCCCCCCCACTGCTCTAGAATCAAGCACCATGTTGAAATCTCCTCCAACCACCAATGGGTCCCTCACAAAACCCTTACGTTTTTAACTCCATCCCAGAACCGAATCCGACCTTCGTTCGGACAATATACTGACCCCAGTGTTATCTTACTCCTTTGTAACTGGCCTCTATTGAATATATAATGACTTTCAGGGTCCCTAAGCGAGTCACCCGCTACCATTCACATTTTATTAGAGACCACTAGGGAAACTTCCCCTTTTTTTGCTGTTGCTAACAAGTGGAGATGCCCCCGCCCCCACTGCTCTAGATTTCAAGTCTGGTTCCTTTGTCTTTAGCCAATGGGGGTCCTGTAGACAAAGCAGATCGAGCTTTGATCGTTGAAATTCCCTGATGAGCAAAGAATGCTCGGTGGGGGAGTTAGCTCCCTGGTCATTCAAGGAACCAATCACCAAATTGACTTCGAGATTAGCCATTCTCAAAAAAAGGGGCACCCAAAATGATGCTATGCCAGCCCACCAAATTGGGTGAACCCGCTCTTCCAGGTCAATAACCTAATATAACACCGCCTTCGAGCCCCAGTCAACATGCCCCGGTACCCTTGGGCACATGGCATATCTAAAACCATACTTAATGGTCCACCAAGAGGGAGTGCCCCCCCAGTAATATCGCTTGAACAAGAACTTAGCCACAACCATGATCGAGACTCCCCTCCCCTGCTCAATATCTTTCCCTCCCCTCCCCAACTTTTAAGGAAACTGTAATAGTTCCACCAACTATACACCTGCAGCTGGAACAGAGATTGAGAGAGACCAGTCTAATGTCAAGAACAACCTTAATGTATGCGTCTCTCGTGTTGCCTTGAGTAGAAGTATTGAGCTTCTTGAATTTCCTCGAGCCAGGCACCTGCCGTCTGTTGGCCGGCTTTGTTTGCCACAGACTCTCTTAAACCGGACCCTCCTGTTCATGGTTTGGGCTCTCTGGGTTACCCACGAGTTCGACTATGACTCTCTGAATGTCATCCTCTGTGATACATTTTTATTGGTAGCTTTTGCATTCAAAGGCGAAAGAAAAGGGAAATCCCCATCTGAATCGCACTTCCTTGTCGTTCAACCATTTCGTGAGTGGGGTACACATTCTGCACCTCGTTAGTGTAAAGGTCTGGAAAACCAAAAAATCGCAAGTTATTTCTTTCTCTGTTTTCAAAGTCATCCATTTTTAAAGTCATTTCCATTTCTCCTCTTTCTAATTCCGACCCTCTCATATCCATTTGAATTTCCATAGTTTCCAGGGATGACTGATTGTTCTACAAACCTTGGATCCTCTTGTCCATCTTGTTGACTCTCTTATCCAATTTGTCCAGTCTACCCCCAATGTCTACTCTCATTCCCTGTATCTCCTCCAGCAAAGATGCAATGTCCTTTTTGGTTGACACTGGGTCCTCAGCCTCCTCCGCCATCATCTGTACCAGCGTTGGCGCCCCTGATGCTGTCTCCTGAATATAGTGGCATTTCTGCAACAAGGATTTCCATTTCATTAGAGGGGAGATGCAGAGACTCTAACGCCTCACACTGGTGGAGGGTTCATCCCTTTATTGAAATCTTCAGAAAGGTGACGAGGAGTCTGGTACCTCGTAGTCCTGTGCCAGTGATAAATGTTGCAAAAGAGTGGAGCTCTTCCTGTCTACTGGAGCTGTTAATTAATGCACATGAGGACCTTAGACACCTGGGGATCTTAATGGGCCAAACCAGGAATATGGCCACAGTACACACCATGCAGCAGCTTGTGACCCAATAGGGTTTGGGTGTCTCAAGGGAACCAAATAATTGTTTTAAGCATGCTCCTCCAGAGTGTTCCAGAGTGGCTTTGCCCCTAAATCCAATTGGATGCCTCACTGTGGCAGAGGCATGAGAGCCTGGGCTCTGTCCATCCAGTTCCACCGTGGGTTCCTCCCCCTCTCCTGCACAACAGTGGGTTGCTATTGCGGTCTTATCTGGACAACAAGCCACAACCTATGTAGAATATGGAGGGGGGCACTCTTGCTCGTATATGGTGCCGCTCCCATGTGTAGCCTGTCCAGCCATCCACTAAGCAGTGCACCATGCTTCTGGATCCAGCCAACTTAGAGGGGAGTCCTGTGGCTCTTCTCTGTGCTAGTCACCAGCTTCCTTCACTCGATGGAGCAGTTCTCAAGCACTCCGGGGAGGGTGCCAGTGTCTCCATTGCTTCTATCAGAAAAGCCGCTGCGCCCATTCCCCAATCCAGCCCCCGGTGCTGCAGTACCAGTATGCAGCCGAGGGGTCTGAGCCGTCAGGCGGGCTCTCTCGATGTCAGGTCCCTTTTGAACTTTAACAGGGGATATGTCCTCCTCCTTCAGGCTAATCAGCCTGAAATTTCACTCGATTGTGCCCCTCGGTGTAGCAGTCGGCCAGGTCAGTTCATGAGCTCACGAGAGGAGTGGGGGGTTTAAAGTGGGTGCTCTCGACTTTTCCATCTGTCAAAGCAGGAGCTGAGCGGCTAGCTTGTTAGCATCTGCGAGCCACCTTGTGGCCTCTCTATTATTGCATCTTAACCCCTTACAGCGGACTCCAAGTGATTATAGATATAAAGACCCATATGTATGTCCTTCCATTGATTTTGTCAATAGTTACACTTGTCTGTCCTTAATTTGATGCAGGATCATTTGAAGCAAACATTCTTCATCTGTGTGGCCCGCAGTGGTGGTAAGTGCATCCTCAAAAATGTACTATTCTTGGCATTAGTTATCTACCCATTTGTGGGATAACTCGATGGCTCTGTCTGCATGCATGCAATGCAAATAGCCTGTTGCTTGCCACAAGCTGCCCTGTACATTAGTACTGGAGGGGTACATCATTAGTTGGTCCCTGTGAGAAACCTGACGGTGTCTCCCAGTTTAGTCCCTGGGGATCTGTGATCCATGTGGCCAAGACACGCGCCTCGCTATTGGATCCAGCTCCTGGGGGTGGACTAGTGTGGGGGGATCACCAGAATGGGGGGGTCCTCGGGGAGTGGAATGGGAACGCCGATGGGTGGGATGCGTTATTCCCCTTCTATTTACCCCTCTTCTTCCCTATCCTACTACATAGGAGACTCAACCTCTCTACCACTCCTTTTCTGATGCGCACACTTTTGCACATCATGAAGGATGAAGGGCCAACACCTGAGCCATGTACCTAACATGTCCCAACAACAGGGTCAGGCAAAGGCAGGCAAATGACCTAAATCACTCACACCTGACGGCCCGTCCCCTTCCCCACAGGGATAAATGGTGGAGCATGAGAGCACAGTATGAGCAAGGCAGGCCGCATGACGGGAGAGCTAACTCAGTACGGCAGTTTAAGAGGAGGAGAAAGACAGCGCGAATCGAGAGGTTACCAAGGGGAGAAATGACCTTGCCCTTATCGACATAGGCCTGTGAAACCTCCCGAGAGGCAATCGTAAGACTGCGAACAATAACCAGTGTGTGTTGCAGCAGATGTCAACGGTACCCCTGCGCCTCCTCCGCCGACAGCCAAGCTGGGGAGAGACGCAAGGCCCAATGGTACCGGCCTTGACTCCACAGACAAGAAAGCCAAACAGTTCATCACAGCCGGTGAGTAGAGGGGAGAACCGATGAAGAAACCAGATTTTGTTGAACGAAAGTAACAAGCGACTGATTAAAGAAAGCACAAAGAACTATTGATATGCAAAGGAAAAGCCAGCATAGCAGAGTCAAACACCACGTGGGTATTCACTCGAGAAACTCTATGCAACTGCTCTGCTGTTACAGTAACCAGAAGGCCTTGGGAGAGAGGCGAGAAGGGGGTCAAAGTGTCATAAAGTGGTCTCGTAAAATCCTCTGTACAGTCGAAAGTCTTTGACTTAAAGATGATTGTGAAACTAAGGAATGCAAATCCTGCATTGTAAAAGTTGGCAAGAGTATTTCCGATTGAGGGATGCCGAGAAGAGGGGACGAAGTCTGAAGTCTCGAATAACAGTGTGTTGACAAATGGTAACGCAGCAGAGGGATGTCCACAGTGAACTGTCTTAAGGTTTGTGAGTGTTACAGATGAAGATTGTGTTGAAAGCCATAGTGAACCCGGCGGATGCAGGCTAACAGTCGAGAAGGGTCAGAGCCTAACGAGGGAGATCTAAGGGGTGAGCAACCGTTACCCAAAGATTTGTGAAAGTTAACAAGTAAATTACATTGCCAGCCATAGTAAACCCGATCGAGGAAGGTAAACAGTTGAGAGGGGTCTGAGCCTGGAAGAAAGGGAACCCCGGGGTGAAGAACCATCATCCAGGTAACGAGAATAACTTCATCTTGAACTTTTGTCTCGATATTCTGAACCTGATAGGCCCTCGAAAGTAAGAGGAACTAACCGTCAGAGGTCCTGAAGTCATTAAGGAACATTTCTAAGGGTCTGAGGGAATCCAAGGTTGGAAAGGCATCACCCGACATGCAAGCTGAAAGGAACTTTTGTTTGTTATTTTGAAAGACATCAGGTCCTCTGAGGCAAGAGAATTTTGTTAATAGAAAAGAGCCTTAACCACTGACGATCCTGATAAGCTGAAAGCGGAACTGTTAGCTTTTGCTGGGAAAGCTTGAGCGTGTGCTATGGTCCAAAGTCTCACCTTGTCCTGTGCTGAAAATGTGGCGAAGGGGGAACCCCAGCTAATATCCTGACTTATCATTTTGAGAAACTTCCTTTTTTCCTGATGAACACTACCCCACACTTCATTTTGTATTCAGCGTACGGATTGGCAATAGGTTTTTCTTAGTGTAGGCCTGTTGTATTTGACAAGACCCCACTAGGACTACCTTGTGATTATTTGATGGGCGTAGCTTGCTCCCATATTAGATTTAGGTTTTGATAAGGCGTTTTTCCAACCCAAATATACAGTTTAATGAATACTCTTGAACTGTGATCACTTGTGTCTGTCTTTACTGTTGCCACCATGAGTTCCTTACATCCGTCAAGTACTCATCTTGAACCCCAGAAAATGTGCATGCTGCAATTAGACTAGTTATGCACCAGTGTCATTGTTAACTGTCTCTACTTTGTGTTACCACCTAGAATATAATTGGAATCTTTCAACGATGACCCATGTCTTAATCCCAAAATGTATTTGTAATATCCTTAAAGATTTCTTATAATGTGCGACCCCAGAAATCTTTTCACCAGATCTACTTTCAATGCTAACATTTAGAAGTTGCATCTATATGCACAAGCTTTCATTGCCCAAACAATGTAATAAAGCCACATCGCCAGCTCTTTTCTTCTACGTGGAATTTAAATTAGACTTGTCAATGTTCCTAGCGTGGTTGTTCTCCGGGAGACATGAGGAACCTGAGGGAGTCCTCATTTCTTTTCCCCCAGTTTCCGCTTATGAGGTGGCCAGGGAAAGGCCATTGCTTTTCGATCCCGACCCTAGGGTTGGATATGCAAGGGAGGATCACCTGGGTGGAGTAGACTTGGGCGTGGGCAGAGGACGTCCTTGGGTAAGACATGGTATCCCCTATTTCCCTTTCACAACAAACCCACCATCCCTCAATCCTTCATAGGCTTTTGACAGCCCTTTCCCTGTTCTTCCCCTAAACTATTCCTTAAAACACACCAGTATACAACTGGGACGAAGAAGAGGACAACTAAAACAACACATCCTCCATTTTGTAATGCAGACACATATCGACCCAAGCCAGGTACTGAGACGAGGTGGAAGACAGCAAGAGTGAACTAGGACTGCTGCTTTAGGGATGAGCGGGCTAGTCCTTTTTCAAATGGGTATGGTGGCAGGAACTTTAAAAGCCAGAAACACTATGGAAGCCGAGTCAGCTCTGAGGACCGAATCAGCTGTGGGAGAACGCCCACGAACTGCAGGTTGCTGGCAGACCCCTCTGGTGTAGCGGTGTGGCAGGAGGAGTGCTCAATATCCGTGGAAAAGTGCAAAGTTATTGCAGCCGGAAGCAAAGGTACATGCGCTGGAGGAAGGAGGCGAGCCGCAGGAAGGAGACCGGCGGGACCAAAGGAAGCAGTAGCGTGAGTCCTGAGTCACAGATGAAGTACTGCTGGGTGAGCGCGAGCCATGGAAGACTGCTGAGAGAAGATGCGAGGACCCGCACAGGTAGAAAGAAACCTGTGGTGGCGGAAGACCTCGCAAGAAACCGTAAGTCTGACTGGTGAGTGCAACCAGAAGGGAAACACCGGGCTGGCCAGCAGTGATAGACCGTAAGTAATGGACATTAAATGAAATGAAAGCACGCATTGCTACTTGAATGAAAGCTAATATGAGCTATTTTTGAATACCGAACTAAATGAAAGCAAGTTGTAAACACTTTTGAATCTTGAGAGGAAAGAAAGGAAGATTGTGAATCTTACTGAGGGGAAGTTTTGAGAACTTCATTAAAACGAAGATCCCGCATTGTATGAAAAACCAAGCATTGACAATAGCCAAGATACATCTTGAGAAACAAGTGCTAGTAAAGCCAAGAGAATACAAAGAGGTGTGCTTTCTGAGACATGCAGCATTGTCCAAAAGAGTGTAAAGTACTGCACGTTTTAAGGAAACAAGTATTGGGAAGAGCCAAGGAAACATAGGAAAGTGTAACATGGGCATGGGGGCCAGCCAAGCCACGGTACAGTGTCAGGAGAGTGTGACACATGTGAATGAAGCAAGCATCAATGTTAAGGAGAAGCAGTGAACTGGTTTTAATGGAAAAGCAGTCAAGAACAGGAACCGGGTTGTGTGACCTGTAATGGGTGGAGCGTGTAGTCCGACAACTGCGCCTGGACCGGATGCCCCTGAATGGAAAAGCCACTGAAACACCTATAAAGATTTTTGTGATTTGCAACCACTTTTAGGTGATTTTGAAGCAAAGTGTTGTTTTGAAAAGCTGGAAGATTTGAACTCTTGGGGAAGGGGAACACCTTTGGTTTGTGAACTGTTTTGAACTTGGGGAAGGGGAGGCTGAGTACAAGCCAGGAGCTAGAAGAAGCTCTGAACTCTATTTTGAACACTATTCATTTTGGATGCTGACTTCCCTACACATTGTATGCAGTTAGTTGTGAGGACAGGTATAGGTATTAGACATGGCCATATAATTACTTTGGACTTCCTGACGCAGACTATCCTTAGTTTTCTTTAGGTAGGGAAATCCCACCTTAGAATAGGGCAAGTTAGGTATTGTACCACCCTGCCCTTTTGAGTTAATAAAACATTGTTTAACAAACTTGAACCTGTTGTCTGTGTCTGACTCATGATGCCTTCACAGAGATGAGAGGGAGGACGGATGTGGCCACATTTTGCATTATGGAATGCACAGAACAAATGCTGATCGAATAACTGCTACTATAACACAACCACAACAATGATTACCTTGTCCATCACCACACCTCAACCTGACCAGTACTGTGTGACAAATCATACACCTGGTCCCTGATGCACCAATCTGCAACACTGGAAATGACGGAGACTGCACCAGATTTACTTTCTGCCTTGGAAGCCAGGCAGTTGCTCCAAAGACCTCTAATGGTTAACTTTTTTTCTTATTTCTTTGTTTGTAACTTCTCTGATCACTTGTGAAAGCAATGCACTCTCAGGAGAACAAATGCTGAGCATCTCCGAGACTTCTCCTGGAGAAGAAAACCATGCAAGCAGCCCTGCAGATAAAGGACCAAGCCTGATTTGCATATGGTCTTTCCCATTTTGTAATGTCTTGGCAGGAGAAGAACGATGGTCTGGAGGGTTGCACAGAGCAATGCCAGAGGTTAAGATTTATTCTAAACCTTCCAGCCATCACCTCTTTTGTTTTGAGATAAAAGGCCTAACAGCCTCTTGTGCTCCCTAAACAAAAAAAAGGCAAATACCCCTAAAAGGGAGTAAAAATACTGTCAACAAAAAATAACAAAACAAAGAAACAAACTATACAAAATCCTGTTGCCTACTTGCATAACCACTACTGCATGAATTTGTTCCATCTAGTAAGTGGTACAAGCAGAGCAGGGCCACAGGAAAGAGCTCTACTCCTATTGATACTCCCTAATGTGAAGAGGATTTGTAAGGTAAAAATGAATACTTTAATTTGCATGAATTTCCAGATGAAAATCAGTATTGATTACAAAATTACATAGAGAGTTTCAGTTAAAATATTTTACTCACCTAAAAAATATTCCTAGTTGGAAAGGGATTTACGTTTTTACTCATAGCTTCAAAAAGTAGGGAAATAGGAAAAATACTCTTACTTCAAAATCTTATCTGGAGCGGTGGGTGCATGTGCAAGGAAAATGGGTCATTGGTGCTGTCACATTTCCACCTCTGGTTTCCTCATGACAAAATCCAGATGCAATCCCATGTGACATGCACATTCAGTGAGCTGATATGCTCCTGAATCAGTAACCCATAGCAAGGTTGTACTTGTTTTTAACGAGGTCACTTTCCTCGTTTGCACATTACTCGTGTATTTTTCTTCATGGATGTGCTGGTCGAAGTTCTATTTTTTAAATGTGGGCATTGGGGGTTCCCCCAAGCCCCTAACCTATCCCCAACACACAACATGTATAAAAAAAATAAATTCAACCATGACGACCACTGGGAAAAATGCATGAGTAATGTGCGAAATTGACCTCAATTAAAACATGGCATACGCATAGCGCATAGCGTAGATGGCTTCATGAGGTTGTAAGTGGTCACTTAGATCCTGGTTTGAAAAGCTGCATTACACTGCATAAGTTAGCATTTTGCGCACTGGTACATTGTTAAATGTCCTTCGGACACATGTTCTTCATTTCACAATTCTGTGTCAATAGGTTCCTTTGTATTTGCTGTGGGTTAAGGAATGTTATGTTATGTTATGTTATGTTAGCGGTACTTGTATAGCGCACCGTCACCAACGGAATTGGTCCCCATGCGCTCTGGCGGATCTGTAAACAGGAAGGGTGTGGTAAGGTTAGTCGGGAGGAGGGGAGAAGGAGAGTGGGAGAAGTGGTGTGCTGTTGGCAGATTCAGCTCGGTATACACTGAGTGCTGGGCTTTGGTGCTAGTATCGGATCGGATGAAGGCCTCGAGTGCTGTGGGTGAAGTTTATGTGTTGTTGATGCAGTGTGATAAAGTGCGTGCGGATTGCTGGGAGAGAGATGGTTGTGTGGTTTTGTGTGGGTTTAAGTATGCAGAAGATTGAGTGTTGGGTTAGCGGGGTCTGTATCCTGGTTCAGGTACTTATGATTCCGTTAGAGTTGTATACCTGTGGGTTCGGATGTTGCTGGTTCCTCGTGGGCCGACTCGATTTGGTGGTGTTGTGCTGATCCAACTGTATCCTATTGAGTATAATTTGGATTGGAGGGTGCGTCTGAACCTAATCTTCAGGTGTGGGACTGGGTGGGTGATATCTATTCTCAGGTGATCTAGTGTGATCCTGGTCAGTTAAGGCTTTGAGTGGTTCAGGGTCGGGTCTTGTTGAAGTGTTCTCCTAGTGGATCCGTCTTGGTGAGCGTGTGTATTCAGACGTTCGTATCCTTCTGTCCTGACTGGTTCTTTGATTTCCATGGGGTGAAAATCTTAGGGGCTGCTGTTTAGTTGTAGTTTTGTGTGGTGGGGCATCGTGCTTCCTGCTTTGTATTGGTGGACCGTGTGTAGTGATGAAACATTCTGTTTCTCACCCATTGTATTGGGCCCGCGATGCAGTGCTTCCTTTCCCTCTCTGTTTTGTTCTAAGGGCTGTTCGGGACGGTCATAGTTAGGTCCTGGTCCTCTTGATGATTCGTTCTAGTCTTTCTGTCTTAGTTTGCTATGTTTACTGTCTTTGGTCGTATTGCGACTGTCTCCCGTTTGGTCCTTTAGTATACCTGTGCGATATTTACCTCAGCTTTTCCCATTGTTTGATCGGTGCATATCGCGGTCGCTCTACGTTCATTGATGTTTTTAGTTATGTCGGTGCCCGTTTGCTTAGTCTTTCTAGTTATGACGTGAAGAGCCAGGTTTTGAGTAATTTCCTGAATAATAGGTGGTTCCTTGTGTTACGTATGTACTTTGGAAGGTCGTTCCAGGTTTTCGGGGCTTGGTGAGAGAGGGAGGATCCTCCAAGTTTTCTTTTGTTGTAAGGCTTCAGTTCCAGGCAGATGTCCATGCTTGATCTGAGCGTTCTTGTTGGTTGATGTAGGCGCAGTTTGTCTCTTAGGAACTCAGCCACTTCGTTGTGTACTGCTCTGTGCGTAATGCACATTGTTTTGAATTTTATTCATTGTTTTATTGGTAGCCAATGTAGTGTTTTCAGCGCTAGTGCTGTGTGTTCTCTTCGGGGTAGTTTCAGAAGTAGTCTGGCTGCCGCGCTTTGAATGCGTTGTAGTTTTTTAGGAGTCGTTCACTCATCACAAAGGCATCATAGTGCTGTGTAAATAAAAAGCATAGGAAAACCGATCAGAGCAGCCTGACATGAATGATGCCTTAAAGAACTATTCAAACTTTAGAAATGCCTAGAATTTAAAGCTATACATTAAATAGCATTCTTTATATTTCACTGCAAAGATAAAGGTTAGCATTATTTCTTAAGGCTTGTGGGTGTTGGTTCCAATACTTGAGATTCAGGATGAAGACAGCATGGCCTCAATACATTTCTTTCCATTACACTTCAGGACATTTGAAGGAGCATGAAAGGTGAGATCTAAGGTGCTTTGTAGGATGATAAAGATGGAGCTTTTGAGATGGGGCGTGTCCTCCTTTTTCCATAAAGGCATCTGTGTAAATGACATTCGTAAGTGCTGGAAGTGTACTGTTGTGCTGAGGACGCTGATCGAATTGATTGTATCCCTGCTTCTATGCCGCAAGTCCTTTAAGGACAAGAGGAAGAGCTGTGGCTTTTCAAAGGCATAACGCCTGACTTTGGACACAGACTTCAAGACCCAAAATCCTTAGCGTGGATTGACTCTGCCCTCCAGCTCCCAGGATTCCTACCTAGACTAGTGAGATCGCGCATTGCGCGTGCGCCTTCGTAAGTGCTGGAAGTGTACTGTTTTGCTGTTTGGCTGAGAGGGTGAGCAGGGGCTCCCCCTCTATTTTCTGTTTGTCCTCATTCTCTGAGAATTTTCTGTATATTGCACTCTATAACCTATGAAAATTGTTTACTGTTTCTAAATCGCCTTTTCAACCTTTTAGTGAAATGGCCAGTGGCTTAGGCAGCGGATGCTGCATTGAATCTGTCCCGCCAGGTTTTCCGTGTACTCTTATTGATTCAACGGTCTGTTCAGGCAACACTGCTTATGTTGACCCCCTGTCTTTTGAGGTGCCTATGTTTAAAGCTAATAACAACCTTCCTGTGGCAATACCGGGTCATATGGTGCAGGTGCATTCTCCCTCGAATGGGGACAGGGTCGGGTCTTACCATGATCTGGCTCCTCAGACCGTTTCCCTTTGGGCTGAAAACGTATTGCTTACGGATACACCTGAGCATGGTATTGTCAATATGAAATCCCCAATAGCATGTCCCTCGGCGAATGACCTTATCAATCAGGGCTTGAGACTATAGCAAATCTAGATAGCCAGGTTTTCCGTTCCATAGGAATGTTAACCCCCCTAATAGCACGGGCTCATGAGAGGGTGCCGTATTCAATGATGCCCTCTACTACTGGCCCATCTTCACCTTGTCAGCAAATACTATCTCGTAATAAAGTGAATAATTGCTCAATGTATGATGATATAAAAAAAAGAAAATATTCCCGAACAACTTACCTATTCACTGAAATTAACTCAGCCCTTGAATTACAGTCTACAAGAGTCCTTCCCGAAGAACCTGTCCACTGATAATCTTGAAGGATCCCAACCTCCTACTTTTCCAGTGATCATTAGGATTCTGGACCTTCTTGATAAGGGACATGAATTATCACACCTCAAACTAAGGGAAATCAAGCATTCTATGAAGCAAATTATATCGAAAATTGACAGAATAGAAGGATTCATATTAGGATGGGAATCACTTATGATACCAAAGCAAATGCTGCATAAAGAACCTATTATTCCCCAAATAATGGTGCTTTGTGAAAAAAGTATGCAAAGTGTTTCTGAGGAGCAGCAAAGTATCACTGTTCTATCTCTTCCCATCAACGATACAGAACCTATTTCTAAAGATGCTAGAACTTGCACATGTTGCAATAATGACGAATTAAAGGCCCTAAGGCTTACTATAGATGAACTAAAACATTCTTCACCATCTCCTAAATCTGCGAATACTATGGCCATTATTGAACCGGATCATCCAGACAGTCCATCTATGCTTCTAAATGTTATGAATCAGATGGAACAAAATCAGACTCTAGATGACGATAGCCATGGATCAGCTGGCTTTATGGCCCGTCGCTCAAAAAAACTGCACTTGCATGCCCTTAAACGCAAAGCCAAATGACAAAAGGAAGCTCTACACTTCTGTCAAAGAAGTGTAAACATCTCAATAATGCTGATACAGTTAATCCAGTAAGAGTGAATGACTCTCCCAAGGTGCAAACATCCGAAATTACTGAAGATGACCATATAGATGTAGCCCAACTATCTAGTGAAAGTCAAGCACTCTTACTGGTCCCTACCATTAAAAAGATGGACTACTCCTCACTACCTGAGAGTTTGGATAAAAACACCCTTCTTGTCCCTAAAACTCAGAACGCTGTGTTGCCAAACTCCCCACTTAATAAGGGACTTAAAGGTCTGCTTGAATCTATAAAGGCAATCCCATTTCTGCCTGCATCGATGGGGAAATTACTAAAAGATAATCTAAAGGCATATTTCCCAATTAGTGGAAGGAGATGTGCTTCAGCAGCATCGACATTGCTGGTAAAGGTATCCCCTGACAAGTCCATTCAACCTGCAATCTTACCTCGAAGTATGATTAAACACTCAATATACCTCTAATGCCGAAACCCTTGCCAACAATGAGAATGTTATCATAGTTAATGGCGGCAGTAAAGTACGGACATTAGCTGAGAATATCATGCCGGCTTTCGCTATTGATTCTAATGCTAAACAAGGGAAATCCGCGACAATTGCCTCTATATCTAGCGATCACCATGAACCTTATTCCAATGGGACTGGACTCTCTAAGAACTGTATTAACCACCTAAGCAAGCCAATTAACATCGACAATTGTGCTCAAATTCTGGGAACTCTTAGAAAGGTGTGTGAAGAGGGTCTCATTACATCTGAAACAATAACTAATAAACTAGCAGGCCAACCTCACGCCCACACTTCTTCGTCTTCTTTAGTAGACATAATTCCTCCAAAAGTGGACTCTAGCAGTGGTAATATATTGAATCACACTATTGCCACAAAATGCACGCCTGCCGATACTGGTAGCAATTTAAATTTAAGCGTAAAGGAAGTTAACATCATAGGGCTAGAAGGAACTCCTTCCTTCCTTGGTGAGGCCCACATTAACCGGGCATTCTTTCTTGTGGTACTAGCTTGCGTTTCACAATTAAGGAATCTCACAAGTGAGGACCTCACAAGGATTTCCTTGGCAAGAACTAATAACCATCGAATGATATGTTATCTTCCATCTGAAACAATTTTGAAATTTGTGTGGTCACATCGGGCGGAACTAAAGGAACAAGGCCTCTCCTTATCTACCTTTGGTAATGAAGAGAGCGCCCTAGAATTCTTATCATACTCTTATCAAGAAGCAGATACCGTTTCTGTCCAAGTCCTGGATTCCAAACCTAATTCCAATGAACAACTCCAAACATTTGCTCAACTGCTAAAATTTGCTGTGAACAGTAAGGCTAGGGTATAGTTGGAACCAATGCTGAAAACGATTGTGAATTCTAAGATTGTTCCATCTGCCCCCTAGCCATCCATAGTAAGGAAGTTTACCATCACTTCCTGGAATTCTTGTGGCTTTCACAATTTCCAACATTGGTTTCATACTCTATCTCCTATCTCCTAGTGCGCACCCTTGTATTATGATGATACACGAAACAATGAAAATGGATCCACGTATTGTTGCAGGATATAGAATTTATTGTACTTTTGTCACTAGGGATAATGTGGCTGTCCATCTGGAGGACTAGCGATTGCAGTGAACAATAACATCTCATGCCACACGCCACTTTTCTGGGAATCAAGCCATTTTCTGTGTGTAATGCTGCGTCTGCCAAATAAGAAAACTAAATCTATCTTACTAATGAATCTATATTGGAACCCTGTGGTTACTCCAATTGAATCTATATTTGATGTAATAGATAACTGCCTACAAAAGGGGGATTGTGATATTATAATAGGTGGGGACCTTAACTCCGAGTGTCACCAGAATCGGCTTGATTCCTGGGGTGGTAGTGTCTCAATTTCAGCTAAGAAACGAGGGGCGATGTGGAGGGCTTACTTTCACGATTGAGACATTGATATAGTTAAATGTGATGATAATGGACCTCAATTCACGTGGATTAGTGGTGTAAAAACCTCCATGATTGACTATATATGTCTATCTCATACCATCATCCCTTTAGCAAGTGCTGTAACAATACATCCAATAATACATGGTTATCACGCTCCCCTATCAATTTGTTTACAATTAGACCATTCATCCTTAGACGTTGCCCATGTACTATCTCTTCCTGAGGTACATCGCAACAATATATCTCTTCGATGGAATCCGGGTCTATGCAAACAATTTGCATCATATGTATCTATTAACATTACAAATAACAGAATAGATCATCATATGACACTTGCTGAAAGGAAGCTATTTGTTCAACCGTGATCAATAAGGCACTATTACACTTTCGAGCAAATTATTCTATAACTGCTGTAACCCACCCTCATCATTTTGATCCAGCATGTAAAATGCTAAAAAGACAAAAAAACAAGGAGTTGAGGAACCTGAAACACAATATACTGTGTACTCCTAACTGTCATATACTGCGTAAAAAAAGTACTGATGAAATATAAAAATAAAGCGAGGAATGTGTGTATACTGAACTATAACAACGTAAATTGCGCATTGATCAAAGCCATATGTAAACATGTCACAAGGCACATTTGGCAGACTATTAAAGTTGCAAATGCTAAAAATAAAACTCCATCTCATAATCTCATCCCTGTGAAGACCTGGTGCGAATACATCTCAACCAAATTCAAACTCCCAGATAGATTTACAAACCAAACATTTTTCCCACGTGTTATAAGCAGCTGGGAAGGCTCCAATGGTCTCTGGATGACATAAAATGGGCAATTAGCGAATTGAAATTTTCTAAATCTTTTGGCCCTAATGGGCTCCCACCCTGTGTCCATAAGTTTGACCCCACATTTTCAGCAAATATTCTGGAATCAAAATCAGACTCAATAATTAATTCTGGGTATGTTCCACAGTCTTGGGCAACTTCTAACATCATTCTCATTTATAAAAAGGGTGATCCAACTTTACCGGAGAACTATCGGCCCATTTCTTTAATAGACACGGAAGCCAACATTTTTGCCATTTTGTTTCTTTATGATTTAGAACAGCATGTCGAAAAACATAGTATATATTCTAAATTCCAAACCAGCTTTAGGAAAACTATGAGCACCACTTTGAATGCACTGTTATGTCACATATAGTATTCGGTGCAAATTGTAAAAATACATGTCCAGTTTACATAGCTTTGATTGACATGTCCGCAGCCTTTGATTCCATCATCCGAAACATCCTGTGGTCCAAATTGGTGAAACTAGGAATTCCCTCGCTATTGATTTACTGGCTTGTTCAATTGCATATGGATACAGCTTATAGAATAAGGATTACTGGTGAATGAGGACTCACTGATCCAATACAAACTTTTCTCGGTCTTAAGCAACGCTGCAATCTAGCTGCTATCCTTTTTAACCTCTATACCGCAGATTTGGATCACTAATGGGCGGAAGCAAATCTTTTTTCAACCAAATTTGGCTCACTCCGCCTTCAATGGCTAGCTTTCGCCGATGATATTATTATTTTCGACCCTACTCCAGAAGGACTTCAATCAAAACTGAATTTATTTGAAAAATTTGCAAGCGATCATAACTTCAGCCCAAATCCGTCTAAAACGGCGATTATGACATTCGGTTTAAAGAATAAGAAAAAACAATACCAATGGCAAATCGTCAATACTGCTATCCCTTTGATTACTAATATCATCTATCTTGGATACTATCTTTCTGATAAGAACTCGATTAAGTTATGGGTTGAGCAATTAAATCTAAGAGCTAGGCCTCTTCTCTCGCAGCTTAAAATAATCTATGTGAAATACTGTAAATATTCACTAGTCCCAGTAATTGATTTTTATAATTTAAAGGTGAAAGCGTACTTCTATATTCATTGGATATATGTTTACTTAACATTAATACAATTTTAGACTTACTGCAAGGACGGCTATTGAAATCAGCTATGCATCTCCCAGCCGCTCTTCCAAGAAGGAAATGGAGACAATTGTCGACTTATGCAAAAATGATCAGCCCTCCCACTAATTCCTTATACCAAGATTTGCGAAATAACTTGTTCCTGCACAATGTACACTCTCTTAATTTATATCAGCGAGAAATGCAGGCATTATTGCTTGAGGTCAGTCTAACAGCTGATGACTTGTGTCTGAGACCAGGTTATGCAAAAAAGAAACTATTCGAACATGACTGGTGTCAGAACTTGGGAGATATAAAAAGTACAAATCATATATTGAATACTCTAAATTCACAAAAAAAAGAACTCTGCAACACAGCTATCTGGAATCCTTTCCATGTAACCTCACTAGGAAGTACTATATGAGGTTTAAATTCAACAAATTCCACCCAAGGGAAATGTCTGGATATTGGAACAAGGATAAAGGAGAAGTAGTTAACTTGAAATGTCATTTCCAAGCCTGTGATGAACCCATAAAACACTGACCCATCTAGTGTTATTCTGTTCTTACTTTAAAACACATCAAACTAATCTGTTAATGAAATTTGCCAAAACTCATTTCGAAGATTGTCTTGAAGCCCTGTGGGCCAGAATGATGAATGGTAACCATCGGCCACTGATTTTTGCCTTAGTTTGGTTCTTGAAGCACATTGAAAACAAATTGGAAAACACTATGCATTGTGATGTTTTGTTAGATTTGCCCTCTTTTGAGCCTTTATTAATTAACTAATAACTTTTATGTGTATTTAATGATAGGATTGTTTTATATAATATGTTTGAGTTTAAATTGTTTAACCTGTGGAATTGTTTATGTATTGATGATATGTGTTTTGTAAAGGTTCTTTTTGAACCATGGACAAATAAAAAAAAATGATAATAAATGACACATATGACTTGAAGATAACTCATTGTTTGATGAGTAGCCAATATAGTGATTTCTAACCTGACGATAAATTATAAATTTGATTTAATCCAAGCACAGTCATTGCCACTACATTCTGAACCCTAAGCAGTTTGCTGGAGGGGAGACCCGGATAGATGCTTTTGCCATAGTCAAAGCGGGACGAGGTAAAAGATACACTGTGCTACATATACTGATGACATATTTCTTTTCTACTGCACTCCTTGTTGGACTGCAACATCCTTTGACCGCTTTTCAGAGTTACATACTAAAAAATGATCTTGTAATAAACAATTAAAAATCCAAGGTATTACAGATTTAAAAATCCTTGCTTAGCAAAAAGGCCTGCTTTAACTTGCGGCAGAATGATTTCAAATTAGACTGTATTAGTGAGTTAAAGAATTTAGTTTTTTTGGTTACAGATGTTTCGTCACATATTGTACTTTTAACTGCTTTAAAAGAAAATGTTATTCATTTCAGAGCCCAGATAAAATGTGTAATGTAAGGACATTTTCTATAAACCCGCTGATTAAATTTATGAGGGGAAGGTGATCTGGGACAGAAAATTACCATCTTTATCAAAATATGAAGGATTGCTGTGGAAGTCAATTCTTGGTGTTCCCCCTTGTGAACCATCTGCTGTCATATAATTTGAGTTAGAATTAAAGTCACTTTATCGTCTGTGGAGGAAGTTAATTCTTTGCAAACAAACGTTTCCACTGGAAAATACCTACTAAGGTGATGCTCTAGCCTATGATAGGAAGCTGGATGTCACACTGTCGAAACAAGGTTTTACCTTGGAGCATCTACTGCAGAATATGGGACGTGCTAAATGTTCCCTAATTCAGTACGACTAGTGTGATACCTGCAATGCTATTTCTAGTTAGAAACACTATGAGCTAATTCTCTTGCTGCCTGGGCTCCTGCAAAACCTCTCCTGCCTACTACCATCTCTTCAGAGCATGGGCATTGCTGGGGTAAGCCCATTGCTAATGTGCTGTGCTTCGCTCTTGCTGCACGGATTTCATCATTTAATTACGAAATTGTGCCTAAATTCAAAGGATGTGATATTCCCTGCCCTGCCTCTTAGCTTATTCTTGAAATATCGATCTACCTGCAACTTTGCACTCTTAGTGCCTCATTGTGTTTGTAGCTTGCCAAGATGGCCGCACTATTCTGCCTGGCTCTGCCTGGTTCCACTCCCCCTCCCATTGGCTGCCTGGCCTTGAAAGGCCAATCGAGGCAACTGGGAGGCGGGAGCCGGCCCAGGTCTACCAAGGCCCATGACAAAGGCCCCTGTCTGCTCCCTGAGCGCTACAGGTAGGCTACCTACCCCCCTGGTTGCCTGTGATGTTGTGTGTGCCCCCCACACCCCGCTGGTCACCTGTGATGTTGTGTGTTCCTCCCACCCCCCCAGTCACCTGTGATGTTGTGTAAGCCCCCCACCCCCTCCCTGGTCCCCTGTGATGTTGTGTGTGCCCTCCCCCGGTCACCTGAGATGTTGTGTGTTCCCCCCACACCTCTTACTGCCCTCCCACACTCCCCCCGTCATCCCTCTTTTCTTAGCCCGATAATGCCCTTTATTTAATTTTTGTATTGTATTTACATGCTACTGTTGCCCTGCAACATGGGGTAGGCACCATGTATTTCCCTTTTGCTGGACTTTCGCATTGTGTGTTACTGCCGCCCTGCAACATGGGGTAGGCACCATGTATTTGTCCACTGATTTGACTTTCGCATCTGTGTGCTGCTGGCACCCTGCAATATGGGCTAGGCATCATGTATTTGCCTATTGCTGGACTTTCGCATTTGTGTGCTTCTGTCGCCCTGCAACTTGGGGTAGGCACCATGTGTCTGTGTGCTTCTGCCACCTTGTGACATGGGGTAGGCACCATGTATTTGCCTATTGCTGGACTTTCGCATTTGTGTGCTGCTGCCGCCTTGCAACATGGGGTAAGTGCCAGGTTTTTGCACATTGATCTGACTTTTACATCTGTGTGCTGCTGCCACCCTGCTACATGGGGTAGGCACCATGTATTTGTTTATTGCTGGACTTTCGCATTTGTGTGCTGCTGCGGCCCTGCAACATGAGGTAGGCAGCATGTATTTGCCTAGTGATGGACTTTCTCATTTGTGTGCTGCTGCCGCCCTGCAACATGGGATAGGCATCATGTATTTGCCTATTGCTGGACTTTCTCTTGTGTGTGCTGCTGCCGCTCTGCAACATGGGGTAGGCGCTGTGTATTTGCCCACTGATTTGACATTACATCTGTGTGTTGCTGCCGCCCTGTAACATGGGGATAGGATCAATGGATGTGATCACCTTGTACCTATCTTTTGCACTTTGCGTATGATGTATTACCTTTGCACGTTCCACTATGTTGTAATTCATCTCTCACGCTTCCTTTTCTGTAACCTGAAGCACTGAAACTAAGTTTAAATGCCTAGATACTGCAGGGTTTTGTGCGCTATATAAATAAACAAAACAAACAAACAAAACAAAGAAAAAACTAAAAAAGTAGGCAAAAGGAGTATTTATTTAGTTCAATCCCCATCACCATACTTGAGAAGACTAATGATGAGGTTTCGATTCAATCTGTTCAATACTAAACTTTTGCAATGTATAAGAGACGGAGTATCGCAGGAGAATGCTTTATGCAGGTATTGTGGGAAGGATATTAAAATGTTGCAACATCTACTCAAATAATGGGTGGCCTTGCGGTCAGAACGCTTCCTATGTTTTAACCATCTAGTCCATGAGCCCTCTGCTGTTATTACTGATGTGTTTTGGGCACAGATTCTCTCGGGGTCCTCTTTGAAAATGACCTTCGCTCTTATGCATTTTTTAAATAAGATTAATTTGTAGATATGAGTCTGTGATTATGAGGAATTGTAGATATTATGAAATGGCTACATAGATGTCGGTTCTGATCTTTTTCTCCCTGCCTTTTCTTACTGTTTTTAATTCTGTTGTAGTATTTGATGATATGTTTAATATGAATTAAATATTTGGAATGTGTAGCGTAAGGTTTGTAATAAACCATGTACACTTATAATGTTTTTTTTTTAAAGGTCAAAGCGGGACAAGGCAAAATAATTGATAATTGCAATCTTATGGGGAAATGAAAAAAGAGGGAGCAGCTTTTCCAGCATTCTCAGCTGGAAACAACAAGACCTGACCATCAAGGAGACCTGATGTATTAGGGTTGGCTCAAAATCCATGATATTACCCAGGTTTCTCACTGAAGGTGAATCGTCCTGGCAGGCTCAGAACATTTAAGGCCAGCAAGTGCTATCCTAGGGAATACGTTTGGCCTTTGTGATCAAGACATCAGTTTTGCTAGGATTATTCTTTAGGTAATTGAAGTCAGACAGCTTTTAACAGATACGTTGGTTGTCATCCCCGTTGACCGATAGCTTTACTTAAATATGTGACTCATCAGCATAATTTAAAAAATATAGGCTATGCTGTGAACAATGTTGCTTTAAGGGCACATCTACAGAATAAATAGTCTTTTTATATGTTGGCTGTCAGCCCTCTATTTCCCAATAGCTGTACATAAATCTCTGTCTCATCAGAAAAGCTTTAAAAATATCGTGCACGCCGACGCAGTCTTTTAATATGTTGCCTGACATCCCTCTGTTGGCCGGTAGCTTTATATAAATCTGTGTCTCATCAACATGGTTTAAAAAATGAGGCCATGCTGACAAATGATGTTGGATACAGGGTGCATGCACAGATTAAATGTGCTTAGCCCTGAGGAACTCCACAGGGCAGGAGTTTTGGTCTAGATGTGAAGTTGTTGATGTCCAACACTTGCGATCTGTCAGTAAGGAAGGATTCAATCCATGCACGACTGTTTCCCTAAACCGCTGTTTCAGTCATGTCTGCAAAATATTGTGGTCGATAATGTTGAATGCCACAGTTAGATCCAGGAGAACCAAAGTGCCTTTGTCAATGCTGTCCACCTCCTCCCTCAGTTTATCCAGCATGAAAGTTGTCACCATTTCCTGCTGGATAAACTGAGCAATGTGGTGGGGGATGGAGTTTGTCACGATTTCTGTGCTGTTGTCTGGTCATGGTCTAGGCTAAGCAGGTCAGCCTGTTCTGCAAAAAACTGATGTTGGGGTAGAATCATCCACTCTTTCCACTCAGCCTGAAAAGGGAGTTGGGAAATGGGCCTAAAGTTGCTAGGATCAGATGGATCCAGGGAGTTTGCAATGTTGCCTCTTTCCAGTGAGAAGTGATCCATTGCCAGCCTGTGTAAAGAGAGGAGTTAAAGAGTATTTCTTTGCAAAAATAAAAGACAAATATTTTGGCTTTCTTATGTGGAAGAAAGTCATGGGGATACTTACAACATTCTGAGGTGGAAAGAATTGCTTCAACTTCCTTCTGTTGTTGTTAAACGGAATTTGTCTAGGATCAGAATAGTTTGATATGTATGTATTGTCCATGTATTGTCAATCTCCTGGAACACGCAAACCTATGACGCCACCTCTATCCCTGTTGACCTTCCCCAAAGATCAGTACTTGGACCGGTGCTCTTCACAAGCTGTCCATCTGCCCTAGGAAGGCTGATCTCGTCCTTTGGCTTTCACTACCACCATTTTGCTGATTACACTTAAAAACGTTTTCTCCTTTCCCTCCTTCACCCCAGGGATCTAGGAACGGAATACCAAATGTCTCCCTGCAATTCGTCACCGGAAGGCCATAAATTGCCTCATGCTGCACTTAAAAAAAAGTAATCATTCTACTGACTTCAAATGCCATTCTTACCCTCCTCAATCCTATTTCCTTACTGCCTGACCTTCTTGATCTCTCACCAAGCCTTGCAAACTTGGGGTCCCCTTTGATAGTGATCTCCGACTGAAATAATTCATCACTAATGCTGCCTCTGCTGCTCATATTAACCTCCTCATTATATGGCAATGGGCCTCATTCCGAGTCTGGCAGTAACCCTGCCGGTGCTACCGGCGGATTGCCGCCGGACTCAGAATAATTTACTGGCACCTGAGCTCCCGGTGCCACCGGGCTATTCCAGGCGCCGGTAAAATGTTGTTCCCCATTCCTATAGAGTCCCGTAGGACTCTATGGGAGTGGGAACACAGGAGCCCCGGCACCGTTGCTAACGGTGCCGGTGCTCCTGTGAAAAGTCTGCCTACCGTGACCGCTGCATCTGGCAGGGTCAGACCTGCCAGGCACAGCGGCCCCAGCAGGCAGACTTGTAGTTTGCCGGCCCGGAAACAAGGGGGCCGGTGACCTTACCGGCACCCTTGTTTCCGGCCTAGAAAACTTATAATGAGTCCCAGTGTGTTATGTTATGTTAGATATATTTGTGTAAGTGCACGTTCGTCCAGAGACATCATGGCGCTGAGGAGGCAAGGAGTGTTACTGTGTAGCAGTTAAAAGAGCAAAGTTTTACGTTTTCTGCGGGAGGCGAGGTGATTGGTGGTATCACACAAGGAAAGGGTGTTCCAAGCCTTTGCGGCGGCGACTGAGAAGGCGCGGCCTCCCTTAAGAGCTAGCTTAAAGCGAGGTACAGCCACCCGCCGGGTGGTTTGAGAGCGAAGAGTGCAAGTAGGTTGGTAGGGACTGAACTTAGCTTGCAGATATTCTGCTTCCACACCATAGAAGGCCCGGTGCACTATGCACATGGACTTGAACAGAATCTGCTGGCTAACGGGGAGCCAGTGTAGTTGTCTCAGCAGGGGGGTTATATGGGCTCCGAGAGGCGGACGGATCATAGCTCTAGCAGCGGCATTCCGAAGCAGTTGTGGACGTCCAGTGAGATAGTCAGGTTGCGCCAGATATGAGTTGCAGTAATCCAGTACACTGAGGACAAGGGCTCCCACCGCCGGTGCCTGACAGACTATAGGAATAAATGCAAGGACCTTCCGAAGAACCCAGAGTTTGAAATGGCCAGATTTACATACCACGCTAACCTGCTCACCCATGGTCAGAGTAGCAGAGAATTGCACTCCAATGTTCCTAACTGACAGGACAGGTGTGGGGAGAGGGCCTAGTGACGAGGGCCAGAAATCGGCTGTCCAAAACAGTACAGGAGTAGGGGTACCTACAACCAGGACCTCAGTTTTACTACCGTTCAAATTAAGCCAATTCAGTGTCATCCATGTTCCAAGTTCCTCCAGGTATTTTTTTAGCCTACTGGCTGTTTCAGATTTTGTCAGGTCCAGATGGACCAAAATCTGGGTATCATCGGCATATGAGTAAAAACGAAACCCATGCGATTCAATAAGGAGCAAGAGATATCTCATGTAGATATTAAATAAGATAGGAGATAGTGCTCAGCCCTGAGGGACTCCACAAAAGAGAGGACCAGGGGTTGAGCAAAAAGGGGGAAGAGAAATAGATCATGAACGATTAGTAAGGAAAGCTATGAACCAGTTAAGAATTTGGCCGGAGATTCCGGCCTCAGAAAGCCGGGAGATAAGAAGAGAATGGTTGACGGTGTCGAAAGCAGCCCACAGGTCTAACAGCAGGACTGCTCCGACACCGCCCTGGTCAACAAGGCGCAGCAGGTCATCCATCACTGAATTCAGAACGGATTCAGTGCGTCTGCCAGACCGGAAACCAGATTGAAATGAATCAAGAAACTGGGAGGATTCCAGGAACGTAGATAAAGCGGATACCAGTGCCTCTAAAACCTTCATTAGGAATGGTAGAAGTGAGATGGGGTGATAGTTGGCCATCACTTCGGGATCCAAGGAGGGCTTTTTGAGCAGGGGAATAACTAAAGCATACTTGCGTGAGCCTGGGATTGTTCCAGAAGAGAAAGAAATGTTAATTGCCGATATAATATAATTGATCAAATCAGCAGACGTCTCTTGCAGAAGAGTGAGTGGTATGGCATCTGTCGGCGATGCAGATTTAAGTTTTTGAATGGTGGATAGGATTTCCGCATTAGAGAAGATGGGAAAAGATGACCAGGACCCTCCAGTAGGGGGGTTTACAGAAGTTTAGTTTGGTTTAGTTAAGTTTGTTTATTTGTAAAGCGCAGCCGAACCCTAGGGTAACTGGGCGCCAAATCTTTAGATCATCAATGGTTACAGAATGTTACACATACAGAGGCAGGCGAGTATGATACAGTACAGCGAATGGTGAAGGGGACAGGTTACAGAATGGTCCGAGAAAAGGGGCACAGTAGATTGTGGCGGGACCGGGTTACAGGTTGGTCCACCGCAATCGTGACATACAATTAAACAAAGATACAGGTGTCAGAGTGGAGTACATGGTGGCACAAATTCGATAATGGTACAATTGAATAAAGCTAAGTGCAGTTGACAGACTATTGTTCGGTTATGAGCAGTTCCTTCACTTTGGCTCTGAACGACCAAAACGATGTGTCAGCTCTAATTGTCATAGGTAGAGCATTCCAGCATTTTGCTGCTAGTACAGGGAAACTTGTTCCCCTGGCCGTTTTCTGGTTGAACGTCAGGATGTTGAGTTGGTGTAGGTAAGGAGATCTGGTTGGTCAGGTAGAGTAAATTTGTCCGATAAGTACCATGGGGCTGCCAGATATAGGCATTTGTGTGTAATGACCAGTGCACGTAATTTAATTCTCTCACGGATGGGGAGCCAGTGAGATTCCTTTCTGAAAGTGGAGATGTGGGCCTTGCGGGGAAGATTGAGAGCACATCGGAGGGTGTTATTTTGGAGTATCTGTAATCTGTTCAAGTTGTGGTCCGTGGAGCCAAGAAAAAGTGTGTTGGAATAGTCCAGTTTGGACAGTATGATGGCTCCAGCTAGTTTGAGGCAACTGTTGGTGGATAAAAAAGGTTTACAAGCATTTATAAGTTTATTGGTGTAGGCTGTAGAAGAGATGGTGGCATTAATTTGCTTTTTGAGAGAGAGTGTGGAGTCAAGATACACCCCCGAGTGTTTTGATTTCTTTCGACACTTTTATGATTTTGCCATCAATGGTGAAGGATTGGTATATGGGGTCGAGTTTGTTGAGACGTGCCTGTGAGACGACAATAAGCAGTTCCGTCTTGTCATCGTTTAAGCAGAGGCTATGGGTGGCCATCCATGCTTGGATTTCAAGGTAGATCTCATTCAGCTTTGCAACATCCTCGTCATAGCTCCCTGTGAGAACGACGAGGACCTTGGTGTCGTCAGCATAGTTTGTAATTATGACGCCCGGGTCATCAAGGTGGTCAAAAAGGAGCTTAGTGAAGACATTGTAAAGCGTGGGGGGGATACAGGATCCTTGGGGAAATCCACATTGGATTGGGACCGGTCCAGCCGCGGCGCCACCTGATGGGGCGAAGACCCTGGTTGTTCTGTCCGATAGGAAAGACCAAATTCAATTGGTGATATCCTTGGAGAATGCAGCAGCCGAGGAAAGGGGTTTGGTGAGGATTTGGTGGTCAACTAGGTCGAAGGCTACGGACAAATCCAACAAGAGCAGGATGGCCAAATTTCCCTTCTCTTTAGCTTCATCCATTTGGATTTTTAGACCCAAGAGGGATGTTTCTGTCCCGTTCCTGGGTCTAAAGCCAGATTGTTGCAGTCCTAGTTGGTTGTGTCTTCCAAATGTCGTTGTATTTGGAGGTATGCTACTCTGTCTAGGATTTTTAGGAGAAAGGGGACCGTTGTGATGGGCCTGTAATTCGTGGGTGTGTTGGGGTCTACGTTGGGTTTTTTGAGCAGAGGTAGGACCCAAGCCTCTTTAAGGTTGCTTGGAACTACTGCGTTTTTGAATGAGGCATTGATCAAAGAGGTAATAAAGGGAGCTAAGTCTCTGGCCCCATCCTTAATGACTGGGGCAGGGCATTGGTCATCTAGACAAAATGGTTTTAGGTTATCAATTATGTTTATTACTTCATCCTCTGTGACTGGTGAGAAGTGGAAGAGTGGGCAGTCGGGATGAGGAGGGCTATGCGAATCGCTGACATGGTCTTTGGCCGTGAGACTAGCTTTTTTGGATTCTATTTAGGCTTGCAGGAGAGCTAATTTAATTGAGAGCCCTTGTTGGATGTTGTTGCACCTAAGTTATATGCAGTCATAGGTAGGGGCACGGGTGATTCCGATTCTCTTAGGAGATGGCAAAAAGCTCTTTTGCGACAATTTGTCATTGTGTATTCTTGTATTGAAGATCTCTTTTTTGGCATTCATAATAGCAGCTTTATATGTGGCTGCTGTCAGTGAGAATTTTTCCCCCAAACCTGGGTACCGGGTCCGGGTTCCAGGAATAGGGAATTACCGGACTATGCCGACTTTGGTGGCGGGCCCGGTAATTCCCATTCTCGGGACCCGGGCCCGGTACATCCCCATTCCCATTTGAGCCCCCATAGGGCTCAATGGGAATGGGGGGGATTCTAACAACGGGCCCGTTAATGACGGGCCCGTTGTTAGCATTCTGATCTGCTAGCGGGACCCACTGCAGACCTTGTAATGTGGCAGCCCGGAATGAACGGTGCCAGTCCCTTATCAGTACTGTTCATTACGTGGCCGTCACACTTGTAATGAGGCCCATAGTCTGGGTGATAGGCTAGTTCAAGTAAGCACACAGTACATAGTAATGCAACTAGTTCAGGTAAGCACACAGTATAGTAATAGGCTAGTTCAGGGTATGCACACAGTTTACGGCAGTTGATGCTTACATGTGTCTAAGATGCAGGCACTGCGAGGAGTTATGTTGTTTGGCACTTAGCTCAGTATTGGACCTTAGCTACACATACAGGCAGTTATGGTATGGGCATCGAGCTAGAGACTCTGTGGATTGATATTCTAATGCTGGGGAGGATAGTATTTAATTGAGATTGCTAGGCATATGCATCTACACGTTAGTGCTCCAAACTGTGAAGGCAGCCTTACAACATTATATACTATTTATCACTGCATGTGCTAGTAAGAAGTAGGATCTAGGCATACCAGATTTGTCGGCCAGTGTTCGTTGCTGGGGTTTGCTTCCGAGGGGGGGTGTGGTTCCAATCGAACGTTCATGCGGGGAGTTCCTGAATGTGTCCCAGTAGTTCAGTGAGGAGTAGTGTGGCAAGCTATTAAGAGTTAGACCAACTAAATGGGCATTAGCACGCTCAGGCGCGAACAGGGGCTAACAGGGCCCCTACCTGATGCAGGTAGGGGCACAGGAAAATGAAGAAATAGTGTATAAATACACTGATGGCCCATTCAATCCTCGATCAGCTGTTTCTGCAGTTCGGGATCAGCGCCGATATGGAGTTGGTAGCTGCGGCCTCGTGGTGCAGCAGAGGGTTGTTGGGGCCTCCTGCCCTCTCCACCTAGTCGAAGAGTGTGCGAAGTCAGGGGCTAAAAGGGCCGTTTTCGGCCTTCGTCGGCCACTGGCTTTCCCCCTACCCGCGGAAGTGAACGCTTGATATGGGAAATTTGTTGCTTAGCAACGGAGAGGCAACCAAGCCTCGCTTTGGGGCCGTGCAGTGCCCAGCATTTTGTTTGCGAATATAAGCTTGGGCGGCAGTAATTGCTGCAGCCTCAGTTTTGATGTCCCAAATTATGGTTATTTTAGGAGAAAGAAGGAGGAATTAGAGTCACAGGCCCTCATTACGACCCTGGCGGAAATCAACTGACATGACCGCCATAGCGTAAATAGCGTTTCCGCCACTGCACGATGGAGGAAAGTGCGGCTAATTCTGACCCATCGGGCACGAGCATTACGCCATGGCGGAAGTGCAAAGTCCGCGATGGCGGAAATGACCCCAAAACGCCCCTTACCGCCGTCGTACGTCGCCCTAGGTGCAATTCCGCCACCCATATTAGCGGTCACCGTAATGAGCGGTCAGTGCAAAATACGGTCACCGTAAATATACGGAAACGGAAGTAAAAACATGGGGCCGGAACGGGAAACAGCACGCCGTACACCTATAAGATCAGAATCCCAACACAACCATTAAAAATCCGACCCTGAGACACGTCCCAAACCGTTAGCCACCCCAGTTAAAAAAATAAATATGGGAAAAGTTGCTAAAAAAGCGTGCGACCGCAAGCGGCAGGTCCACTTCTCCCACGAGGAACTCACCGTGCTCACAGAGACCCTCCAGGAGAACGCTGCCGTCGTCTTCTCGACGCAAATGACCAGGACGGCACTTGCGAACAAGAAGGCCATATGGGCGCTGGTGGCACAGCGGGTAAGTGCGGTGGGGACCGCAACCCACAGCAATGCAGAAAGCGATGGGACGACCTACGGATACGCGTCCGGAGCATACTCTCTGCCAACCGGAACATTGCCACAGCTACCGGGGGAGGATCGGAATCACCCATCAAGTTGACCCCCTGGGAAGAAATCTGTGCCTCCACCATTGGAATGGAGAGCATAGAGGGAGTCGGAGGGATGGAGAAAGGAGTGCAGACATCAGAAGAATCAGGTAGGTGGCCCAAATAAAACTATGCCAAATCCACAATTACCAACCATGTGAAGTACCATGTGTCCCCATAGTGCACTAGAAACACATGTCCAGGAGAACGACCACATACATTGCCATGACAGCGCCCCTTAAAAGTCAGATTAAATAAATAAATATTTAAAAATCCAAAAAACACACTCTACATGTGCAGCATGCACACCCTAACTGCAGACTGCAAAACAACTGCATCCCCAATGCACACAAAAATGAGACCACCTCCAAGGCCCTGACCCAAATCACCCCTAGGTACCACCCCAATGCATGTGATACAATTGCCATTACAATTACCGCAGACCCATGAATAACGCTCGCCCTCCTTTACTCCACCACAGGGTCAGATTCCAACGACGAGCTTCAGGACACCCCTACCAGCACACCTGCAAAGAGGGCCAAGACCAACGGCCAAAGACCCTCCACCTCAGCTGCACGGATCAAGACACGGCAGCAGCACAAATCGAGTGGCAGCACACTGGAGGGGACATCAACAGGCACCCCAGCAGCCAGCATGTCCACAACAGCAGCACCACAGGTCCCCCCAATGGATGCCACAGAAGGCACTGCTTCTGGTGGCAGCAGCACCATAGGTGACACTGCTTTCATGCCAGCATGCTCCGACACAGAAAACGGTGCTGTAGATGTAGGATCCATCCATGACCTGTCCCAATCCCCCTGTATGTTTCATCCCATACACCATGAGGACACCACGCAGGGGCACCCACAAGACGACGACTGGCCAACCCCCACAAGGCCAGTTGCAAGGCAACATGAGGCGTCCAGCCCCTCTGTGACACCACCGCAAATGGGCATGGCCCAGCAGAGGCAACAGTCCCTGGAGCAGATGATAGTGCAACAGCAGCAAATGGCCACGCTCCTCAAGGAGCATGCTGATGAATGTGGGGGTTCTAAGGCAGCCATTGAAACATCTACTGAGACACTTAGGGCACAAATGGAGCGTAGTACAGAGACACTAAGGGCACAAATGGAGAGAAGCACCGAGAGCCTGAGGGGACAAATGGAGAGAAGCACCGAGAGCCTGAGGGGGGAACTGCATGCGACGTCCAAAGACGTATGTGGTGAACTTGCCGCTGTACGCCGTGTGCTCACTGAGCTCTCACAAACCCTTAGGGACATGCATGGACGTGAGCAGGCAGAGACATCATCCGTTGCAAGTTCCGTCCAGGGCAGCCCCCAACGTAGATCTGGGAGGAACCGGCGCTCCACAGGCAGGGGTGCCCCTGATACCCGGAGAGGGGGCTTGCAATAGCGTCTGCCCACTGACGATGAGCGTCTTCGAACACTGGTGTTGGGGGGGGAGGTGGGAGGGTGTAGGGGGTGTGTTGGGCTTCATTGGGTGGCGGGTCGATTGGGTGTGTAATGTCATTTCACATATGCAATACAACTCTTCACAATCATCCAATGAGATGTGTGGACATTGATCATTGTGTACGAGGCCTATCTTTGCGTACAGTCCACATTGTGCATGTTCCAGACACACACAGTGCCACAAGTCCCGTGTCCATGTAACAGCCACCAGGCGTGAGTGCTAGAAGCATGCATCTATGAGATTCTGACGTAATTCACGGGCCTCCTGTGCCTCGCGGACCCCTTGAGGTGCTGCCACATCCCCACCCTCATCATGACCATCTTCAGGTGCTAGCAGTTCTGCGTCGGGGGCATGGCCACATTCCTACGTACGCACATGTTGTGTAGCATGACACATGCCATGACCATCTTTGCCACCTTCTCATGGTGGTACAGGAGTGCCCCGCCAGACCTGCTGAGGCAGCGGAAACGAGCCTTCAGTAGGCCGAATGCCTGTTCTATGACCACACGGGTACGTGAGTGGGCATGGTTGTAGTCCTCCTCATGCTGGTCCTGTGGGTTCCGGATTGGTGTGAGGAGCCATCTCTTCAGTGGATACCCGCAATCACCTGTATGTGGACAAGAAAGGATGTTTGTGGAATGTCATTGCTACGTACGCACCCCCCCCCTTCCTGCAAGGTCATTCACGCATCACCTACCCCACATACTCATGCATTAAATGAGACTCACCGAGTAGCCAGGATCGGCGCCCTGCGTGTCGCTCCATGTAGCGTGGTATTCTAGAGTTCCGCAAGACCATAGAATCATGTGTTGATCCTGGAAATCGGGCACAACAATGTGTAAAGATCCTGTTGGAGTCACACACCATTTGTACATTGATAGAATGATATTGTTTCCGGTTGCGGTACTGGGCCTCCATGGCATGTGGGACAACCAATTCCACATGGGTGCAGTCGATGGCACCAATGCAACCCGGTATGCCGCCAAGTGCATGGAATCCCACTTTTGTGTTTGTAAGCTCCTGCTCCGAGCGTGGTAAAGTGATGTAGTCGTCTGAGTGCTTCAGGAGGGCATCAAGCACTTGGAATAGTGTCCGTGAGAATAGGGGCTGTGAAATGCCATGCAACTGTCCGACTGTGTGCTGGTAGGTGCCTGTGGCTAGGAAGTGGAGTACAGACACCACCTTCAGTAGGGGTGGGATGGCGGTTGGGCTATCTATCATGCTGACAAGGTCAGCGTGTGTCATGTCCACAATGGCGGTTATGGTGTCCCGGTCCAAACGGTAGAGGGTGTGGATCTGCTCAGCTGTGAGGTTGAACGGATTAGCTCGGAGGCGTGGGATTGCGGGCTGCCTGCGTGGTGGTAGTGGCTGTGCTGGTGGGGCTTGCTGGCCATGCCTTGCCCTCCTCCTCCTCCTCCTGCGTCTCCTCTGTGCGGCCGGTAGTTGCAGTCGTTGGCTTTCGTCTTCTTCTTGAAGTTGGAGTACTTGCAGTGCAATCAGGTCCCCCAGGCCCAACATCGCTAGTCCTGCCGGTAGCATTCTGGAGTGGGTGTGGTTGTGGGAGGGGTTTGGGTGTGCAATTTATTTGTCTTCAGGCTGTATAGCCTTCACCTGTGGTGATTCATTCCACCTGTGTCAGCTGCAATGCCTTTCGTGCGAGCACGTCCCGCACACGACGCTGCAATTCGACGCATGGCATCTTGCATTTGCATTCATGTTCTTAATCCCGAAGGCTGTTGAATATTGGTTTAAATGTTGATTCTGCTATGGTCCCATTGTTGCACATACGATATTTGCATTCGCGAGCAGACTTGTGAAGGGTCAGTGGAATGTAGTGCTCGATCAACGGTGGACCCTCATGCAGCACTGTACCGATGTTCCCCGACGACGGGGAGTCCCATCAGTGATTGAGGGCAGTTACCATTTTCACACACAGACGCACTGCATAGATGTATTTGTGAATACAAGCGTTCACAGATGCCTTTTCAACGTGATGTTGCAAATTAGGAATTCGAAGGACAGCGCTTTCGGTTTTCAACTAGCGGCGTGGAGACGCCCACAGGTCTGACTGGAAATGTAACGTTCTATTGTTGAATGTCCCTGGGACAGGGCCCATGACGGGAATGCAATGAATGATATGATTTGAATGGGATGCGCTATAGCGTAGTGGACGATAAGGCAGGACGTTCCCAAATACATGTGACTTCACTACACAAGGAATCCGGGCAGGAGCACAGTGGATTTTGAAGGCTGCATTACGCACAGACTCAATGGAAATTTCGAATGTGATGTGAGTGTATATTCAGGCGTTTTCATTACGGGATGAGGGAATGATGAATGGATGCATGGGAAGATTTTTTAATTGGGAGTCTGCCATGTACATGGCTATTTGGAATGTATCCCCTTCCCCTGCGCTATGTGATGCAAGGCTGCCATAGTGGGAACATCGTCTGTCTGCCCTTGTTGAACCCTCCCTGTCTCGGCGCGCCTTCAATCACTTGTGTCTATGCACGTTGATGATCCCATCTGATAGATCCTGTTCTGACAGGCGCATGCACACAGACACTCGTTTGAAATAGTGTATTCACCTCGATTTGTGTCGTAATGATTCGCAAGTGATTTTTGAGTGCAATTGATCCTTATGAGTGGGCTAGCATGCACATGGTTGTAGGTTTGGTGTGTTGAATGTAGTGAGTACTACAGATGAAGTTCGGATGCCCATACTATCTTTTTTTTCATTTGGGTGACAGGTATCTCCTCCCCTTCTGCCGCTGCCATCTGTACGCCACTCCTGCAGATGGCTTCTACAGTCGACACCTGCAGCTTCGAGTTAATCAGTGGAGCACCATTACGATCTTATGGGACGATCGCCAATGGCCCACATGCCCTTACGCAGTACTAGTGGCTAGGTGCAGCATACCTAGCTTCCAGCTGGACTAGTGCCTACTTCATGGGACGGGCCTGCGGTCCTAGGCGCTTCCATGTTGCCTTTTTGGACGTGGATGTAGCCCCTGTGTGCCATGGAGGTACAGGGCGTCACACATGGGGAAGCTGGTCATTTATTGCGGATGCAGCCCACAGTAATGCTGATCATTTGTGACTTTATGCTCAAATGGCTGTATGGCCTTGGTGATTTTGATGTGCATTGAATTTATATTCAGATATTAAACGTGTAGCGTTTTTCTTTGCTAGTAATGTGGCATATTCCGATTTGTGGCGCGATGTATTGTGAGGTGTTCTGCATTGGGTTCCGGCTTCTGGGTACAGTTGTGTGGTACGTGCTTATGCTGATGGTTGTTTTGACTACTGCCATGTGTACAGGGCTGGTGCAGTCTCCCTCAGGTTACTGCTTTGACTGTTGGTTTACACTGGTGGCAAGCGATGGGGGACTGTTGTTGTTTTGTGTCATGGAATTTTCAGTTCTTTTTGATGTACTTGCACCTTCAGATGCCTGTGCTGCATCAGTACGGCAATGGTGTGTTGCCAATTGGGGATGGCCACTCACAGGGCACTTGGGGCCCCTGGATGCATTTGTTCGTTGGCATGCATGGGTGACTTGTACATTTCACTGGTTGCATGGTGTGACTGCATTGCGCCTACGAGAAGTTGTGCAATGTGGCCAGGGAGTGGAGTACAGGCACTCAGTAGGGCCATTACGGTTGGTTCGCGATGCCGTAGTTCTCGCCATGGCGGAATGGTACTTTCCGCCATGCTTGATGGGGTTAGGTGAATGTCCGCTGGGGTCAGCATTCGCGTACCGTTGCGCCATGGCGGATATTGCGGGTTTGCACGGCGCGCGTGCGCGTACTTGGTGCAGTTAGCGTTGGCGTTCATTACGGTGTCGCTAATCGCATCGTACTTTACGGTGACGGGTCATAATCGCAACGGGCGGTATTCGATGGCGGTATTACATTTCCGCCATCGTTTTTCGTATTCCGCCAGGGTCGTAATGAGGGCCACAGAGCTCTTGGGAGGGCGGACTGCATCTTGTCCTATTTTAGGCTTGGAGAGAGATTGGACTAAATCAAATAGAGCCTTAGGTTTATTGATAGCCCCCTCCACAGTCTGAGCAAAATAGGCTCTTTTAGCATTTACCACTTCAGTGTGGTAAGCAGCAAGAGTGCTCCGATAGAGAGTTTTTGAGTTGGAAGAGTAGCTTAGACGCCACTTTCTTTCAGTTTGCCTATATCGGAGTATGCTGTCCCTAGATTTTTGTGAAAACCAAGGTTCCGGTGGACGACTGCGTTGTTTGCACAATTTATACGTTGCCAATGCATCGGCAGTCGTAATGAAGGCATCTTGTAGTGTAGTAAGGGATCAACTTTCCACAGAGTTGCAGTGGGATTGTAACAGGCTAATCAATTTAGGCTTGGAAACACCTTTGCAGCTGTGTCTGCGAATAGCAGGTTTCACCATAGCCGGAGAAGGGACATTGAGAGGAATGGAGAAGGGCACCAAGAGGTGATCTGACCATATAAGAGGGATAGGAGTATCAATATCAGCATAAGAGAGGGGAGTAAAAATTAAGTCTAGAATGCTGCCGGCTCTATGAGTGAGAGCGTGAATCCCTTGTAGGAGGCTTAGATCGACCATCAGCATGGTGAAATTGGCAACCAATTTGGCAGTAACGGGATTGATGGGCAGATTAAAGTCTCCCATAGTAATCAAATCAGGATATTTCACTTGCAACTCCATCACAAATGCTGTAAATTCAGTGTAGAATGCAGTGTCAGCCTCTGGATGTCGATATACCAGCAGAGCCGTAAGAGTGAAGGTAGATGAAATAAAGATGCGGGTCAAAATGCATTCCATTTTAGGGAGTGCTTGGGGACCATTCTGATGACTTTATAGTTTGTTTTATAAATCAGGGGTACTGTCACCCCACCCCCCGGGATGGAGGGATGCACGATCCTCATGTACTAGAGAGTAGTTTTCAGGGAGAGATTGGACAATCACCGGGCCAGATGTCTCTTTAATCCAAGTTTCAGTTAGGAAGAGACGATCAAGCCCCTGACAAGACAGAATATCGTAACAGTCCATATGGTGGGCAACTAGGGATTGTGTATTAAGTAAGGCGCACTGCAGTGCGGCTAACAGTGCTTCTTCCCTAATGATAGGGACTATCCCAAAGCCAGAGGGCCATTTCGTATTAACAGGAGCGTGGGATAACCGCTCTACAAAAACCTCCTCATGCTCAGTAAACTGGACTAACTCTAAAGCCTACTCCTTGGCCTTCCTCTCTACTCCTTCCTCTCTTTAGACAAAATCCCAAACTTTGCTACCCGCACGCTCTATGACAAACCTAGAACCTCACCCACTTCTAGCTACTGACATCATGCTGCTTGGCTGTCCATGCAAAGCTGCTCCCTTTTCAAGTTCCACCTCCTATTCTACAAAGCGATCAGTGCTCTTGCTCCTCAGTAACCGTCTGATTGTATCTCAGTTTACTGACCATTTAGTTCCCCATGTTACTTCTTTGCACTCAACCTCACTGTCTCATGCTCCCCTTGTGCCTCTTCTCATTTTACGCTCTTTCACACTACTTGCCAAGATCTACTGGAACCTGCTGCCCATCACAATCTAAGCCAGACCGACTGGATCTCATCAAAGCTCGGCTTAAACTTGAGTTCCACCTGCGCTCTTCTCCCCACACTCCCTACCTGGCCCTACTACTCTCTCCAGTGGTGCTCAATATTGTAATCTGTTATATTCAGATAGTATTCCTCTTTAGTTTGAAGCACTTTCACCCTTAGGTGACTTACAAACGTAGCATTAACCTGTTTCCTTATACAGATTTATTTTTTCAGTTTTTGTTTTCAGTTTTTATATCCCTGGTATATGTTACACTTTCTTAAACCCTAATAAACTAGCTCACCACTTGTTCTCATCTGGCCACCTTCGTGGAAATGCCTCTGCTATCTGTAAATGTGTTATTGTAAGTAATTTCAGATTGAATCTGATCAATCTGTTCTTCAAATAAATATAAATACAAAATTAATACAAATGTGTACATTTCAAATCATTGACTGAGAAGTATTTCATAAGTCTCTGTTTATATTTCAATTTTATCCAGAAAGTAGCTGGGGACAGTGTTCACCAACCCTTGAGATGGAGCAATGTTGGATGACGTTACAGATTGAGGGGTGCTCAATTTCTTTTTTATCATCTCTTGGGGGGTATTTGATTTTGATTCTGTTGAAAGAAATAGTTCTTTTTTTCCTTTAATGCTGTATTTAAAAAAAATGCTCAGCTGTTACCTAAACATGGTTTTAGCATGTTGATCATAGTTCCATTTCATAGATCATATCTAAATTGTCCTCATAGAGAAGAAGTCTGCACTCTTTGGCTCATAAGATGTTTCAGACTATATTTCTGATGTAATCTGACTATTGGCTATGTTGGTTATGTGGAGTGTCAACGGTTGCAGACCCCTGTCATAGAGGAACCATTATCTTTTGTTTTCACAAGAGTGTAATACAATTAGTTTTCACCAAGCATTGAAAAGGCTTGTAGTTAATCATTTTCAATGCATTGCCACCATATCGCTAGTACTCGCACACGTTACCAACATTTGCGTAAATTGCCGCCCACCTCTTAATCATGGGCTCCAAACAGTTGAGAAAACTGTAAACCACTTACTACTATACCTCAAAACTAGCAATCACATCTGTAAGGATTTGACCTCTCTTCATTGGCTACCCAGTCACCAAGCAAACCTCTAAACATCCCAACTGAACATTCTTCACCCAAGGACCACCCTTTCTCATCTCAAAATTTCATAAATATACCACCCGTAAGCGTTTTCCGATTATGAGGAAACCTCTAGTTTCCTCCCTAAGTCCACAGATCATGTTTAGGTGTGCTTACCCTTGTCCCCCTTGCAATGAGATGGGAACTATCTTCCTTTTCTGTGCTGAGACTAATCTGTAGGTTTCGTCCCTTCTTCTGTAGGGGGAGTCAGCTCTTTGAAGCTAGGCAGGTGAGCCTATTCAGCAAAGCCCTCCTTACGGGTTTGGAGAAAGCGGGACCTCACTGGGAGTGACTCCAGTTAAGGGAACTCTCTATACACAAGGTGTTATCTGCATACATGAGAAGAGAAGCTGAAGTTTCATCCATATGTGGGACTCAAAACAACAGTAACTTTACCTCTATGTGTTTGGCTGAACACGATGCTGGATTCTCCCTGAACTTAACTGACAATAAACAATACCCACCTTTGAAGTCGCACAGCAGGAATAAAAGGGCAGACTGAGAGAAAAGCTACGCAACGGCGAGCAACCGACATGATAATGTCATTGAGGGGAGGAGCTGCGCAGCACAGCAGAGTCGGCTGTGGCTCGTGCAGAGACCGACACGGAAGTGAGATACTACCGACCCTACATGAGAGAATGCAGAGTCGGAGAGGCAAAGGCAACTCAAGGCAAGCCTTACGTTGAGGCACAACCATGCAGAGGATGTGGTGGGCCCAGTGCTCGCAAACCGCTGCCGAGACCAGGGATCGAGGGAGAAGTGCATTTGGCTGATGCTCCCCACCTTGGTCAGTCACGCAAGAGGTCCCTCGATATCCCCGACACACAATGCAGTATTATTTAGTCTTGTTTCCTGGTCTCATGTTTTCTGCCTTGAAGGTTTCTTGAAAGTAACTTCTTCCCATCAGCCAAGTCAGGGGTGTTGCCCCTCTCACGAACCTCTCGTGCCTAGGTGTCTTTCTCCCCTCCTTCAACTGCCAACTCAAAACTGCTGTACCTTTGTATGTTGTGCTCTCGTGCTACGCCTTTTATCCGTGTTGGGAAGTGTAATGGAAGTCAGGTGTGAGTGATGCCGATGATTGCCTGACCTCTCCTGACCACAGTATTGGGACAGTTCCTGTACACAGCTCGGGTGTGAGTCTGTTTTCACTCAGAACGGGCTGTCTGTGAGAAAGTGTTTGTGCAGAAAAAGGGCTTCTAGGTATCCCATCGAATAGAATGGGATGAAGGTGTTACAGTGAAGAGAGGGACACCGCATCTCACCATCCGGTCTCCCACTCCCACTCCCAGAGGACACCTTACCCAGGTGATCCACCCGCACTGGTCCACCCCCAGGATCTTGATCCAAAGTAGATGCCCATGCCCTGGCCACCTCAGAGATCCGCTGGGACTAGTGGGTGAGACACCTTTGGGTTTCTCACACAGGACAAGTAACACACATCAATGATAATTCATTTGCGATAGGGGTTAGTACCTGTGTGACCCAATCATTGTAAACATACAAAAGTAATTTCACTAGTTATGTAACAATTTTCTTGATCAGAAACTTCCTATGCATCCTAATGTCTGGTCTCGTAACTCTGAATTCAAATCAAATCCTTGACACATAAGTGATCGCAATGAAAGTACTGCCTCAAGTCGATCAGTTATAGGCACACCACAGGTAATCTTGATCTGCATAACCAATTAAATGGTCTATCATTAGTCTTTATGCCAACACAAACGTGTTTTGTGCATTTAATCTGGGCACAGATACAACATTACTGTCCCAATAATTAGTCTTAGGCCTTCAACAGGACAACCTTCATTCGAACTGGCCACCGGTCCGCTCTTTTCTTCTTATTCTCTGCATGAACACATGTTTATTCAAGAACCTTGCAAAGCATTACTTCTGGTGCACATAGTGGAACTCATAATGTCATTGCATCTTCTTCACAGAATTAGTTCCTTTTACTTATCCAGACCTCTCTGCATCCAAACTGAACTGACAGTTTAGTCACTGTAGCTCCTCAAGACTCAGCCGAACGCGACATCCTGATAGACATGTGGAAAACATATTATGGGGCACAGCAACCCTGTATGTTGTGTGGTGCAGTGATTGAGACTTGCATGTCACCAACTATTGCCCAACTTATTTTGAGCTGGTTAAAAAAAAGCAAACCTGTACCTGTCCACAACCGCTCCCTAATACACTTCCTCCCATTGGGTGGTATCATCTACCAGTTTACCATAGTCTGGGGTGCTTACTAACCCAGAGATGAGTGGACAGTGCATTCTACTCCAGTGAGGCGTGAAGCTACAACATAGCTTTTGCCATCAAAACTCTATGTACTTACACCATCTCCAGAAATAGACATGGCAATGGCAGGTACTCCTATCTCAAGATCCTGCTGCACAAGCAAATGGCTCTGCCTTTAGACATAGGTCCACAACCTATCCATTCCCTGCCTAGCCTGAGACTGGGCAATGTGCTCCCTCCTTATTTCTCCCCTGCTTGCTTGTAGATCTTTTTCTGCCTAAGTGCCCATTCGCCCTCTCCTGTTAGCTCCCAGCTCCCTTGTACTGGTCCCTTTCAACTTGCTTACCTCGCCGTGTACTTCTTAATATGACTTGTAAAGCGTTCTGTTGCTTCCTGGTATTGCCATTAGACTCTTGGGTACTCGCACCACTGCCATGCCTTGCCATCATAACCCCGGATACCCACACTGTTGCCATAAATCAAGTATTGTCATGTTGACCATGGTACTCACATCTTATGCCAGGTTTGGACATCAACTGCTCAGTTACTTCCACCATTTGTACTGTTTTGCCATCAATTGCTAAAACACATTCTTGCCTAGGTATTACCATCAGATGCCCCTGTGCTCACATTATTGGACAGGTATTACCATGAAAGTATCAGGTAATTGCACCATTAACATGTATTGCCATCACCAACCCAGGCACTCGCACCATTGCCAGGTACTCATGCCATTGCTAAGTATTCCATTAAAAAAACCTTCCGCTTAAATTCTACCCAAAACCCAAGCATGCACAATATTGCCATAGGCCAAATATTTATATCATATGCCAGGTTCTTCCACAAAATCTCATCTTTTGCAGTGATGTTCCCACAATAACTGCAGGTATTACGATTTAAAGCCGAAGTACTCAGTGTTTTGTCAGTCAAGTCTGCTTCATTACAGCCTCCATAAAAATCATTAGCAGCAACATAACATAACAGAATACAAAATGCATATGGAAATAAAGAGCAATACATATCCAAATCACAAATTAATATCTGTTTAGTAAAATGTAGCAACGACATGTTTCGGCAGTGCTAGTCAATAAAGTCTACAGCTTAATTCCATCATGCATATTTTTTCTTTCTTTGAAATTTTGTTTAGCTCTGGCCCACCAGCGGGTCTGGGAGCGCCTTACATGGTTCAAATATTCAAAAGGTGGAGTTAAAAAAAGAAGTTAGAATATTTTTTTAGGGGCGGATAGGAAGATTAGGATACACGTGTTGACAGTGGACGAGGACAGGGTTAAATGTGGGGAAACAGGTATGTTTCAGGCCTATAGTTTCATGTTAAGTTTTAACTTGTATTGTTAATTGGTATATTGTAAACCAGCAAATTCTTATCCATCTGACATCTCCTTCGTCCTTTTCTATTCATTGTTATTGCTTGTTCATTCTGCTTTAACCCGTTTATAATTGATTAATTAACCTTTTGTAACACGCTTAATACTAGAGACCAGTAAGCGCGGGACTGGGATTCAAACCTGATCTGCATTGTCTTCCTTCCTAGACAAACGCATTGCCCCTGAGCTCTCCTTCTGTCCCACGATATACTGTACATCTTACGCTTTGTTTAATGTAAGGTTTGTTAATCAAGTGGGGTTGTGCTCAGGAATTGTGGTCTATAGCAAAGCCACCATGTGGTTCCACATAAAACTCTGTAAAGGAAACAAGGCTGCAAGAATTTCTTTGTTTTGTGTCTACATTTGGATCCTTTTCAACCAGTGGAATATTTTTCTAAATGATGCAGAAATGTCCACAATTGTGAACTAAAATGAACTTGTTTGCTTTACGTGTATGCAAAGTGTATGGGTGCAGAAGGAAGGCTCGGACACAAAAGTGGTATCTTTATGGCTGTACATTTTATTGACCAATAAACGGGTAGGATAAATGCCTCTCTATCCCTAAGTGCTAGGAGGGGTTTCCCTGCCTCAAGGGAATCAAAGGAATATGTCAGGATGTCAAAACAAAAAAGCTGTTACCGTTGTGCCCCAAAACCCTACTTTTGTCCCTAACACTAATAAACTAAATCAACTGTGTAGGGAGGGTCTCTTCCAAAGTAAAGTGTTCATGATAATTCTTGCCACCAGAAAAGTTCTCCATGTCTCGGGTGGTCCAAAAGACAAAAGAAATGTTATATCAGATAAATGCCCCAGGTTTTAGGGGTTTGCTCTTTCCTCTGGATGCCTTCTGGTTCTACTTTCCTTTCCTTTGGATCCTCTTCTCAGGTAAATGTCACTGTATTTCATAAGCGTGCGAGTCCCAGACTCGTAATTCTTTATAATACCGGCTTGGTATATTTCCCTACCATGCATGGGTCTTTCAACTAAACAATCTCTCTTGTCTTCAGGGTCCTCAACCCTCTTATACTCTCTTTTGGGTGTGAGTCCCAGACCCACAATGGATGAATATAATTGCTTGGTTCACTCTGCTGCCTAGTATGTGTTCCGCCTGGTTCAATGTCCTGCCAAGCGTATGTCCTCTGTGAGGGGTCAGAAATGTGAGACGGACAAGTAGATCGTGTTTTCTCACAAGAAGCAATTTTATGACATAATAAAAGGTGTGATGAATGCCTATCTTTCCCTAGCCTAACAAGTATTTCCGTACCTAACAAACTAAGGCTAAAGGAAAATGACCTAGTGTCGAAAAGTATCTGCTCCTCATAAATACAACAAAACAAACTGAAAATGTCTGGCAATCTGAGCCTTGTGATCCGGGTTGGATCCCCTTCTACTGGATCAATACAGGATGTTTCAAACCCAAAGTTCAGCAGTGTCATTAGAAAAGTAAAATGCACAGTTCCAAAATGTCCTTTTTCTTGGCTAAGCGTACAAATTCAGTTCCAACAAAAGGTTATTATCTTGAAAACAATGATCACAGCTTCCGCAATCTTTGCTTGGTAAACTTAAAAGGGTTCTCTCTTCCGATGTCAAACCAATTGTCAATGTAAATATTCTCCACTTTGAAAGCAAATCACTTATCATTTTACATTTCTTCTTCATGTACAACGTTGTTTTGTCAGGATGGGTTAATATAACAGTTCATCAAAAACACATTGGTGAAATTGTCACTTCTTTTCCACCACAACCGTCTACCACTTTAAATCATCTACATCCTGGTCCACTTGACTGCCAGGACTAACCTCTAATTGTCCCTTTCCTACTCTGCTCGCCTGCCAGGATAACTCCTACCACTACTATTTGTACTTTGTGGTGGGGTTTGTTCCAGTCTTTCCACATTTAAACCCTCAATGGGGAAAGAACATCAGCAACTGCTTTTTGATGCAATCTCTTAGCTTTCAACGCATTTGGTTTACAACTGCTTCTTGATTCAATCTCTTGACTCACAACTTTGTTTACAGGTGTAAAGTACAAAAAGTACAATACTTCTCATATCTAATACTTTGCCTTAGGCAATGCAGGTTATACTCCTCTTCCCCTTTATCCTTTCTACAAGGAGGGATTTTTCTTTTTGTCCTGCAGTTTCTGATTTCTTTCTATCAAACTTCTTGACTGTTGGGAATCTGGGTTATAATGTCCCTTTGTTGGATATCCCTCTTTATACAAGTCATATCACTTTTGCTCTTTAATTGTGTTCTTTTGGCTTTGGTAATAATGGTTATAGTGTTCTCTCATTCACCCTCTCCCTTCTGGAAGATTACATTTACTTTGCTTAGTTATTGCCCCCTCTTGTCTTTGGCAACACTTGTTACAATATTCTCATGCTCGCTGTTTTACTTGTGGGAGAGTAGATTCACTTTGTTTTAATTTATTTGTTTTTATTCAAAGTTTACACTAGACCCAGCAGTCTATTCTGGAGCGCCTTAAGGTTGCCTCTAATAGGCCAATTTACCAGTTTGTCGTGGCGGCTCCGGTGGACTTGCTGCTTCTGCTTCCTTACACGGCGGTCCCTCGCCGATTTTTTGACATCTCTGGCTCGCCTTCCTCTGCTCATGCTTGATGTCACAGAAGCACCCGCTGCTCCACACGCGCTTCAGTGACAACCTTTAGGACATAGAGAGCCTCTCTCTCCTCGGGGATAGCCGTCCTCCACACTTTTTCCTGCTGCACATTCTCTGCATCTACCTAGGGTTCCAACCTTCGCTGCTTGTCTGCATGGCGTCCCGCTGCTTGCAACATGTCAGTTATTGCTTCTGCGTTCTCTTGCTGCTGCTCACGTTGCTCACACAGCTTCCACTGCTCCCATGGCTCACACTGCTCCTCTTTAACCTGCACCTGAAGGGCCTTCAAATGTTTAAAGGTCCTGTTCAGGTGTGGGAGATTACAACAACTAGACCGCTCACTATAGATTACTATCTCTGCATCCCTATTCCTCGTCTCAGTACTAAGAGGGACTAAAAGACCATAATGTTCTTAGTTCTTTTAACCTCAGAATCCTCAACTCTACAATAAGCCATCAAAACATTATGGTCATTAGGGAAATTATTCAGAGCGTTCTCCCTTTCTTCCTGACCTGAACCTCCTCCCATGTGATCCTCCCACACAATACCACCCCCACCGTCAGGATCAGGTAGCAGCTGCCTTTCCCTGGCCACATGAGAAGGAGTCCAGGCCAGGGATTCTGGGATGATCATCTCTGATTCATCACACCTCTCACAGGCTATCTTTGTATTTCTTAGGGCCCCAGACCCTCTTATTCTTCAGCATTTATATGGGTGTGGGTCCCAGACTCGCAATGTTCTGTTGCAATTACTTGGTTTACTCTCCTGCCAAGCATGTTCTCCTTTCTGTAGCGTATCTGCTTTATTTAGGGTCCCAGACCCTTTTTTCTTCTTATTCTTATGTGGGTGCTGGTCCCAGACTTGCACTGTATGGGTGCAATAGACTGGTTTACTCTCCTTCCACTGTCTTGTTCATATTGTTCCCCAACACCTTCCGGACCTTCAGCACTGTCAGCTCTACCTGCGTATCTGTCTCTCTGGTGCGCTTCTTCTGGGGAGCTGTGCTTTCTTCTGGGGCTCTGGCATTGTTTGGTTGCATGCTTCGGTCGGCGGTGTCCCGGGCGATCGGTTTCCCTTAGATTTCTTGTTGGCGGCCACTCCGCCTGTCCTTTTTACCTTTGCGGCACAGGGCTTTGCTTTCTGGTGGCTTCCCAGGATTCGGAACGCCTGCAGGTTCATTCAGGCAGCTCACAAACAATCTCCTCCTCCTCTGCCTGGATGGTGTCTACCCAGCTTCCTCGCTCGAGGACTTCTCTCTCCATCTTGTATTGCCTCTACCTTTTTGTATTTCTCTGTGCCAATTGAATCTGGTGAAAGTCTGGACCGTTCATTCAAGTTCTCTGGAGCAATCATCATACTTATGATCCTCTTCTTCATCGCAGTAGTCATGGTTGAGCGTTATGGGAAGTATTTAGTCTTTCCAGGGTTGTTACCCAGTTCTACCATATCAAGTGGTTTAGCTTTACAATAACAGATATTAACACTGCCCGGGGAAAATGAAGGGGAACTTGATTTGTTTTTTTGTTTGTTTATTTGTTTGGTAATGCGCACCAAGCTCTAGGGTAGACAGGCGCAACAGAGACAAGAAATCTTAAAAGCTTAGTTACAGTGCAAAGGTAATAATACATAGAGCAGTGATTGCAATAGGAGCAATATGCATAGATAAAATACATAGACAAAGTACAGGATGCAAGATACATTAAATACATAACGATAGTCTTGGTAAGTCAAGGAAGCACTAACATGAGTATCAATTTATGCACACATACGGTTAACCAAAGTACAGTGTAGTTTGGCGGAGACAAGGGTCATGTAGGGGGGCAGGAGAGGTAGAGGTGTGAGACGTCAGTTAGGTGTCATTGGTGTGTAGCCAGTTATGTATCTTATGTCTTAATTTAGGATAGGGTTGTTCTAGTCTGAGGTCAGCTGGTAATTTGTTCCAGCATTGTGCAGCTTTGACAGGGAAGCTAGTTCCTCCCGCTGTCGAGCGTTTGAACCTGGGAGTCTCCAACATAAATGAGTTGGCAGATCTCGTGGGACGGGTAGTTGTTCTCCTAGTAATTTATCCGTAAGGTATGGGGGTGCTAGGTTATTCAGGCATTTGGAGGTAAGGGATGCTGTTTTAAGGAGAATTCTGTCAGTAATTTTCAGCCAGTTAACCTCTTTCCTGAATTCAATAATATGCTCTCTGTAGGGGATGTTAAATTCTGCCCTCAGGGCATTATTCTGCAGTCTTTGAATTTTGTCTGTAATATATTTGTTGGCTCCTGAGTACAGGGCATTACAGTAATCTAATCTTGACATGATAAGGGCGTTGGCTAGTGTGGTACAGCTCGCTCTCGAGAGGTATGGTCTGGAAGCTCTGATGAGTTTGCAAGTATACGTTGTAGATGAGGCGAGGGAATTGACTTGCTTTGTGAGGGTGAGAGAGGAGTCCAAGTAGAATCCTAAAGTTTTAACTACAGACATCACCTTGATGGGGTTGTTTTCAATGTTAAAGGATGCTTTGGGCTACATTTTTTCGATATTGGCTGCAGAGCCTAAGATTAGTAACTCAGTTTTTTCGTCATTCAGGCAGAGGCCATGGGATGCCATCCATAACTGAATGAGGGTGTATATTTTGTTCACCAAGGCTGAGTCTGCCTCGAAGTTGCCCCAAAGGGGTATGAGGATCTGTGTGTCATCTGCATAATTAGTGTAGGTGACACCCTGTCTATCTGACTTGTCAAACAGAGGCTTGGTGAAGATATTATACATAGTAGGGGAGACGCGGGAACCTTGTGGGACCCCGCAGGTTATTTTGCTAGGGTCGGCAGAGGCTGAAGTAGAGAAGACTCTCATGATCCGGTTAGCTAAGAAGGATTGGACCCAAGCTATGGCATCTTTAGTGGAGTTGGCGGCAGATTGGAGGTGGTTGCATAGCACTGCATGGTCCACCAAATCGAACGCTGCCGACAAGTCCAGTAGGAGTAGCAGAGCTATTTTTCCATTATCCTTTAATTCTTCAATTTGTGTCTTGAGGTCTAGTAGCGCTGTTTCAGTGCCGTGGAGAGGACAGAAGCCCGATCGTAGTGAGCCAAGTACGTAGTTAGCTTCCAGATAGTCCTGGATTTGTATGCAAGCGGCTCTATCTAAGAGTTTAGTAGAAAAGGCACAGTGGTAATGGGTCTGTAGTTGGTGGGGATAGTGGGGTCCAAAGTTTGTTTTTAAAGTAACGGTAGGACCCAAGATTCTTTAAGATTGGCCGGTACTGTGTTAGTTTTAAATGAGGAGTTTATCAACTTGGAGATAAAAGGGGCTAGGTCTCTAGCTGCATCCTTTATTATCTGTGCTGGGCACGTGTCACCTTTACAGTTGGAAGGTTTGAGGGAGAGTATTATTTGTTCTGTTTCAGTTATGGAGATAGTCTTGAATCTAAAGGGTGTGGTTGTCGTAGTCACTGAAGGTTGAATAGTTTGTTGGTCAATGAGTGGTAGTGAGGCCTTTTTTGAGGAAGGAGGGAGGGTCTACGGTGGGGTGGGATACTGCTCTCTGGGAATGGTCGTCCCCAATCCCATAAGGGGCTTCCTCTCCCATGTGATCGTCCCTCGATGCACCACCCCCAAGTAGACTAATGTACTGTGGACGCACCGCTCTGGCCCCATGGGAAAGGTCTACCCCAGGGGAGAAGGCATAGCATCCACAGATTTGTCACAAAAGCCTTTCAGATCTACATAGGCACTTCAATTTCCCAATGTTTTCTCTCTGGGCAAACTAATGGAACATTTGGTTGGTTAACTTTCTCCTGCTGCGGCAACACAAGCAAAAAAGATCATATTTGTCATCCAGAAAATCTGAAGATGATATTTTCGTCCTACATGGCTTGTCTAAGGATCTTTTTTGTTTACACTCTCAAGTGTCCATGTGGCAAAATCTGTACAAACATTCCAAAAAGTTAAAGGAAGAAATGATTGAGCACAAAATAGAAATAAGAAACACAAATCTTAAATCTTGTGTTGCAAACATTTCTTTGAATGTGGACACATTGTGAGTCCTCTACAGGTACAAGCCCTTGAACATGTTAAATGTCTTGAGAAAACCTTACATTTACAGAAACATGGAGCATTTTGTATTCATAGTCTGCCCTCCATCGCTTTATGATTTATGCCCATCACTTGCATGTTTATTCACATATTCTGTGGGTTTTATGTTATGATTAATTTCCATTCTCTTATTCTCTTTATGAGAATTGTACAGATTGAGAGTATTTTTCTTTAATGAATAATGCTATTTAATTTTCCCACTAAAATATATATATTTAAATTCTACTGTTGAGCTTATTTTGTTCAATTACAGAATAATCATCATTATATTTCTTTCTTTTGTTGTTATATCATAACCTCCCCTGTGAGGATTTCTATTATGATTACATGTGTTCCGTGCCCCGATGTGTCTTTTGGTACATTGTTAGTACTTCTACGTTTTGTGGCTCTGCATTTATGGCACCGACAACACATGAGGCAGCTTTGTCATCATAGGACCTTTTACTTTATATACTTTCCATACTTAGTTCCCTTAGATGCTACGTCTTCTATGTTTTGACTCTTATTTAGTTATTACACTGCCTTAAATATTTTGACTTGAGTAATAGAAGCTTTCTTTGTTTTTTGATTTTTACGGTTATTGTTGTTGAGGGCCTCACACTACTGAATTGTAATGAAAATTGAGTGATAGTGGTAAAATCTTTCTTGCTACATCTCTTCAAAAAAATAGCATTTCAAATTCTCATTGAATTGAGTGCTAAGAACAACTTGTAGACAAATTTCCTTTACTCTGTTAGTTATACCCCTCTGCGGCGAGGGCCAACGCACTGTTCCAAACCTCAGTTTGATTCTCATTTTATACAAATTATCAATTTGACACAAAATGACAGAAAGGGAGTTCTGAAATGTGAACACATGACTGCCACCATCTGGAGCTGGTAATGTCCTCTTTGGTTAGGCACACAGAGTCCTCGGGAATGCGTCAATATCATGTAGTGGTGGTAAAATGCCTACTCCCTCTGTGTTGGTACAGAATAGATATTTGAAGAAATGTAACCTTTATTTATATATGAACACAGAGTTTGACCCTTCATTTACTGAGGTGCTATTGCTAATATCCAGTACCCAACTCGCCAGGCAGACAGTACCAGCCTCCTCCTGGATGCTAAGTTGTTGAGGGTGTGTGGAAGGAGTGCCTAGCTGGTTGTTGTCTATCGAAACCCTAATAGAAAAGTAAAGGTGTAGGAGCATTATCGCATTATCACATGGAAGGGGAGGTGAGGAGGACTGTGAAAAATGTAGCACCAAATGTAGTCCTACAACATGTAAATGACTTACTCTAAAACAGTGTGGTAGGAGACTGCTTGGCCTGGAATATCAAGAGGAAGCAGAGCACGGAGAATAGAAGGAGGGAAACAAAATGGCAAAAGTTAGGTAAAGGAAATCAGCACAGTACTGTAACACAGGGCCCAGGGTGTAGGCTGAGGAAGATGATGCAAATACCTTATGTGTGTGAAGGCAGAGTTAAGGAAAGAAGCTTTGTCAGAGCTCAGAGAGACAGCAATAGCAAAGCTAAGACTGAAAACCAATCGAAGTGGGAGATGAGGCAGAGCACATGCAGGCCTGGGACTCTGAATCAAGGGCGACTGTTGCAATCCATGGTTTAGTAATCTGGGTTACATAGTGATCTAGGGCTCCTTCCCAAGGTTTCATATGTGTGGAAAATCCTCATATTCTCCATTCCATGTGAATAGGCTGGAAAGTGCACACAGCATGGGGAAACCATGGCAAAAGCCATGTGAACTACCACTCTCAGAACTGTTTTTACCGCCCCACACCACAATGCATAAAAGTCAAATTTCAGATGCTCAACATAGACTGCAAAATTGTCATTTTCGTGGATTACGCCAGTTCTGACATGGAACACAAGATGCCCGGACTTATGCCTGATAACTGGAAATTCCACTCACAGCAGAATCGCCTGAAACCTGCTGTGCCAAGATCTACATGCAGTATTCCTGCATGTCTACAATGTTTTTAGAACATCGGTCTGACGCACCAGGGAGAAATGGCAAATGTAGGGGAAAAAGTCAGTGGTACCTCTAAGTATGGAGAGCTAATGAAAATGATCAAGTTTTGGACTTGTATGCCATGTCCAGACCCTTGATTGCAGTTGTGAGACAGGCATGGTATCAAGAGAGACACAGACCCAAAAGTAACAGTTTCAAGTTCTTTATTTAATAAAGTTCTGGGGTTGCTGTAATATCTAACTGGCCCTAACTCTAAAGGGATTGCTCCCTTAACTGATGTTTTTAAAGGCCGTCAATATCTAAAAGTCCAAATCTAAAATCTGTCTGTATCTAAACCTATGTTTGCCCTCACTCTTTGACAAAATGGAATAGGGCGTCTTCCTAAGGAAAAAAAAATGGTTCAAAAAGAAATATAAACCAAGGCTGGTTTCAGCTAGTCTTGCCAATAGGTGTAGTTCTGCCAGTTAGAAAATAGTTCAACTCAAAAGGGTTGTTCTTGGAACCTTCCACATAGGGCTCTTGCAGCAAGTCAATAGAGTTCACAATGTCTCTGGGTCTCTTAGGGTTCCCTTCCCCAGGATTGGACCCCTCTGGCTTCAAAACAAAAAGTCACAGTTCTTTTCAGGCCTCTGAGGGTTCCCTTCCCCAAGTCTAGGCCTCTCTGGGTCAAAAGATTCACACTTTCTTACTTTACAACTCAACTGAGGATTCACAGTTCCATTCAGGCCTCCCAGGGTTCCCTTCCATCGGTTTAGGCCTCACCTGTAAAGTTCACAAATTCCTTGTGGGCCTCTCAGGGTTCCCTTCCCCAAGAGTAGGCCCCTTTTATCTTCAAACAAAGTGCTCCTGTCAAGATGTACCTTTCACTGTACAGTTCTTGTTAGGCCTCTTGGGGTTCCCTTCACCAGCTTTAGGCCTCTCTTAACAAAGTTCAACACTATCTCTTGTGGACCTCTTAGGGTTCCCTTCCCTAAGACCTTTACCAACAATGTTCAGGGACTGCAATGGGTGATACGTTCGCCCCATCCCTGGCAAATCTTTTGAAGAGCTACATATTTACACACCAACCAATCCCTTTAGATCTCAGGTCTCCCTGTGGACAAGATATATTGATGATATCGTGGCCATCTATACAGGGACCAAAACCTCCTTCATGGAATTTTTGGATTGGCTAAATTCCCGGAACACCTTTTTGAAATTCACTCATTGCATCTCAAAAGAGGTTATACACTTCCTAGATATGGAAATTAAAGCAAACGCGGGACAACTGTCCACGACGGTCTTTAGGAAACCCACAGACCGGAATGCCTTATTGGACTACACAAGTTTCCATCCAAGAAGTCTATGTGAAAACTTGCCATTTGGACAATTTTTGCGCTATAGGCGTAACTGCTCGAGTTTACAAGAATGACACCAAAGCAAATATCCTGGCAAACAAACTTTCGGAACCCGGATATCCTAAAAAAACAATCAAAATGGCCAGAAAAAGGGCCAGGAATATCCCAAGAGCTATCACGTTACAGCAGAAATAACGTCTGATAGGTGAGAAAACTATCACGGTAGTGTTCAGATATTCCAACAAGGTGAATCAAATAAAGAGAGAAATTGTGAAACTTTGGCCCCTTTTGAATATGGGTCCAGTGACTATCCCCATACCACGGTTTGCCATTAAAAAGAGAAAAAACCTGAGAGATACTCTTATACACTCTTATATGCCACTTCAGGAAGCCACCACACAAACCACGCTTTGGAAGTCAACACCGGCATCTGGACACACCGCATGTGGTCAATGGTATGTTCCCTAACAAAAAGAACCCAAACGCTGGATCTTGGATTAACAACACTGCAACAACAACAGTCTTTGACAAACTGCAATACCTCAAACGTAATTTACATGATCAACTGCCCATGTAATAAAAAGTACATAGGTATGACCACCAGACCTGTAAAAAAGCATATACAAGAACATCTGTCGTGTATAAGAAACCAACAGAAAATGCTCCACTGGTTGAGCATTTCAAACTACACAAACATAAGGCCAATGAAATGACATGGACAATAATAGAAAAAGTGACTTGCCCGAGAAGAGGTGGAGATATGGCCAACCTGCTCTTGAAAAGAGAGCAGAAATGGGTCTTCTGGCTAAAAACAGACCAAATTGCGCTCAATGAGAACATCCCTTGGCAAACTTTAGCTATGATCAATTGAGCTACTCTGAATGGTTAGCTTACAACCCAGGTGTTTTTGAGGCGTGCATTAGAAGCTGATTTGAACAACATCTACTTTACACATATGTAAAATGTAAAATTATGTCTGTTAAGTTCACCTGAATCAAAATTGCTGATGCCCTTTTTATAGAATACTCGTGCATTAAATAATAAAAATTTCACTACTATGAAACACTCGAAACACTCGAGGAAAGTTGCCTGACTTCCGGGTCACGTGATCGCGTATCCGTGAACAAAATGGTAAACTACCAAAATCACCTTTAAATTACGAGTCTATTTTTATTTAACCACTAAATGCACTTTTGATGAGAACACTTGAGTAGTAAATTCAAATTTTGCTATTCAAAAATCTTTGTACTAAGAAGATATAGGTGCCTGTTACGCTCACCTGGTTCCCACAGGGGCGTCGATCGGAACCAGACAGCTGCGGTCTCCACCAACGTGATGCGTAGTGCAGAGATGACTGTCTGGACTAGCCCGCCTAATCTTGTCTGCAGGACTCGTAGAAGTATTCTCCTGCAAGTGGAGAAAGGGATTTAGCCACCCGTGGACTTTAGTGATGGCCCCCCAACTGTTCTCGTTCTCCCCACTAATCACCTCCGATATCCCCTCTTGGTAATCTCACCTTATGTTTTTAAATGATGAGCTCTCCATCCTGCATGGCATGCAGGGGCGCGTAGATACCAGTTACTTCACTGGTTTGAAGGTACTGGAGGAGTTCCGGAGGAATATTGACTCCAGTGTCTATAAAGTTCAAAGAGTTCAAAATGTCGGATGTTCACTCTTGTTCCATTCCCTCGTTAGGTTGCAGCTGGGTCCAAAAGAATATTGCCTGGAGGCAGCTGATGGCGTTCAGGTAAGAGTCTGTATTACCAAAAACTGTCCGGTAAAAGTTGCATGAGTTTAACTTTCTATTTTCTCTCCCTTTATAGGTGTGGCATAGGAAGATGCGGCGAATTAAAGGATAATACCTCAGGTGGTAAAGCAGGTAAGCCTATGGTGGCAAGAGATTGTCTTTGTCGGTTTTCTCAGCTCACCTTGTTATTCCTTTTGTTTTCCCCCCAGGTGCTGGGTTTCGACGAAGAAAATGATGAAGGCAGCGCTGAGTCGAAAGATGCTGTGGACTGGTGAGTATAACGTGGCGTTGCTGCTGGCGAAGCGACACATGCTGAAATAATGTCCTTTCCAGGCTCGGAGCTGTGTTGGGTCCGGAATCAGGTAAGGAATCAAATAATGTCTGTGATCTAGCCTCTTCTCCTTTCTTTTCCTTTTGTCTAGGTGCTCCAGATTCGAGGCGGGCGTGGCAGAAGACTGGATGCTGACTTGAGACACAGTGAGCGTTGCGCTGTTGAATGCAGAATAACACGAAGCATGGGCTGCTGTTCGGGCGTGGTTTAAATAGCCTGCAAAGTAGACCCAGGTAAGAAGTTCCCCAGAACCACACCCGAGTGAAAAATAGTCCCTGTAACAAAATAGTCCCATCCAGGCCTCATGTTGGCTTGGACTCATTTGCAGCATGGTCTGCATAAGGTAAGTAAAGTCTATGAGCCTGGCGCCTATGGCGCCAGGACTGATTTCTATGATGAGCCTGGCGCCCAAGGCGCGAGGACGGAATCCAAACAGTTCCCTGCCGGGGCTGTTGAGGGTTTTAATAAGTATCTGGATGCCTGCTCCCGGGGCTGATGGACTCGTTCCGATGCCCGGGGGTAGACATCATGACAATCACTCCAGGAGAGAGGAGTGGAGAGGGGGACAGAGAGAGGAAGGTCAGAGGAGATCAGAGCATCGAGAGTGTGCCCTGCAGAATGAGCCGGGCCGGAGGGGAGAATGGTTAGTGAAAGAGAGTCTCAGAGGTCACGAAAGTGTCGGGAGGGGGGACAGGAGGCATCAAAGTAAATTTTAAAGTCTCCAAGAAGGAGGAGTTGAGTGGTTGTGGCCAAGAGAGAGGAGTAGAGGTCCGCCCACTCGGAGAGGAAGGAGGAAATCTGACCAGGTGGTCGATAGATACGAGCCACGGTAGGGGAATGGCTAGGAGAGAGAGAGAGAGAGAGCCAGCAGACAAGGTATTCATAAGAGGAGTAGGTCTGCGTAGGAGTGACAGAGGCAGGAATCCAGTCTGGGAAGATAAGGGCAACACCCCCACCAGAGCGGTTGGGCCTGGGCACAGAGAGGATCTTGTAGCCATCAGGTAGAAGCATGTCAAAGCTAGTGACAGAGCTGGTCGTGGTCCAGGTCTTAGTGAGACCGAGGACATCGAGATCAAGTTCTTCGAGAAGGCAGCAGATGTCAGAGGAATGTTTGACAGCAGAAAGAGAGTTAAGAGTGGCAATTTGGACAAGGTTGCCATCCTTGAAGGACTTCCGGGGAGGGGTACAGATCAGGGGTACACCCTGCGGAGGTGTAGAAGGAGCCCGAGAGAGGGCAGAGAGGGAGGGAGAAGGCAAGATTGCTGAGGACAGGGGAGGGGGAACAGCAGGAGAAGAAAGGAAGTTGATGAGGCGTGGGAAGCGTCTATCAAAGAGGTGAAGGTTGGTCTGAGGACCTTGGACCAGTACGGTCCCATTAGCGTAAACATTAATGATGACCTTGGAGGAGTGGAAGGAGGCCAAGAGGACATCCCAACGGGTGCCACCATTAATGGGAGAAGAGGAGAAAGGAGCGAGCACAGAGACCATATGAAGGGTCCGTAGGTCAGGTGAAGGCACAACAAAGAGGATGTTGGTGAGTTTCCTTGGAGGAGGCACTGGTGTAGGTGTCAGCGATAGGGAGGCCTGGATTAGAGACCAGGATGTCCTTTTTAAACTTTTTCCTACCAGATTTAGTGAGGGGAGCATGATAGTCAATAGAGAAGCAATTAGAGAAGATAGGAGAGATAGAGAGCACCATAGAGTAGCGAGAGGAGAGGCGGGGGGAGAGGGGAAGACACAGGAGAGAGCAGGTGGACAAGATAGCGGGTGGCAATCGAATGGCGCAGGAAGACACACTCTCAGGGTTAAAGAGCTCCAATGCTCAAACTAAACCGGGGGGGAGAATCCTAAAAAGGGGAGAAAAGGCCTAGTTTCACAGCTCAAATTTAAATACTGGTACAGTCCGTATTACCAACTTTGGCGAGACCACCTAAGTATGAGATTCCTAAAAAGGGGAGAAAAGGCCTAGTTTCACAGCGCAAATTTAAATACTGGTACAGTGCGTATTAAACCAAAAGGTAAAAGGCACAGACGTGTTAATGAGTCTGTGGAGGGGGTAGGCAGGGCGGCGAGTGGGACAAATCAATGGATACTGGCAGGCAACGGGTGTCCCCTGCGGACACCTGCAGACACAACAGGAGCCGCAGCCATGGGAGCCGCCCTTTGCCTAAGGGGCACTTAGCCGTGGGGGCTGCCGGGCAGGGGGCTGCCCAGGAGGGTCAGTATCAGACAAGAAATGCACCCAAGGAGGAGGGGAAGGGAGGTGTGGAGGGCGGGCAGGGAGGCGGGAGGGAGGAGTGGACCAGGAAGAGGCTGCAGGGGAGGGGGGAGCGGGAAGAAACAATGCGCGCTTGGAGCGCAATTAACAATTAAACAGAAAACACACAAGTTACTCACACCAGGCCCCGAGGACCGGCTGGGGTCCAGAAACAGCACCTGCACCACCGACGAGCTGCTCTCACCCGCTCCGTTCCACAAAGAGGCGAGCGGGGAGAGCAGCCGTCGAGTAGTCCAGAGGGACTCCTGTATTCACCAATCAGAGGGGGGGTGGGCGGGCAGGGAGGCGGGAGGGAGGAGGGGACCAGGAAGAGGCTGCAGGGGAGAGGGGAGGGGGAAGAAACAACGTACGCTCTGAGCGCAATTAACAATTAAACAGAAAACACACAAGTTACTCACACCAGGCCCCGAGGACCGGCTGGGGTCCAAAAACAGCAACTTCACCGCCGGCGAGCTGCTCTCACCCGCTCCGTTCCACATAGAGAATGTGGATTGTACCAAGTGTTACGCTTGGTGACATGTTTCAGGCGGATCCTCATGACTGGGGCAAGAATGACGAGAGTATTAGTGATGGTGAAATGGAGGTTGCTGAGAACAGAGTCAGAGATAGAGTCTGCAGTGGGATGAGAGGGGGGAATGAAGGTGGATGCAAAGGCCGCAACTGACACTCGTTTCATCGGCCAATGTCCGTGAATGAGGTTGGCAGAGCTGGAGGAGGTGTGGTCCGAGGGCCCAGGTGAGGAGAGGAGGGAGTGGTCTGACCAGGAGAGCGGGGTGGTGAGTGAGACGAAGAGCAACAGATGAGTGTGAATTAAGGATCGAGAGTGTGGCCAGCTGAGTGGGTAGGACCAGAGGGGAGAATGGAGAGGGAGAGCAAGGTGCAGAGGTCACGGAAGAGGGTGGCCGCCATGAATGAGGAGTCAAGGTGGATGATGAAGTCACCCAAGAGGAGGAATTTAGAGGTAGATATCAGGAGAGAGGAGGAGAAATCTGTCTATTCTGAGAGGAACAAGGAGATAGAGCCATGGGGCCTGTAGATAGTGACAATGGTCAGGGCAACACCAGCACGGTTATGGCGAGGCTTTGAGATGATCTTGTAGGGAGAAGGGAGTCAAAAGCAGTGACTGAGCTGACACTTATGGTTTGCAGATCCGTTTTTCAGTCCTATTATTGGTATTTGATGGCAACATTTTGCAAGGACCAGGGCACAAGAGGGGCTGTGGATTCAAGCGTGGGAGAAGCGAGAGCTCTTATAATTTGCATGGTCATTGTTTTGTTTTTAAGGCTTTAGTTAAGTCCTCGCACTCCTGGCCAACCTCTGAATCTTTTTGCCAAGTATCAGCATCTTTTAAATGCACCTCACCGAAACCCACTGCAAGAGATGAGGCGCCCACCACACCTGCAGTTCTTTCGCCATCAGCAGGTGAGTGTATAGGGTCAACCAGGCCCTTCACTTGGCGCCTCATTCGAGGTGCATGAGGTGTAGCCATCAGCCAGTTGGTTTGTGGCAATTTAAATGTGGATAGTAATAGCAAGAATATTGATGGCGAGTAAAATGTTCAGTTAGCAGCTATTGGTAGTTCAAATCATTCACAATTGAGTCTGAGGTCTGATATGATCTAATATAGGTCACCAAGAGAATATCAAAGAAAGTGACAGTGATGTTTCAAAAGAAAGGGACAGTGATGTTTCAATTACCTTTGATGTTTGTGACTGGATCACAGTTGTTCTTGTGACAGTTCAGATACTACTCACTCTTTGTTGCACTGCGAACCTCCCAATGATCAAGAATAGAGTCTGAGGCTGAGGGCTCAGAGAACACAGCGAACGCTCTCTCACAAAATTCGGTTTTTCATTGGTATTGTGGGGTCAATACACAAAACCGTTCTCCCCTTTGTTCGAATCAACTGCTATCAAAACAGTCTTGTCTTCTGCCTCTAGAGCGCCTTCTATATCAAGTTCAATGATGAAGCCTGCAACTATCTCCTGCGGATGGATGGGCCTGAACAAAAACTCAGAGGGTAGTCACCAATATTTGTTTGCCACCTGTGGCACTGCACAGAGTAATATTGTGATACTGTATAGAAACAAATCAGGAGCCACTAGCATTCCTCTTGCTACACATTCAATTCCTAATGCATATAAAGCCAACATTACCCTCATGGCACACATTCCAGGTGTTCAACACACCACACAATGTATCATGTTGAACTTACTCACAATATCTCTTTCCAGCAGATTGATTGAAGTTGTGGTGGAATACAACAAGGGGTCCCACACCTCTCTGCCCCTATATTAAAGGGTCATTTACTTGTAAAAAGAACCGATAGAACTGCCCCAGAGAAGCCCTGCCTTTCCATAACTTCGCCTGATAAAAGGAATTCTCCCTCGCTAATACATGATTTAGTCGGACATGTATCTACCATGAACATAAATGGTTTATTTCCTTTCTCTGCGTCCACTAAGTGTTCTTCTTCTGGGTCGGCGGTGACTGATATGACTGGACACGCTAATGGTCTCTGTGGGCTGCCCTAGTCTGGATACGTGTTAGTTCCAGGAAAAACAAGCGGGTTCCCTCCGACCACAGTGGCCCCCTGATACTGCGTTACCATACCACTGAACTGTGTTATTGTTCGGAATGTGGGGTCCCTGTTGTCCCTGGTGTACACCATATGGCGTCACATTACTGGAACCCAGGGTGGGTTGTGTGGAAAAGTGGGTCGGGAGCAGAACGGGCCGCAGGCATTGGCACACTATAAGGGGCTAACAGGGATAACTGTCTGTACGACTAAGGCTATGAGGCTGGACCCCACTGGGGATAGGGGTACATCTGTTGTTGTGGATAAGCATATGTTTGTCTGCTCCTACATTCTCTCGAGAAATGGCCCATCCGCCCACACATCAAATACTGACATGCTCCTCCTCCTTCTCGTCCCATTCCTTTGAAACTTCTTCGCCCTCCCCAGCCACCTGAAAATCCCCCTGTCCCCGGCTGAAACCCCCCTGGAAACCCTCCTTGATATTGAGGTTGATACCCACCTACCCAATCGTTTTTTCCTCCCCACGCAGGTGCTGCACACATGTCAGCCTTAATCGCCCTAAAGTCTACAGCCCCTTCCAATGCCACCTTCGCTAACTTATTTTTAACCCGTTTCGCTTCCTCTGCTTGCACTTGCTGTGCAGTTTCCTTCTCCTTTTCTTTCAACCGTTTACAGTGATGGATAATAATAGACATAATTTCCACCCAACCCTTTGCCTCGATCCCCACTATCTTGTTGAGCGCCTTTTGTACCTGTCTCGGCAGGCCTCTTTTGATCACAAAATAGAAAAACAGAATCGCTTGATCCCATGAATCTCCTGTCTCCACCCACCACATCTTTTATATGCACTATATATTGTGCAGGATCCTCATCATCACGCATTGAAAGTCAGACTTATCTGGGTATGCACGCCATAGTGCCACCCATAGTTGGGGCCTAATGTCGTTGAAATGTGCTCTGTCATGGCTATCGTCACCCAACTTCACACCCGGATACCCTGCTTTAGCCCATATTTCGTCAGCCCAGTATCGACACAAACAAACTTTTCAAATCCCCTACGGCCAAAGTAGTACCAGCTGTGTGCTTTTCAAATGCGTATATCCACTTGGCCACTCCAGCTGTGAGGGACAGGGGTGCCTTTATAAGATTATTTTTGTCCATGTGTGCCCATGGTATATACTGTGCTCTCCCTGGTCCCTTATGTAACAACAGAAACTGTGCTCCTACCATCTTGTCAACATTCTTCTTTCCCATCACTGACCTCTTAGCCACTGCCAATCGCCCAAACCTATTTCATAACCTGGGTCCCCACATACTTTCCACTTGTAGAGAAATCACAGGTGGCTGTTCCTCTCCTTTCAACTCATCTACCGTATCCCACTCCTCTTCTTTCTCATGTGTATAGTCATATTCTTCCTCTGACCTTGCCGCACCATAATCCAAACCCCCTCTCGCCTCCTCCTATACTTGTGGTGTGTAGCATTTGAGTAAAAGTTGTATGTTTCGATAGATGCAAATATAAAATTCCACTCAGTGTTTATGGCTGGTGATGTGGGAATGAGTGAGGCTGCATTAAAGTGACGATGGCCAGAGACAGTACCAGCATTATCCATTCCATTCGGGAGACTCTAGTCCTGTCCTGGTTTTAACTTTGCATTCTGGGATTTGTATAATCTTGTATTTCCCCATAATAAACCCAGGACTACACGGCAAACAATGCAATGTTAAATCAGGACTGGACTAGTCATTCCCAAATTACATGGATATTTTTCCCATTTATACAGTGATTCATTTAATGAGAATCACTCTATAAATGCAAATGTGCATTTTTTAGCTTTAGTGTCTAGGTGACCACAATACGGCTGTGAGAATGGCTCACAGTTCCAATGTTTTACTTTGGCTCTGTGTCAATAAGGCACTGCAGGGAGGCAAGGCACACCTTTTACTGTTCACCCTCTAGGATAGGTGGTGATTCACCCCCTGTGATACCATTTATGGTGTGTTGGGTGAAAAGCTCCCATTCTTCACTCCCCCTTCTCTTAAGCCTCTGTCACCCAATATCCAGTTACTATCACGCCCACCAGGATCCTCTGTACCCCAGCTTTGATGAGCAGGGAGCTTCCCCCCAGGCTCCTCCAAGTAGAAGATAGCCTTGGGGGTGGCAGCTAATCATCCGCCCAGCCTACCAGATGGATATATGTATATATGTGTGCCTAAACATGGTTGAACGTGACTGTGGTTATAGTATCTGGCTCTATGATGGGAACACCTGCCAAAAAATGGGACTACTTGGTTGTTGTGAAGCCAAGTCTGGTCTATGATGGCCATGCCTGACATGTCTTAGGTGTGCCTCCGTACATGATGGCACTAACTTTGAAAATGAAGGCAGTATCTGGCCATTTGATGTCAATGCATGTCATATTAGGGAGTACCAGTGTATAGTATGCGAAAAAAGGACCTTCTTACCTTGATATATTGTTGCACATTTTTGGCAGTAACTGGACAAAGGATGTGAATACCTTGCTTGATGTTGGAATACCTGGGATTTTGATGGTATTACATGGGCTGACTGTCAATATGTACATGGGCTGACTGTCAATATGTATGTATTGCAATGTGTAGATCTCCAAAAATGTGCTTTTTAAGTGTGTATCTTGGTGCTGTACGTGCCCACAATGATTTCACACATGCACCACTTGGATTGATTTGAAGAGCCACGTCTTGATCACCGTCCTAAACCTCTTGTGATCATTTTCTTCACTTAATTGTGAGGGTAGATAGTTGGACAGCTGGCTTGCCTGAACCCGCCTCCACCGATTTGGCTTCTTTTAAATGAGGGATTCAGCAGACAGTAGCCTCTCACTCACCATACACACCATACATTGCTGCTAGGAACAGTAAAGGGTCAGGCAGGACAAGAGTAGAAAAGGTTGTATGGTAGTATATGTGTTGGACCATACCCTGACTACAACACAAGATGATACGTCAGGAAAAAGTGTTAGGTTTCGTAACCACAGACAGGACCCCATGACGTACAAGTAAGTTCAACTCATTTAAGGACAAGGCTTAAGAAATTCTCTTCAGAAGAAACAAGTTGTGTCAATGATCACTTGACAGGCCTAAGAACACCATTTACATTCATAACAATATATGCCAGTGTCTACTGTGAAGAATCCTGCGGGTCCCTCACTGTAGCCCTGCCTAAAGTGTACTCACAGTTGGCCAGGTGGAGGCAGTCGCTTCCTGATCCCAACCCTGGGGGTGGTGTACTGCGGGAGGATCATCTGGGTCGACACAATGCTCGGTATAGTGGGGACATTCTGTGGTATGAGACACAGTATTTTCCCACTACCTGGGAGATTCTTACCACTGTGCCAGAAGAGGTTATGGCTTGCTGTTATTTTAATATCTCTCCATCTCCTATGAAATCTAAGGTGGTAAACCCTAAGGTTGTAACACAAAAGCATAATATACCAAAGGAAAGAATTCTTTTGGTTCCTAAAATCAAATACCCTCCTCAATACCAGTGGTACTCTACAAGGAATGTCGGAAATGTTGTCTTCTCTAAGTCCTTTTCCTCTAGTAAAGTTAAAACCTACAGCCCCTCTGTCATAATTACTAAGGGAATTAAATCTACCCTTAAAAATACTCAAGAAAAGGAAATACCTGACTTTGATGAAGTAAACTACATGCCCCAGAATCCTATAGGGACTGAGACGAAGAAGAGATTTAAGGAAGCATGTAGATGTAGCAGTCAGGGTGCCATAGGGATCCTGTATCTCACCTACTCTTTTCAACATTTACATCCTGCCTTTTTTGACGCTTCTGGATGACCTCAGTGTTCAGTATACTAACTATGCCGACGACACCCAGGTAGTCCTGAAGCTCTCAGGCATTTATGCATAGGATGCAGCGACCATTGATGGGATCTATGGCTTTATTCAGGCCTGGATGGCATCTAACGCCCTCACCTTGAATAATGATAAAACTGAACTCCTGATTGTTGCCTCTGGGCCCAGGCTAAAAAAACTGCCTGCCGACTGTTTCACCATCGCTGGTAGTAACATCCCAGTGGCTAAGAGTGTGAAGGCCCTCGGTGTCATGCCTGACGCTGAACTCACCATGAAACCCTGGGTCGCTTTCCTTCGGGCCTCCTGTGGCTATATCAATAACTTCTCGCCCACATTTGCACGCCTCTCCACTAGTGAACTCTTGCCTGGACTACTGTAACAGTCCAGTCCTGGGCACCCCTCAGACACATTTTCACAGCACTGCGGGTGATTCAAAATGGTGCAGTGTGTGCCACTCGCTGTCTTGCAAGAAGCGATCATATCACCAACGCTAGGAGAGAGCTCCACTGGCTCCCGGTAAAACATCTCATTTACTCACAAGGTCTTGACTCTGAGTCACTAGTGCCTGAATCACGTGGCCCCCTTATATCTCATTGATCGCACTAAGGTCTACCAACCGAGCTGCTCTCTCGGGTCTTCTGAGCAGGCGAGACTCCACCAACCCAAATTTAGGCTCAAAGGGTTTGTTAGCACTATGTTTAATGTCCAGACACCCTTAGCCTGGAATGCTCTCCCTCCTGATCTCAGAAAGAAACAGATTCTGACTGACTTTAAAAAAAAAAGGATGAAGACCCACCTTTTTGACCTTGCTCCATAACTGATTACTCTGCTGTCCCCTTCTCTGTATCATGAGTTACGCTGTCAGTCTTGTTTTGTTTTATGTGCCCCCGGAGACCTTCGGGAGTGTGGCGCGTTAGAAAAATTAAAATAAATAAATAAATTGGGCCTAACCACCTTTGCAAGGGTCAGGCAATTGAAACCAATGGTTTACACCTGAAGCCAATTACCAAACCTGTAAGGCATAAAAGGCTGCAGCAGGAGATGGGTGAAGGAAGGAGCTGGAGCAGGAGTCGGAAGGCTGGCAGCAGTAGCAGTAGCAGTAGTAGAAGAGCATGAGGCTGGCAATTCACGACAAATTGTGATCACACAAAGGACGCAGGAGTGTGGAGACAACAGATTTCACTTGCAATCTCTGAGAGGGTCTTGTGGTCTCAAACCCTGCATTGCCGTGGCTGCACTGAGGAAGATGGGCTGAGAATGGAGCTTTCCCCAGGTGCACCGTGTGGCTGTGATTGCAGAGCAGTGACCGGGCTGAAGCCTGAGGCCTGTAGCAGAAGACAAGCCGAAGGACTGAGGAGTAAAGGAAACTCCCAATTGTTGTGGCCGGTCCGGAGACACCCATGCTGCAGAAGGGTGTGGGTCCCAAGAGTGCCCGAAGCAGTTGCTCAGAACTAACTCACATCTCAAAAGCGAGTATAAACTGTTAGTTGTTGTGGAAATTCTTTTTAATAATGGAAATGTAACATGCGCACTATTGGTGAGAGCAATAGTGTTCGCTTAAGAAGAGAAGCCTATTATTTCCATTGTTGAACCATTCACTGCTCCCGGAATGGTTGCGTGTCTCTCATTAAAAGGGAACGCCTGTTAGAAAACCATTCTGAAAACCGAACATTGACTTTTACAAATGTAACAAGTGAATGCAGCATCAAAGGAAGGTTGCAAGTGTCCTTTTGTATTTTCCTTAAAGGAGTCTGCAAATGTCCCTGCGATGCTGAATAAAAATACAGTCACTGGTGTCCCTTTAAGGTTCAAGATCTATCCTAAAGAGTGGCTGCATGTGCTTAAATCTAGTTTCACTTTGAAGACTGAACCTTAAAGTATTCAGAACATGTATCCTTTAAGTCCAGAAATTGTTGTACTGGCTAGAAGAACAAGCATTACCCAAGCCAAGCGGCGAACCCTTTCCAGAGTGAAACCAGTCCTATTAAGGTATATTCACGTACTCTGCGAGGTTGTTAAAGGTCCAGTGTCATCTGATACAAGTGTGACATTGTTACATGAGTCTGGAAGAGTGGCAATACAGCTTCAGGGTTGTTACTGGAAGCAGGAAGGCGTGAACAAAGCTGGGGAAGGGAGCTGGGTGCTTGCAAAAGAGTCATGCAGAAGAGGATAATGTGTAATGCTAAAGACTGTTGAAGTTGAAAGTCAGTCCTGAAGCAGAGGCCAGTTATTCTTGTGGCAGTGAGGCAGACAGAAGAGACAAAGATGCTGCCCTTTCCTTGGAATATAGGGAAGAAGTGTGCCTTGCCTACCTGTAGAGGTCGACGTGTCTTGTCTTTACATGCCTAATAATTCTGAATAATAAAGCTGTAAAAGAAGAAGTAGAAGTAATTGAACTGTGATGGTGTATAAACTGTCAGTGGATGTCACATTAAAGTTGTTTGAAGTAGTAGCGGACTGTGGAACAAAGGAGACTGTTCCCACTGTAAAAATAGTAGACGGGAGTTTGTAACGTCATAGAAGAAGTTGTTAACCTAATCTTTGAACTGTGGCAATTAATCTTGGCAAGAAGACATCGATGATTACCATTGGTGCTATTTTTTTGTCTGAAATTGGAAAGTGATATTTTCAACTGAAAGCTGAAGAAGATTTACCAGTGGAGGTTTGTTTAATGAACTTTTGTGTTGATTTGGAACTCATAAGAACTGGTTCAAAACTTTTCTTTTTCTTTGAACATTTTGGAGAACTAACTTTGGAAACCCCTGGGGAAGGGATGTACCCAGGACAGGTGCAGGTCATCCAAAATACTGGTTAAATATTGTTTATTTTATGTTGTTTAATGATTTCCTTTGAATGTTATGTTGTTTATTGTGAGCGTCA